>NC_139512.1:135167695-135767695 GCF_947247035.1 Vipera ursinii
CAGAAAGGCTGGTATCACAGCACATATTAAATCACAAAGAAGCAAATTATTTTATAGTTTATCGTGTGATGTGTACCCAGCCTATGGATTATACCTGCAAAAAGTCGCCATTAAACTATGTCGCCTCAAAGTCGCCTCAAAACACTCCTTTTCCATCAGGCTGGCCTAGACTGACATGGATTTTAATTATGTTTTTAATTTTTAACTTAATTTTAATTTTAATTTATTCTACTGGGGCTATTAATTTAATTTCTTTTTAACTTTTGTATTATTTTATTTTATTGTTGTTAGCCGCCCTGAGTCCTTCGGGAGATAGGGCGGCATATAAGTCCCAATAATAAATAAATAAAAAGTCAAATATGTGGATTATGCAGATATGTACATACATGCAAGATTTGACCCTGAGATTATTATTATTTTCTCTTGATAAAATACAGAGAAGACAGATAGATAGTCTGAGTGGAAAAATGTGATTGGAGCATGCTTTGAGGAAAGGACTTTAGCAAAGACAAATCTTTCAAGTATATTGGATAATTCAAACACCATTTCCGATTTATATTTCACAGCCCTGAAGGTATAGAGCAGGGGTAGGCAACCTTGGCTCTTTTATGAATCGTAGACTTCAACTCCCAGAATTCCTGAGCCAGCCATGCTGAGGGGAAAGGGAGAGGTTTCCAAGCTGAGCCATGCTGGCTCAGGAATTCTGGGAGCTGAAGTCCAAGAGTCACAAAAGAGCCAAGGTTGCCTACCCCTGGTATAGAGCTCACAAGTCTAGAGACAGATGGAAAATATACAGCTTAAATCAGGAGTCCCCAATCGCTGGTCTATGGCCTGTTGGGAACCAGGCCATGCAAGCCACAAGCATGCAAAGTGTAATTTACGCATGGTTAGGATCTAGGTTGCGCACATAAAATCATCCCCTCCCACCCCCTAGCTTAAATGATCATATTAAAATGAAGTCACTTCAGCTGTACATTGGCTTATAAAAGTTGTCTTCTTAAATGGAAAACTAAACCCAAAGCTAGCATTTTACAAGTCTAAGATGACAGTCACCCTGCTGCTTAGATTATTGGTCTATCTTATTCATTGTTGTAACATTCTACATGAAATTCAGTACAGACTCCTCTTCCTGAAATCTTAATAAGGAATCGTGACATCCGAGACTTCTGGCCATTGTGATTTCCTTAAATTTCTGAGCCAGATAATTAGCTAAGTGGAATCCTTGGTGGTCTCTAAGCTTGGAGCCATTTCATTACCCAGTGCTCACTGATGATGTTACCTACTCAGCTAATGGAACATCTTCATAATAACTATCAAGGACCCCACAATTCAACCCTGAGCTATTGTACATGTATTTTCTTCTATTGGAATTTGCTAAGTATTTATAAAAATGTCTTCATTGAAATAATTGCTTGGAACCGTGGCAATTGGAAAATATTTTAAAAGTCTTCTGTTTCAAATTCTGAAAATAGGGGCTTGAAAACTGGATTTCTGATAGATCAGTCTTTAAAAAACAACTTCTAACTAAAGAAACAAAATAGCACAAACTACAGTCAGAAAGTAAAAGAAGCACTTAGACACACCTGGGACTGACTTTGTTTCCAATTATATCATTGAGAAAGCAAGCAGCAAGCAGTGTTTCTCAACCTTGACAAAAAGCTGGCAGGGGAATTCTGGACATTGAAGGCCACACATCTTCAAGTTGCCAAGGCTGAGAAACACTTCTTCGAGTTTCAAGTGGTCCAACTCCAGTCAGAGGAAAGTGGAAAAAGTAATGCTTCTGGATGCATACACAAAATTCAGCCAGGAGGGGGAAAAAAAGTTCTCTAATGACTTTATGATGAGAAGGTTCTCCCTATTACCTATAATTTTGCTCAACATTTTAGTTATTTACACTTTAAAAGTTGTGAACACTAATTTTGTACTTACGTATTTAATGTCATTTTTTTAATGTCACTGATTTAACACATAGATAATATATCAATCTTATCCATCACATTAACACCGGTAACTACTTCAAAAAACATTGTCAGTGTGATCATACCACAGGATATCCCTCAGTATAAAATTCACATTTAAAAAAATAATGATAAGGGAGCATGTGTTCCCATCTGGGACAAGTACAGTATATGTCTTTGTGCAGAAATGTATGACATTAGTAATGGAAAAGAAACGGAAATTGAGGGAAATAATCCAGATTAGTTGACAGGTATATGGGTGCTAAATCATAAATAAGGAAGTAGAATTGTCTAGGCTCCAGTTCAACCCATCACTTAAGCATGCATTTAAATTTAAAAATATAAATAATCCCTCTTCCACTTCTCTCAAAGCATATGTAGCATAAACATAATGAAATTTGGCATGGGCGTAAGTGACCTTCTGGTTTATGCGTACATTCCTTGGTCCTCAGTCCATAAGCACTCACGTTTGTAATAAGAGTGTGCAATATATTCAACCATGACAGAATAAGACAGAATATTACTATAAAGTCTTGCCATATTATCAATCCCTCTATTTCAAGAGTGACCTTGTTAATTTTAAACCTGTTAGCCTAACATTAATTTTCAGTACAATTATGGAAAAGTTGATGGTAGAACTTTTAACTTTTAATGCAGCTGTCTTAAAGACAAAATACAGTTACACTCAGCCAACATGGACTTTTTTAAGATGTTACCTAAGTGCCCTACCAAATACAATTGGTTTGTTTTGTTTGATGAGATCTGTACTATATAGGCCAATTAACATCATTTTGATAGAATGCTGATACAAAGAAAAACTATTAGCATATTCAGTGTCCTTAAGTACTTTATAGAGGTGTGAGTAGGTTTTGTTGAAGAAAACATTTGTGCAAGGTGCACCAAGTCATCCAATATTGTATTACATCCATTTGTGTTCACTCTTGGTATTAGTTATTCCTGATTTAAATAAATGTTATATTACCAGAAGAAAAGAAAAAACTCTGAAGATGCGGGAAGGTTTTATGGATATCTGTAAAAAATATCTAGATAGAAAATAAATGCTTACCACTTTGTTAGGTAAATGTGAGATATGACGAGCCTGTCAAAGAAAATCTGGCCTTCACTTTACATTCGCATAAAATAATAATACTAACAACAACAATAAACCCATTACTGGTAGAGCAAAGCAAGCAGGAAAAGCAATATAGCTCTCAATTTAATAGTAGCTCAGTTTGACTCCTAGCAAGGCTCCTGACTGAAGCAATACTTCAGGATAAAACTGACCACTTTGCTCAAGCAGCCAATTTGTTTCTGACTAGTGCTGTCTAAATGTGTCAGGGCAGTATGCCTTAGTCATACCAGTGAATGACATGACCTGTATATCAAATCATTTAAAATTACCAATACGTACAATATTTCAGACAGAAATAATGGTAAAGTTACTAAAAGGTAAAGGTAAAGGTTCCCCTGCACATGCGTGCTAGTCGTTTCCAACTCTAGGGGCCGGTGCTCATCTCCGTTTCATAGCCGAAGAGCCAGCGCTTGTCCGAGGACGTCTCCGTGGTCATGTGGCCGGCATGACTAGACGCCAAAGGCGCACGGAACGCTGTTACCTTCCCACCGTAGCGGTCCCTATTTTTCTACTTGCATTTTTACGTGCTTTCGAACTGCTAGGTGGGCAGAAGCTGGGACGAGTAACAGGCGCTCACTCTGCTACGCGGCACTCGGGATTCGACCCGCCAAACCGCCGACCTTCCGATCGACAAGCTCAGCGTCCTAACCCACTGAGCCACCGCGTCCCTATTAAAGTTACTAGGGAACCCTTTAAAAAATCTCTTAATTTTAACAATAAATGATGTACTTTGTACCAATGGAACCAGTCTGTAGCAAAGTCAGAACACTGCAAATCCTTCTGTTCATCTCTGTGCAGCCATTTACATGAGTGAATTATTGGTGTTTGTGTGTGTGTGGTTTTGTGTTGTATGTGATGAATACCGCTTTATAAACCTGCAAATAAACCTGCTTTATAAACCTGCAAACAAGAACCCATTTCAATAATAATTATGTAGTTTTATATTTATATACATATATGAATTAAGCCTTGAGCAAGACTGTTCAAGTGCATTCCTGATTTCATTTACAAGATGCAAAAATGAGAAATTATCTCCAAGAACTACAACACAAATATTTATACCACTGTTACATAAACAGAATGTTCTAATTGCTGAAATACAAAGCAAAAATAGTTTCAAGCACAATATAACATTATGAAACATATCTTTCATTTCTAGGACAACTGAAAAGAAGGAGATTCATCAGAAAAAAATATCAGGAAAACTTCACTGCATAAAATATACATTTTTTGTTGTTGTTGCTATGTGTTTGAAGCTACTGTGTTTCCCCGAAAATATAAGCCCAGGGCTTATATTTATTTTGGCCCAAAAAACCCATTAGGGCTTATTTTGGGGGGGTGTCTTATTTTGTAGGCAGAGGCTCGTGGGGGGGCTGGGGAGGTGGGGCCATTGCGGGTGGGGCAGCAGGACCGCTGGAGGACCAGGTTGGAAGGGTGGGGGGCCCAAGCACAGGAACTACGGAGTTTTGCATGGTACAAACAAGGTAGAAGTTACTGTTACTGCATCAAAGGCATTTAGTCCGAGGTGACCAGTGAATGTGGTTTCAGCTTTTACACTGTCCCTTGACTAGAAAGGGTCTAATTCAGGCATTGCTCCCCTTTTCCTTCTGCATGGCCCAAGCTCCCTGCACTTCTTTACAATTCTGCCTCATAGTCTCAGCAATTCAGTTCTCTCACCACTGCTGCTGCCACCGCTGCTGCCACAGAGCAAGCCTGATGACTCCTGAGAGTCAGGAGCCGTGGCCTGCTAAACCTCACTTGGACTTCAGCACCCAGCATGCACCAGGCTGAAGAGGAACCCTCCCATAAGCCAATCACCAAAGTGGGCAGAGCCCTCCAATAAGCCAAAAACCAATAGGCGGTGCTTCCCTCTCTGCTGCTGGGAAAGTTAACGAGCAAAACTTCTGCAGTGCAGCAAATCTGCAGCATCAAGATGTCACGCCTGGCATTTGAAATTCACCCAGCTGTTGCCTCAAAGCCATGCAAGATAACAATCCTGGAGAAGAACAAGTGATGAGAAAGAAAGCCTGCCCCTCGTGGGTGGAAATAGGTAAATGAGGTGGTAGTCGAAGAAAGGGGATGGGATTAGGCTTGCATGGTTGGAAGGCAGGGAGAGAACTGAATCACTGAAACTTCGAGGCAGAATTGTAAAACTCAGGGAGCTTGGCCATGCTCACAGGTCTGCAACCCGCGGCTCTTTCAGCCATCTCATGCGGCTCCCAGTCCTCTGCCATGTGTAGTCCCCCCAAAAAAAAGTGGGACTAAAAAAGTTTAACCAATCAATTCAAATATGCTGGGTAGGTGCATATCTCGCCTTGGCTCCACTCTTCAGTCAAACCCTGTTCTGCACATGCACGCATGTACGTGCATACGCACACATTTTTTGCGGCTCCCAGTTTTTCCTTTTGTGAGGGAACCGGTTCTGAGTGGCTCTTTCACTGTTTCAGGTTGCTGACCCCTGGCCATGCTGAAGGAAAAGGGAAGCAATCCCTGAATTAGACCCTTTCTAGTCAAGGGACAGTTTAAAAGCTGAAACCACATTCACTGGTCACCTCAGATTAAATGGCTTTGGTGCTATTACAGTATTTTCTACCTTGTTTGTATCATGCAAAATTCTAATTCCTGTCCCTCCCCCCCAGCCACACCCGGGCTCCCTCATGTCCCATGCTAGCAACATCAAGCTGGCCACACCCATCCCACCACCACCCTGGGCAACCACACTGCTAGGGCTTACTTTTTTGGGTACGGCTTATATTAGGCCCTCCTCCCAAAATCTAGCTAGGTCTTATTTTCAGGGTGGGTCTTCTTTTCAGGAAAACGCAGTAAGTGTACACACAGGTACTATCTCTGCACTTAAGCAACCCACCAAAACTGAAAAACACCCATTTCCAGCGGCATAGATTTCATCACCCATCCTTGTACATCTTACTCAAGCTGTTTCCAAAAACCACCTTTATCAAGCATCCGTATCAACACCAATCACACCAAGCTCAAGCTAGGCGATGCAATATTCCTTTTGTTGCAGGGTATTGTAAGGTAACAAGAGAACAGCCTTTGGAAATACTATGAGGCTTCCACACATGAGCAGCTCTATATCAATGCAAGTTTATATCAGGCAACCACATGAAGAGTTAGTACTGCTTTATACTGCACCGGTAAGAGAACACGTGGAATACCATGGGCAGTTGACACTCTAGAAAGAGTGCAGAGAAGAGCAACAAAGATCATTAGAGGACTGGAAGCTAAACTGTACAATGAATGGTTGTGGGAACTAGATATATCTAGTCTAACAAAGAGAAGAGATTTTTGAGAAGAGATTGGACAATAATTTGTCCAGAAAGGTATAGGGTCTCCTGCTAAGCAGAAGGTTCGTCTAGAAGATCTCCAAGGTCCCTTTCAACTCTGTTATTCTGTATTGTATTCAATCAGATTAATTTCTTGGAAGCATGAGAGTATATACCAGTTTATAACCCTGGGTACCAAGAATGAAGAGCTCAAATAAGAAATAACCACATTAGATTTGTTCATCACTTCTTCAAAAACCGGTAAGAGAATATTATATCGGAGACACTTTATACTATACATATGCCATGTCAGAATCAACACTCTTGGAGCAACTAAACGAATGGGAATTTTGCTTGCTTCAAAAATGGTACTGGTTCAGTATCATGAGCTACATATGCATTATAATTAACTGGGCAGATGAGGGAAGAGGCGGAGCCCAAGTGAAAGAAGATATCCCATTGATTATTGCTTCTCAAAGACTGTGTTCATACAACACATTGAAATCAGTTGTAAACCTAGCAAGTCCATTTGCACATGCTAAGATTGTTAGTTCTAAACTTACTTAGGTGGCTTTCCATCTTGTTATTTCGATGTTGACCTTTTGTGAGGGTTTTTTTTTAAATGGGGAGGTTGTATTCTGTATAAACTGGATAATTAAATTTTGTGCATACAGTACAAAACCATAAATGCATTAATTCAGTAATCATGTTAAGCATGATATGGGAACACAGCCAGAGAATTAATGCAACTGTTGAATAGGGAGCTAGACAGGTTTCCATAAAAATGTTTTTTTACTATGGAGCCAGCTCCATCTTTCTGGTTTCTTGAAGGGATGCCTGGGCACGATAAAGTGTTTTTTCAGAGGTCATTCCAGAAATTATAAATTCACATAACATAGGACTGCTAGCCAAATTGAGGGAAAACCAAAGATTTCTCCCCATAAGGCATGTCTGATTTCTAACACTTGGCAATGGTGATGGCTAAGCTGGAATGAGAAAGATCTTTAACGAATGCACAGACTGTCTGAGAAATAAATGAATGGCTGAATCCAACTTGTTGAGGATTTAATTTTGGCAAGAATACATGAGTGTACAAATACATACCACTTGAGAATATGTAGTAGTGGCATATATTCACAAAAGAAGTCTAAGGAAATTTAAGCATGAATGGCTTCCATACATACTATATACTAATAAAGGGGAATATTTGAAGCTTGTGTTGAAAGGAATAGCATTGATGATGTTACCTAGTTCAGAAAATAAAACACCTTGCAAGAAAACAACCAAGCTCAGAGAGCGTCAAAGACCCTCATACTATATGGCAAGGCAAATAAGTGAGTACTCAGTCTGGACCTGTTAGAGGTCCTGACGGGACGGGGTCGGGGGAGGTGGCTGCTGGTGCTGGGAATGTGGGGGTGGGGCATCGAATCCCCACGGCGATAGGGTATGGCAGCAGGTGTTTGCGCGGAGGGCCATATCAACATCTGGGATCGCGCCCCCGCTATCTCCGAGTGGTGGCACGCTCCGACCCTCCGGTTAGCACCCTCTTACCCGGGGATGAGGGTGATCAGGCCCCTGAGCTCAGGTTGGTCTATTTTAACGCTAGATCCGTAGTTAACAAAGCTCCCCTCATCCGTGACCTGATCGAGGAGGAATGTGCGGATCTAGCATGCATCACGGAAACTTGGCTGGGCTCGGAGGGAGGGATGCCTCTCACCGAGTTATGCCCGCCAGGTTTCCGGGTGCTGCACCAGCCACGGGCTCAGGGCAGGGGTGGTGGGGTGGCAGTGGTTATTCGGGAGACTTTGTGTCCTCGGGAGGCCACCATTGTCCAGATGGCCGGGAGTGAATCCCTCCTCTTGAGATGTGGTCCTCGGGTTCAGTTGGGCTTGTTGCTTACATACCTGGCGCCCAGCTGTGTGGCAACAACCCTGCCTGAGCTGCTCGATGCCCTCTCAGGGTTGGCGGTGGAGTTCCCCAGGCTTATAGTCCTGGGTGACTTCAACCTGCCATCACTGGGAGGGTCGTCGGAGTTAGCTCGGGAGTTCGTGGCTTCCATGACAGCCATGGGCCTGACTCAGATTATTGAGGGCCCAACTCATGAGGGGGATCATACTCTCGACCTGGTGTTCCTGTCTGGACAGTGGTTGGACGATCTGGGAGGGGGTTCCCCGTCCATCACCCCTCTGTCATGGTCAGATCATCACCTCCTGAGGCTGGTTTTCCATCATGCCACCCCCCGCCGCTGGGCGGCGGAACCGACCAGGTGGTTCCGCCCCAGGCGCCTAATGGACCCGGATCGGTTCCAGAGGGCACTTGGGCCTATACCTATCACCCTTACCCACAGCCCAGTCGATGCTCTGGTGGAGGCCTGGGAAACGGCTGCCACCAGGGCACTCGACTGCGTTGTACCCATGCGACCTCTGACCCGGCGCAGATCCCGTTGGGCCCCATGGTTCTCTGTGGAGCTCCAGGAGATGAAGCGTCGGAGACGAGGTCTAGAGAGCGGTTGGAGATCCAGCTGATCCGAATCTGACCGATTGCAGTTAAGAACCTTTATAAGGTCTTATCTTGCGGCGATAAGGACGGCGAAGTCTAACTACTTTGCCGCCCTTATCGCGTCCGCAGATAATCGCCCGGCCGCCCTGTTTAGGGTGACTCGCTCCCTCCTTAACCAGGAGGTGAGAGAGGATCCCTTGCAGGGACGAGCCGAGGAGTTTAGTCATCATCTGGCGGACAAAATCGCTCGGATCCGGACCGGCCTGGACTCTGACTGGGCAGAGTCTGATGTGGAGGAATCAGACGGTCTTGAGCACGTTATCTGGACTGAGTTCGACCCTGTTTCCCCTGGACAGGATCATGGGGAGACTGAGCACCACCACCTGTTTGTTGGATCCGTGCCCCTCCTGGCTAGCTTATGCGGCTCGGGAGGGAACACGAGGCTGGTTCCATGCAGTAATAACTGCTTCTTTGAAGGAGGGTGTCTTCCCTGCCGCCTTGAAGGAGGCAGTGGTGAGACCCCTTCTCAAGAAGCCTGCTTTGGACCCGGCTGCTTTAAACAACTATCGTCCAGTCTCCAACCTTCGCTTTCTGGCGAAGGTTGTTGAGAGTGTGGTGGCGCATCAGCTCCCTCTGTTCCTGGAGGAAACTGATTATCTGGACCCGTACCAATCGGGCTTCAGGCCCGGACACAGCACGGAGACGGCATTGGTCGCGCTGGTGAATGATCTCTGGAGGGCTAGGGACAGGGGTTGCTCCTCTGTCCTGGTCCTATTAGATCTCTCAGCGGCTTTCGATACCATCGACCATGGTATCCTGCTGCGGCGTCTCAGGGGGTTGGGAGTGGGAGGCACCGTTCTACGGTGGTTCTCCTCCTACCTCCAGGGCCGCTCGCAGTCGGTGTTGACAGGAGGGCAGAGATCCGCCCCGAGGTCTCTCATTTGTGGAGTTCCTCAGGGGTCGGTCCTCTCGCCTCTCCTGTTCAACATCTATATGAAGCCGCTGGGCGAGATCATTCGTGGTTTCGGGGTGGGGTATCACCAGTACGCTGATGATACCCAACTATTTCTTTCCACCCCGAACCAACCCAGTGATGCCCTCTCCGTGATGTCCCGGTGCCTGGAGGCGGTTCAGGTCTGGATGGGGAGAAACAGGCTTCATCTCAATCCCGCCAAGACTGAGTGGCTGTGCATATCGGCATCTCGGGTTAACCAAGTTATTCCACCTCTAACGATGGGGGGTGAGGTGTTACCCCCCGTTGATAGGGCTCGCAACCTGGGCGTCCTCCTGGACTCACGGCTCAATTTTGAAGACCACATAGGAGCCGTGACCAGGGGGGCTTTTGCACAAGTTCGCCTGGTGCACCAGTTGCGTCCCTATCTGGACCGAGACGCCCTACGCACAGTTACTCATGCGCTTGTGACCTCCCGTTTGGACTACTGTAACGCTCTCTACATGGGGCTGCCCTTGAAGACCACTCGGAGGCTTCAACTGGTGCAGAATGCGGCCGCGCGAGTTGTAATGGTGGTCTCCCGATACTCCCATGTAACACCTCTACTCCGCGAGCTGCATTGGCTTCCGGTTGCCCTCCGGGTGAAATTCAAGGTGCTGGTTATCACCTATAAAGCCCTACATGGCCTGGGTCCGGGCTATTTGAGGGAACACCTGCTGCCGGCATCAAACGCCCTTCGCCCAGTGCGCTCCCACAGGGAGGCTCTGCTCAGGGTTCCGCCGGTAAGAGATTGCCGGCGGGTGACACCCCGGGATAGGGCCTTCTCAGTGGGAGCGCCTGCCCTCTGGAACCAGCTGCCGGTGGAGCTGAGAACTGCCTCCGATCATTCCGCCGGGGCCTGAAGACCTGGCTCTTTGAGCTCTCGGGCCCAGGCTGAGGAGAAATTTTTAATTGGGGTTTTAAGTGTACAGGGTGAATTTAATATTTTTTAATTTGGTTTTTAACTTTTGTATGGTGGATTTTTTTAATACCCTGTAAACCGCCCTGAGTCCTCAGGGAAAGGGCGGTATATAAATGTAAATAAATAAAATAAATAAATAAATAAAATAAATGTAAGTATGTATGATTTTTAAGGGAAATGAGAACTGATCAAATAATTGAAATTAGAAACAGTAAAAATTTGAAATCTTTACAACTGTTTAGCATTATAGTATAAAGAGGAAGGAAATACTATTTACTGTATGCCGTTTTTAGTTTTTCAATTTTTGTATTTTTTAAGCAACAAATAGTGGAGATTTTAGCCGAGAGATTTAAATTCTTATTTACATTGTTCAGATAATATGTATCAGGTTCCAGCTGAGAAGCCCAAGGAAATAAAATACCAGAGTCATTGCAATTTATAATGTAACTTTTATTAGGCATTAGCAAACCGGTTTTTACTGACTGTATACAGCTTCTCCATCTTTGGCTGCAGAGCATATAGTCAATCTGATTTCTGTGTTGACCGTCTGGTGATGTCCATGTGTAAAGCCGTCTCTTGGGTTGTTGGAAAAGAGTGTTTGCTATGACCATCGTATTCTCTTGACAAAATTCTATCAGCCTGTGCCCTGCTTCATTTTGTACTCCAAGGCCAAACTTGCCTGTTATTCCAGTTATCTTTGGGCTTCCTACTTTAGCATTCCAATCCCCCATGATGATAAGGACATCATTTTTTGGTGTTAGTTCTATAAGGTGCTGTAGAGCTTCATAGAACCAGTCAATTTCATCCTCTTCAGCACCAGTGGTTGGGGCATAGACTTGGACTACTGTGATATTGAATGGTTTCCCTTGGATTCGAACTGAGATCATTCTGTCATTTTGAGGATTGTATCCCAGTATTGATTTTCCTACTCTTTTATTGACTATGAAGGCTACTCCATTTCTTCTGAGGGATTCTTGCCCGCAGTACTATACCTGATGGTCATCTGAATTAAATTCACCCATTCCTGTCCATTTTAGTTCGTTGATACCTAAGATGTCAATGTTTAGTCTTGTCATCTCTTGTTTGACCACGTCCAGCTTTCCTTGATTCATGGATCTTACATTCCAGGTTCCTATGGAGAAAAAATCTTTACAGCATCGGACTGTCCTTTCACCACCAGACATATCCACAGCTGAGCGTCCTTTCGGCTTTGGCCCAGTCGCTTCATTCTTTCTGGCACTACTAGTACTAGTCCTCTGCTCTTCCCCAGTAGCATATTGGACGCCTTCCGACCTGAGGGGCTCATCTTCCAGCGTCATATCGTTTTGCCTTTTGGTACTGTCCGTAGGGTTTTCATGGCAAAGATACTGGAGTGGTTTGCCATTTCCTTCTCCAGTGGATCTATACAGTCAGTAAAAACAAGACCAGGAGCTGACTGTGGCTCAGATCATGAGCTTCTTGTTGCAAAGTTTAGGCTTAAATTAAAGAAAGTAGGGAAAAGCGCTAGGCCAGTCAGGTATGAATTAAATCATATCCCTGTTGAATATACAGTAGAGGTGACAAATAGATTTAAGGAATTAGATCTGATAGACAGAGTGCCTGAAGAACTATGGACAGAGGTTCGCAACATTGTACAACAGGTAGCAACCAAAACCATCCCAAAGAAAAAGAAATGCAAGAAAGCAAAATGGCTGTCTGAGGAAGACTTGCAAATAGCTGAGCAAAGCAGGGAATCGAAAGGCAAGGGAGAAAAAGAAAGATATGCCCAATTAAATGCAGAATTCCAAAGAATAGCTAGAAGAGATAAGAATACCTTCTTAAATGAACAATGCAAAGAAATAGAAGAAAACAATAGAATAGGGAGGACCAGAGATCTTTTCAAGAAAATTGGAGAGATGAAAGGAACGTTTCATGAAAAAATGGGCATGATAAAGGACCAAAATGGCAGAGACCTAACAGAGACAGAAGAAATTAACAAGAGGTGGCAAAATTACACAGAAGAACTATACAAGAATGAGCTTAACGTCCCTGATAATCACAATGAGGTGGTCACTGACCTCGAGCCAGACATCCTAGAATGTGAAGTGAAGTGGGCCTTAGAAAAGCTGAGCAACAACAAAGCTAGTGGAGGTGACAGTATTCCAGCTGAGCTATTCAAAATCTTAAAAGACAATGCAGTAAAAGTGCTACACTCAATTTGCCAGCAAATTTGGAAAACTCAACAGTGGCCACAGGATTGGAAAAGATCAGTTTACATTCCAATTCCAAAGAAAGGCAGTGCCAAAGAATGTTCAAACTATCGCACCATTGCACTCATTTCTCATGCTAGTAAAGTCATACTTAAAATCCTACAAGCTAGACTCCAGCAGTATGTGGATCGAGAACTACCAGAAGTACAGGCAGGATTTCGAAGAGGCAGAGGAACTAGAGATCAAATTGCCAACATACGCTGGATCATGGAGAAAGCTAGAGAGTTCCAGAAAAACATCTACTTCTGCTTCATTGACTATGCTAAAGACTTTGATTGTGTGGATCATAACAAACTCTGGCAAGTCCTTAAAGAGATGGGCATACCAGACCATCTTATTTGTCTCTTGAGAAATCTATATGCGGGCCAAGAAGCAACAGTGAGAACTGGACACGGAACCACTGATTGGTTCAAAATTGGGAAAGGAGTCCGGCAAGGCTGTATACTGTCGCCTTGCCTATTTAACTTATATGCAGAGCACATCATGAGAAAGGCAGGGCTAGATGAATCAAAAGTTGGAATTAAGATTGCCAGAAGAAACATCAACAACCTCAGATATGCAGATGATACCACTCTAATGGCAGAAAGTGAAGAAAAACTAAAGAGCCTCTTGTTGCGGGTGAAGAAGGAGAATGCAAAACGTGGGTTGAAACTAAACATTAAGAAAACCAAGATCATGGCATCCGGCCCCCTCAATTCCTGGCAAATAGATGGGGAAGAAATGGAGGTAGTGACAGATTTTATTTTCCTGGGCTCCAAGATCACTGCAGATGGGGACTGTAGCCAAGAAATTAAAAGACGCTTGCTCCTTGGGAGGAAAGCCATGGCAAATCTAGACAGCACACTAAAAAGCAGAGACATCACCGTGTCAACAAAAGTGCGTATAGTCAAGGCTTTGGTCTTCCCATTTGCAATGTATGGCAGTGAAAGCTGGACCATAAGAAAGGCTGAGCGCCAAAGAATTGAAGCCTTTGAACTATGGTGCTGGAGAAGACTCCTGCAAGTTCCTTGGACTGCAAGACGATCAAACCGGTCAATCCTAGAGGAGATCAACCCTGACTGCTCTTTAGAAGGCCAGATCCTGAAGCTAAAACTCAAATACTTTGGCCACCTAATGAGAAGGAACGACTCACTGGAGAAGAGCCTAATGCTGGGAAAGATCGAGGGCAATAGAAGAAGGGGACGACAGAGAATGAGGTGGCTGGATGGAGTCACTGAAGCAGTAGGTGTGAGCTTAGATGGACTCCAGAAGATGGTAGAGGACAGGAAGGCCTGGAGGAACATTGTCCATAGGGTCGCGATGGGTCAGACACGACTTCGCATCTAACAACAACAACAGCAAACCGGTAAGATAGAAAGGAAGCTAGCTCTGAGGAAATGGTGGGAAGCAGATAATTAAAAGAGAGAAACTTTCCCTCCCCTGTCTGACAGTTCAGGTCACATTGTCCAATATATCTTCCAGCAATTATTATGAGACGAAACTCTGGTTCCTCAAAACAACTCTTCAATGACTTCGGCTCTCACGTTGATAAGGAACACCTGTGGACCCAAAACTCTCCACTCCTCCCCCCCCCCCAGTTCTGTTGGCAAGCTAGAAGCATGCAGCGGTCCTAAAGACAATAGGATTCGTACCTTGACAATATAATTTACTGTTTTCTATAATTAATTTCTAATCAAGGTTACACTGTAGAAACTTGTTCACTTATAGTTGTTACATTTATGTATCAATTAATTATACATACAGTACATATATATTGTGAGATGGGCAGCTACTGTACATAAATTTAACAAATGCATACATAGGAGAATAGGGCAACACTTGTTTCAGTGTGATAGAATGACAAATTGTTGTTTTGCAATATATTGAAAAAACAATGAAAATCGAATACGGTGCTATCCCCTCCTTTCCTTCCTCTCTTCTTTTTCTTTATCATTTCCACCAAGAAAATGAATGAATGAATGAATGAATGAATATGCATGTACGAAAGAGAAGGACTCAGCAACAAATGCCTTACAATTGTTAAACTAAAATGTGCTTGAGCTAGTACTGAACATCCTTGAATTCAAAAAGTACTGGCAAATCTTTGAACATTTATCTGTTTTTCATTAAATATTAAAATTACATTGTTACAACTTCAAAGAAAAGTACAAGTTTCTAGTCACTTGTCAATGTCCCGTAGATGCTGATAATAGCAGCTACTTGGCTCAGCATGTCTAGCTGATTATAGCATGCCTTTTATTTTAAAAAAATATTGCTTCCTTGGTAAGGAAGTCCATATAGCTTTTTCCCTCTTGGGGTTTTCTAAGTTAAAGCACATCTCAAATATATCAGCATGAAAGACTGTAGCAGCATGACATTTACTGTCCCCATTCCAGGTTTCTCCCCTGCCTCTGTTACTTCTCTTTCAAGTCACTGCAGTCTTTTCCCAGGGGGAAAGTATAAATGCAGAAGCCTCTTGGCAACAAATTCAAGAAGCAGAACTCTTTGCTGGCAATCAATGTGCCTTTTCAGTGAACGCTCCGTACCTGATGATCAACAGAATTAGATATACAGCATTTTCAAAGATTTAAAAGGCAGGAAACCATTTAATGATGCTTTCATAAATCTTGACCAAAGTGCTCAGAAATCAAAAAGAGAAAACATGCATGATAAAGGATATGTTTCCCTGTTTTGTCTGACAAATAACAGCAGTTGTTGAAGGTTGAATTTATTTTCATGAGAGAGGCAATAATTGCAGTTCACAGCGTTTGTATCCGCAAAGTGAAATCCACTCTTCTCCTAATTCCTGCCTGTCTTCTTGCTACCTAGAGATAGGCCAAGTATCCGAATTATTATTATCTTCTGATTTTAAAATATTTCAGAAGTAAGGATTGTGTGAAACAACCTGTGCTGTTGCACCTCAAAGCTACACAGTAACTCCATTTATCATATATCTGTGGATCAACAGATTTTAACAACACGATGAATGGTGCATATTTTGTTAACATCACTTTCAAATAACTCTAATAATATTTTCAAAGCATAACACAATCTATAAAAAGTAACATTTTCCATTTTCAGAGGTAGGCATTTGCAATTTTGAAAATATCTGATTCTTTTCTTTGTAAACTTCATAAAGCATTTATGTTTAGAGCTTCGCAAAATCATTGTATTAAACTATGAATACATTTGCAGTTTGTTTGCTTTGTTGATCTTAGTATGTCATTTAATAATGAATCTCTAAACTAGATTAAAATGCTGAATGTTCATGTTTCCTTTCTTTCAAACTATATTTTCACACGTGCAGTGATACAGTTGTATATAACTGCTGTGCTTACTGCCCTTCATCTGAACCATGGATTATAGTTCAAGAGCACCAGACAATAACCATCTGCCTTGCACAGATGGGATCAGGCAAAATCAAAGGTGGACTTTTTCTAATCCTTAATAACTTTTCAAGTTGAGTGCATCTGAATATAAAGAGTTCATTTCTCAGAATAAAAGCAATAAAAATGAAGCGGGCTCCCTAAAATCACATATTTAATGAGAAAATATAGCACAAAGTTAGTTGAAAAATGGGAGCCATATGAACGTTTAAATAAAACCATACATACATACATACATACATACATACATGCATGCATGCATACATACATACATACATACATTCTGCTATGTTCATATATTTTAGCTTTAAAAAAATACCTGTATTTAAAAAGTACTCTGATTCTGGTGAATTGTGTAAATTAGAAGAGTTAATGTTTATAGTAAACTCCACAGTGATTTTCTTGAAAATCCTCTGATAAACTATTAGCCTACCATTGGTAATATCCCTACATAATAGGTGCTAAAAGGGCTTTTTGGATATCATGAAGTAGGTATAACTGGAAATCTTCTGATCTAAGGTCATCTGTCTCCTCACAATTATGGCAGACCAATTCTTCCCTCTTCCCCACTCCATTACCTCAAGTGGGGCCCAGTAATGGAAATCTCTAGAATTGAAAATCCCATTAAAGCCCCCTGGCTTCCTTTCCTAAATCACATGAGCTTTGAAAATGGTGAGGATCCATCGTGTCATATTCCACCAACCTTATCTGGATTGTGCTCAATGAAGCTTGAATCAAAATCAAGAAGTTTTTGCAAAGCCTTGTTATACTTTCATTCTATAATTCTCTGCAAAATTACATGAGACTTGAACAGTTAATAATATATCAGTCACTTAGCAGTTTAAAAATCAGTTCCTGTATACGGTAATCCATATTCAGGAATAGAATATGGTTTCTTCATTCCCAGTCTCAAGTGTAGCCATATTTAATATTTTAACATTATAATTACCGAATACATTGCTGTACAGTAGCTAGGAAAGGGAGGAAAAAGTCTGCATCATGAATATCATACAGTTGCTAAACCCTAGCATATATTTGATTTCCCATTTTTCCCTTTTATTCCCAGGCTTGCATAAACTAAGTCTTAAATTACAGTCTTATCCCTGACTATTCTGAAGCAAGCCCCACCATTCTCTAGTAAGATTATTTTGACCTGCAGCATTATTTGATCTATCCCTTGACTAATTAGATTGAATAAAAAGAGTTATAAACTATGCAATGAAACAAATGTTGAAAAAAAGCAGAGGAATTATAGATGATGCATCTTTACTCAGCATTTTGAGAAACCTGCTGTCAAAGTAATGCCTTAGCATTCCGAATAGTGCTTGCTCAAAGCACCTGAGATGTCTTCCCTTCTCACAGCATTATGACACGATGGTATTAAATGTGCTCTTTGAGAAAGTGAGGGCTGATCCGCACAAGTGGTTTGCCCCAGCATGAGTCCAGTCCTCTGATAATTTCTTGAGGCAAGGAATGCATGATCTTTTCGATAGCCCACTAGGAAGGCAACATCTGCCTGCTTTTTCCTGGTACTTATTAAGTCACGTTTTCTGATTTGTCCTGACACAATCTCTGCTGTCCACTTTGTCTGCTGTGCTCTTTCCATTGTACGCAAACACTTGCACAGGCAAATCATATGCAGGATGGAGATGCCTATAGACAGTTTATTCTTGAAACAAGGTCATCAGCTGAAAACCCAGCTTTCTTTCTGTTTAATCTCACTGGTATAATAGAGAATTTGTAGGTCTTAAAAACAAAAAAGCAAGCTTCATTTTAGATCAAATGACAGGAAGAAACCCTTCCTTCCTTCCTTCCTTCCTTCCTTCCTTCCTTCCTTCCTTCCTTCCTTCCTTCCTTCCTTCCTTCCTTTGTAAATCCACTGATGCTCTCCCCATTGTAAATCATCTGATGCTCTCCCCTAGTGCTCCGCTTAACAACTTAAGTGATCACTTAACAACTGCAACTGGGAGTGCTGGGATTATGATTGTTGAGCAAAGTGGTCATGTGACATCTCACTTAGTGACCACTCAGCTTAACAACCAAGATTTTGGGCCCAATTTTGCAGGTGTATTGCAGAAAATAGCAATAGCATTTTAATATTTTGGCTTTTTTTCCCCATGTAGGTCATTCTGAGCTATTGAAAGTTGAGCGTCATAAAAATGTTAAGAAATAAAAAATAAGTAACATAAGTGAACTTTTACTGTTTGGTCTTTGAGAGAGAGTCCTACCTCACTCACATATCTGGACTGAGTGAAGAAAAGTGGTGGCAGCTGGAATTACCAGCTATTGCCCTACAGGAGATGGCAGTTCCAGGGGATATATGAAGATCCTAAGAAAAAGACTCTCTCTTTTTTTTAAAAAAAAGAAAAATCTCTTACGGTTTTAAATGCTAATTTGCTGAATTAGAAAAGTAGATCTATATCTAAAATTAGATTGGAGAGTCTTCCTGTATATTGCCGCACTAGAGCTGCCTACAATTTCAGCTGTGAACCATAGAAACCTCTGGAGAATCTTGATTAAAATATCTCACTTGTGTTGTTTTTAATCTTGTAGTTTTTCTCCTCCACATATGACTCTTTAAATCATTGGCAGTAGAGAAGGTGTCTGTAAATGAAACTGCAGGTGGATAGGAAAGAGTTTACTATCTCTTTGCAAACTGAAAATGTATGTGTGAATCGCTGCTGTTCCAGGCTTAATGTGATGGAATTCCCAGAGCCTAGAAAATGAAAATTGGACATTTTGAAAATACTGAGGAACAAGAACAGATGGGATATTTTTATGGCACCAGATGATTAGCATCCTCCCCACGAAGCCAAGAATCAGAAAGAGGATCAAATGCAATAGGAAGCACACAGACACTTTGACACATTTTTTAATGAGAACCAAGTTACATAAGTTCAGTTTCCAAAATTCTGCAACACAAATCCTTTTTTTCCTCACAATAAATCTGCCTACTCAGAATTTGTGTCATAATCTCACTTTTTGTGGTACTGAACTGACTTAAGGGCAGTATCATATCTCAAAATTATCTGAGTTTAAAATGTTATACTTTAATACTCTTGTTTAACCATGTCCAGCTTTCCTTGATTCATGGATCTTACATTCCAGGTTCCTATGGAGAAAAAAATCTTTACAGCATCGGACTTTCCTTTCACCACCAGACACATCCACAGCTGAGCGTCCTTTCAGCTTTGGCCCAGTCGCTTCATTCTTTCTGGCACTACTAGTACTAGCCCTCTGCTCTTCCCCAGTAGCATATTGGACGCCTTCCAACCTGAAGAGCTCATCTTCCAGCGTCATATCTTTTTGCCTTTTGGTACTGTCCATGGGGTTTTCATGGCAAAGATACTGGAGTGGGTTGCCATTTCCTTCTCCAGTGGTAGAGGACAGGAAGGGCTGGAGGAACGTTGTCCATGGGGTCACGATGGGTCAGACATGACTTCACAACTAACAACAACACTTTAATACTATGTTGATGTAATTTTAATATCAACTATATAAAAGTATGGAAGAAAATGCTGAAAGAATCGAAGAACAGTTTTATCCACCAGGGTAAGCCTTTTTTAAAAATTTCTTTCTTAGCTCTCCCATCACTGATTTCTACTTAATCTTTCCTAAAGTCTAATTCACTAGAGTTTTAGTTCTAGTGTCTGATTGTCGCTTCAGTATAATCCACCCATTCTCCTCAGCTATGTAAATAAACAGTTCTGATAAATAAATGCAAACTGTTCTATTAATTTAGAAGAATCAAACCCATTACAGGACTTGATGGTGGGCTACATGTTTGTAATAAAATAGAAACGGCTTTCTCCAACTTAATTTTGTATCAGAGGTAAAATTTTCTGTTATTGAATATTATTATACAGAAGTTGAATAATACAATTAATATTAGGCTTACATACAGAGGAAAATAATTTCTAAAAGAGCTAAATGAGCATCAAAATTTTCAAAGCATAAAGTATAAAAAAGGCAGACAGACAGACAAACTGGAAGTAGATATCTCAAAATTACCTAAATCTAGGTTTAAAACTTTCTATTTTAATACTATGTTGATATTATTTTAATGTAAAGTATATAAAAAGCGAATGAAAAGATACTGAAAGCCTTAAAAAGTTGGATTTGAACAGATTGTTAAGAGGTTTTATCTTCTGCTATAGTAACAAAATACTGAGGTGCAAAATAAATCTGGAATGCAAGTTCTTGATCTATTTTTGCAAAATGTTATGAAACATGAGCTAAGCCTAAGTATCCCCCAGGAAATGAGATAGTAGCAATAAATTTTCATGCTCCAAAACAGATGGCCATGTCACATGAAGAAAGCAAAATGTATCAGGCTCTGTGAAATGAGAAAGAGAAAAAAAACACCCTTCCTTCTCCACATGTTCTTGCAAACTTCTCTACGTGTGTTATGATAGGCATTCTGTATGAGCAGCGTGATATCACTTTTAGTCTCCTTTTTCTCTCTCTCTCTCTCATCTCGGTTGCTATAAATCAGCTGGACTGTGAGTAATGCTGAAGGAGTTAAACGTTCAAAAGTTGTGTCTGTCTCTTTTATTAGCTAGCTAGAGTAAACTCCAGGCTATCGTTCAATGTCAGGTTCAGCATCCAATGACCCAATACGTTAATTTGTGGCAACCACAAATCAAAGGCATAATGAAGTCTGAGAAAGTGGTCTATCCTGATTTATTAGGACATCTGTCTGACTATAGACAATCTAGTGTTGCCCTTGGTCAGCATCAGTTATTCCCATGGTCTTCTACTTATCAGACTAGCCTTCAAAAAAAGAAGAATGCCACAGGAACTTGCCAATATCTCAAGGTTTTGCTTCAGTATTTGGAGAGATAAGCTTTTTTAAAAAAAAGAATCAAGTGAGACAGGCAAATATTAACTGGCACATAAATATTAACAGCAAAATTTTATTTATACTATTATTAGAAGTGAAATTAAAGGCTATTTATGTTTTGGATGTTGGCTGAAATAGAGAAATAGAAAATCGTCTAGAAGATAAAAGCAACAAACTTATGTGGAAATACGTTTTCTCTTTATATTTATATATTTCTCTTTATATAAGTAATATAATCTTCGCTTTAAGAGTAAAAAAAAGTCTCTACTGTAGCTTCTCATTTTTCTTCCTTATAGTTTGAACTAATTGTAAAATTGTGCAAATCTAGATTCCAAGTGGATATACAGCATTCTTTAGAGTAGCAGATATTACCTTTGTCTAAATTTCCTCCCCACCCACCCACCCTCTCAAATAGTTAACATTGGTTGACCAGCTGTCCTAAATGGTGATGAGCAGAGTGTTTCATGGGAATGCTAGAAACAATGAAAATCTACATGTGTCCCCTTTCATGCTTAGGACCTGGCAGTGAGTCACACCTCTTCTGAAACTGCATGGCTTAGTTCATCCCCTTTTGATTTGGCAGGGGTCTAATACAGGGGTAGGCAACCTTGGCTCTTTTATGACTCATGGACTTCAACTCCCAGAATTCCTGAGCCAGCCTGGCTCAGGAATTCTGGGAGTTGAAGTCCATGAGTCATAAAAGAGCCAAGGTTGCCTAGCCCTGGTCTAATAGAACACATTTCAAGATTACAGCATCCATTGCAAATAAAAGCAATTGCACTTGATAATCCACATTACCTTATATATGCCCAGGAGTATCCAGGGTTTCTTCTTCATGTTTTTTGAGATTATTTGCAAACACTTAGAAGCTTTGGTATTGAACTATTTGTTTAAATAGCTTAGGGATGGGTTCATCTTTTTCAATTGCATAAGCAAACATTTTCTTGAGTGGATAGTGGGCTCAAATTATCCAAATACAACTTTTATCTCTTTCTGATAAAAACAGATTTAAAATAAAGTTTGTTTCAACTTGAAAAGATATGCATTTAAAATGCATATAGGGAATGGTTGCTGGAATTGGGTATGTGTAGTTTAACGAAGAGAAGGGTGAGGGGTGACATGATAGCGGTGTTCCAATATCTCAGGGGCTGCCACAGAGAAGAGGGAGGCAAGCTATTCTCCAAAGCACCTGAAAGCAGGACAAGAAGCAACAGATGGAAACTAGTCAAGGAGAGAAGCAACCTAGAACTAAGCAGAAACTTCCTGACAGTTAGAACAATTAACCAGTGGAACAACTTGCCTCCAGAAGTGGTGAATGCTCCAACACTGGAAGTTTTTAAGAAGAGACGGACAGCCATTTGTCTGAAATAGTATAGGGTTTCCTGCCTGAGCAAGGGGTTAGACTATGTGGAAAATAACTGGAAGTAGTGAAGAAATTTAAAAATAAATATATATATGCTTTTAGTATTATCATGTAATAATATTTTATATTTTTATAATAATCATTTTATAATCAATTGCCTGAGTAGATGCTTTGAGTAGATGGGGAAAAATACAAGCCTCAAGTAGAGGAGAGGGAGAACAGGAGTTACCATGGGGCCCAGTGTGAATCACCATCTAGGAATTGTTTTTAAGTACCTTCTGGTGCCTGGTACCTCTGGCAGGTGTAGAAGATGGGAGACATCTCTCCTCTAGAATTGATAAGCATGTACATATATGGTCTGAGTAAACAGTATAGTAGGGGAGGGATCTTATTAGTATAATGTAAGCAAATAGGGCAGAGATAATGTATTCTGTTTAGGTGCTTCTGATAGATTGTAACCTCCAAAGCCTAAGCCAATGGGGCCATGGAGGAGGGAATGGGGCGTCATGATAGGATGTATAATATGTGATTTTGGAATTTGGGGGTGTGGTTCAGTGCTTGGCTACATTGCATTGTTTGCCTTCCTGAATCCACCATGCTTTGCAAACGGTTACTTTTTAGACTTTGTTGTGAAGTCTAATAAACTTCTTTTCTATTTGTAACTCAAGCAGAATGGATTTCAATTTGTGTCTATTTTTGTGTCTAACAACTAGATGACCTCCAAGGTCTCTTCCAACTACTTCTTCTTCTTCTTCTTCTTCTTCTTCTTCTTCTTCTTCTTCTTCTTCTTCTTCTTCTTATTATTATTATTATTATTATTATTATTATTATTATTATTATTAAAAATAATATTTATCTAACTAGTATTATATATCTATCCCTATTCATCTCTTAATTATCATTCATTAAATCATTCATCACAGCATAAATGTGTATATTTTCTTCATTTGTTTTGCAGAATAAGTGCCTAACTGTTCCCCCCCCCTTTATTTCTTGTAAGATATATAGACAGACAGACATATCTGTGTACAAATATGTACACAATAGTGTATTTTAATCAGAGCAACAAATCTTTCAAGTCACAAGGTGCTCAATCAATGGAACTAATAGTTAAGAAGTACTGGATTAAGGGGCCCTGAAATTGAGATCAAGTCTAGCAAGCAGAAACCTCAAACTAGAGGTCATAGACAAAAATGAGGGTCCATCTGTGAAACTTATGTCTGTCAAAGTCTCTCGTGCAGTCAGTGTGGCTAACAACTTAACAGACTCTGAGAAGAATGTAGCAAGATTACCTACAGCATACAGAGACTGAGTAGAATAGTCATGGCACTTCTTGGAATACTTACTTATTGGATTAAATAATTATGCAAGATTTTATGGGATCTCTTTAGCTGCTTTTTTTTTTACGTTCCAGTTTTTAGCATTTAACATATGCAGTGTTCTATCTGTTAATCATCTTCCCTTATTATCTGCTTTGGATTTACTTCATCTTATTCTACAATCTTTAGACTTGTTTTTATAATTTTGCTAAATCCTTTATGTGGGTCATAGTTTTAACATATAATTTTAAGAACAGGGAATGCATCACACTGAATCAAATACAACGTTGTTGTGTGTTTTTTTCCCCCATTGAAAGCATAGGAAAGCATTTTACCTTTGATCTTAAAGTTACAGAATAGATAATAGAAAATGCACGAGAATAGAAAATATAAGATTAAAGCTGTCACATTTAGCTGGGAATAAGAAACACTGTACTTAATTGGGTTAGGTCTGAGAAGATCAGCAGAAGACTGCCCTATAAGGATCCAGTTCTACAATTATACAGCCAACAGTAAGCCTAAATGAATATACTGTAAAGAGTCTTTTAAAGAAACACATTTAGTATTGCACTCTTAAGTTTGCATTTCTATACATAGAAATGTGTGTGTGTATAAAATATACATATATTCTATACATATATTCTATACATATATTTGTAGAGATGCACAGAAATATATTTCTGTATTCTTGAGAAGGCCCACTGAACTAACAGGACTTACTTTTGCATAGGAATATACACATTTGCACTGATTTATTACTGATTTAATATTTATGTTTGTAAAGCTTTTGCCCTTAGAAGGATAAATGTTAAAAAAATATGGCCAGAAGCAAATGTGAGATTTCTGAATCCTGATATAAGCTGTTCATTTTGGATAATACTACTATGAGAATGATTTTCATTTCTGCAATGATACAAAGTTGGATAGCTACAGTTCTAAAAGGAAGTAAAGTCAACACATTGTTCAATACATTGATCTATTTAGAAGTACACATAATTACAGTACCCAAATTTTAAGTGTTCCAGTCCACATTTCAATCCCTGGGACAAAATAAACTTAGATACATCTGCCTGAGAAGAATCCATCTGCAGATTGCAGTCTCAGCTAAAACTATACATACACCAAGAGAAAACAATTTAATGCATATGAGTCATGTGCCCCTAACATTTTAGTTAATTTTATACACAAATGTTTTAAAAGCTGCTAAAATAATAAATATATATATAAATTTCTTCAATTTAATGAACACTTGTAAACTAGAATTTCAAAGGAAAAAAATTGGTATAATACTTTGGATCTTAGTGATTTTTTTCCCTACTAAAGCGCAGCAGATTTTTTTAAAAAATCCTAACATATCTAATACAAAGAAGAATCTTATCAGTATAATGTACAAAACAGGGACCTAGCTGGTAATGTGTTTACATTATATTTATAGTATTGTATTAATGAGCGATAAATTTAGTTTAATTAATTTATACTGAAAAGAAAATGTCATTTTTGCAACATCTAACAACAATATCAGTTAAATTCAGGTATTCATGAAAGTATGTTCAGAATTATGAACAAATATAGGAAAGACTTTGTTTGCTGACATTACATTTGACATTAAGAGCAAAGATAAGGGGAAATCCTGTATTGATGTTGAAAGGGTCAAGTCTGTGATATTCTTATTCCTAATTAAATAGGAATAAGACCATGTTATTGATTTATATTCCAAATCTACCTACTTCCACAAGTTCCAGCGCTGTTCTTCCAGCTGAGTTAGCAAGTAATCTACGTATTTATTTGAGTCC
The DNA here is from genome assembly GCF_947247035.1 of Vipera ursinii. Classification (NCBI taxonomy): domain Eukaryota; kingdom Metazoa; phylum Chordata; class Lepidosauria; order Squamata; family Viperidae; genus Vipera; species Vipera ursinii. The sequence goes on from NC_139512.1 coordinate 135,193,414, forward strand.
ATGTACTCCTTCAGAAAAGAAAAAAAAATTATCAGTGAATTTTTGAAAGTCAAGAAGTGCTAGTAGATAAAAGTTTTTAATAATTTTAAAAATCGCCATTTTCTGCCTACAGCTAAAAGCAGCTTTAAGAAAGGGGGAAAGTAGCATTTAAATTGGGAAAATGACATAGGAAAGAATTAAATGGTCCTCTAATTAGAGAGTTTCAATAACATTTGGAGTAAATAAATAAAAATGAAAAGCTCAAGAAAGTCCTTCTGACCTATGCACAATATGATTTAATGGTAAAATTCACATAAATGGTCAGTTGGAATTCTAAAGAGAGGAGTGGGGAAAAAAGAGGTTTCCCCCCCCCCCTGTGGTCATATGTCTTGATTTTGTAACAAATTGAATTCCTTTGTGTTCTTTATGTTAAAAATTAATGCAAAAACAGATCAATGGCAATTAGGGTGTTCTCTTATTCTGTTATATAATGACATTTAAAATGCTTCACCAAGATGACAATGGATATTATCGCTGCTAAGAAAAATTCTGGGTTACGTACAGTATATATAATCAAGATGATAGTGCTTGTCTCTTGTTTTATTACCTAAAAACATCAAAATCCAACCCTCTCTTAGTAAAGCATATATTTTTGCATTCATTGATTGTCACACTTTATTACCGGTATTCATTGAGAAGGTTTGCAGCTGTGGAATTAATGGCAGGCTCTTATTTAAACATTTGTCCTCATAACTGAAGAGTGCAAGAAAGTCCAAGTCTATCAATAATGCAATATTCCCACATATCTTTTTTTCATGAAGGTATATATTACAAGATGACAACTATAACCTTTTCAGACGGTTTCCCTAGCTTGGAGTAGATTCTGAATTGAACTAGGTGTTTTAATGCTGACACATCCCACTAGAAAACGTTTGCAGGAGGACACGCCAAAGAATTCTGAGGCATTTTTTAAATGGACAACTAAATTATACAATAGGAATTGATGGAATTGTAAATGGAAAATGCCAAAGCTTCACTGTGATTTTGGTTTTGAATAATAACAGTACATTGGGCCAGTCTTAAAAATCTATTCAACATTTTAGAATAATGGCCAGATATTCAAATGCATTGTGTAGCCGGTGCAATTTTATGCTGTGTAGCAAATTCAAGTTGTATCACTGTTGCACTGATGAGATGATATTGAATCTAATACAATAATTATCAAAAGAATATGAAATAAATCTGTTGGAAAATATACCAGGCATCTCTGACTGCAGATATTTACATCCTGATATTAGATAACCGTATCAAAAAAGAGAGTTCTTGACACTGTTTTCATAACAGAAATGGAGGGGTAGAAAGTTAGGGAAGACTATGCTGAGAGTTAAGCTTGTGATCATCTTACCTCTCAATTTTGTTAAAACTTATGCTTCTGTTTTGTTGAATTACAGGTTCCAACTTGGTTTTGAAGCAACCATCCAAAGAAAGCATACAGGAATGAATCTGTTATTGGAAACCATATGGGGTCCTTGGTGCCATCTGATTGCTTTCTTGCAGATGTTTCATTACTCAAACTAGGTAACTCATCAGTACTGGATCCCTCATTTCAAATTTGAGCTACAAATATTCTCCTTTTTTGGAAGGAGGAAGATATTGTAATATCTCCTACTTTCTTCTTTGCTTGCCAAATCATAAACAGTAAAATATGAGCCTCAGTTAAAAAAAAAACAGAACTTGGAACAGCAGGGATTTTTTTTAAGTATTCTGTGCCTCTCCAAAAAGCCAGCCTTGTGGTATATGGTCATTGTTATTGACCTGTTCTCCTATTTGTATGGATATTATTTTTATTTTTTTTAAAAAATGTTTTCCTATTGCAAAGAAAGCAGTAATAAATTTGTCAGCCTTTGCAAGGTAGTCCATACAAGAAACAACTCAGAAGCTGTTCTGAGTTCTAGTTCTAACTTTATTGTAAGGTTGCATTAATAGATTCTTGCAAGTCTGGAAATCCATTTCTCCCCCCCCCCCGTCTATACAGTCCAAAAAATCAGGGAAGGTACCTTTTGATACATTTGCCGTCACCCCCACCTTCCTTCTACAGACTCAGCTGTTGCTCACCTGACTGTTGTCTAGTCTGAGGCTCTTCCTCTTGTCTCCTGAGATCATCTTCACACACTGTTACAAAATGATCTCAAATCCTTCCAAACTTTATATTTTAAACTGCTAGAAAATATTAATATTTTCTAAATTAATTATACATGTAAGGACTACCCACAGACGAAAGGTTGTTGAGCTTTCGTTGCTGAGCTCTTATCTACACAGAAGCTGTGTATGTAGCGGTGAGCTACATTAGACATTTCAGCATCATTGAAACATCCTGCCTGTTTGGAGGGAGGATAATAATAGACATTTTAATAAGAAAACTCAGTTATTCAGACTGAAACAAAGACTTCTTATACTGTTGTAACCACAGGGAAAAGCTTATGTAAAGGGAGCTTTACCTGTCACCCCAAATCCCTCCCTGAAATCTGCTTCCAAGAACGTCCCAAGATGAATGATCTGGGACGCAAAGGAAACAGAAAATCCAAGCTAAGAAGCATATTCATTTGCTGTTGGATCAACACTACAACCTAATCTTTCTTGGCTTACTTATTACTCCCCTCCTTCGCTTTAATTTGTGTTACTATCCATAATTGTTTATTTACCAAAAATAAATGACATGGTCAGATGGTTTGCTATGAAAAATCAGCAAAAGCCAAAACCCAAGGAATTTTACAAGCAGCTCACATTATGTTCTAGAAACTGAATTCCTTTTGATTTTGAACATAATCTTTTAAAACAAACAGTTACAGCTGCCTTAAACAACATTTTGCAGAGTGCTTAGCTGATCACAATATTTCAACATTAGCATGTCATATTAAATCTCAGCAGAAATGATTAAACCTGTTTTATAAACTTCCACGTTGAATCCCATTGTTTGGAAAGCTTGTTTTGGCTAGGCATCCTTCTCTCAAATATTTTTTGTATGAAACCATGCACATGAGTGCATTTCAATTCAGCATGAGGCTGCTTTAAAACCCAATCCTGCACTCTGTGCATTTTGGCCAAGAAACATCTTACACTCATGGTCATGATGGACTTGTTAGGAAGGCTGCAAAATAAATAAATAAAAAAGGCTTAGGGCTTTTATCATCCCTGTTTTTATAATGCAACTATTATATAAGTGTGGTTACATTAAAAAGTACATTGTTTCCGTGGATCTTGGATTTTTCCACATAGTGCTCAAGCCAAATCCTATTTGTTTTGTTTTCTTTAGATCCCAAGGTTAGAAGAGAAAGCATCAGCTTGCATATGAAGTCTAATGTCACAAAACAATTCTATGGATTTCTGATGAAAACAAGAACTAAAAGGTTAGAAAAAACACTGACACCTTCCCTCCACCAAAACTGGGATATTAAAATTGTGATGGAATTTAGTGAGGAGGTAGATCTCCAGAGGAATAAAAGGCAGATGTTATGTATGAGAGAAAGAGAGTGAAGACAACCCCTCCCTAATAGTTCACAGAATATATGGTAGATGCAGGTAGTAGATTCTTCTGTCTGGCAAGACTCTGTCTATAGGTGTCAAACAATAAAGAACTCCTCTTGGAAGAATCACCATGTGTCTTTCTTGGTTTGGGGCCTGACAACAGTTGGCCTAAAAGGCAGTTGTTGAGTAAGGGGAGAAGGAAAACTAAATTCAATGTGATCTGTATTTAATCTATTGCCATTCCTAGCTCTTTGAGCTATCTCTTTGAGCTATCTGGTCTGGACTGAGGGGTTTAATGTTTTTAAATTGTGATTTTATTTTTTTGCGGCTAGACTTAATTTAATTTAATTTTAATTTTATATTGTATTGTTTTTAAATTTTGCCTTGTAAACCGCCCTGAGTCCTTTGGGAGTAGGGCAGTATATAAACCGAAATAAATAATAATAATAATAATAATAATAATAATAATAATAATAATAATAATAATAATAATAATAATAATAATTCCTGGACAATTGTTCACAAAGTTCTACCAAATGGTGATGTAAACTGCACTAAAAGTATTTGATATTTTTAAGTTTCTGATCTATGCAGTATTGGATGTCTACAAGTGACTTATGAATATGATAGGTCAAAGGAATGTTAACAAGGCATGGAAAGTGTTCATGTGCCAGGCTAGAGAAACCTAGGAAAGTCCTTCCTCCCCTTTTTAATGCAATTTCTATGAGTTTCTGAAAGCACTCTTGAGTCTTTCAGTTTGGCTCTAGAGCTATGTGCAAAAGCTTGTAAAATTAATTATGACTTTACTTTCACTACAGTCTTGCATGATTTCTTCAGCCCATGAGCAAAATGGATAACTTTTGCCTGATATAGGTACTGTAGATCCTTACATCTTAATGTTAATCTTTAGTGCCTTATTACCTTGTTCCTTTTTTATTGTGTTTTCCAAGCTCATATTAGCCTAAAATCAGTGCTAAGAAAAATGATATAAAAGCTCAGCAGTAATTCTCTCACTATATAAAGGTACCTTCCTCAAGAAATGAACCAATGTGCCATTTTGTTTGTTTTCTTTCTCATTCAACTGATTTGTGACAGGTTTTTCCCAGTACACAGATACAGCACACAGCTTTTAATAACATGCTCTGCTTGGATGTATTTCTCCCAATAATTGCATTTTACAAGCATTTGCTACTAACAAAAGATTTTTTGTGTGTATGCATTCACCTGATACACACATTTGGAATGCATTTTTTAAAAGCATGAATTGCTTTGCATGAAAAAAAATCAGGATATCAGCATATGATTCAGCTTGAATACATATATTGGGGAAATGAATCACAATCTATATGATTTACCAACTCTGCTCTGGCCCATCCCTGCCTATTATGCATATGCCATCTGAGGTAAGATTTGTGTGCCCATTTTACACCACCAAGTTTTCTGGAGGAAAGAGAGCAGACAATCAACATAGGTCATTGCTCAAATAATACTTTTCAAGATAGCTGTGAGGGGGGAAAATGTCCTGACCTAGTAAAATGAACCAGCCATTTTACAGTTCATCTTTTCCTGTGCTCCAATGGACTTCACTCCTTGATCCATCTTCTCTTAAGACCTTCAGTGTCATGTACAGAGAGCCATTGTGGAGTAGTATAGTTGTTGATTTAGGAGTGGGTGATGTAAGTTCTACTCAATTCTCAGCTATGGAAGTTCATTGAGTGATTTGGGGCTAACCCATCTTTTGCCACCCAACCTGCCTCATTGGCTCCTTATGGTGGAAAAAATTAGGAAGTGCACACATTGCTTGCATTTCACAAAGCTATAGAAACCACCCTATTTGGGAAAAAGATGGCATACCTGGATCTTAATTCGTAACATGTGTTATTTTGGTTTATATTTATTTTGTAAATCGCCTCAAGCTGTGAGAGGTATAGAGATTTGTGTAAATATATACACATACAGCATACAAAAATAATGGATGGAGGATCCTTGGTGCTCTCCGAGTTTGGTTGTTTTCTTTCAGATGTTTCATTACCCATCTAGGTAACATCATCAGTGCTAATAAGGAGGGGCATGTGTAGAACTTTCAAAAGACCCAAGAAGTCCCCCCCTTGCAGGATCACCAAGTAATGTTGATTCCTGTAACAAGTATCTCAAGTATGATTTCACTTGAGATGCTCCAACATCACTGACCAAGCCCTATTTTTAGCTACTTAGCTTTCTATTCATCATGATTTTCACCAAGCAGATATGACCACTTGCCAACCAGAAACTGAATCTGAAGCAGTTTTCTGAAGCATGTGATTGCTAGTCCATACAAAATTCATTAAAACTTTTGTCCAGAGAGGCTTATTCCTTTTAAAATTAAGGAGACTGAGTCACATGCATTTCAGGACAGAGGGCTAGATAAATTCTAGGTAGAATGTTATCTGTAAGCAGCATCTGTAAGCAGCATCCATTGAGGAGGAAAACTCATCAACATTCTTCAGTCTACGGACTCCTGTTTGTTGGCTATAACTGTCTTTAGAAAAACATTGTTGAGTTAGAAACTCATTCCCCAGAGCTATATACAGTAGCTCCTGTATGTTGTGACCTGTCATGAAAATACAGTCATGAATGATTAGCGATGAGAGGCCAACAGGAGTGCAGAAGCTGAGGCAGCCTTGTCTGCAGACATGCCAACACATTCTTCACCCTTTTAGTAAGACAGCTGAAAGGCAGCTTACTTTCATTGTTTCCTGAAGTCCTTTGTCTTTCTTTTCCATGTCTGGCAGGGTACCCAGTTCTAGCCACAAATATTTTTTTGCTGCAAGAATGGGGCTTGTTAAGGCAGGTTGGAAAGCAGCATCTGCTGTGCAGTAGCCAGCAGTGTTGATTTCATCACTGTTTCTACCTTGTTTAAAGGACAATTGCTCTGCAATTAATATTAGATTTGGCCTGTGCATATGCCCTCATACATATACCAGGCTAAGCATATACTTGCATATATATATATAATGACATGTACACCCAGATTACATTCCTGGGTATACATTCATATTTACAGAAATCTGTCTGTCTGTCTGTGAGTTACTGGTAAACTTGATTGGTTTAGGTATGTGTTCCATTGAGAAAAAGGATATTTTCTGAAATATGAATTTTTCTAGGACCAGATAGCAAAACATATTTCCAGAAGAAGAGGTGAGTTTTTATTGCATGGCTGCCTTGTAGCTACGTGTGACTTGTAAAGTTGGTTGGGCTAGTGAGCTAGGAAGTTAATATCCTAAGTTAACATATCTTCAGAAATTGTGGGTGCTCTACCACTGGAGGTTTCTAAGAAGAGACTGGACAGGCGTTTGCCCAGAATGGCATAGGGTCTCCTGACTGAATAGGGGATTGGACTAGAAGACCTCCAAAGTTCCTTCCAACTTTGTTATTTTATTAAGACTTACAGTTTTCTGCCCAGCACTGACAGAAGATCACCTTTCCATAGATCAGATGGCATGATGGCCTTACTAGTCCTAAACAACTGGTGAATTTGTTTGGTTTGACCAGTTGAGAAGATCTACCTTATTCTTCATTGTTTTCCATGGTTAAAGAATTAAGAAAAGTACAATATTTAATATTGTTGACCATTGCTGTATTTTATTTCTAGGATATTCTACTCTTTATGGCATCAAGTTTATTTTAAAAGTTCCTGTTTAATTTCTCCTTTCACACTGTGTCTAATCCATTGTTGTTTTTGAACTTCCACCGTGTATAAATCTGAACCAAAGTCTTCTGACTATTCTCCAACATATCTATTTATGCATTAACTCTGGAGACTATTTGAATAAGAAAGAAGCAGCCATAACAGAAGGTAATTTTTTCAGGCTGAGGAGTCAAGATAAAACCAGTTCAATCCATCAAAGCAAGTACATCTAATCACGTGTGTACATTTTCCACTTAACATTTTAATGTTATGCAATTTTAATAACAAATTGCCATTTAGATATTATATATTTAGCAAAACATTTTATGATTTAAATTTTCTTGTAACACAGGATCCTATTCCAATAACAGGCTTATTAGGTTTGGGAGGGGGCAATATATCATAAGAATTCAAACAAGGGTTACCTAATCCAGCCAACTGACTTGAAACTGTTAAATTTAACCCAAAACAAAACAAGTCATGGATAAGATTAAACAAGTCACTCATTTTTTAAGACAATTTTATCCTTCTTTTATTGTTTTTATAAATAGCTCAAGGCAATGAACATACCTAATACTCATTCCTTCTTCTATTTTCCCCACAACAACCCTGTGAGGAGGGTTGGGCTGAAAGAGAGTGACTGGCTCAAAGTCACTCAGCCAATTTTCATGCCTAATGTGAGACTAGAACTCACAGTCTCCTGGTTTCCAAGACAAAGAAGAAGAGACAAATGGACAAGGCACCAGAGCACAGGATACAAATATAAATTGGTTGCAGTGACTGAACGTACTGCAATCTAGTGGATTGAGTGACCAATGGGAAGGGCTTGTCACACCTTGAAGCCTTGCCAGTACTCTTTTGGCATAAGGTCTTACAGGAGAAGAGCCTTGTAGTTGACCACAATAAAGTCAAGAGAGCCCAGGAAAAAAATTATGAAGTTACTAGATCAAGAATCAGATGAGCTCTGTAAGAAGGGCAAAATAGAATGCATCTATTCTGTTTATAAAGATGCAACTAAAGTTATGCTGAAAGCAAACAATTCAGACCTGCAATTCCCCAGTACCATTGAAGAAGAACATTATTCTGTCTGCAATGAACTGGGTGGAAGATATCTTTATCATTTCACTGCAGAGAAAGGCTTAAAAACAGGAAAATCTGCTAAAGGGATTGCAGATAATCTGGTGTATTTCATGAAGAAGAAAGGCATTTGCAAAAGCTTGAAGTCCACTGGAGGTGATTCTACAAATCTTCATACTGGCTGTGAAGGTGGTGCCATGAGGTCAAGCTTGACTGGAAGTTGATCTGGTTGGTGTGTGTACTCTACACAAATGAGTTACCCTTACAACATTTAATCACAATATTGGATGGGAAGACCTTGTCTAACAACAAATGGCCAGGTAAAATTGGCAACATGCTAGACACTGCAATAGAATGTGGCACTGATGCTTCATTCAATTGGTGAGCCTCTCATTTCACTGAGCGACAGTGTTGTAAAGGATCTCTCTACTGATCAAGATGGATATAGAATCACACAGGCAATAAGGATAGGAAAACCTCTCACAGATCTGGCTCTTCTGGAAATTGGCTCCATAAGCCATTCATGCTGGTTGACAACTGCAAATAGGCTTTGTCAAATATGGGTTTCAAAACATGGCTTTAAAGGCAAAGCTCCCTTAAGAATGGTAGTGGAATACATTGTTGGTGTGTACTACCCTTGCTGGTTCAACATCAAAGTAAAACATTCCTGGATTGAAGGCCTGCATCATGTGTTCTTCCAGCTGCAGCCAGTCAGACTGCAAAAGAAGGCTGTAGTAGATACTGTTTTGCCAACCATTCAGCACTCAGCATGGTACGCTTTCAGTGAAATGATAATCCAGACACTCTTGTGTTCAGATGACATTCAAGAGAGGAGAGCTGGTGTGCAAAAGATCATTGATTTGAGGGGTGCTGATGGTGCTGGGAGATTTTTCTGTACGTGCAAGAAAAACACCTTTAATCAACGCTAGAGCATCCACTCTGCTGGAGCTGATTGACTGGTCTGAAGGTGTATATGAGCCACTTTTGACGTGTAAACTGACTACAGAGGAAATAAAGAAATTCATTGACCAACCAATGCAAGTACCACAGTGGCCCTGTCATGCCCAATCAATAGAGAGAGTGTATGCTCATGAGAAAAGTGAGGGTTATATCAGAGGCTGCTGATGTTAAAGAACGAATCAAAACAAAATTAAACTTGCTTAAACATTTTTGTAACTCAGATAATTGCTTTCTGATGTAAGTTTATGATTGCATGGATTATTTTTTGCCTAGCTAGATAAGATTCATGCAGAAAAAACGCTTTATTTTTTGTAGCACAAGATGTAATTTTGAGAAGATAACATTAACAGTATTTGGGTTACAAGAGACTTTTGTGGGGTATATGGTCAGATATGGATTTACCAAGCTAAATATTGTGCAATTGCAAATATAACAGCAGATTTGAATTCTTGGCGTAAAAACACAGTTTTAGAATCCTTCACTGAAAAAAATGCAAAAATTAATTTTTCACCCCATTAAATGACCCACCTCACTAGGTTAGTGACTGATTGTATTAAGTATGTGGTATTAAGCAAAGACGCCCATGTTGTGCTGTATATATTAAAAATACTCAGAAACAAGCATCTATCAACAAATATTTGCTGCATTGAAATGTTTACAACAGCCCTAAATACATTTAAGATTTTTGAAGAATATTTATGGTCCATAACAGCAAACAGATATTTTAGTTTTTAAGCCAATTAGCTTACATTATTAATGTCTGATGATGGTTGATAGGAATTATTATTTTTTTATATCATGTATGTAACTAATAGGGACGCGGTGGCTCAGTGGGTTAGGACGCTGAGCTTGTCAATCAGAAGGTCGGCAGTTTGGCGGGTCGAATCCTGAGTGCCACATAACAGAGTGAGCGCCTGTTACTCGTCTCAGCTTCTGCCAACCTAGCAGTTCAAAAGCACGTAAAAATGCAAGTAGAAAAATAGGGACCACTACGGTGGGAAGGTAACAGCGTTCCGTGCGCCTTTGGCATCTAGTCATGCTGGCCACATGACCACGGAGACGTCCTCAGACAAGTGCTGGCTCTTCGGCTTTGAAACGGAGATGAGCCCTAGAGTTGAAAACGACTAGCACGCATGTGCGGGGGAACCTTTACCTTTACTATGTAACTAATACAAATGAAAACCAGCTTTTGCATTAATGCTGAACAGTACACCAAGTACAGATACTGACAAGTTGCATTTTTAAAAAAGGTTTATTTTCGGCATGAAACAGTAGGGAAACCCCCCCACACACAAACACACATAACTACACTTAGTGTTCACAGAATTATCTACTTCATTTTGCTAAATCTATCCCAAATGCAATATAGATGAAGTAGATAATATCATGTGACATTGCCAGGAGAAGAAACATGGGACAGATTTAGCAAACTGAAGTTGCTGTTTCAAAATAGTAGTTATAATTAGAAAATCCCAGACAATCTTAGCTAGAGAGAGCACGTTTGAAATAAGATTTTAAGTATCTTTTTAACTGGGTGGAAAGCTAATTTAAGTTTACTTTTTAAAAAAAATAAAAAGTAATAGTAAAATGCTCTGTTCCTTAAAGTAATTTTGAATGAAAATGTGATTCTTAATAACATGTCCTATGGAGCAGAAATTGGGCTGATAATTGATTCAGCTTCCCCAATTCAGTGCAGATACCAGGCTGTGGAGAGGGCAGAGGGGAATGAGAATAAAAGTGCCCTTGAAGGTGGAAGAAGACTTAGAGAAAAAGGCAATTAAAATATAGTAAAATTGAATGATGCACAAACTAAAATCTATTCCGTGCAATGGGTGAGCTTTTTCCTCTGCCCTCTGCCCTCCTTCTTCTGCATCCTGCAATGTCAAGCTCAATGCAGCTGGTAAAACTAAGAAAGAAAGAACAACACTGATTTCTGAAAAGCACCTTAATTGCAGCCTGAGGTGAAAAGCAAATCTTGAAAATTTTAAGAATGGTGTAAATTCCCAGCCTCACTTATAGTGAGTTGATTAAGGTGTATTCTGTTTGGAATGTATTTTTCCTGCTGCTCTTACATGGGCCAGATTGCCTCTTCTGAGAGAAACTCAGTGCCTTGTCCTTTGCTTTCCTGCAATATTTTACATTCCAGTCCTCCATGGCAAAAATTTGTAGATATAAAAATGGCCGTAAGAAAAGCAATTTGGTGTAAAGGTAAAGGTGTTGGCCTAGAAACCAGGAGAGTGGGAGTTCTAGTCCTGCCTTAGGGATGACAACCAGCTAGTTGAATCTGGATCAGTTGCTCTCTTCCAGCCCAACCCACCTCAGATCTTTATTGTTGTGGGGGAAATAGGAGGAGGAAGGAGTATTAGGTATGTTTATTGCCTTGAGTTACTTATAAAGTAATAAAGGTAGGGGGGAAATCAAATAAATAAATAAGTTCATAAGTAAATAATAAATACATAAATAAATACTTTTTGGGTCAGAAAGTTGTTTGTTTGGTGTTTATTAAATTTTTATGCCACCCCTATCACTGATACAGCAACTTTGGGTGGCTTACAATATGTTAAAAAGGGGGAAACGTACTACAAGGAAATTAAAATTAGAAGAATTAAACAGAAAAGGTAAAACCCAAGATGATGGACAACCTATGAAATGGGGAACTTTACTATCCTTTCAGCCAAACCCCAATGGAGAAGATCCCTGTCTGGGCCCCAGGCCAAGCACCAGAGCCGGGTTTTCAGGGTTTTCCAGAAGGTCAGGAAGCTGAGAGCAGATCTCACCTTCTGGTGTATACCTCTAGGCAAAACAGTTTTCAGCTGAACATACAGTAGTCACAACGTTCCACACAATGAAGAATTCAGATGTCTCCCCCTCTCTGCCCCTGACCCTAGAGCAGGGATCTCCAGACTTGGCAACTTTTAGACTTGTGGACTTTAACTCCCAGAATTCCCCAGCCTCATGGCTGGCTGAGGAATTCTGGGAGTTGAAGACCACAAGTCTTAAAGTTGTCAGGCATGGATATCCCTGCTCTAGAGCATATTGTGCCCACATTCAGTTGAACATAGTTACAGCTACTTCTCAGACCATCCTCTTTTATCACAAAGATAGAATTGCCTGTCTCAATTCTACCTCAGATCTCCTTTGCAGAACAATCTACCACAACCACAGTTCCCTTATGCTCCAAGTTCAATATGTCAACTCTGTACAGTACTTACATTCAAGTGAATCATAATTTAGATTCCTCCGTTCACCCAGATGGATAAGAAAATATTTTTAGAATATCTACCCAATCTTTCCACATATGAACATGAGTTTCTTCCTCTTTAAGGCTAACAGGGGATCTATCTCACATTTTTGCCAGCATTATGAAGTTGTTTGGAGTATTAAAGTTATGTGCATGTGTTTTTGGGAAAAAAATCATTTTCCTGAATGTTGTAATCAAAAGAGTTCTATATGCAAAGGTGCTGAGCACATGCAAATCCCCTTGATCCCTCAGGATTATACTTGTGGAGGCGGCAATTTAAAAGAAAGAGCTGAACTATTTAATAATTTCCTTTTGAAAACCATTTACATTAGTATCAGCTTAACAGTAGTTAAGCAAAAGGATCCAGATAAACCAACAATTATTCCTAAACAGGAAATACGTTCAAAGGATATTGCTTAATGCAATGAGCAGAGAAAATATTCAGTAATCATATCCAAAGGTAACTCTAAAGAAAATTTGTATCTAAGTGAAAATTTCTAATTTATTTCTTATATGCTAATATTCAGTGGCTGTTATGAACAGTTCATTATCATGGAAATTAAATGCAACATAACTAAATAATATTTGAAGAAAAACCTAGCGGGGTCCATTAGACTCTTGTTTTTATTATCTGTATCAATATAATAACTTCCTTCCTTCCTTCCTTCCTTCCTTCAGATGAGTATGCATGTATGTACGGAATAAAACTTTAGCTTTCTATGAATTACATACAAAAGCTTTTGAGAACAAGCTAGTAGCTCAAAGCTTTTCATTTTTATACAAATAGGCACTTTCTATTTCTTTTTTTCCCATCAGTTGTTGCACATTACATACAGTTTCTGCCATTGTTAATTACACCTAATTTTTAATTATCAGAAAACACAATTCTAGACTTCCGAGTGGCAAGGCTCTGTTGCCAGCAGCCATTTCAGCTGTCAGCTCCGTTGTTTTCGTAGAGCCGCCAAAAACAGCGACGATCAGCTGTTTTGGCGGCTTGGAAGCCCGCTCCTCAGGAGAAGAGGAGGGGGTGAGCGCCCAGGCAGGGGTAGAGCTTTCTCAGACCGCCAGAGTTGAAACTCTGGTGGTTGAAGGATTGAGCCCCCCCGAAGCCTGAGTTCGCTCCGGACTTCGGGACGCCTCTGCTCCAGGGCTTTGGAGCAGAGCAGGACGCAGCAACCATCCCTGCCAGCGAGAGTGAACTTTGGATTACTTGGATGCAGGCAGAGCTGTACAGGAGAATGTTGTCAGAGCAAGTATATGAACTTTAACTCAGTAGATTTTGTGGAGACTTTTAAAAGTGAAAGTGCGTAACAGAATTAAGTGGGTGAAAATGGCTGCCAAATCATCTAAAGTTCCTAGAAGCACGGGGGCTTTGCCAGTTCAGCAATCTTCATTACAGGCTTTAATGCCCACCCCCCGGCACCTGCACCCGCACCAGCCTTGACAATAAAAGATCTGCAGGATGTTTTGCAAGAGGCTTTGAAAAAGAAATCCCAACAATTAGCTGAACTTATGGAGGAGAAGAATACAGAATTAAGGGCAGACATCTTACTTGCACTTCAAGGCATGGCTGTTTGTATTGAACGCTTGGATGAGAGAGTGGAAGAACTTAGCCAAAATAGTGTGAGATTAGATACTAAAATGACGGATGCTGAAATGGTGATGGAAAAGATTGACGATGATTTACTATTGGTTCAGCATAGAGAGATGGAATTTGCTGTGAGAATTAGAGGGATGAAGGAAGACCCTAAGGAAAATTTGAAAAAAGTAGTTTCAGAAGCCCTTGAAGAGGTTTTGGGGCGCTCAGCAGAAGATATTATGGTGGATATAGATAAAATATTTCGTGTCAATTCCTGGATTGCAAGACAAAGGAAACTACCTAGAGATGTGGTGGTTTATTTTACAAAGAGAGCAATTAGAAATGAGGTTATTCAAGCCTTTTATAATAGCAAATTTGCAGTTGCAGAGCAAGAAGTTTTAATTTTAAAAGAGATCCCTCCAAGAATTTTAAGGAGAAGGAAAGAGTTTGCTTTTTTGGCAGAAGAATTAAGACAACGGGATATCCAGTTCAGATGGGAGATCCCAGTAGGTATGGTGGTGATGTATTCAGGCATGAGATATCGTCTTCTCACAGTGTTACAGGCACGTGATTTCTATGCCAACATTTTGAAGGCAGTCCCCATACCACTTCTGGAATCCAAAAGGAAGAATGGTGAAGGAGAGCGTCAACCACAAAGTGAGAGTACACAAGGTGCTGAAGGAGTCACGCAGTTGAAAGATGGAGAATTCCAGAAAGTTACAGGAGTGGATCAGATTTCAGTATCAACAGAGGAGGTCAGAGACCATAGAATGACACGCGCTGCAGCTAGACGAATGAGACAAGAGCAAGAACAGCAGAGAGTTATGACGGTATCTCAAAAACCTACTTACAGTGAAGCAGTGGGAGGAGTGAGGCCAAAGAGAGTGCAGGTGATTTTGGAAGAGGCGCTCCAAAAGCTTCAGGTCGCAAAAGATGGCGACAAAGCTTCTAACCTGGAATGTTAATGGTCTAAATTCACCACATAAGAGAAAGAAAGTATTTCAATATTTAAAGCAATTTAAAAATGATATTATTTGCTTACAGGAAACACATATTCGAGCGGCTGATCAAAAGTACTTGGTAAACTTTAGGTTGGGCACACAGTTTATTGCTTCTGCGCCTGATAAGAAAAATGGAGTTGTTATCTATGTTAAGAATACTTTAACAGCAAGTTTAATTGAAGCAGACAAACAAGGAAGATATGTTATAATTGAATTATTAATAGAAGGCAAGAAAACGCTTTTGGTTGGACTATACGCTCCTAATCAACAGCAAGGAGATTTTTACAATTTACTACACAGCAAGATTATTCAGTGGGATTATAAATCTTGGAGATTGGAATGGCGTCTTGGATGTACAAATGGACAAGGGAGGCCTTTTTAAAAGCATGCCAAGTCATGCTAAACTGCCTAAATCTTTTTTTGAGATGAAGGATGACTTGGAATTGAGAGATGTTTGGAGAGAAAGGAACTTGCAAGAAAAAGACTTTACTTTTTTCTCCGACAGGCATCAATCTTTCTCCAGGATCAATTTTGTACTAATTACTAATAATTTTTTTCCTAGGATTAAGAAGATCAAGATTTGTCCAAGAATTATATCTGATCATAGTCCAGTATGGCTGGAGATAGAAAAAGATAATGGAGATAGACGGTCTTGGCGTTTAAATGAAAATTTGTTTAGATACCAGGAAAATGTGGAAGAGTGTAAAAAACAGATGAAAGAATTTTTTAAAATTAATATGCATAAAGGTACTTCTATTGAGATGGTTTGGGATGCAAGTAAAGCTTATATGAGAGGTGTATTAATATATTTGAATAATAAACATAGATGTAAACTGGAATTTAAGAGGAAAGAATTAGAGGATGAAATTAAGGAAAAAGAAAAGGCTTTAATTCTGAACCCATCTGATGGGAAGACCAAAGAGGTAATTACTTTATTAAGGGGTTAGTTTGATACGTTAATGGCAGATCAAGTGGCAACTAACCTACAGTATGCTAAACATAACACTTTTTGTAATGCTAATAAACTGGGTAGATGGTTAGCTTACTTGTTAAGGAAGAAGCAAAGAGCTTATAATATAGATAGAATAGAACATAAGGGTAAAGTAGTGTATCAGCAGAATCTTATTAAAAAGACTTTTGTTGATTTTTATTCTAAGTTGTATGCTAGAGATAAGATTAGAGATGTAGATATAGATGAATATTAGATAAAAGCCAATATTCCTGCTCTTACACAAGAACAAAAGGAAGGGATGAACCAATTGATAACTGATGAAGAATTTTTTTTAGCAATTAAACAATTAAAAGTGGGTAAAGCGCCGGGAACTGATGGGTTGACTGCCGTTTACTATAAAAATTTACAGTTAGAAATGGTGGAACCTTTAAGGGAATTGTTTAAGACAATTCAATTGGGAGGAGGGGTGCCTCCATTGTGGAAAACTGCTTTTATTTCATTGATCCCGAAGGAAGATCAGGATGCCACCCAAGCCAAAAACTACAGACCAATATCGCTTTTAAATACTGATTATAAGATATTTGCAAAAATCTTAGCTAACAGATTAATGAAGGTAATGCAACAAGTGATTCATAGTGATCAAACTGGATTTATAAGTGGTAGACAAATGAAGAATAATGTGAGACACATTGTAGATCTATTGGAATTTTTGGAAAGAAATAATCAGATCCCCGCAGCGCTGATCTTTTTGGATGCTGAAAAAGCCTTTGATCAATTGGATTGGCAATTTTTGATGAAAGTATTAGAGAAAATGGAATTTGGAGAATTTTTTTTACAAACTATTAGGGCAATATATTAAAAGCAAACAGCCCGTATAATAGTAAATAACTGTTTGACAGAACCATGTAATATTGAAAAGGGTACAAGGCAGGGGTGTCCACTGTCACCTTTATTATTTGTTTTAACATTGGAAATTTTACTGATTAAAATACAAGATTTGAATAAAATCAGGGGAATCCAAATAAGAGATCAGGATTATAGACTGAGGGCGTTTGCGGACAACCTGGTTATTACAGTAACCCAGCCGGATTATTCAGTTGTAGAATTGATGGACATAATAATGTTATATGGGAAAGTTTCTGGATTTAAGATAAACATACAAAAAACCAAAATATTGTCTAAGAATATGACTGTATCACAAAAGGCTGTTTTAGAAGAGCTAACAGGATTTGAAATAGTTAAAAAGATTAACTATTTGGGGATATATCTGTCAGCCTCAAATGTGAAGTTATATAAAAATTATTATGAAATGTTATAGGGAAAAATACAAAAAGAATTAGATAGTTGGAAAAAACTACAATTATCTTTATTGGGAAGAATTGCAGCAGTGAAAATGAATATTTTGCCAAAATTTTTATTTTTATTTCAAATGATACCTATACTTAAAAAGGATTTAAATTTGGAGGAATGGCAAAAAGGAATTAATAAATTTGTCTGGGCAGGGAAAAAAGCCATGAGTTAAATTTAAGATAATGCAAGATATGCATGAAAGAGGCAGTCTTAAAATGCCTAATTTTAAATTATATTATGAGGCTGCTGCTTTGTCATCGATAAGTGACTGGTTTAATTTAACACAAGGGAGATTATTAAATCTTGAGGGTCATGATTTGTTATTTGGTTGGCATGCATATTTATTGTATGATAAAAAGGTGAATAATGTGTTTAAGATACATATTTTAAGGTACGCTCTGTTGCGAGTTTGGAAAAAGTATAGACATAAGTTAAATTACAAGATACGAATTTGGGCAATACCTAAACATGCAATAGAAAATCTAAATGTGGGATTTAAACATGATGAGACTACATATAAGGAAATCTTAAGTTTAGAAAGGAATGTATGGCAATTAAAGCCATATAATATTTTAAAAGAAGAAAAGATTGTACAAACTTGGTTCCAGTATGGGCAATTACAGGCAAGATGGAAAGAGGACCAGAAAGTTGGTTTCTTGATGATTGATGAAAATTTGGTAAAACAAATTAGAGATCAAGGTCAAGCACATATAAAAAGGATATATAATGCATTGATAGAAATTGATTCAGAAATGGAACTTGTTAAAGATTGTATGATAAAGTGGGCCCAGAATTTTCAAGAAGTTATAACAATGGACACTTGGGAAAAGATTTGGGTTAGAAATGTAAAATTTACACAGGCCCAAAATTTAAGAGAGAATTTTTATAAAATGTTTTATAGGTGGCACTTAGATCCTAAAAAAATTAGCAAGTATGTATCCGAACTGCCAGCCTAAATGTTGGAGGTGTGGCTGTGAGGACGCAACGTATTTTCATATATGGTGGACTTGTAAAAATGTTAAAGCTTTTTGGAATAAAATTTGGTGGAATATGCAAAAGATATTTAAGAAAAGGATAAAGTTTTCTCCACAATTGTTTTTATTGGGTATTATTACAGATACTACTGTTATAGATACAAAGTTGATGTTGCATTTAATTACGGCAGCGAGACTTTTAGTAGCACAATATTGGAAGAAGGAAGAACTGCCGACTATAGAAGAGTGGACTTTGATAGTTACTAACTTGGCGGAAATGGCAAAGATTTCAGCATATTTGAAAGATCAGTCGCAACAGAGATACATTGTGGAATGGAGAAGATGGATTGAATATATTCAGAATAAATATGGGACTAAAAGGTATCATTTAGCATTTGAATAAGTAGCGGATTTTTATGACGTATAATTAGTTAATAGTTATTTTATTAATATTTTGACTATGGAGAGTTAAAGTGTGATAGAATTTGATGTTTTATTATTGTTGTTAGCATATTTTAGATTATGCTTGATTGTATTATTATACCCTGTATTCAGCTCTGGGAAGTCGGGGAGGGGGGAGGGGAGGGGGGGTTGGGGAGAGGGGAGGGGGAGGAGGGGTTTTTTCTTTTTTTTTGTATTCAAAAATGTATTGTAAAACTTTTCAATAAATAAAAAAAAGAAAACACAATTCTGTTTCATTTTTGTCATTAGCTTTTGCAACAGAATATAAGATTGGGCCATCTAAGCAAATCAGCTGTCAATCGAGATATGCAGTTGGTTTGAGCTATTGTTTGGTATAAAAAAAATAACAACCCAAAAAAACTGAAGCTAATTACAGCAGCTTCCTCTGGCTGAACTGTATGTATTTAAGTAAACTCTTACGACGCACAGGCTTCAAACTGAACAGAAATCTCATGAGTAACAACGAGAGTTATTGTGATTCTCATTATTGCATGTTACTATACTGGGATATTATATTGCAATATATTATACCATCTATATGAGAAATTGATGTATTTCACATCCATTTTATTTTTTTAAAAAAAATAAATATAATATTTTAATAACACTTATGGAAATACAATGTGAATTATTAATACCAGTTTTGCAGATGGCTTCTTTTCCTTGGCCTTCCATAAACTAGTGATTAGTATGACAGGAAGGGCATAGGTGCCTAACTCCAGCTGCTGTTCTAACTAATTCAGTGCCTTGTGCCTTTAAGTTCCTGAATACATGATCCAAGGTTTCCTATTCTGAAATAATTTCCTGCTTTGGCTAAGTGAAGACAAGCTCTTTGTGACACCTTAGTTCTCCCTAAATGAGATTTTTTCACAGTCTTTAAGTAGCACTTCTACACACCCCAGTGAATCAACATTTAGCTCATTGACCAAAGAATGGACAGTGGAATACACAAGTTGGTCACTTCACCCTTCTTCTTTCCAACACAGTAGTTCAATCTCATGTTCCCACTGAAGAAGCCAGTACATTCTCTATTGCCTGTACACCGTCTTGCCATGCTAGTGTTTTAACTGGCGCTATTCTTTTCCTTTTGGTACTGTCCATAGGGTTTTCACCCTGTCAACAAAAATCCGTATAGTCAAGGCTATGGTCTTCCCAGTTGCAATGTATGGCAGTGAAAGCTGGACCATAAGAAAGGCTGAGCGCCAAAGAATTGAAGCCTTTGAACTATGGTGCTGGAGAAGACTCCTGCGAGTTCCTTGGACTGCAAGGCGATCAAACCGGTCAGTCCTAGAGGAGATCAACCCTGACTGCTCTTTAGAAGGCCAGATCCTGAAGCTAAAACTCAAATACTTTGGCCACCTAATGAGAAGGAAGGACTCACTGGAGAAGAGCCTAATGCTGGGAAAGATTGAGGGCAATAGAAGAAGGGGACGACAGAGAATGAGGTGGCTGGATGGAGTCATTGAAGCAGTAGGCGTGAGCTTAGATGGACTCCAGAAGATGGTAGAGGACAGGAAGGCCTGGAGGAACATTGTCCATAGGGTCGCGATGGGTCGGACACGACTTCGCAACTAACAACAACAACATTCTTTTCCTGTTCCCCATAACTTTGTCTTTAATATGCAAGTGTGAAAGTTCTGTCCATTAAAATATCTGAAGAAGCTAAATGCTTTCCCTCTTGGCTATTGATAAAGAGTCATAACAATGCTGATGAGAGGAAATAGGCAAATCATTTTTAGAATTTTAGAGTGAAGATGTAAAATTTCATAACTGCTTTGCTCATGATTGTGTGATGAACAACTCATTTGAAGCACTTGAAAATGATGAATAACTGAGTGGCTTTATAATGTGTTGGCTTTCTATTCTTGAGAGAACAAATAAATGTTATAGGGTGTTTTGAGATCAGTTATTATTTTAGGGTTACAAAAAAGAAACAGGCAAATCTTTAAAAGCATTAGAGAAGTTTTTTTTATAATGGTTGTCATTATATACAAATCAGAAAAGGCAGGAGGAGTTTGGTCCTGTTAGTTAACACCCATCAAAATGTTGGTTTTATGGCTTATGTTTCATCATGCCTTGAAAAAGCTGTATCTATTAAAGCAGGGGTCCCCAATCCCCAGGCCATAGCCCACTACTGGGCTGGGAGCTGTTCAAAACCAGGCTGCCTGAAGCGGCAGGCGAGCAGCACATGTATGCCACTCACACAAATGGAGCTGCATACATGTGCACACTTGCCCGCCGCTTGCACAGAAAAATCTCCTCTGTCTCCCCTGCTGCTCCACAGAGTTGGAAAGGTTGGGGAAATCTGTATTACAGCCAGTGGTGGGATTCAAATATGTGATCAACCAGTTCTCTGTGTGGATGCCGCTTCTGGGCCTGGGCAACAAAAAATTAGCTACTGGTTCTGCCGGCTGAATCCTACCACTGAGTACAGCACAAGTGCAGAGAGCATAGAGAATGCCCTTGAGGGACAGAAGTAAGAGTCGCTCCAAGGCAACAGTCAGGAAAATGAGTCTTGAAAATAACTTGAGAAAATCTCTTGACAAGCCCTTTCTTAGTTCATGCAAAAATAAAATGAGCCAGGAGGAAGCAGATTTTATGACTGATACATTAAAGTAGTCCTGACCTATATGGCATTGGTTGTTTTGTCTAGTCTATCTTACAAAGAGGAAGATAATATGGGAAACTGATGTCTTCTTTTGGTTGAACTGTAAGATCAGCACAATGCTCCTCCTTCCTGGAATGCATCAAAAAATATTAATTAAAAACTTAGCCTTGATTTTAAGAATACTACCAATAAAAGAGAATATTTGTAATTCAGGGTTGAACTGTGGGATTGTTGGTGCCTCCTCAACACAGATGATGTCATGAAAGTAATGAAAGGACTGCAAGAAAATAACAATGCCCAGGGAGCGCCAAGGACCCAACAGTTTAAGAGCCATGCTTAAGCATTTTGTTGTTGTTCCTTTTCTCTTTCAGTAATTTTTCCCTTTACACTTGTGCTTTGTGGAATAGTGTGATCTGTGATTGCATCCACTGTAATCTCTAAACCATGACTTATAAAACAGACCACTGTGGCTTTTTCAAAAACTATGATTAAAATAAACTGTGGCTTAATAAGATATAAGACATACTAGGAACATTTTTTGATAAGTAGTCAGAATAACAACATTTGATTAATTAAATAAATAAAAGTAAGAATAGTTACTTCCTGATTCACAGTTAGAATATTCTTGCTGAATATCAGAATCACTTTATAGTGGAGATGAGCAGCATACAAATTTGATAAAGAAACAAACAAATACATAAAATATCAGTTCACATAATTTTAATTTAATAGTGTAGACTGGGTACGTATGCATTCTAACGGGTAATCCTATACGAAATACTTATCCATTTTTCCTTGCAAATATTAGGAAATCAGTCTTTTTATATTAATAGCTAACTCATTTCTATCTGGAGGTTTGAATGTATGCAAACAGTAAGTTTTTAGGATGGGAAAAATAGTAAAGCATCTGTAAGTCATGAAAGAACATTTATCTAAATGCAAAGAGGAGAAATGTCTCAATATTTCTTTTTAAGATTCCACAGGACAAGCTTTATAATAACTTATTTCATAATATTTCACACAACAGGCACCATTCCTATTTCTACTGTGATATGTGCTCATCTAATTCTTCTCCTCTGACCGCAGAATTTTCCTTAGCTTTGCTCTGCTATTTGGTCTCTTCAGTGAAGAGAAGGCTACACTATCTGTAAATAATGGAAAGCAATTCAAGAGAGGTCCCTATGGAGACAAGGCTGCAATCCAAAGATTAAAGAGAATTTCAGCTTCCAGACTGGGGGGTAAAAAAAATCTCCAAGACTTCAAAGACAGAAGTAATTGCATTAGGATTTGGAGACCATCATGATTATACTACTGTAATTTCTATAATCTTCCCCATCTTAATATAAAGCCTGAGCCAGTACTGTATTAAACAGAAGCACTCTGGGATATTTTCAGTTTTGTTGGATTCAGTATTCCTATCCATGATGAGTGGCCATGTTTATGGGGACTGGAGTTAAACAGTTTTGTGTTTAACATACAATATGAGATATGAAAGTGCTGACCTCACACATCAAATTCTGAATGTTTGAATGCATTAGAATAGAAGCTAAATATATGCCCAATATTTTTACGTGCCTGTATGACAAAACAAAACATGGTCCACAGACTTTCAGACCAAAGTTCAGCATTCAGCCAGCATCTCTAATTTTGCTGCAACTGATTAGTCAAGAAAAGCATCTTCAGTTCCAAGAGGACTGAAATGCTGCTTTTGCCCCAAAGAGATTCTGCAATGCACACAAAGAACCATATATTGTGAAAAGAGACATTCGGGGCGGGGGGGGGGAAAACGGGACATATTTAGGGAAGTTGTGTCCAAAAATTATATAGTACAAGCATTTGCATTTTCAAAAGTGCACATTTAGGAAATATATAAAACCATAGATAATAATGTTTTATAATGTTTATAGATATTAGCAACAGTTAATTAAGAGACAGTGGGACCTCATTGCCAGCTATTATAATCTTCCTCCTATTATTATTGTGAGAATAACATAACCTGCAGACGCTTACGAGGCTGACATAGACCAGATTCGTAGTAAACTGTACATTCCTACAAGGGATATTAAATTCAGTAAAAATTTCAAAGTAAAGGTGGGGAAAGCATATACAAATACAGTATATCTGTATTTTGTCCATCAAGATGAACAGAAGAATCCTGTGAGTGAATCATTTCCTGGGAGAAAACATAAGTTTTCTTTTTTTTTTTTTTTTTTTGCCCAAGATGGCGACGGCCGCAACTTAAGCTTCGGGCGCTCTTCGAGGGCCCCAAAGGAATTTGCTCCGGGAAGCCCTAGGTATGTTGAGGCGATTCTGGGGGTGGGGGAGCTAAAAACAGCTGCTACGTGCTGTCTTCGGTGGCACTGAGCCCCCCCCCCTTTGAATTAGCGGCGTTTTAACATCTGCCGTCTGCCGATCTTCCGGCCTCACGATGGCGCCGAGCGTAGCTATACTGTGAATCCTGGATGTCTGCCTTGCTTCTTTTCATCTGCTGCTGGCTGAGCTGATTTCATGCTGTTGCTGGCCGAGGCGACTTTGGGATTGGGGGTTTTTCAAAACAGCTGCTGGGCGCTGCTTTTCGTAGCGCTGAGCCCCCCCCCCTCCGGAATAGCAGCTTGTTGATTCAATCGAGCGGCGCTGAGAACTGAGAACTGCCTGCCGAACTGCTGAGCTCTATTATGGCGCTGAGCGCTGCTTCGCTGTGAAACTCGGGACGTCTGCCTGTTTTTATCTGCTTGCGGATTGAGGCGACTTTTGGGATTGGGGGATCTTTGAAACGGCTCCTGGACGCTACTTTTCATGACGCTGAGCCTCCCCCCCCCCCGAGCTAGCGGCCTGTTGATCTAAATGAGCAGCGCTGACAATCTCTGCTGACCTGTTGAGCTCTGTTATGGCGTCAATCACCTCTACAGCGCCGTGCAGCCCAGGACGCCTCACCTGCCTTCTTTCCTCTGCCTGTTCGCCGTGGATACCCTCTGCTTGTCGGAGGGGCAGCGGCGACGACCCCACCGGATGGAGATCCTTCTTACGACCATCTGCTGACCGACACCGTTCTTTGGTGGCGAGGAGCCTCCTTCTTCTCTCGGATGGTGGTTGCAGATTGTGGGCCTGGTCATCGGCCCCGGCGGACATGTTAGTGAATTCCAGGACCCAACATGACTGCTGGGATCACTTCTTTCCGCCGTTGAAGGATGGCTTGGACTGGTGGATAGACATTGGGGAGAGAATCTTTTGTTCTCCCCCCCCCAGACTGGCGGTGCGGGCTGGCGTTGTGAGGATTGACAGAGGCCTGGCCTGCCTGCTTCTTACTTCTTTTGTTGACAGGCAGGCATTACGGCTAGCTCCATACCTGATGGGAACTAAGATCCCCCTATGGATAATCCAGTGTGGACGGGACCGAACCGTGGTGGGAGGACGGTTCTGGACTGGTCAGCGACCACCTCTCTGGTGTGGGAGACCAGTTAGGGTGGGCCTGGCTTAGGACTCCCCTTGTCTCTCTCTGTTCCAGCTAGACTCCTCAGCCGGAGTGAGAGGACGGCTGAGGTTGTCCCTTGGAACTCCATCTCGGGTGAGAGCCGGGATGGCTTTGCAGATTGAGAGATATGCCCACTGGACCTGTTCTTTTTCCATCTTCGTACCATCAATGAACAATCCTTTGGCCATATTTTCAACATCGGCCCCAAGAGACTAATTGAGTGCTATATGATCCATCGTTATTCCGAAGCGGACTTGTATGCCCTTAGGGCGGTTCCTGCCTCATGGGCGCGACCTGTCGCCTGTTTTCATACTCCCCTTAATGACGGGCCCAAGCCTTGGGACTCCGAGAGGTGGTTGGGCTTGGATAGGGGCCTCGAGTTAAGACGCGCTAAGAGGCCCCTGATCAGATTTTTAGCCGGTTATTTTAGGAGGTTAGGGAGGGGGAGGGAGGGGGGGATGGGGAGGGAACTTGTAACCGGCACTCAGTCTGGTCCTGTTAGAGGTCCTGGTGGGACGGGGTTGGGGGAGGTGGCTGCTGGCGCTGGGAATGTGGGGGTGGGGTATCGAATCCCCACGGCGATAGGGTATGGCAGCAGGTGTTTGCGAGGAGGGTCATATCAACATCTGGGATCGCGCCCCCGCTATCTTCGAGCGGTGGCGCGCTCCGACCCTCCGGTTAGCACCCTCTTACCCGGGGATGAGGGTGATCAGGCCCCTGAGCTCAGGCTGGTCTATTTTAACGCTAGATCCGTAGTTAATAAAGCTCCCCTCATCCGTGATCGGATTGAGGAGGAATGTGCGGATCTAGCGTGCATCACGGAAACTTGGCTGGGCTCGGAGGGAGGGGTGCCTCTCACCGAGTTATGCCCGCCGGGTTTCCGGGTGCTGCACCAGCCACGGGCTCAGGGCAGGGGTGGTGGGGTGGCAGTGGTTATTCGGGAGACATTGTGTCCCCGGGAGGCCACCATTGTCCAGATGGCCGGGAGTGAGACCCTCCTCTTGAGGTGTGGTCCTCGGGTTCAGTTGGGCTTGTTGCTTACATACCTGGCGCCCAGCTGTGTGGCAACAGCCCTGCCCGAGCTGCTCGACACCCTCTCAGGGTTGGCGGTGGAGTTCCCCAGGCTCGTAGTCCTGGGTGACTTCAACCTGCCATCACTGGGAGGGTCGTCGGAGTTAGCTCGGGAGTTCATGGCTTCCATGACAGCCATGGGCCTGACCCAGGTTATTGAGGGCCCGACACATGAGGGGGGTCACACTCTTGACCTGGTGTTTCTGTCTGGACAGTGGTTGGATGATCTGGGAGGGGGTTCTCCGTCCATCACCCCTCTGTCATGGTCAGACCATTACCTCCTGAGGCTAGTTTTCCGTCATGCCATCCCCCGCCGCTGGGCGGCGGAGCCGACCAGGTGGTTCCGCCCCAGGCGCCTAATGGACCCAGATCGGTTCCAGAGGGCGCTTGGGCCTATACCTATCACCCTTACCCACAGCCCAGTCGATGCCCTGGTGGAGGCCTGGGAAACGGCAGCCACCAGGGCACTCGACTGCGTTGTACCCATGCGACCTCTGACCCGACGCAGATCCCGTTGGGCCCCATGGTTCTCTGTGGAGCTCCGGGAGATGAAGCGGCGGAGACGAGGTCTAGAGAGTGGTTGGAGATCCAGCCGGTCCGAATCCGACCGATTGCAGTTAAGAACCTTTATAAGGTCTTATCTTGCGGCGATAAGGACGGCGAAGTCTAACTACTTTGCCGCCCTTATCGCGTCCGCAGATAATCGCCCGGCCGCCCTGTTTAGGGTGACTCGCTCCCTCCTTAATCAGGAGGTGAGAGAGGATCCCTTGCAGGGACGAGCCGAGGAGTTTAGTCATCATCTGGCGGACAAAATCGCTCGGATCCGGACCGGCTTGGACTCTGACTGGGCAGAGTCTAATGTGGAGGAATCAGGCGGTCTTGAGCACGTTATCTGGACTGAGTTCGACCCTGTTTCCCCTGATGATGTGGACAGGATCATGGGGAGACTGAGCACCACCACCTGTTTGTTGGATCCGTGCCCCTCCTGGCTAGCTTATGCGGCTCGGGAAGGAACACGAGGCTGGTTCCATGCAGTAATAACTGCTTCCTTGAAGGAGGGTGTCTTTCCTGCCGCCTTGAAGGAGGCGGTGGTGAGACCCCTTCTCAAGAAGCCTGCTTTGGACCCGGCTGTTTTAAACAACTACCGTCCAGTCTCCAACCTTCGCTTTCTGGCGAAGGTTGTTGAGAGTGTGGTGGCGCATCAGCTCCCTCTGTTCCTGGAGGAAACTGATTATCTGGACCCGTACCAATCGGGCTTCAGGCCCGGACACAGCACGGAGACGGCATTGGTCGCGCTGGTGAATGATCTCTGGAGGGCTAGGGACAGGGGTTGCTCCTCTGTCCTGGTCCTATTAGATCTCTCAGCGGCGTTCGATACCATCGACCATGGTATCTTACTGCGGCGTCTCAGGGGGCTGGGAGTGGGAGGCACTGTTTTACGGTGGTTCTCCTCCTACCTCCAGGGCCGCTCGCAGTCGGTGTTGACAGGAGGGCAGAGATCCGCCCCGAGGTCTCTCATTTGTGGAGTCCCTCAGGGGTCGGTTCTCTCGCCTCTCCTGTTCAACATCTATATGAAGCCGCTGGGCGAGATCATTCGTGGTTTTGGGGTGGGGTATCATCAGTACGCTGATGATACCCAACTTTTTCTTTCCACCCCGAACCAACCCAGTGATGCCCTCTCCGTGATGTCCCGGTGCCTGGAGGCGGTTCAGGTCTGGATGGGGAGAAACAGGCTTCGTCTCAATCCCGCCAAGACTGAGTGGCTGTGCATATCGGCATCTCGGGTTTACCAAGTTATTCCATCCTTAATGATGGGGGGTGAGGTGTTACCCCCCGTCGATAGGGCTCGCAACTTGGGCGTCCTCCTGGATTCACGGCTCAATTTTGAAGACCATATAGGAGCCGTGACCAGGGGGGCTTTTGCCCAGGTTCGCCTGGTGCGCCAGTTGCGTCCCTATCTGGACCGAGACGCCCTACGCACAGTTACTCATGCGCTTGTGACCTCCCGTTTGGACTACTGTAACGCTCTCTACATGGGGCTGCCCTTGAAGACCACTCGGAGGCTTCAACTGGTGCAGAATGCGGCCGCGCGAGTTGTAATGGGGGTTTCCCGATACTCCCATGTAACACCTCTACTCCGCGAGCTGCATTGGCTTCCGGTTGCCCTCCGGGTGAAATTCAAGGTGCTGGTTATCACCTATAAAGCCCTACATGGCCTGGGTCCGGGATATCTGAGGGAACACCTGCTGCCGGCATCAAATGCCCTTCGCCCAGTGCGCTCCCACAGGGAGGGTCTGCTCAGGGTCCCGCCGGTAAGAGACTGCCGGCGGGCGACACCCAGGGATAGGGCCTTCTCGGTGGGAGCGCCTGCCCTCTGGAACCAGCTGCCGGTGGAGCTGAGAACTGCCCCCGACCTTCGATCATTCCGCCGGGGCCTGAAGACCTGGCTCTTTGAGCTCTCGGGCCCAGACTGAGGAGGAATTTTTAATTTGGGGTTCTTTTTAATTGACTACAGGGTTAATTTAATATTTTTTAATTTGGTTCTTAATTTTTGTATTTTGGATTTTTTAATTTCCTGTAAACCGCCCTGAGTCCTCAGGGAATAGGGCGGTATATAAATATAACTAAATAAAATAAATAAATAAATAAGTAAACCTGTCAGTTAAGGATTTCATTCCATATCTTGCTATGACTCAACCTGTCTATCAGCAAACGGAATTTCTGATTGACTGCATCCTGACATTTTTGCATGTTGTCAGGCATTTGGCTTCTGTTGCTCCTTCTGTGACTGAAAGCAGCAATGGGACATTGTTTCTCAGGAGGAAGCAAAGCTCCTGTTGCTAAGAGTAATGATTGTCCCTTCACTAAAGTTTGGAACCAATTGTGCACATTCAACCATTTAACTATATTGTGAATTCAATGCGGGTTAGGTAGTTAAATATGTTAGAATGCCAATGGGCAAGCAGGTTCATGCTACCAGCAGTATCTATTAAGGGCAAAAGGAGCGTATTGACTCTACGGCTCTTTTGCTAAAAAGGATAAACCAGTCAAAGGAAGCCTGGCTTTATTTTTGGGAGTCTGAATGCATGTTCCACCAAGTCATCTTGTCTCGATGGTCCTTTACTGGCAAAAAGACAATATATAATTCCAACTATGATTTCCAACCATTAAACAGTCCTCAAATGGTTAACCAGTACTAATAGTTTTTCAGGCTTCAGGTGTTATTTAAGACATTGTTTTGTTGTTTATGCAACCTCCCTGCTGAGCAGATTTTCAGGAATTTAAAAAATTAAAAATTAAAACAGAAACAATTAAAAAACGAAGCAAATTGTTTACAGAGTCCTCCAGCTTCTGTGTGAATAAGATTTCCTCTGATTCCAGTGAATATCTGAACAATGTCAATCTATACAGCATCATTAAGAAGTAAGCCTCCATGAGGTCTAAATAAAACCATACTCAGGATTTTATAAAGTTTTTAACTTCTACTTTTACTAGTCAATTTGTAACCTGAAATAAGATTGCACACTATCACCATGATATGATTTGGGATAAATTCTTGCTTTTACTTCCTTAGGGTTTTTTTATGGCATTTTTTGGAAAGGGAATTGCCAACAATTTGTGTTGTTCCAAAAAAATTGGAACCAGCACAATTCTTTCTATAGAGGACACACCTATTTCCTGTATGCATGTCCTCTCTAGTTGAATTTTATTTTTATTTGATTTGCTTTGGATTCTGCCCAGTAATATTTCACAGTGGGATCTGCTGTTTTCAAAGAGAACCAAACAAATAGTTTTTGAGTATCACAAAAAATGTAGGGATATTATCTCCTTTTCCCATTGTATTTCATTGCTGTATAACAAGCCATGTTATGTTTTTTTTAAATCAATTTGGAGCCTCCTTTGTCAAATGCCAAGACATTTTGATAATCAATTAAATTACAAGTTCAGTAACAATGCTAACAAATTGATAAACAGCCCAACTATAATTATCAATCCATTTCACTTGAACCAAGACAATGTTCCCACATAAGGCTTAACTGCATGCAAACATATTCACGTCTGGATGAGGTTTGCAAAAGCTACAATGCAGATTTCCCCATGCAGATGCAGCTCTATACTTAGCACAAACGATAACCTGATTTGATGTCACAATGTTCAGTAGGCAGAGAACTAGAAAAGGGCAGAATTTATGGCACAACGCCTCACAGTTCTGCTTAGCCAGTCAAGCAGGGACTGTATTAAAACAATTAACTAATGCTAGTTTGGAATGTTTTACATGTTTTCAAAATTCTGGTCTCTCATTTTTCATGAAAACGTGTTGCCAACAACTTGGCCAAGTGTCTGTCTAGAGAGTCCACTTTGTTAGGCCATATGCAAACTGTTTACTAGGAAACACCATCCAGATCAAATGACTTTTCTCACAATAGACTAATAGTTTTGATGCTCCAAGTATGTAGATAAAAATGAGTTATGTAATGTATTGGGCTTGCCTTGTTAAGGGAACACCATGTGGTAATTGCTGGAAGGCTGTTTGAGCAGGGAAGCTGGCTAACGGCTTCTGGCTCCTCAGACAACCCGTCTCCAGCGCCGCTACTGGTTGCCTCTAGGGCGGCAATAGGTTGCTTCAAACCTATTGGCCGCCGCTTAGGGGCTAGGGTATAAATTGCTGCATCTGCAGCCCTGTTCCTTAGTTCAGATCCTGCAAGCAATAAATCATGATCTTTGCTGAACTCACTTGCCTCGTCTTCATTTCTGCGCAACGAACACAGTACACAACACTGCCGATGAAGGTGGGATCCTGCTTCTCCTTCGAAGGTGAAAGTCACTAGGGGAGAGGCAGTGCATGCCTGGTGGGAAAAGCAAATTCCCCCCCCCACAGTCGGCTAGCTCAGCCACGCTAGCAGCCACGTGCCCAGAGGACCAGTCCCTGGGCAACGCAGGAGCAGGATTCGAAGATGCTGAGAACCAGCTGCAAAGACCAGCAGAATGCCCAAGGTCGGAAGGCTGAGAGAATTCAACATCAAGCAACCAGAAGAGTGGCCCTCATACCTGTCTCAGGTCGAGAACTACCTTTGAGTGAACCAGGTCACTAAGGACGGACTGAAGGCCACCACGCTACTCTGTGTGTGCGACCCAGCAACATTTGATCTAGCTGAGAACCTGTTTGCGCCAAAGCTGTTGGAATCCGTATCCTTGCAGAGTTGAAAAACAAACTTGGAGAACATTTCCAGCCAAGGATGTCGGTGATTGCGTGGCTTTATGCCTTTGAGCAAAGAGTACAGCAACTGGGAGAAGCCGCATCTGAGTACATCGTGGCCTTGAGGCAGGCTGCATGCCTGTGCCAGTTCTCAGACGTCGAGGAGAAACTACGAGACTGGCTTGTCTGTGGCCTCTGCAACCGAGAGCTACAGCAGAAGCTCTTCGCCAGAGAGGTCCTATCATTTTCGAATGCTCAGAAGGAAGTCATGGCGGATGAAGCCACCGGCGGAGCCGTCCAAGCTATTTGGCCTGCCAAAACCGCACAACGCGAAGAAGCCGTCCACCACAAGGATGCTGAACGCACAGAAGGATCCGAAGAAGACACAGAAGTCGACAAGTTACACAGACAACCCAACCAACAACATCTCAACAAGCAACAAGAGACTACTAGATGTCGCGGCCACCACCAACGCATGGACTGTAGGTTCCGGACAGCTACGAGCTGGGTCTGCAGAAAAACCGGCCACATTGCGTCCGTCTGCAGAGGTCGCCAGAGGGACTGGCCAGCTAATCGCCAGTCAGAAGATCCGACCAGGAGAGGTACCGGGGCCCCAGGGCCGTACAGCGTGGGGTTTTGCTCCAGCTGCAGAAGTGCCTGCCATATTGGGGCTCACCGCCCGATTAAGCCCAAGTATAGACTTCAGGTGGAGCTGCAAGGGATCCCCTGTAAGATGGAGCTGGACACAGGCTCCGCCGTTTCTATTATTTCCCTTGAAACATTTAATTTCGTTTATAGTCGCAGTAAGAGTTGGGCCAAGCTGAGGCCCTCTGACATCATTCTAACTGATTTTCAGAATGCCAGAGTCACAGTCAAGGGTGAAGCCACTCTAGCCATTAAATTTAAGGGGTTTTCAGGGCACCTGGATGTTGTCGTAGTAGGGTGCCAGAGAA
Source organism: Vipera ursinii (assembly GCF_947247035.1). Classification (NCBI taxonomy): domain Eukaryota; kingdom Metazoa; phylum Chordata; class Lepidosauria; order Squamata; family Viperidae; genus Vipera; species Vipera ursinii. The sequence continues at coordinate 135,225,482 of NC_139512.1, forward strand.
CGAGCCTAATTGAACTCGATTGGTTCAATGTGCTAGGCATCCAAGTAACCGGAATCAACCGGACACAAGTCGCGAGCCTAGTGACAGTATGCAAGGAATTCGCAGATGTATTTGATTCAGCTCTGGGAACATACACGGGCCCACCAATTGCATTCAAGCTAGACCCGAAGGTAGTGCCAGTCAGGATTAAACCTCGTAGGGTCCCATTTGCCCTCAAGCACAAAATATACACTGAATTAGATAAACTTGTGGAACAGGGCGTTTTGCAACCAGTAGATGGTGGGGAGTGGAAAACTCCTATTGTTACACCACTAAAAGCCAATGGGGAAGTCAGAATCTGTGCAGATTATAAATGCACAATTAACTGGGCCCTCAAATAACATGCATACCCAGTCCCAGTAGTAAGCCACATCCTGGCATCCTTGCAGGGTGGCACCAATTTTGTGAAATTAGATTTGGCTCAGGCCTATCAGCAACTGCCTGTTGATGAGGCCACAGCCACAGCACAGACAATTGTAACCCACAGGGGGGCATTTAAAGTAAAGCGCCTGCAATTTGGGGTCAGTGTAGCCCAGGGCATTTTTCAGGGCATCATGGAATGTACATCCAAGGGCATTCCAGGGGTTTGCCCCTATTTTGATGACATGCTCATTGCCAGAGAATCCACTGAGGTGCTAGCAAGGATACTCAGAGCAGTCCTGCAAAGGCTGCGAGGAGCAGGCCTCAAACTTAAAAAGAATAAGTGCAGTATTGGGGTCCCTTCAACTGAATTCTTGGGGTTTCACATTGATGCGGATGGCATCCACCCCGCCGAGTCTAAAGTAAAAGCCATTCAGATGGCACCAAGCCATAAAACCAAAGGAGAGCTACAGGCATTCCTGGGCCTCCTCATTTTTTACCACGCATTCCTTCCTAACAAGGCTGCAGTGGCGGAGCCACTTCACAGGCTCTTAGATAAAAACGCTTCTTGGAAGTGGACTAGCATTCATGAAAAATGTTTTCAGGAATTGAAGGCACTCCTGTCGGTTAGTTCCACTATCACTCATTTCAAGAAGTCTAAACCAGTTTGCTTAGCATGTGATGCATCCCCATACAGGGTGGGTGCAGTCTTGAGTCACATAGAGAAAGATGGAACTGAAGTTCCAATTGCTTTTTATTCAAGGACACTGTCCTCTGCTGAGCGTAATTATGCTCAAATTGACAAAGAGGCATTGGCCATTGTAGCTGGAGTTAAAAAAAATCCGTGACTACTTATACGGCAGGGACTTCACGGTCTTCACAGACCACAAACCGCTATTGGGGTTATTCACTACAGACAGACAGACACCCCACATATTATCCCCTAGAATGCTGAAATGGTCTATTTTTTTTTGTCAGCTTACATGTTTAAGCTGATTCACAATCCCGGCAAAGAAATGGGCCATGCAGATGGCCTGAGCAGGCTTCCACTGCCACAAATTGAACCAGATCCACCCCCAGCAGCCCGTGTTTTGTCACGCAGGAACACGAGATCAGCATTTCTCAGCCCGCACTTGCCGCCCTGAAAGAAGTCTCTGCCGAGAGGAGAGAACGGGGTGGCAAGCTGCCAAAAGAATGGGGCGGTGGAGCACTCCGCTGAGAGAATGGGGCAGCTTGCTGTTCTCTCGGCGCGGCAGAGGCTGGATCCCCCGAAAGAAGTCTCTGCCGAGAGAATGGGTGGCAAGCCTCCACCGCCCCATTCTCTCGGTGAAGCGCTCCACCGCCCCATTCTCTCATCTCAGCGGAAACCTCTTTCAGGGGATCCAGCCTCTGTTGCTCCCTTCTTTCAGCTGGGCAGCTGAGAGAAGGGGGTGGCAGAGGCTGGATCCCCGAAAGAAGTCTCCGCCAAGAGAATGGGCAGCAAGCCTCCACTGCTACATTCTCTCGGCAGAGGCTTGCAAAGGTGGCGGCAGAGCTGCACGCACAGTTCTCCAAACCGCTGCTGCCCGTTTGGAGAGCTGCTGCCTTGTCAAACATGGACGAAGGCAGCAGCTCTCCAAATGGGGCGATGGAGGTTTGGAGAGCTGCGTGCGCAGCTCTCCAACCCACCACTCTTCAAACCTCCACTGCCCTGTTTGGAGAGCTGCTGCCTTCGTCAAACATGGACGAAGGCAGCAGCTCTCCAAACTGGGTGGTGGAGGTTTGGAGAGCTGCGCGCGCAGCTCACCAAACCTCCGCCACCCCATTCTCTCAATGGGACTTTTTTACTCCCACTTTTTTCCAGAATGGCGGAGGAGGACTGGGAGCCGCAGGAGACAGCTTAAAGAGCTGCATGTGGCTCCGGAGCCACGGGTTGCCGACCCGTGGTCTAGACTTATATACTGCTTCACAGTGCTTTACAGACCTCTCTAAGAAGTTTTTAGAGTCAGCATATATTGCCCCCAACAATCTGGGTCCTCATTTTACCAACCTTGGAAGGATGGAAGGCTGAGTCAACCTTGAGCTGGGGAGAATCGAACTGCTGGCAGTCGGCAGAATTAGCCTGCAATACTGCATTCTAACCACTGCACCACCATGGCTGTTGGTGAATATGATCATTCTATTCCTTTTAGTGAAATCCAAAGCTTATTTTTAATAAATAGCCCCCTGCAAAGCAGATAGTGTGACAATTACCAGCATGCTAGTTAACCTATGTGTTAATTAATGCTTCCTTCTGTGCTAGAAAATAAACACATATTCATAAACTACCACTAATAACCCAGAAAACAATACACAGCATTACATCTATGGCCAGCCTGACAGAGCCAGATTATTTGTATTATAATTCACTCCAGGTTCAGCAGGACTCCATGGCTGAAAAAATTAGTACAAGTCAATTTATCCCTTAACCTCATCAATATTTTAAGATTTGCTGCTAATGAGATATTTGAAAAGGTAATAGAATCTGGCAGCTCATCTTGATGCTGGTGAAACAGTCTATATTAGACTATTACTGATAGACAAACAAAAGTATTTTAGTAAATTGCCCACAATCATCTTAGTATGTTGTATGCACATATTCCTGCCTCATCCTTAGTATGATGCATTACTAGCATGCCAAAACTCTCCCTGGATTGCCACAAAATTTAAATGGAAGCAAGAAATAAATAAAATACAGATGGTCCTTGACTTACAATGGTTCATTTAATGACCATTCAAAGTTACAACATCACTGGAAAAAAAGTGACTTATGACCGCTTTTCACACTTACAGCCGTTACAGCATCCCCATGGTCATGTGATTAAAATTCAAATGTTTGGCAAGTGGTTCACATTTTTGACAGTTGCCGTGTCCCAGGATTGTATGAGTGACTCTCTGACGAGCAAAGTCAGTGGGGGAAGCCATATTCACTTAACAAACCATGTTACTAACTTAACAACCGCAGTGACTCTCTTAACTGGTGTGGCAAGAAAGGTCGTAAAATGGGGCAAACTTCTCTTAACAACTGTATCACTTTGCAACATAAAGTTAGGGCTCAATTGTGAGGACTACCTGTGTTAGAAATCGTGGTGTTTATTCTTCCTATTTTTGTAACCTGCCATGAGAGTAGAATAGCATCAAGAAGAGAGATCCGAGCCTCTGGAGATGGTTCTTAAAGTTGTGTTTGAAAAGTAGCCCCCTGAGCTTTTGCAGCAATAAAAATAAATACCTTGCTCTCCTTGTGAATCATAAATAATCCTGGACCGTAATGATGGGGATCTTGGGAATTCTGCATTCTGAAGCTACCAAGAAAAATGTCTGCATTACTTGACATTTGTGAAATTATGTGAGGAGCCTAGGAAGCAGTTGAACAAATTTCTTTGTGAGCTTTCACAGTCACATAGGAGGGCATTAAAGAGCACGTATCAAAGTGCAGAATGTTTACATTTTTAAAAAGGAACATTTATTTATTCCAAGAGGCAGTAAAACCAGACTGTTTTTGTTGTGAATTAACCATTTTTTATGGACTGTGGAGTGTTTCCCAGCTCCCTTAGAAACTTAATCAACTTTCCCCCCCCCTTTGTTTCTGCATGACCTAACAGGCAACACTACAAATTTCAAATTATGGAGCGTTGAATAATACACTACAACTGAACAAATGAAGCAATTCTCAAAAATGATTCCTACTATCTTTAATATTTTGCATTAGCTGTATAAAATAATATTAACAAGTGTTTTGGAATTTGTACTGATGTTGACGTAGTTAATGTTGCCTGCATTGCTTATGTGTTGTGATAGATGTTGATGTGTAGTTACTATTGAATTATATATCTTTGCATTCCATTGTGAGTATATTATTGATTCCAGTCAATAAGAAAAAAAGTCTTCTCTGACTAGGTTCAATAAGGTTTACTTCCCAATAATAAGTATAGGAGTGCATCCTTAAGGCAACCTGATCAAAGTGTACTCAGAACTTGTTGCCTGACAAATTGAGATTCATGAAATATATTAGAGAGGTGTTGCTGTTTGCAACAAAAGTATGTAGAACATGATAGACAGGATAAATGTTCATTTGAGTTAGAGAGCAGAAAGAGACTGCTATAGAAACATAGAGACAGTACTACTAGGCTTTGGGAAATGATTTACAGAGACAATAAACAATACATTTAATGTCTCTCTGAAGATTTTGAAAAGGCATCCTAAGTTTGGCTCCATTAGAGGGTTCCCCCCCTCTTTTACTAGCCTATCCTGTTCACTGTTGGAAAACATGGTATCTCGATATAACGGATAATGCTCAGCTCTTTGTGAAAAGTAAGCTCAGGAGAAGATGTCTAGGACATCAGAGCTCTGGATTCCAATGATTCACATTCCATCTTCAAGTCTTAGCCATCACTTGAACTGAGGGCCACGTCATAATTCACCCACTACATTCAGAACCCAAGAAATAGAGATTTACGTCTAACAATTGTTGCCAATCACCACCTACACTTCTCTCCCTTTTACTTCCCACACATGCTTTCTTCAAATATGGATATCTGTAACATTCCAAAAAACTCTCTTATTATCTCATCCTTAATCCCAACTAAGAAAAATATCCACCACACAATTCGTTTTATGCATTAACCATCAGTCTTAATTTTTCCTGTTTTTTTCTTTTCATAAGTTCATTTGAATGTTTTATTTTAAATAGTTGGGGGGGGGGTTTGGGGAAAGTTTTATTGGTTTTTACAGTAACACCCTTAGTGCCCAGTGTACAGCATGTTGTCTTGGTTCATATTTTTTTAAAAAAAGAATATACAATTAATAATCGTAAATAAACAATCAATAATATTTAATTTTTATATTTCCATAATCAGTATATCAATTTATAATATATTTCCTTGATTTTCTCTTCACCCAATAGCATTCTCCGTCTACAATATTAAACAAATATAATTTATAATATTTGATATTTTCCATATTTAAATGATTAAATAAAAACATTTCTTCTATATTTATACCAACAATAGTAGCATCCATATATAGCATTTTTTCTTATCAGCTTATGTTATTTTCATAAGAATCACCTTATTGATTCACCATGTATCTTATTTTCATAAATCTTGTTTAAGCTCGATTTCTCCATAATATTCAAACAATTCTTGTCAATCATATTTTCTCCAGTATTTAACATCTAAATATCCAAATTTTCCGTTTAAATATATCATCCTAATAGTTTCATATTTCATATATTATAGAGATAATATACTACTTATCTATCATAACATCTATCCATAACATCTTTCTAGTCAATTTATATTTCAGTTCTATTTGTAAAAATTACCGTATTTTCCGGCGTATAAGACGACTGGGCGTATAAGACGACCCCCAACTTTTGAGAAAATTTTCAAGATTTTCGGTCTTATATGCCGGAAAATACTTACATGCCAGTTGCCAAGTGTCCGACACAAGCCCGATTCAGCCCCGTTTGATGCAGATGGTGCAAAGCCTCACTTTTGAAGCCCAAAGGGGCTTTTCCTTCCACCCACCCTTTGGAATAAACGCAAGAGCTGCGTTCACACTCTTCCAGACCAGACTCTGCAAACGGCACGCCAGAAGCCGCAACCAGCGCGGGAACTCTGAGTACCCACCTTTCGGCAGCTTGCACGGCTGAGCGCAATCCAGCTTTGAGAGCACATTTACAGATGGAGCAGCCGCCGCATTGGAGCCAAGCCCCACTTGGGAGGTGGTCAGCCAGGTGGGCCCGGAAGACGCACTGGAGAGCCGGGCTTGGGGCGGCCATGCCGAGGCCAGCTGGCAAGGGCCGCTGCGTGGTCTGCGGGCGAGAGGGGTGCCAGGCTGCCAAGTACCGCTGTCCAGACTGCCGGGAGAGATAGCGGGTAGCAGGGCACGCTTTGCTTATGCTCAGATGCCGCTTGGGTGAGGGGGAGGCACTTCCTGCTGCTCCCGGGGTCTGGTGTTTGCAAGGGGGAGGGGAAGAGGCTTAGAGGCTCTTGGGGGTGGGAAGGGAGAGTCACGTTGGAGGGGGGACTGAAACTAAGGAGGCTTGAAGTTGCTTTGCAAGAACGGGGGCGCTCGATTGATTTATGTACTATTTTCTGGTGTATAAGATGACTGGGCATATAAGACAACCCCCCAACTTTTGAGAAGATTTTCATGGGTTAAAAAGTCATCTTATACACCAGAAAGTACGGTAGTTAAATCACTATATATCCTTTTTTCAAAGTTCTTATTAAGCCTAATCTCCCCTCAATATTTCAATCATTCCTTAATCCTAGATCTTTTCAAACTTAATTTGTCTTTAAAATTCAAACTTTTCCTTCACTTACAACATCCTAACATGGGACTTCCGGATGGCAAGGCGACGCCGGAGGCAGCCATTTCTTGGCTGTCAGCCTCGCGGCTCTGTAGAGCCACCGAAAACAGCACCGATCAGCTGTTCAGCGGCTCGGAAGCCCCCACCTCGGGAGAAGAGGAGGGGTGAGCGTCCAGGTAGGGGTAGAGCTCTCCGGGGCTGCCAGAACTTAGAGTTTTGGTGGTGGAAGGATTGAGCCCCCCCCCGAAGCCTGGGCATGCTTCGGACTGCGAGGCGCCTCTGCTCCGGGCTTTTTGGAGCAGAACAGGGCGTTCGCAACCATCCCTGCTAGCAAGGAAGAGCTTTTGAGAACGAGGACGCAGGCAGAGCGATGCAGGAGATTTTGGTGAAGAGGATTTTTGATCTTTAACTCAATGGACTTTGCTGAATCTGCATGTGAAAGTGCGTAGTTAACAATAGAGGGTGAAAATGGTGGCTATATCTTCTAAAGTTCCTGCCCTGAGGCAGCAGTCTTCGGTGAAAACTTTATTGTCCTCTGCATCTGAATCTGTATCAGCTTTTACAGTAAAAGATTTGCAGAGTTTGCTGCAAGAAACTATGGAAAAGCAAATGCAACAATTTGTTGAGATAATGGAGAAAAAGTTGGAGGAGAAGTTTAAAGAGAAATTAGCAGAAATGAGAGCAGACATCACGTGTGCAATGTTAAGCATGGCTAAAAGCATTGAGATTTTGGATGAAAGAGTGGAAGATCTTGTTCAAAATGATATTAGAATGGAAGCCAAAATGACAGAAACTGAAAATGTGATAGAGAAAATGGATTATGATTTGATTTCGACACAGTATTCTCAGATGGAGTTTGCTTTGAGAATCAGAGGCCTAAAAGAAAATCCTAAGGAAAATTTGACGAAAATGGTTTCTGAGGTTTTGGAAGGGGTGTTGGAGCGACCAGCAGATGAAATAATGGAAGATATAGATAAAATCTTCCGTGTTAATTCGTGGATTGCAAGACAAAGGAAACTACCCAGAGATTTGGTGGTTTATTTTACAAAGAGAAAGATTAGAAATGAAGTTATCCAGGCCTCCTATAATATTGATTTTGTAATGGATGAGCAAAAAGTTTTGATTTTAAAAGAGATTCCTGCAAGAATTTTAAGAAAAAGGAAGGAATTTGCTTTTTTGACACAAGAATTGAGACGACGTGATATTAAGTTTAGATGGCAAATACCAGAGGGTATGGTGGTGACTTATGAAGGTACGAGGCATTGTTTTACCACGGTGATTAAGGCACATGACTTTTACAGTAATGTTTTAAAAGCAGTCCCCATACCGTCTTTGGAGTCTACAAAGAAAAAAGGTGACAGAGAGCCTCAACGTTCCAGAGAGAATCCACAAGATGTTGAAGGGTTAACGCAGACAGATGTGAAAGCTACAGGAGTGGGTCAAATTTCATCACCACGGGAGAAGGCCGGAAATTGGAAGAGGTGTGCTGCTTCTGGAAGAATGAAGCAAACCTGAGGATTTAGTTGCATAATTGCAAGAGATAATAATGTAATAAGGATGCTAGAAGGATTAAGTATTTGGGGATTCATTTTTCACCCTTATAAAATAATTATATAATATTTTGTGTTGCTTTAGTTTTAAGATGATTATGAAAATTTAATTGGGAAGATTTGTAGTAGTGTTTATTGATATTCTGTAGGTTATGCTTTGTTATTTGGATGGAAAGTTTTAAGCCTGGAAGGTAATGTATGGTATTTTAAGTTGTATAATACATTAGGAGAAGGAAAGGTTGTATAAATTTGGTTTTAGTATGTTAAAATTTAGTTGGATAGAAGAATAGTTTTATAAAACTGATATAAATTGTTTTATGTGTGATTGAAATTAATTTGTAATACTTTTATGGGCAATATTGGAGTAGGTAATAGAATATAAGAATGATGTGATTATATAAAAAAATTTTAAGTTTGGAAGTAATCTATGGTATTTTAATTTATATAATATATCAGGATAATATGAATTTAAAGCTTAGTTGGGAAGAAGAACAGCTTTAGACAATTGATATAAATTGTTTTATTTGTGATTGTTTTTATTGGGTAGATTGAAAAGTATTATCTTGTTTTTGAATAACTATTGATATGATGTATATATATATATGTTTGGAGTTTATCTATATGAGTTAAAGTTCGATAGTTTATATAGTTCAGGATTGTTTGCGTAAGCTAGATTATGATTGTTTGTATTTTTATACCCTGTATTCTGCTCTGGGAAGTGGGGGGGAGGGGAAAGGGAGGGTGGGGTTGGGGAGGGTTGGGGAGGGTGGGAGGGAAGGGGGCTGGGGGGTTTCTTTTTCCTTTTTTTGTTGTTTGTTAAAGATAAAATGTATTCTAAAACTTTTTAATAAAAAATAAAAAAACATCCTAACATTTTTACATTTTGTATCTTATCAAAAAATACTATATTACTTATATCTCTTATCTCACTTATTCTAAGGTCCCTTTATGGCCAAAGTTATTTGTTTATTTAGACATATTCAAACAAGTATTTACTCATATAATATTCCATCTGATAGGGTGAATCCAGTGTCTTCAGCCCATCTCTAATCTTCTTCCTTTGCCAAATTGTTTTCCAAATTAATATTTTCAACTTGTCCACTTCTTGTATTTTTGTAGTTATTGTTAGGAGTAGAGGATATATAGTAGATAGGATGTATGCTTTTTGTCTCCCAAACAGTGATTCTCCTAGCAATGTCCATTTTGTTAAGTCTTCTTTCTTCTAAGGTTTATTTTGACATTCTAATGCATAAGATATCTTTTCCATATTTATTGTTGTATCCAAGTCTTGTAAGTTTTTTCTTGTTCGTATTAAGTTATAATTCCCTTCATTTGTAACTTCACCAGTTGTCATTTTTTTCTAGTTCTTCTGTTGTCTGGATTATTTGTTCATTCTTTATCATCATTCTTTAGATGTTTTTTTGATTGTAGATTTAAGTTAGAGTATAGTCACTTAAAGTATCAAAGTTATGTTTAATCTCCTTGTGTTTTAAGTCTATTGTAGTTAGTATCTGTCATAGCATTGCATAAATTTTGTCTTGGAAAGTATTTGTCTTGTCTTGAAGTGTTTCTAAACGTCTTTGATCTTTCAGGCTAAATCTTTCAGGAGTAGATATTAAGTGTGGTTTTCTATCATTTTTTGATGAGTATGTCATATCCATATTGTCTCCCCCAATCGAGTAGTCCATCATAAGTGTTATAGTCTCTGTAATTAGCCTTGTCAAGCTAACCAAAACTCAAAATCCATACAGTCCAATTTTGTATACTTCTTGTTTTTATATATAATTTTTGTAATCCACTGTAATTTTCAGTTGTCAAGGTTTCAGTAAAATCAATGTTTTATAACAATTCTTTCTTTCAGGAGTCAATTGTCAATTCAATATATTGAGCCAGCTTAAATCCTTCCTGTAACTTCTCTTTTCTCAATAATTTGTCTTAGATCAAAGTTTTTAAACAATTCATAAATTTAAACCACAATCAAAGTATTTCTTTTCATTCAAACACTTTCCAATCTTATAGCTGGCCCAGTATGCAATCTCTTCTCTGTCCCTTACCAATTATCTTCTTAAAGGTTATATTAGAGTTCATGGGAACAGATTTTTTTTTCTTTGTTTCTGGGCATTGTCTTTAATATGCTATATTCTCATTGTCCACTAGACGTCAGCAAATATTTATTTTCCAGCTTTTTCAGACAAAAAGTTCTTATTATTTTTTCTTTTTTAATGTAATTCAATAAAAATCCTTTAGAATATAATCTTAGCAGTTTGATTTAGTTTATAAATTTGATCAGATTGTAGTATTTTGAATTTAATTTCAATAAGGTTCTTTCCTCCTTAAAAGTTAATTTGCTGCTTCTGTCTATGGGAGAATGGGAATGTAGTCCCCGCCCCTCACTTTTGGAGGTTGTTTGCTTTGGGGATCTTTCCCAGGGACTAGTTATAAAATAAGGGAGAGAAGATCAAATAATCTCAACAGTTCCAAGCACCTGTTCACCATTGTTCTTGGTAGTACTCTTGGACTTCGGCTGCAGTAGCTTGGACACTGGCATGCGGCTAGCCTTTCTCCTATCAGGTTCAGAGGGCTTTCCCCGAATCAAATGAGGCGACTGCTGTCACTTCATGATCAATGGGGCACCCCTCCTTTGTGGTCACCTCTACGGGGCAACTTTGGACCCATCTAGGGTCTCCCTGGCAGGGCAAAATTAGCCGTGGGGAATGTAGGTCAGCTCTTGCGCGGCCATGTACTACGAGCGCAAACCGGAAGTCTATTTTAAACAATTGTTACATCAATATAAATATTACAGCTGAGAGTTTTATAGTGGCTTACAGTAATTTCTCAAGATGATACGATTTTTGTTTTATATCTTCAATTAATAATTTAATCAGTGAAATTATGAATTCTACATAGGATAGCAATTTCTAAATTCTCTGTTTATTTATTGATATTTTATCTTAAAAGCCACTACATCTTTTCTCACCTTTTTCTCATTTATTTTAGCCTTCAAAATAAATAAATAATTTAATAATTTAATGTAATAAATATATTTAAAAATGTGGCTGTTATTCCTTGGAATCTCAAAGATTACAGAAACGTTTCTTTAGTGTTGTAAACATTTCTTTAGTGTTGAAAGCCTGCCAAGGTTTCCTCTGCTCCTTTCTTATAGCAAACATCATCAAGGTGGGTTTCCTTTGAGTTTCTTTCTTCCATTTTTCCCTTTCCCATGACTAAATTGTCATTTTCCCTCCTCTAATGGCTCCTGTATGCCTTCATTCTTTCTACTTTGATAAAGTAGATCACAACCTACTACTTGATAAGATAGAAAAATGTGGGTTAGACATCATCACCACCAGATGGATTTGTAGCTGCCTGACCAGCTGTACTCAGCATGTGGTCCTCAATGGAACTGCATCTACATGGAAGGAAGTGTGTTAGTGGGGTGCCCCAGGGCTCTGTTCTGGGTCCAGTGCTCTTCAACATCTTCATCTATGAATTGGATGAGGGGATAGATGGGGAACTCATCAAATTTGCCGATGACACCAAGCTGGCAGGAATAGCCAATGCTCCAGAAGATAGGCTTAAGATACAGAAGGTTCTTGACAGTGTTGAACATTGGGCGCTATCTAATAAAATGAGATTCAATGGTGAAAAAAGTAAGGTTCTACATTTAGGCAAGAAAATGCACAGGTATAGGTGGTACCTTGCTCAATATTAGCAAGTGTGAGAGCGATCTCAGAGTCCTAGTGGACAATCATTTAAATATGAGCCAGCAGTGTGCTGCAGCTGCCAAAAAAGCAGCGCTAGGCTGCATTAACAGGGATAGAATCAAGATCACGTGAAGTGTTAATACCACTTTACAATGACTTGGTAAGGCCACACTGGGAATACTGCATCAGGTTTTGGTCACCACGATGTAAAAATGATGTTGAGACTCTAGAAAGAGTACAGAGAAGAGCAACAAAGATGATTAGGGGACTGGAGGCTAAAACATATAAGGAATGGTTGCTGGAATTGGGTATGTCTAGATTAATGAACAGAAGGACAAGGGGTGACATGATAGCAGTGTTCCAATATCTCAGGGGTTGCCACAAAGAAGAGGGAGGCAAGCTATTCTCCAAAGCCCCTGAAGGCAGGACAAGAAGCAACGGATGGAAACTAACCAAAGAGAGAAGCAACCTAGAACTAAGGAGAAATTTTCTGACAGAACAATTAATCAGTGGAACAACCTGCCTCCAGAAGCGGTGAATGCTTCAACACTGGAAGTTTTTAAGAAGAGACTGGACAGCCATTTGTCTGAAATGGTATAGTGTTTCCTGCCTGAGCAGAGGTTTGGACTAGATGACCTCCAAGGTCCCTTCCGTTATTGTTATTGTTTTGACTGAAAAAAATGGCCTTGCTGGCCAAAAGCCATAATCCTATATTTTAGACCTGGGGTGATGGTGAGGGTCAGCTAAAAAAGGTTTGTTTTTCTTTAGGCAAACGTCTTTCTGGCATTTGACCCTCAGAGTTCTTACAATGAATAAAAACAGCTTAAGTCATTGTCCTAATCCTAATTAAGTCATTGCCCTATTTATAACTCATATAGCCTTCCCCATCTGGGGCATCCTCCAATGTGTGACTGTCACCTGCAGAATTCCCCAACCAATGTTGATATTGCTGAGGATCCTGGGAGCTGCAGTTTTTATATCTGGAGAGTAAATAAAGTTGAGAAAGGCTGCTACATAGGTTGTCCTCGACATGTGGCCACAACTGAGTCGGAAATTTCCATTGCTAAGCAAGACAACTGTTATGTGAGTTTTCCTCCATTTTATGAACTTTCTTGTCACTGCAGTTGTTAAGTTAGTAATGCATCGCTGCAGTTGTTAAGTTAGTAAATGATTGTGGCTCCCCCATTGACTTTGCTTGTCAGGAGGTCACAAAAGGGGATCACATGACCCAGGGACATTGCAATTGTCATAAATACAGTCCAGATGCCAAGCATCTGGATTCTGATCACGTGACCATGAGGATGCTGCAATGGTCATGTGAAAAACTGTCACAAGTCACCTTTTTTTCAGTGCTGTTGTAGCGATGGCAATAGCACTTAGATTTATATACTGGCCCATAATGCTTTACAGCAGACATGTCAAACTGAAAGACAAAACTAAAGGCAAAAACCAAACTTGTCTCCAAACTTGGCAAGTTTAAGACTTGTGGACTTCAACTCCCAGAATTCCTCAGGCAGCTTGAGAGATCCCTGGTACAGATTCAATTTTTTAATTCTGTGGTTTTATAAAAATCTCGTATCAAATGCATTTTTTAATATAAAAGGGATGAAATTTCATTTAAAAAGTATTTGCTAAATGGCTAGAAATCACTCTAAAAAGCATGCAGTTGCAAAAAAAAATAATTCCATTATTACTCCTACAATAAAATCGTGGGAGACAGTCTTCTGATATGTGATGGGAACTGCTTTTATTATCTTCCCAGGATATTGATAAGTTTCACTTAACAAAAGCATCTTGCTGATTGCAATTGCAAAGCAATTGATTTTTCCCCCCTTGTCTACTCCTCCATTACTTTTGTTGCTTTTATGCTGTAAATAGAAACTCCTGTTGTGAACTAGCATTAGACAGGCAGTGATAATAAAGTCCATTGTTGCTGAATGTCTCCTTTTGAAAACTTCAGTTGGGAACCAGTGGCACCTGCTTGTTACTCAGTAGACTTCTAATCATCTTACCCATTGAACATAATCGATATGCCACACTTTCGATGCTGAATAAAGGTAAAATATACTTCCCGTAGCAAGGAACAGAAAGGGATTTATAATTGCAGGACCATTAACATTATACAGTTTCATCAAGAGAATGAGCAATTGTATTATGGCTTTGTTCCTGTTGTTCAGTCATACCAAACGAATATTTATCATTTTACGATTTGCCAGATAAGTTATGGGGGAAAAACACTTTAATAACCACACTGGGAAACAAAGCTTCTTATTTTTTGCCTAACTTGCAATCTTCTGATAAAGTAAAAAAAGAAAAGAAAAGAAATATAACAATATAACTCAAAAATACAATGAGACAATTAGATTTAGGGAGAACTGTTATTATCAATATTTTTCACATGTTGTTAGGTTTATTCTAATGGAATAAATCCCAGGGTATATGATGCCTGGTATTCGTATGTGTATATTAAATTACAGAAAAAAAGCTAGAACTTGTTATTAATTCAGATTTGTGCTTTTTATGTTATGTTCCACATACAGCTGAAAAGTAATTAATTACCTGTAAATAAACTGAAACATTTATCAGCATAGATCATCTGGTCGTAAATATTGGGGAAAAAAAGAAACCCAGGATTTTTAACTACTGTTTATTACTCTCTATTACTCTATAAAATATTCTAAATATTTTATAAATAAAATAAAATATTTAATTCTATAGAGCAATAGACACCAATTATTATAAAGTGGAGCCTTTGTCAAAAAATCAAATTTGATCCCTGGTAACTTCATGGACATACCCAGATAGTGTTCCTGGTAATGATTCACACATCACTTGCTACTGGCTTCTCCCTCCCTCCCCTTTCTCTTTTCCCCTTTCTCCTTTCCTTTCCTGTCTTTTTCCTTCTCTCTCTTTCTCTCCTTCCCTCCCTCCCTCCCTCCCTTCTCAAATCTAATATTTCTAAGTGGTCTCCCATCCAACTACAGACCTATCCCTTTTCTACATAGTCCAGACTGTGCCACTTGCAGAGACCTACCAGAAAAAGCCACCATAATAATTCTGCCATCAGTTCTACCACATTCAGCTTTCTTCCTGATTTGTTGTCACTCTATCTATAAGAGTTAAGTCACATAATTAACTGGAGCATATTTTACTGGAGCATGAATGATTTCTGTAAAAGCCATTTTTCTTCACCATTCTTTATATTTGATATTAAATTACTACAAAGACACTCCAATCAACTTTCAAGGGTAGAAAGTTTAGTACTAAGTAGTACTTGTAATTCAACAATCATCTCAAAACCATGTACCAAAAAAAGCAATAGCATATAATGGTTGAAAGTAGGAATCAACAACTCTCAAGCTATGCTGTTCATTGTATAAATATTAAGCAGGTATCTCCTTAAGGACAGGAAAAGAATGGCCAAATTTAAGTTGACTTAAAAAAGCAGGAGGAAAATGTCTAGAATTTGAATCCTGGATCAGACATGAGTGAGTGTGAATATATGTGTAGATGTGTCATAGGTGTGGATGTTTTTATTTATTTATTTATAAAATTGGTATAACTGCCTATCGTGCCAGAAGTGACTCTGGGTGGTATACAACCATAAAATCAGTTCACAGTATAAAACTAGTAACATAAAAATAGCCATTATAAAATATGGACAATCATTAGTAAAGAATTTTTTTAAAAAAATTAAACAGTGTACAGAACACAAACAGAGAGAGGAAGTATAGTAACAACACATTGCCCACAATATGGGACCCATCTTAAAAAAACCCACCTTAAAATGTTGCCAAGTGTGTTTGTGTTTGTTTGTGTGTGTGTATTGCTATGTTCTGCCTTTGGAATATTTGTGCCTTTTACCCTGTCTGCAATAAAACAACTAATCTAACCGTGTGTGAGCTTCTGCTGCAAACAAGTTTCTGAATACAGGGTTAAACATTGAGAGAATCTCACACACAGCAAGACATTTTTTTCTTCTGCAGGACATGAATATTGTGTAGCAAGTATCTATCTGATGCAAGGGACCTTCCATCACTTTAGGAAGAAGAAAATAAGACCATCAACTTCAAACTGCACTCCATTTTATTTATGTATTTGTTTTAAAAAGCCCAGCGAATTCGGAAAACTTCATGAATCCTTTTCCAAAAGACCTTTTGGTTCCAGATTGTTTAATCAAAAGAGGTAAGAAAAACTGATCAGTACAGTCTATCAGGTGATGTCCAAGGATGTCAAAGTCCCTCTGAAGTTGTTATCTGGGTTTGGGAGTGAAAGTGAGATATGCTCTACACATTGTTTCCTGAAGCAGCTATTTGTAAGAGCTGCACTGAAGAAATCTCAAGATCCTTTACCATCCACCCCTCAGCAGAAAACCCGCCAATGCCTTAGAGGAAGGCCTAGTCTCTTCTCAATTGCTTTGAGACTAACCCAAATGTACAGATTAAAAACTGTACTTCAAAGTTTTAAAGAGCAATTGAAAACTCCACCGCAGGGTAGTTAGCAAGCATAGGTTAAGGAGAAAAGCTTTGCATTTTAAGGAGAGCCTTAAGGGTTGATTCAGATGAGAGTCAACACAGAAAGTTTGCTTCAAGAAAACTGATTGTTATGGAGCATGTCTGAATTGGGAGCGGTAAAATTTTGTTATGCATAGTCAGCTTCCAAGAGCTTGGGTATTTTTTAAACATCATAAAATGATTGAAAAGGTGATTCTAAATATCTAATATCCCAATTCTACAGTACTACAACAGCATAGCAACAACCTGGTTTCCCAAAGTTATAGTTTTGATCTCTAAGGGTGGATTAGAACTTGCACTATCCTAATTTCTAGCTGCAGAGAATAAAGAGGATGACTTTGACAAATCCATTACTAAGGCAATGAGCAGATAAACACTGCATGAGGGAGAGGGGTTCAGAAGCATCTCAGATACCCCTCTCCTGAATTTACACGAAGATAAAGAGAGAGGAAGAGAACCACATTGAGACATGCAAAATTCTGTTACCATAACCAACCTTAATAAAAGTAGTTTTGCATACACCTGATGTCTGTTTCTTGGTCCCGTATCCCTTGTAGGACTAACACTAATCCAGCTCCTTGGCCATAATGCCAAACAAACTCCAAGACGTGGAAAATAATTTTGGACATCAACAATAACGCTGTCATCCTAACTGACAAACCAACAAAGCTGAATCCTCAGCAGCAGTATGCAATTTCAAATAAAGGAATTACTCAAGATGTAAGAGTCATACATACACTTGAAGCAATGTGATGCTGCTTTTGTAACTTTGAAGCTTGCAGTGCAACTCAAACCCATATGACAGAAACATCCATGACCAAGATTTCTAGAATTATAATGCCCATCCAATTTAGCTAAGAACATCAATGCTGGTTTCCAGCAATCTACTACAAGACAGAACCAAACGTTAAAACAACTAAACAGCATTTGTTGTCACCAACAGCTCTTAGTTAACACTGTTAAAATGTTTCATGTAGTCTATTTGGGATGCCCACACTTTTCTTTTAAATGCCTTTGCTGTATCTTTATACATTTTATCAACAAGTAACCACTAACAAGCAACAGAAAACCTGCTACAGTGACATAAATACAAATATTCTGGTAGGCCCAAATGTCATCTTTACTTCCATAACTTTACTGCCAATGCTATGAAAGGCCCTAAAAATTCTGCCACAGTATGTATCAAAGAATCATTTATGTAATATTTTCCATCATTTCCAGAAGCAGCCCAATGCATTTTACATTGGACAAATTATAACTCTGTTAAATAAGGAAAACTATCACAATAATAATAATAATGTCAGATTTTAAAAATGGTATATTCAAAAACCTGCAGGATAACATTTCAGTTGCCCAGAACACTATGCCCACCTTAATAAGAGCAGTTATAAAGATTGGCTTTATCATGAGTCAGTTGAGCTGGGTTTTATCTTTTAACATAATTTCCTGTGGATTGCATCAAGATCAAGATTTCTCAAAGATTAAAGACAGAACAAATGAACAGTTCCCTAGTCTATCTATGCTATACTTAACCACCATTTCACTAGTGCTCATTATTTTGCCTTCCACATCTGCTTTTACCATGTTCCCTTCTCAACTGCTTTTCTATACATACATATAACACACCTCTTTTAGGATTACATTCAGTGGATTTCTTTAAATTACCATATCTTAGCAACCATTCCAAATTTGTTACGATAAAGTCAATCTACAATTAAATAGTGCTATTCTTCAAAACGCGTATAAGAAAGCTATTCAAATTATCTGCACTTTATGCTTTTGTCTAGAAAAGGAGAAATATTGTACTTTAAGCAATGTAGCTGGAATTGTTCACATTTTTATGATGCTAGATATAATCTAAGTAAACCCAGTGCTTACTTCTTCTATCATTGAGGAGTCAATCTTTTCTTTTTTTAATGGCTTATTGTACAAGTTCTTTCTATTTACTCAGGTCATGTTCCTTATAAGAATAAGAGAAAAAGGAATTACTGAATGGTCCATAAATTATATGCCATAAAGCCTATCTCAGGTATATGTACTCAAACACACAGTATGTATGTTTAGAGGCTAAACATCCATTTAAAGTAGAGAGTTTGTTGACTGTAACTGATAGGTCACTTGATAAGAAAGAGAGAAATACTGTATTAAAATTGAATCACAGCGCTTATTTTTACACCTTTAAATCTGTAGTAGCTCCATATTGTAATGTTCAAGTCATTTACATGAATGATTATGAGTCTTGTCTTTAAACAGTTGCCCACTGCCCTAAAGAAAATGTTTATGACCTGAGTAGAATGATTATTTTCTCCTGTTAAATATCACTCCTTCAGGCCTGGTTATTGTTGAGTGCAAATGTCCCACTTTATATGCAAATAAAAAAGCACCAAGAGTCAAATCAAAAGTTCTGCACACATCTACTAACAAATTATCTTATTATATTGTGCATTAACAGACAGAGCATCTTGGGGGATGAAATGTTAATGGAGTTCAACATGAGGCTTCAGACTGCCTCGCTCCTATGAAATCCCCACTTTTATTCAAGTACTATACAAATCGTTGGTATCCCAAAGTGTTTTAAACCCCAAAAAATCAAATAGTTATCCGTTCCACTGCTGTCAGCGACCTCTCCAAATCACTAACTACACAGGAATTTAGAAAGGGAGTAAACTGGCCCTACTACTACTGAAAGGGGGAATGGGTAGGTTCTACAAATGTTTTATGTCTTCCCCAACACAATACTGATAAGTAGATAAACAAGGTTGGTAGTTTACCTTTCATTTCATTTAATTTTCTTTAAATTGTCAGCTATCTTGGATTTTCTTTTTTTCAAAAAGTGATTGCTTCAGAAAGGAGAGCTCAGAAATGTCGTCCCAGGGTTCAGTTCATGTAGCAACTAATGAACTCAAGTATGCTGGAAAGACAGGAGTGATTAGGGAGCTGACCAAGAGAGTTAGTCAGTTTTTCAAGATTCCTTATAAAAAAAAATCTTCTTCGCAATTGCAAAACAAAGGAATTCCTTCCAGCTAAAGTATTCTGTTGTGGAGTGGTATCCAAAGGGACTTTTCAAATTTGAAGGTGTAAAATTGTCTCCTTTAAATTGATATTTCTTTCAGAATCAGAAGCTTAAATCTTGTCATTTTCTGTAACCATTTTCTATCAACGGTCATAATACTCTGAAGGCAGGTGCTTATTATGAGAAAACAACGTATCAGAGTGAATCTTCATAATTATGAGATTTTCAACATCACTTTTTTAAAAAAATGATAGTATCCAGTTACCGCTTTTTCATTTGAGGGTTTTTTTTAAAAAAAAATGCTGTTGGGGAAATTAAACTACACTTCTAACTATCTGAGCTGAAAGTATACCAATTAACTTCACATGGTTTAGACAGTTTCAGCAAATTGAGGTTTCTTTTTATCTAAAGCTGCATTTTTAAGATAGCCAAATCACAGATGAATCTTGTAAGAAGAATAAACAGAGTGCAAAGTGCTGTTGAAAAGTGTGTCAAATTGAGTTGCTGATTGATGACGACGCAAGAGAGTTCTGGACATTGCTTGTGCTATAACTGGCAATTTGAGTGGGATTAAATAGCAAAGAAAATGATGCAAGGATTTAAACAGTGACAGTTTCCCTATAGTCCTCCACAATACATTTCAGAAAACCTCTTAGTTCGTAAATACCATACAGTCATAATGACAGGTTTTCATTACTGCCATCTTCTTTTTTCTATTTGCTTTTAAATATATGCAGGTAGTCCTTACTCAGAGGCCACAATTGAGACCAATAATTTAGTCATTAAGTGAAGCAGTTGCTAAATGAAATTGTGACTGAGCTTACTTCAGTTTTCCTTTGATTTACAGACCTGTGAAGGTCATAAAGTTGAGGATTTCACAGGTGCAAAAAACCAGGACCACCCATTAAGTTGCAACACCGAAGATTTATTCAAGCCTATAAACAAGAATCTGATCAACTATAGTTCAGCACTAAATTGGTTCCGAATAAGTGTTGACAAAATTCAGGAGAGGTTGGACTTGGACCATTTGTGGGAACATAATGACTCAAAGCTAATGATACATCTAATTCCATCCCCACCCCCACCCCAGCTCAGCCTGCTCATTTCCTACAGGACTGGTTGTAAAGTTACTTTTTCAACCATGTTGTAACTGTGAACGATGATTAAACAAGGCAATTGATAAATGAGGATTATCTATAAAACAACAAGCATGTGACTTAAGAGGTAAAGGGTTATTTTTTTGGTTTTGTATTTTTGCTGTTACTTTCCATTTCCATCAGAAACCAGCTGATCTACTATTTACCATTTATTAGCTTTAGATGCAGTTTTGCCAGATGAACTGGTAATTACTTGGAAGAAGGAAAACACTTCAAAGTTGGGGTGTGGCAAAGGTGTTCATTGTATTTTGAATATATTCACAAGATAGCTGAGATGTACTCACTGGATCAGGGGGTCTTTTGGACTTCAACTCCCAGAATTCCTCAGCCAGTGTGCCTGGCTGAGGAATTCTGAGAGTTGAAGTATGCAACTCATAAAAGGGCCAAGTTTGAAGACCCCTGCACTAGATGGATAATTGTAAAGCTCAGGTGTATTCACATGTGTGAGATGTTTAAAAGTGACTTCTCCATCTCTAATAAGACAACTGCATGACGCATCTCATTGGTGTATCAACACAAATATATTCTTTCAGAATCTAAGGTTCTGATTTGTATAAGGTTCTTATTAATATATGTGTTTCCCTCCCATCACAACATAATATCTCCTTCATAGATTTTATTCAGGCATCCACAGTATAAATGCTTCCCAAGAGATCCTGTTACGGTAGAAGAGAAGAATTCTGCTATCAAGTTTCAACTTTCTGTCTCCAATCTCCACTATCTCCAGCCTATTAAAAGTAGGGAAAGACAAATTAAATGAACAATGAAAACAATCATCTAGATGTTAAAATGCTATTAGATGGTCCCCTTGTGACATGTGGCATTTTTTAGTGGAAGGATGATCATTTCTTTAAAAAGTTGTCATTAGCAATGAATTTATCTCTCTCGGGTGGAAATGTCTTCATTCTCTTGTTAACAGTCCTTGACAGACAAGGAGCTGACTCTCCATTTTTTTGTGATAATGGAAGAATGTGCAGGTGTTATAACCTTAGGGTTTTTGTTTTGTTTTGTTATTTTAACTCCCAAACTGACATTCTATTTCCCTGGAATAGAGGAGACTTCAGCAAAAATGATTGTATGGAATATTAAAAAGAGCATCTTCCTCATATCTGCCAACTTATACTTTAAAATAAAAAAGAAAACCGTTCAAGTGGGAATGGCCCATGGCATGAGGATTCAAAACATTCCATCTATAGCACTCCTTCTCTGGAGAGGCATGATTGGCCTTTAAACTGTCAATTTCTAGATGATAATTGGTTGAATTATAACTGTGGAATGTATTCTGGCATTTATCATTTTCGATGCTATGACTAAATATTCCATTTGTTTCATATTAATCATTTTTATTGGGTTGTGCACTCTCTTGGTTTCTTTAGGAAGAAAGCATGAAAGTGAAATAAACAGTATCAGCCTGCTTTGCTGCAAAAGAAAGCAACAATTGTTTTCTTGTTGTCATTGTGCTCATTAACACAATGGCCCCCAAACTTTTGGGCACCAGGAACCGGTTCTGTGGAGAGAGGTTTTTCCGCGGACCAGAGGGAGTGTGGTTTTGCATGCTTCCTGCATCCCACGGATGGGGCTTTGCTTGTTTCTGCATTTGATATGCTAATGCAGGGGTCCTCAACACTTGGTCCATGGACCCACATTGGTATGGGTCCACGGACCGGGCGTTGGGGATCCCTGCATTAACGTATCACATAGTTCACTAAGAATATTAGAATGCACAATCAGTGCTGTACTCCTTATAGTTCTAAATGTTATAATACTGAACATGTTCACACCCAATGATTTTGCTTTAGCTGAATAATTGAGAATGTGTATTTTTCCATATATTGAATATTTATAATACATAAAACAGGTGGAAAATAAAACAGCATTCTTACAATTTTATAATTTCTTAATTATACGCTCCTCCTCCTCCTCCTCCTTCTCCTCCTCTTCCTCCTTTTCCCCCTTCATCCTCATTTTTATCCTTTTCTCTCTACATAAGACTCATATATCTAAGTAGATCCCATGCCATAATTCTTGGCTTCAAGTTGTGCAGACATGACAGAAAATTTCACCTCTGACTTTTGCAGAGTAAAGAGAATTCACCTTTCTAATTTGTTCCTAGAATATTTTTCCAGGTACTGATAAAGTTTATTAAGTTTGTTTCAATTTTCACCTAAAAGCAGTAAATATCTTTTGTCCGGAAAGATCATTTTGTGAAATCTTGTATTAGTGAAAGAGAAAAAGACAGGGAAGTAAACACCTTTTAAACAACTCTGGAATAGAAGGGCACAAATGTGTATTAATCTTATCTGAATACTACCTAGTCTGCAACTAACTTTTTAGGGTAATATCTATGAGGCTATTCTTTTGAATCAGATGAGCAACATAAGAGCATGGTTTCATTGCCTCAGTTCCTTTTGCAACCCAAAACATTTAAAAATGTGTATATAATCTTGGAAGGGAATGTTTCTAAAATTGTTAGAAGTTCTGTTAAACACAAGTTGATTTTGATTTTGCTCCAAATGTAATGGATGTTGGATATGCCATCCTCATCTACTAAAGTGTTTCTTTCATTGTGCAGAATAGAAGAAGGATTACCCAGTGTTCTAATTTCAATCTCTATTTTGCTGCTGCTATATGCATAATAGGATTAACGCAGAACTAGGTAAAGGCCCCTCCCCTTGGGAGTGTCTATGTTAATTATCCATAATATTGCTTCCAGTGGCTCCAGTTCTGCTCCTTTTGACATATTGCCAGAGATATATACTTAATGCAAATTCTTGCTTGATGTTCATGTCTTTCCCTCTGTGCTTTGGACTCCCTTTCTCTCCTATTTTGCCTATTTTGTTTTTAATGAAAATAAAGACACAACAAGCTCCAGTTTTTACTACAGTAGCTGAACTGATTGACATGCATTCTTGCTTTGATTCAGATACAAGGTGTTGTGTAGCCGGTTCTTGCAGGTATTGAGCGAGACAGAAGGTTCAAAACAGCAACAGGCTTTATTGAAGGTCAAACATAACTAAAGCTACAAGGGAGCTGCTGCACAGTTATTTATATGGTTGGCCGATAGGTGGCGACCAATAGGTTTGAAGCATAGGTTTTCTGTCCAAAGACCTACTTAGCTGGCTGGAGACAACCAGTCTGGGCCAGCTAGCAGCTGTTACAACATATAGGTGAACTAGCACTTAGCAATTGAATGCAAGCAATTAGCAAGCAGTACAACATGAGCAAACACTTACAACAGGGGTGTCAAACTCAATTTCATTGACGGCCACATCAGCATTGTGGTTGCCCTTAGGGGGCCGGGTGAGTATGGCCTGGGTGTGCATGGCCTACTGGGTGGGTGTGGCTAGAGTGCGTGTGGCCTACTGGGTGGGCATGGCCAGCTCTACATTGTTCGCCTCAAGGGTGCCTATGGGGGCCCAGGCAGGAGTGGGACAGATCTGAGGGTCTCTGGCAGAAGGAGGGTCTCTGGGCCAGGGCCAAGGCAGTGGGAGCCGTTCCCTCACTGTTTCCAGGATGGCTTCGCAGGCCACATGAAACCACTTTGCGGGCCGGATCCGGCCCCCGGGCCTTGTGTTTGACATGTCTGACTTACAACATATACAAAACGCCAATACATTACACAAAGGATTGACTGGACTGTTTTGGATGCAAAGTCAACTGGAAATTTGAAACAAGGTTAATACACTTTATCAGTATCTGTCCAGATCATGTTCATATTTCATCTTAACATTTGCCTTCACCTCATTATCTTTTTTTCAGAGCACCTTAAATTTTTCATTTCATTTCATTTCATTTCATCTCTCTCTCTCTCTCTCTCTCTCTCTCTCTCTCTCTCTCTCTCTCTCTCTCTCTCTCTCTCTCTCTCTCTCTCTCTCTCTCTCTCTCTCTCAGCTTGCTTAGATATCATTATGGTTATCCTGAAATGTAAAGGATTTGTTTTAAAAATACATTGAAACAGATGGACAAGGGCAGCAATGGGATGAATCATGCATTTTGGATTCAGAGAAGACATCATGACAGCATCACAAACATGTGGTCATTTCTTGCACTAGCTTTATGTTTTGGCCCTACAACTTTTAAAAGTAGAATTACAATAAAAGAAGAAAACTTCATAGAAAACTGTTAAATTAAAACAATATTTACCTTTCATTTCATTTTAATGAACCTAATTTATTCATTTCATCCTAGATAACTATACTTTATGGAAAAATAGATAGCTAGGGGCAATATATAGAGAGAGACTTCTCATACAAGTTAGCCAGTTTTGTGCAGTGGTTCAAGTGTTGGCCTATACTGTGAGTTCTAGTCCCACCTTAGGTATGAAAGCCAGCTGGCTGTCAGTCACTCATTCTCTCTCAGCCCAAACCACCTCATCAGACTGTTGTGTGGAAAATAGGAGAAGGAAGGAATATTCGGTATATTTACCACCTCAACTTATTTATAAAAATAATGAAATTGGGATAAAAACAATGTAATAAATGAATTAAAAAATTAAAAATCCAATCTAGAAACATGACACTTGCCTATCACACACTGACAAAGCTGAAAACAAACAAAATTAAAATGCATGAAAGTAAACTATTCCAAGACATGATCCTGGGCAGGTAGAGATGGTTTTTCCCCCCCAGAAAGTAAATTAACATGATATGCAAAATGTATGTTATTGTGACATGAGTAAAGAGACTTTATTCAGAAGGTCAACTAGTATTCATCTTAGAATATTTCCACTCTCAAAAATTGCACAGAAATTGTATCATTACACAAACTCATACATTTAGGAAAGTTATGTTGTTAAAGACAGTTGCCCCTTTTCTTTTTTTGTCCTTCCCTCCTCCCTCCCTCTCTCCCCTTTCTTTCTTTGAAAATTGCCTGAAAACGTATGAATATTAGACAAAGAAGTGTACAGAATATGTATTTTAGGGAAATTTCCTTCCTTCCTTCCTTCCTTCCTTCCTCCCTCCCTCCCTCCCTCCCTCCCTCCCTCCCTCCCTTCCTGATCAACCCATTACTAGAGTCAGTCCCAATGCAGACTAAATTAAAACTAATTTAATTTTCTAATCCCATATAATATGGTAGAAGATGATTGTGCTTCTCCATCACCTTCTGGTGGCCACTCTGTTCCTGTTTTCATTCTCCTCCTCCTTCTCTGCATCAGAAGGAACAGAAGAAAGAGAAGGTTTTTTAGATGCCAAGTGGATGGATGGGGGACTTTAGAAGGAGGAGGTTATGTATGCTGCTTACATGAATGGAAGAGAGAAATGGAAGAGAGAAATAAGTTAGACTTAAACTATCAGAGAGGAGTGGGGAAAGGATACTCTGTAGTGACCAAGAACTGGAACTCAGGACTACAGATCTGATATCAGCAAGGGAGAAGCAGCTGGACTACCCTTCTTCTACCATTCTTCCACTTGCCTCAGTGGCTGGATCCTTGTGATGTTCAGTGCCTGAGTTCTCACAATACCTCCAAGGTGTTGATGGGGTTTAGCATCCTTTGGGAAGAGCAGCACATAAGAGGTTTACCTTAGTTCTCAGAGACCTCTGCTTATGCCCTTGGTCTCAAGTTAGTCCCAAGGAAGCCACATTGCTGGTGGTCTGTCTTTGTCTTGGGACCTCACAAATCGTATACTGTAGTTGTGAATGCAGTAAGGTTGCCTATTCATTCATCCTAACCAGAGCAAAAGGCAACCATTTAGAAGTATAGGAATAGGAATATTCCTGTCCCCCAAATATTAAAAATGCAGATACAGCTTAGAGAATATAGAAATACTACGGCACTGGCAAACATGTTTTAGAGGACTGTAGAACTTCACATGAACCTCTGTGAATCTCAATGAAATGTCCACATTGCTTCATTTCTGCTTTTTTATAGAGACCTCAGCTTTGCCCTAGAGTTCACACTGTGGCAGAAAATTGAAAATGGCCTCTCTCTTCCATGGCTCTGACTAGAGAATTCAAGCATGAGCTGCAGGGAATCTTCAAGTACAAATGAATCTATCACCAAATTTTCTTGGAGTTCCCCAAGGAACATTGGGGAGGCCAATCAAGAGATCCTTTGGTGAATATTAAGAACTCCCTCTCCCCCCAGGCAATGGACTATCCACGTGTATTGTCAGGAGTTCCACCATACAATAGGATTTAGATTTGGAGACTCATGTGCTGAAAATCTTCTAAGCACAGGGTCTTAGTCAACACCATGAGTAATCCTGGAGATACACAATCTGGCACTGTGGTAATAAAACCAGTGCTGGGAAAGGAGGTATATAAACAGACATTTCCTATACATTGTTTGATTTTATTTAAGTGTTAGTCATACAGTGTGTCCTTTCCATAGCACCATAGGGATTCATCTTTTGCAAGGATTAGGTTAGTTACATTCCTTTGGAACTCAGTGCACTTAACATCAGTGAAAGAGAAGATAGAAGTTGTGAAGGAAAGGAGAAAAGAAAAGAAAAGTTTGCCTGATGGCTGTGCTCCTTTTTCTTAATTCAACTGTAGATAATAATTAATATCAGCTACAAAAACTATAATAAACTGTAACATCCCTTCCTTCTTTAGAGATAGATGATGAGTGCCATGTCTTTTTTTCCAAGAGGCTGATTTCATTGATTTTGATAGAACAGGATGCCATCTGTACAAATGTGTACTTCTTTCCAAAGCATGCATGACTTTTTCTAATCACCTATCTATCACCAGGAACAAAATATTGCATAAAAAGCAGTTGTGTATTATTACTATGCTTCAAGAGAACGCTGGAAATAGGAAACCCATCCATGAATTGTTTCCACAACGTTCAAAGATTTCGATCAAAGGAAGGGATTTTAATTTGTACTAGATTCTATTGAGTGTAATGAATTTCACCAGTGTATCTTTAGAATAGTATTTCAAATCTAACATGGGTTGATGTAAACACATTTAACCAATGAACAGTAATAATGAGATGCCTCCTTATAATCAAGAAGACTTGATTAAGCCCACTATAAAATTACTATTGCTGTGTATTTTACTTAGGAAGTTTAAATTGATTTTTTTTCTTTTTGTCAAACCTGAATAAATCATCTCAGAACTCTTGGAACATTTTTAGCTTAATGGGCTTGAGTAGCACAGCAGAACTTTTCCATAACCAGGTTTACTGATTTTGCTTCCTCTTCTACAGCATACTTCCCCAAACAGCCAAATGTGTGCATTGGCACTACAAGAGGCAAAGAAATTGACAGGGAAAAAAAAGTGGGAGAGACAATTCTTCTGATCCCAAATTGGGGTTCAAATTGGTTCCAATTTCAGATCAATCTATTTCCTTATGTCCCAAAGGGGCTTTTTCAAAAGGCAACTGGACTTATTTTGTTTTTGCTTGAAGATGTTTCCCTTCTCATTCAAAGAACCTTCTTCAGTTCTGATTGAATGGTGAATGGAAGGATTTATATTCCTTGCAGTCATCTGGTTGTTAGCACTCTTTCTGAGAGTTGTTCAGGCCATTTATCTGTGCACTCAGGGTCATCCTAATAATGCAAATGTGGGACCTTCTTGGAACTGCTGAAAGGACTGTATTGTAAACAGGAGATAAGTCGTGTCGTATCCCTCTTCCTCTGTTGAGAGAGGGGTGTTCAGTTTTAATCTAGATGGCCTCTTTGACCCCTCTTTCAAACCAGTGGTCCTCGCTGTCCAGAATGTGGACTTTGCTGTCTTCAAAGGAGTGATCTTTGTCTTTCAAATGCAGATGGACTGCTGAATCTTGTCCTGATGGGTTTGTTCTCCTCTGTAGTGCCATGCGTTTGTGAAGTGGTTCTTTTGTGAAGTGGTTCTTTTTCCTTAGGGGTCAACAACACTTCTAATCAAATGATTCACTCACCCTGTTTCAGAATATGAAAGAATGAATGTGCAGGTTGCACATACACATTCTAAAAGTTAACTGAACGGAATCTTTTCCGGCATCTTTCTTGATTATATTTTCTCATTTTTATCCTGAAGACATCCAGTAGCATGTACTGAATGTGGTAATATTATTTTCGGTGGAAAAACAATCTGACAGTTTCTTAGCAGGAGACAGATTTTTTTCCCTTCTTTCAGACATGTTTCTAGAATAACAGCCTTAAGTATTTCCACTGACAGATTACATCTTCTATTTTCTGTGCCTGCTATAGTAGACTTGAAGCACATTATGATTGTGAAAAAAACCCCACTTATCAGACATGAGTGTGGTTACTGGGCTGTATTTTTATTTCTTTCAAGGCCTGCATAGGCCATGATCATTATAAGAAATACTGATTAGGCAAAAAGAGTACGAAGGAGTTGCAAACCTTTACTGTCTTTGCTCTATCTATTCCAACAGCTGTTTTAGGCTTCCTCTCCATTAGTTCCTTGCCTTATTCCTCAAACACAAATCTAATATTCTGGCAAATCCTGGGTCAGTTTGCCATTGAAAGGTCTTGTGGTCCAGGACTCCTTGCAGTTAAATCATCTGCTGAGTATTTCTTACGATTCACCAGCCCCTTCAGTGTCAATCCAGATGGTTTTAATTATGTTCGTGACTTTCTTCTCTTTCGGTTTTTCCCACTTTGCAAAATCACGATGATTTCGCATGTAAGACCACATAAGACCTCATAGACATAGTCGTAAGACCTTCTCATTATCCTTCTCATCTTTCCTATTACCTTCTCCTGTTGGTATCTATGATTATCACTTTGTTGTTTGTATGTACACTGAGAGCTTATGCACCGGAGACAAATTCCTTGTGTGTCCAAACACATTTGGCCGATAAAGAATATTCTAAAGGCAAGGATAAGAAAAAATGTTTCAAAATTTAAGAGAAAATTTTTATAAAATGTTTTATAGATGGCATCTGGATCCCAAAAAGTTGTCTAACATGTATCCTAACATACAGTCTAAATGTTGGAGATGTGGTAGTTTAGAAGCCACCTATTTTCATATGTGGTGGACTTGTAGAAATATAAAAGCTTTTTGGATTAAAATTTGGTGGAACATTCAAAAGATTTTTAAGAAAAAGATAAAGTTCTCTCCACAATTGTTTTTATTGGGTATTGTTGTAGATTGTGATACTAAAGAAACCAATCTGATGTTGAATTTGATAACAGCAGCACGGTTACTGGTGGGACAATACTGGAAGAAGGATAGTTTGCCTACTATAGAAGAATGGGTGTTTAAAGTATCGAATCTTGCAGAAATGTCTAAGATTTCTGCTTATTTGAAGGATCATTCACAAGAAAGATATATTTCAGTTTGGAGAAGATGGATAGATTATATTCAGAATAAATATGGGACTAAAAAGTTCCACTTAGCTTATGAGTAGATTTTAGAGGGATATTGTTATTAATTTTAGTATTAGTATTGATTATATTTTTGTTTAAGTTATTATTATTATGTTTTTAATAATTTGAATGTATCTATGTTAAAGGGGAGTTAAAGCACATTATGAATTTGGTTAATTTTATAATGGATAATTTTAGTTAGAATATGATTATTATATCTATAACCCTGTATTCAGCTCTGAGAAGTGGGGGGGAAGGGGGGTGGTTTGGGGTGGGTGGGTTTTGGGGATATGTATTGTAAATTTTTTTTGTAAAACTCTTTAATAAAAAAAAGAATATTCTAAAGGCAAGGATATGGAAAAAAATGTTTATTTTAAGCCACTCTAGTGAATAAGGACCAAATCGCATTACTTGAGAACTAGAAGAAGGGGGCTGGTTGGGCTACCTACTCCAAGCAAAACTAACTTGTACAAATCTCTTATAAAACTCTCTCTTGTGAAATTCTTTGGTTTCAGAGTTCATGTCAGTAAATCTCCCAGTATTCCAGGCCATAAGAATTATCTCTCTTGCCGACCTGGATATTTTCAGGAGGTGGGTTTCTACCTGAAAAATCAGTCCAAAGACAAAGAAATCCATCCATCTCTTTCAACAGAGAAAGGCCTATTTTAAGATTCTTCCAAATTCTTCAAGAGTATATTTCTCTTTTTTTTCTCTCCACAATACATCAAAGAAATTCTTGAAAAGGAAACAAATCAAGCACACAAACAACATTAAGAGAACTGAAACTTGTACTTCAAGGTGTTCTTGTCCATAACTTGTACTGCCTTTCTTTCTTTTTTCCTTTTGCAGACAATTTTTTTTTAAAAAAATAGCACGGTTCACATGAGAAAAAAAAATGACTGAACTCTCAAGAATTTACAAGCCTTCCTCTGATGGGGCAATTGAGAGGAATGAAGGGAGTGGTGTATTGCTTCCCCATCAATGAGGAGAGTGAGCAGGAAATGCACGACACCTAAAAGTTTGCTTCACCAATGTATAGTGTAATTGAAAAGGAGATCAACTGCTAATATTTATCATCTCTCTGAATCTAAATGCCAAAATTTTTGAGAGGTCTTTAAAGTGAAAATTGCTGCAGAGAGGACCCAGTGTCATTCAGAATGCACTTTGAAATAGTTCTCTTTCACTTCAACAATTTATCTCCTCTTCGTTTAGGCCTCTGGTTAAGAATCACAATTCAGAACATTTCAAATGAGGCTTTAAATAATACTGAATAGTACAAGCAGCTAAGTTATGAATCACTACATTTTTCAAACTACTTTGTAAATGCTGTCAGGAGTGGGGCATTGGAAAAAAAATATCCCCAGGTCCGAAGTGCTCCACCATCATAATCTGCAGAAGATTCACCTGCTCTGCTATTTGATTCAGGTTTAAGATTTACCTGAACACTTTGCACTTTTCAGTTTGCAGTCACAAGGAGCACTTTCTGGATATTTTTATTTCGGGACTGGAGATTCCATTGAAAAGGGTAAAGCTGAAAGTTTCATCTCATTCCCTTTTCCAGCTAGAGGCTGGGGAAGATATTTTTGGAAAGTAAAGACATAATTAAGATTGGCAGAGGTATAACACTCATATCGGAAGGAAGGAGTGCCACCATTATTTGATGGTTTGCTGCCATTTTTTTTCCTCAGCAATTTTGAGTGCAACAGTAATTTTGAGTTCTGGATCCTTTTCTATTCCAAATCCTATCACTTGACATAATCTGGCACATACATGTACAATAACTTTTTGCTCTTTCATTAGATTTGCTTACTTTGGTATTTCTTTAACTTTCTCATCTTGTCAATGCACAACAAATTCTCGAGAAGTGAGTCAGCATCACCTCACAAGGTGTTTTCCACCACTGTGTTGACAAAGTGCCTGTTGTTGAGATGAGGAGCACAACTTACTTTGTATGCCCTGTAGTCTTCTTATACCTTCTGCACAAGAGTGTCCTCTGGTGTTTGCAGTTGCCAGAGAAGGGGAGGAAACTAGGAGAAGGAAACTCACATAACTGTTTTCTTCCTTCTTAGAAGTTCTTCACAAAGTGGCTTCCAGGAATTGCTTTGATCCCAGCCTCTTCAAGACTTTCTTCTTCTTTTACAATCAGATATTCACTATTTTAACCCAAGAATGGGTGAAGCTTTCCATGCACAGTGGCACAGTAGCTTAATGATAGTGGAACTGCATGCAGAAATGGTCTGCACTCCAGCAGCTTGAGCCCAGCTCCATGAGACAAAGTGAGTTTCTGCTGCTCACTCCCTGGCTCCTGACCTACACAGTGGTTCAAAAGCATGCAACATAGCAAGTAGATAAATGGGTACCACCTCGGTGGGAAAAACTTAGCTGTGTTCATGTAGGAAGTTGAGGGGTTGGTGAATTGGTATAAGGAAAACAGCCTAGTTTTAGATACTGGATAAACCAAAGAGATTATTGTCAATTTCAGAAAAGGCAGGCACAGCCACACTCCTCTGTGCACTAATGATTCACCTGTGGAGACGGTTACCAGAATCAAATTCCTAGGTGTGCATTTAACAAGTAGGCTGGCTTGGTCGCTCAACAGCGAGACACTGGTTTCGAAGCATCAGTGCTTCAGACAGGAAGGCGGTGCAAAGAGTGGTGAGGATGGCTAAAAAGATCATTGGCAGTTCCCTCCCTTCCATCCAGGACATAGCACGTTGCTTGAGCAGGATACGCAAGATTGTCTGGGACACTACACATCCTCTTCACGACCTGTTTTCCTTGTTACCTTCTGGGAGGAGGCTCCGTGGTATCCGAAGCAGAATATCCAGATTCAGTCACAGCTTTGTTCCATACAGTATTAACCTTGTGAACTCTATTAAGTTTCCTCCTTCCATTGCATACTCAAGATGGACAGTGATTAATATTTATAAGTTACTTATATGTAAGGGCTTAGGTCTATACATATGTTGTATATAGTATGTTTTAAATGTGTGTTATGTATGTGTAAACTTTGAGAGGAAGCAACTAAATTTCATTTTTAATGTGTGGCATTGTGCCCACAGGAAAAAAAAATGACAATAAAGATTAATCTAATCTAATCTAATCTAATCTAATCTAATCTAATCTAATCTAATCTAATCTAATCTAATCTAATCTAATTCATGTGTATGGAGAGTGGAAGCTGAAGTTGGACTTGGCCAGAAGGAAGGCAGTGCAAGGTGAAGCAAGGCAAGACTGGTAAAGGAGCCCTGAAGAGCAACCCAAGTGCCATTAGTCAGCTGGTGTAAGCTAGTTTGCCCCACTGCAGTGCACCAAGGATAGGCCCGCTGCAGTGCTGAAGAGAATGAACTAGAAGTTTAGGCTATCAGGACTGCATTGTGTCTAGCATTTGTAGATTTCCCTGACATTGTATGTCATATGCTAAATAAATCCATGCTATTCTACTGGCAAAGGAAGACCTATTTGTAGTATCCTCTAGTGCTGCCCTTCTGCTATGTTGCCATCTAGCACTTTAAACCATAAAATGCCTCAGCACAAAGAAAACAGTTCCTTATTTTCTTGTGTGTTGCTTAAGTGACATCCAGGACATTTGCTCACTTAATTCAAGACATAAAGTGCCATAATTCGGGATGCTAACTGAAAAACGTAATCTGAGTTTTTCAGACAGCAGCCTTTGGATATTTCCAGGCACTAAGTTGATTAATGCACACTGTCCAGTCCTCATCAAAACATTCTCAGGTATTACATTTAAAAAACCGTTATCTTGCTATTCTTCTTCATGATAAGGATTTTAATATCTGAATGGGTTTAGAGAGGCAATTTGTAAAGCAGATTATTCTGGTAAAGTGGATGAGAGGAAATTGTCTCTAATTATTTCAGTAAATGAGCTTTTTGAGAAACTCAGTAATCAAGAAACGCTGTTACGGAAAACAGCTTAAGGGATGGTATTTTTAAGAAATGCAGTCTGTAATCAAGCCATTAAAAGATGATATCTTGTAAACAGCATCTTATCCTTAGTGTGGACATGTCAGATAAAATAATAGAAAAAGAAAAAAAGAAATTTAAGTCTGAAACACATATATGCATTATTTAAATGACTGTGATAATTTTTCTCCATTTTGAAATCAATATGTTTAGGATAATTCAACATTTTTTTTGCATCTATAATTTTTACACATTTGCATTTGCATTGATTTATTTTTTAAAACATAGGCATCTGCAGAGGGGAAGGGATGAGATGTACATCATGACACAAAAAGCATGATTTACATTTTTACAATAGATTTTTGGATGCAAATTCATAAGGGTAGAGTTTGTGTGATGATGTCACCATACCTACATTGTCATTTTGGTGTAATCTCTTTTTGCCGCAGATGCCTATGATTATAAATGTAAATAGTTCATCCAGATAAAATACTGTCTTTCTCAACCACAAAATTTGCCCATTTTAAGTAAATCAGATACTTTTCAACATAAAAAGGGAAAAGCCTTGAATGAAGTCCAGTAGCTTTCATTTAAATATGTCCATTGGGTGTTGTATTTGTGGCTCACTGAGATATAGTTATATCTGATAACATGCAAATGCTGATTGCATATCTGAACATGTTTGGCTCTTTGCTACATGGTTTCCATAATCATTTTTATGTCCCATTAGTCACTCTCAGCCAAAAAATTACAGAATCTCAGAAACTGGATACAGAAAAATGCCCAGATTTCCTCAGTGGGATCCATACTTATTTGTTTTATCATACTCTTTGATACTGTGTTGGTGTGCACTTCTTGAATGGATGGGTAACATAGGTTAGTCATCGATCTTATTTTACCTGTTTCCTTTACACATACAGATAATCCTTGATTTACAACTGAGTTCAAAATTTCTGTTGCTAAGCAAGACGATAGTTAAGTGATTTTTTTCTCATTTTACAACCTTTCTTGCCACAATTGTTAAGTGAATCACTGCAATTGTTAAGTTAGTAAGGCGGTTGTTAAGTGAATGTGGCTGGTGAGTTCTTGTACCGCTTGTCAGAAGGTCACAAAAGGTGATCACATGATCCTGGGATATTGCAACCGTCATAAAGATGAGTCAGTAGCCAACTATCTGAACTTTAATCACATGACCATGGGGAAATAATAATAATAATAATAATAATAATAATAATAATAATAATAATAATAATAATAATCCTTTATTGTCAAAGTACAACATGTGTACATTGAGATTAGCTGAGCCTCCCCCCGTCCTCATGTGAAAAATTGTCATAGGTCACTTTTTTCAGTTGGTCACCAGGACCAAAAGTTTATTCTTCCAAGCTTTTGGGCTTGTGCTGGAACCATCCTCAGGCAACTTCTCTTTTTCTCTCTCTGTAGAATGTGTGCACTGGGCTGTTTTACACTTTCTACACTACATATTCTACACTACAGTGCAGTGCCTGAGGATCACCTTCAGCATGAGCCCAGAAGCTTGGAAGAATAAACCTTTGGTTTGGTGACTGACTCAGACTGGATCTTGCAACATTATTATTATATATACTTTCATTCACTTTTTAAAGTGCCATTGTAAGTTTGAATAGTCACTACATGAATTATTGAAAGTTGAAGACTATCTGGATGAGTATTTTAACCTCCCATTTATCACAAAATATGATAAATCAGGGTCTTCTTTGATCCTCTTTCTAACTGCTTCTTGTTGCAGAGACGTTATTGCTCCTTTCTTTCTAATATTGTCTAATATTGTTTTCAATCCAATGGCTCACAAATCTGAGAGTAATCCAAATTAATACAGGGAGACTAGAACTCTCAGCAAGAGCCATGGGGCGCAGTGGTTAGAATGCAGTACTGTAGGCTAATTCTGCCGACTGCCAGCAGTTCAATTCTCACCGGGTCAAGGTTGACTCAGCCTGCCATCCTTCCAAGTTGGTAAAATGAGGACCCAGATTGTTGGGGACAATAGGCTGACTTTGCAAACTCCTTAGAAAGGGTTGTAAAGCACTATGGAGCAGTATAAAAGTCTAAGCACTATGGCTACTGCTATTCCATCCATGTCATACATGATAGCAGTACAAGAACTCACCAGCCTACATTCATAGACTAGACTGGTAAAAATAGCAAGATGGGCTATACAAAATCTTTTCTAAATGGAATGATTGATTCATGCTTCAATATCTCTGTGTTGTTTCCTTAAATACATAATCTTTGATTGATATTTAAGAGGCTTGTGTGTTATTTCTACAACACATTTTCTGGTGTCTCCAATGTTTATGCTCATGGGCACCAAAAAATGGCAACTTCTCTTCACTTTCTTCATTACCTTTTGTATTTTCCTTGAACTTTATTCAAACACAATTCTCTCTATCCAAGTCAGGAAGTGCAAGGAACTATGTTGGGGACTGCAAAAGATCTAGCAGCTGCGCTCTTTGCAGTTGATTTAGATGGGCCAAGATTAACTTCAGAAATTCATTTAGAGAACAAAACTAAATTGCTGATGTGAGACAATCGGTAGTGAATAGCCCAACAAACCAATTTGCAAACTATTCACAAACATCTGGAAGAGTGAACAGGGACTGAAGGTCATTTCCTGGTCATTTATTACTTGATCTCCCTCACTACCAAATGTAGATATGCCAAATGTAGATAAAAATAAAATAATTATTCCTTCATGTTCTGTTTCAGTGAAGAAGAATGTCAGATGCTGCTTACATAGATTGCAGTGAACTCTATGATTTAAATCAGGGGTCTCCAAACTTGGCAACTTTAAAATTTGTGGACTTTAATTCCATGCTGTGTGATGAATTCTGCGAGTTGAAGTCCACAAATCTTAAAGTTGCCAATGTGGAGATCCCTGATTTAGATTCATAAATTTTAATGGAGCTTATTTCCTAAGACTAAAATCCCATTGGATTCTTCAAATTTTTTCATCTGTGGATCAAGTTTGCACTTGAATTTTCCCATTCAGCCAAATAGCTGTGCCCTCTTCTGCTGTTGGAATGTGGAACTATCTCAATGTTTTCTGCCTTGTAATGTAGTCCTCTTCTGATATCCCTGTGAACTGAATGATGTGAACTGGGTACCTATGAAGATCTTCTCAACTGTGGGATTCCATTTGTGGAATGACTATTCCAAGGGAATGTATTTTGGCTTATTTTGGTGCCAGGCAAACATATTCCTATTCTCCTCCTATTCCCCACAACAACAACCTGGTGAGGTGAATCGGACTGAGAGTGACTGGCCCAAGGTTATACAGCTGGCTTGCATGGCTGAGGCAGGACTAGCACTCACAGTCTCCTGGTATCTAGCCTGATGCCTTAACCACATGTTCTCATAGTTTTGTACTCCAAGCACAGTATATTCCTACTCTGCATTGGGATGGTGAATTTCAGTGTCATGTCATTTATGAACTAATTGCATTTTATCCTTTTAACCGTTTTACTATTTTTAAGAAAAGGGGAATATTTCTTTTAGCTACATTACATAGTTTTAGTAATATTGTAATTATAGGAATAATGCATAAATGAAGAGAGGCGGAGAAGAATGGTTTACAGCTATTCTGAACTGAAGCTTTCTCTCTAATTGGCTGCTGATTTTTCTCTGACCTGAAATGGACATAGATCAATTCCTTTCACAAAGCGACAAAATAACAAGCCTTAGAAGTAGAAATGCTGCTTTTTCTTCTCTCCCACCCTGTCAGTTTCATGCCATCAGAGCTTAACATACATTGGGAGTTGCACCATTGGAGTTCTCTGCAATAAAACATGGGATAGCACTGCCTGTCTGCTTAGGACAGAGGTCCCCAACCTTTTGGCCACCAGGAATGGTTCCATGGAGAGAGGTTTTTCTGCAGACCGGAGGGTGCCTGGTTTTGTGTGATGCCTGCATCTCATGGACGGGGCTTTGCTTGTTTTTGCAGACCGGTTGCTGGCATGCTGTGGCCCGGTACTGGTCCATGGACTGGGGGTTGGGGACCCCCGGCTTAGGACATTTTCCACCATGTTTATGTTCTACAGGTAGTCCTTGTTCAGTAACTGATTCGTTCAGCAACTGTTTGCAGGTATGGCGGTGTTGAAAGTGTAACTTTCTAATCAGTCCTCACATTTACAACCTTTGCATGTCTGTAAGGCAAAGGAATGCTGAAGTAAAATCCTAAAATCATGATATTTCCTTCATCAACTGATTTGCTTAATGAGTTGCTGGTTACAAGTATGCTCGCTAAATGAAGGTTAGCTGTACTCAGTTCAGAGACAAGCTTCCAAACACATATGCATAAGATTACATTCACAGATTTTATTCCTAGTAAATTTCTTGGAAGAAATTGGGATATATTTCTGAACCATCCCACCCGAGATTCCAAATATTCTCCAGGTATTTATTATTATTATTATTATTATTATTATTATTATTATTATTATTATTATTATTATTATTATTATTATTATTATTATTATTATTATTGCTAAATCTACATCCTTGATCAGAATCTCAGTGAATTGCTCTGTGTCTGCTGATAGAATTGCAGATAATTTCTCTTTGGAATAAGGAGAAGTCAGAATTTTTCATCATCCTTTAATCTATTGAACTTTCCTCAAATCTGCTCTACATAATGAGAAGGAGGACCCTCTGTACAGAGGAGAAGAGAGACATGTGTTTTTGCAAACCTTTGGTCCTTCCGCCGTGACCTGAAGACGTGGTTATTCCAACAAGCGGGCCTGGACTGACTACGGTTTTAATTAGCTTTTTACTGGTTTTTAAATTGTCATATAATTATTGTATTTATTGTTTAATTCTTTTTAAAAATTTTCTATTTTATGTTTTTAATTTTTATTGTTGTACGCCGCCCTGAGTCCTTAGGGAGAAGGGCGGCATATAAATTTAATAAATAAATAAATAAATAAATAAATAAATATGTATCCTAATTAGTTATCATTTTTTCCCTAATTAAGCATCACTAAAACAAAAGACAATGAACTCCAGCATTAATTACCTCTTGGTAAAGATAATAAAATGGCAATCATTTTTTTATTGATCTATTCTGTACAACCCTATCCCAATGTTCCGTAAGTATGCACAACAGTTGCATCCAAAGACGAAATACAACAGTTCTATGTTGACATTCAAAAAGTGCTCCAGCAAATGCCAAAAAGAAATGTAATATACATCATGTAAGATTTTAACACAAAAATGGAGACAAAGTAGAAGCAGAAATCATCAGTAGATTTGGTTTGTTTGGTCGACATGTTTAACTGTTTTCGCTATGAATTGAGTTTTGTAACCAACTTAGAATCCACTGGAGTGGGTGGCCCTAAGCAACATAATCAAAGAAAAAATAAATCAGCTAAGGATCACCAATACATGATATACGTAACCCAAATGTTGCTTGCATAATTAACATCTCCAGATGGATTGTCCCACAACCAAACTGACTGTGTTTTATGCATATAGTGATGGAAACCATAGTTAGTTTTTTTTTACATTTTACCTGATGCAGACTATGGCTTGGATTATTTACTACCTGTTTCAAATCTGAATTTGGA
Source organism: Vipera ursinii (assembly GCF_947247035.1). Lineage (NCBI taxonomy): Eukaryota > Metazoa > Chordata > Lepidosauria > Squamata > Viperidae > Vipera > Vipera ursinii. The sequence goes on from NC_139512.1 coordinate 135,264,940, forward strand.
AATACAAAAAATAACACAGTATTCAGGAAATTGGATTTCAACTAAATATTACATGCAGTCAAGGAACAGATTTGACTTCATCAAAAATCATAGGGTCTCCTGCTTGAGCTGGAAGACTTCCAAGGTCCCTTTCAGCTCTATTTTGATTAAATGAAAAAAAGTATCAAAGAAACAGCCCAGAAATGCATCCCATACCCCCGCTGCCCCCCCCACCAAAAAAAAAGGTACGAGAGACAAATATAATTACTGGAATTAGCAAAGAACTGAAAGGAAAAAACAGAAAAAGACATATTAGAGATCTTTTTCCTTTATAAATAAAAATTATCACATACCATTCACTGCATGTAAAAAAACAAGATGGTCGAAGATGAGAAAACACTGAATGATCAGAAGCAAGTCAAAACTAGATGGAAGGGTTACTGAAGAATTGTGTGACTAGGAATGTTCTTCAACCACTTAACTAACAGAAATCTGAAGCAGAAAGATATATTGGAAGATGCATTAACATGCCATTTTAATATCAAGGGTAGAATAATAAAAGCTATTGTTTTTTTTCTATAACTATCCAAGCCTGTGAAAGTTGGACAGTTTAAAAAAGCAAATGAAAGATGGTTATTGTATATACCTTGGACAGCAAAAATAAAGAACCAGGAGATTTTAGAACACATCAAAGCAGAAATATCACTGGAAGCTAAAATTACCAGCCTGAGGCTTATTTTGGTTTAAATTGCTAGAAATGGGGAGAGAAACTGAGAAATGAGGCCAACAAGCAAGCAAGCAAGCAAACAAACAAACAAACAAACAAACCACAATAGATACAATAGACGAATAGACACTATTCTACATAGCCTGTTGGGTATAGTTGGAATATAATATTTACAAAACTCTTTTGCAAATCACTTCTATTAAATATCTTGTTATATTTGAATAGCTTTGTTGCAAGTCCCAAAGAACTAGTGTACAGATCCCTTAATGTATAAATCTAACTCTGTTGTAGAATAGTCTTATCACTGAAATCATTTGTGCACACACTGGGGTAAAAAAATCTCCATACTCTCAAGTGCTTATAACCGCATCTGGTGAATTTATTCATATAATTCATGCACTAGTAAAAGTAGAAAAGCAAAACAAAGGCACAGTTTAGATAAATGTGTCCTTCCAATCCAGTTGGCAGAAGTTACAAATTTGAGTTGATGTCCAGTGACAGAAATGTAGAGAGCAATTTTATGGTATTAAACACACATGAAAGAAACTATTAAGCACGCTTTATGCACTTGCAATACCTTTATAAATAGGATCATGTAGAAAGAATATACATTAAATTACATTGAAATAATAAAAACAACATCATGGATTGGTTTTTCTTTAAAACTCAAAATGTTTTCTCTGCATACGACAGTGGAGAACACTAGTCACAAACAGGTTCATACTAACTTGTGCTGAAAAATCTTGCTCAGAGTTGTGTAGTCACTCCCTTAGTATGCCATTTTCCCAATAAAACAAAAAAAAATATTTAAAGCTGCCAAAGCAGGGAAGAACTGGTTTTCACATAGTAATTATTTTTTTTATAAAATAGTTATGGCTGACCTTTAAAAGCAAGATGTTTTCATAGATGGTTCAATATTATCTGTACCCATGTCCCTCTAATAAATATTATCACTATTTTTCCTTTCTTAACCTTCTTTTATACCCAAGATCTAAGTCTGCAGTTATTCCTTTTTTGTGAAACGTGAGACAACTTCCTTCAACAATACAATGCAATGAACTTTTTTTCTTTCCAGGACTTTCCCACAAGTGCAGGGTCTCCTTTTTTCCAGATCAACTGAGTATTGATCCATTGGTTGCGAAAAGAATTGACTGACTGGCTTGTCATACAACCTTGATTTTGTGGGCTGAGAGAGAGAATAACTGGCTCCAAGTCACCCAGTCAGACTTTCATGCCTAAGGCAGGACTAGAACTCTCAATCTCCTGGTTTCTAGCCTGCTGCCGTTAGACTAGACCATAAATATTATCAGAAGCAATTGTTGCAGCTGATTAACTAAGAAGTATGATGGATGCCATGCTAAAAGAAAGATTGGTAATACATCAAATTCACTTGCTATTTTTTAAGATTCTCAAGCTAGGTGACAGCAGCAAGCTAAACTTGATCTTGAAAATATATTGGGTTATCTTGGGCAGTGATTGGACTAGAAGACCTCCAAGGTCACTTCCTACCCTATGGTTGATCTGTGTGCTACCTTTGGTGTTATTCCCATAGAGTTCCTGCAACTTCATTTTTGACTCAATAGGTTTGAATAGAATAGAATAGAATAGAATAGAATAGAATAGAATAGAATAGAATAGGATAGGATAGGATAGGATAGGATAGGATAGGATAGGATAGGATAGGATAGGATAGGATAGGATAGAATAGAATAAAATAGAATAGAATAGAATAGAATAGAATAGAATAGAATAGAATAGAATAGAATAGAATAGAATAGAATAGAATAGAATAGAATAGAATAGAATAGAATACTTTATTTAGCCAAGTGTGATTAGACACACAAGGAATTTGTCTCAGGAGCAGAAGCTCTCAATCTGTTCAAAATTATTTGATCATCTCACTACATTATAAATATTATTTTTTTAAATTGATCAGAAGTTCAATTGATAAAACATAATATGTTCAAGAAAAGAAGGCGAGTTAAACACTGTTCTGCATGTGACTAACATCAGTACCACATCCCAGCTGGACATTATACAGCACAGCTGAATGAACTGAACTGGACAGTCAGAACTGAAGAAGCTTGTTGGATGAGAAATGAAACACCTTCAACCAAAAACAAAGCCAGGTACTACTACTACTACTACTACTACTACTACTACTACCACTAATAATAATAATAATAATAATAATAATAATAATAATAATAATAATAATAATAATAATAATAATAATAATAATAGTTAGAAGGGACCTTGGAGGTCATCTAGTGCAACACCCTGCTCAGGCAGAAAACCCTATACCATTTCAGACAAATGGCTGTCCAGTCTCTTCTTTAAAACTTCCAGTGTTGGAGCATTCGCCACTTCTGGAGGCAGGTTGTTCCACTGGTTAATTGTTCTAACTCTCAGGAAGTTTCTCCTTAGTTCTAGGTTGCTTCTCTCCTTGGTTAGTTTCCATCCGTTGCTTCTTGTCCTGCCTTCAGGTGCTTTGGAGAATAGCTTGACTCCCTTTTCTTTGTGGCAGCCCCTGAGATATTGGAACACTGCTATCATGTCATCCCTCGCCCTTCTCTTCATTAAGCTACACATTCCCAATTCCAGCAACCATTCCCTATATGTTTTAGCCTCCAGTCCCCTAATCATCTTTGTTGCTCTTCTCTGTACTCTTTCTAGAGTCTCGACATCTTTTTTACATCGTGGTGACCAAAACTGGATGCAGTATTCCAGGTGTGGCCTTACCAAGGCATTGTAAAGTGGTATTAGTACTTCACGTGATCTTGAGTCTATCCCTCTGTTAATGCATCCTAGCACTGTGGTGGCTTTTTTGGCAGCTGCAGCACACTGCTGGCTCATATTTAAGTGATTGTCCACTAGGACTCCGAGATCTCTCTCACAGTTACTACTACATTATTGAGCAAGGTACCACCTATACTATACCTGTGCATTTGATTTTTCCTGCCTAAATGTAAAACCTTACTTTTTTCACCATTGAATTACATTTTGTTAGATAGCGCCCAGTGTTTGAGTCTGTCCAGATCCTCCTGTATTTTAAGCCTATCTTCTGGAGTATTGGCTATTCCTGCCAGCTTGGTGTTGTCTGCAAATTTGATGAGTTCCCCATCTATCCCCTCATCCAAATCGTTGATGAAGATGTTGAAGAGCACTGGGCCCAGAACAGAGCCCTGGGGCACCCCACTACACACTTCCTTCCATGTAGATGCAGTTCCATTGAGGACCACACGCTGAGTACGGCCTGTCAGCCAGCTACGAATCCATCTGGTGGTGATGCTATCTAACCCACATTTTTCTATCTTATCAAGTAGTAGGTTGTGATCTATACTGCTCAAAAAAATAAAGGGAACACTTAAACAACACAATGTACTGTATTTAATAGTAGGATGTCTTATCTTGTGTTCCCTTTATTTTTTTGAGCAGTATACTTTATCAAATGCCTTACAACCATGACCTGAGACTGAGATGACTGAGACTCTCCATAGACATACAGCTGAATAAGGTACCATCAATTGTCTGGAAAAATAAGTGACTGTAGCTATTAATTTTTTTAAAAAAGTTGGCATTCGTGTGCCCATATATTAAATACGGAAGCAATATGCATGCTCCAGCTGCATGCAAATATACACATCCTGACATGAGAGCAAATCTAATGAAAGGAAGAAATACATTAATATTAGGTGTGGATTTTCTACAAACTTGGTCCATAACTCACTGCTTTTGCTTCTGATGTCTCCCTCTAGTTCTAAGTAATCTGTAATATTTCTTCTAAAAGTTCATATTTATTTTGGTAGGTACAACATCGAAGCTCTATTAGAATCTATCATATTTAACTGATACTTTTTCAAGTTTACTTAATTTGATTATAACCCAAGAATTTTAAAATGTTTAAGAATTCTAGGTATGGAATCTTTGGAAACAGTGTTTCCATGACTGTAGATGTGTAGTGGTTTTGAAAATATGTTTAATTCAGGGAAAAGGATAGCATTCTGCTCTAACCTAGCATGTGACAAACATCCCATTCAAGCATGAAACAAAGACCACTAAACTAGCTTTCAGACCTTGCAAACCTAACTGGGCACAACTGTTAATGCATCTGGTGATTCCAGATAGGCTGCCATTGTGAAGCTGAGTCCATGTCAGTTTCTTCCCTATGTCTGGCAGCCAGCTGGTTGTCCAGATGGAGTCCCAGCAAATGATGATAGCCAGATGACCATTACTACCTTGGATGATGCATTGGAAAGGTCAAAGGGCTTTGGTTGCCATTAATAACAGGAAGACTTCAGCTACAGGGGGCCTATTGCAAGTTGGCAATAAAATATGCAAATATTTTACAAAGCTATTGTCTACTTTTTTTTTGAAACATCAACAGCTGAATCTGGAAAGATTTATTTACTCCCATAATCGTCTATTTAAACCATCCATTCATTTTTTTTGTCCAGAGGTAAATTTTCAGTGCAATCTCTGATGTAACATTCAAAATAACAATTTTTATTCTTTCATAGATTTCATAGTAGCATTTTTCTCTTTCCTATTTTCTCCCTTAATTCATAAACTTTTTAAACATTCAAGTGGTCAAATTGGGTTTGTAGGCATGGGTGGGTGTAGAATATTTGCAGAAAAATCTTCAAGTTGTTACAAATCTTGACTATAGCAAGATTATCTATAGTCATAGCATCCTGCATGAGAGAGGTTGGTTTCTGTGATATAAAAACATTTAGTCTGGGGATAAAAAAAAATTAGGAAGCAAAGGTTTTTGTTCATTTCATAACAGTATTAATGAGTAGGGGTCAATATACTGTTATTGTTATTTCTTACTCTTTTTATATTTCTCATTTTTTCCATTTCTGAGAATTTCTGAAATCTCAATTTCTGAGAATATTTTTTAAGGAAAGGAAAACAGAATACTGCATTAAAATATTTCTACAGCCTGGTTTTGTTAAACAGGCTAACTTTAAGTTTATATCATGACAAAAAAAAATAAACATGCACACATAGGACAATACTTAGAAATGCAACAATATAAAATTGGCTTTAGAGAACAGTTCTTTGTCAGTCCAAATTACATGTCTGTAACTGGAACTTTTCTTCCCAAGCTCTACCAATTGACCAGGGTCCTGAAACTTAAGAGGCTTCCATTTCAGTTAAACATTCTTACTTTCAATTAACATCAGATCTGTGGTGGCGCAGTGCTTAGAATGCAGTATTGTACTCTGACTCCGCCCACAGCCAGGTGTATGATCTTGACTGGCTCAGGATCGACTCAGCCTTCCATCCTTCCAAAGTCAGTAAAATGAGGACCCAGCTTGTTGGGGGCCATATGCTGACATTGTAAACTGCCCAGAGAGTGCTGCAAAGCACTATGAAGTATATAAGTCGAAATGCTATTGCTAACATCATGACATCTATATGCAAAATAGTGCCCCACTTCTGCTCTGCCCAGTTGGAACACAATCTAAGATTTTGGCTCCATCACAGAGCTTTAGTTCAGATATTAAGTAATTGTACCTAACAATAATTTGGTAGAAGTCCGATCCAATTGTTTTCCTACCCTAGAATTGTGGAATGCTGTTATAAAGACAAGCTTCTCTAGTTTCAAGTTAATGAATTATAAATATTTTCCTGGGATGACATAAGGTAAGGTAAGGTAAGGTAAGGCAAGGCAAGGCAAGGCAAGGCAAGGCAAGGCAAGGCAAGGCAAGCAAGGCAAGCAAGGCAAGGCAAGGCAAGGCAAGGCAAGGCAAGGCAAGGCAAGGCAAGGCAAGGCAAGGCAAGGCAAGGCAAGGCAAGGCAAGGCAAGGCAAGGCAAGACAAGATAAGACAAGACAAGATAAGATAACCTTTATTGTCATTTTTTTACTGTGGGCACAACGGCACACATCAAGAATGAAATTTAGTTGCCCGTTCTCAAAGTGGAATAAGGATTAAACTTTAGCAATCGGCATGCTACTTAATGGCTACAAAAATAAGAATAGGAATTTTGTGTGATTTTACTTATTAAAATGCATATTTATTGAGATTGCAATCTTTCCATAGCTATGATAAATACAATTTGATTTCCCTTCTCTGTTTAGGGGTTATTCCATTATACTGTTTCCTTGATTGCATTGTGTATGTTATATAGTACACACATCAGCTCTTTTTAATGGAGCAGATTAAAGATTTAAATTAACTGTCATCACTAAATGTGCAAAAGGTAGAGCTATTATTTACCCACAAAAACTGTTCACCAAATCTGGGTGGATTTTATAGAAGTTTATTTCTTTTTTCTTTTTGAAATCTGTCTAGGTCAGGAAGAAAATGCATTTCAGCACTGGAGATTGGCTGCCAAATTTAAACAAAGCCAAACTTCGACAGCATTATCTTTTAATTATGAAAAGCTCTTTCTCCTGCCAGTGTTTGGTTTATATTAGTTATATACAATAACTAACAGACAGTAAATACAGTAAGAAGGGGAATGTGATATCTGATGGCAAGCAAAAGAAATGTCTGAAAAGCAAATCAATTAAGACTTTCGTTTCAAAATATCTTCCCCCCAGTCACTAAAATTTATTTGTTTACAGATCAGTATCAAACATTACCCTTCGTTTACTTAAATTATTTAATGTAGTTGTACAAGTAAATATTTGCTGTGCCCAGAGAGGAGCAAATTAAACCTGGTTTGTTTTGTTTCAGGAGCCAAATTCAATAAAATATGATCCGACTCTCTTGCACAGTAGCCAGACCAAGGTCATAGAGGATATAAAAGATTTTCTTTTAGTTCCAGATGATTTGGGAAAAGCAAATGCTAATTTTCCCTTAATTTGTGCTTCTTTTAATTTGCATTCTCAAACCCAGTTCCCAAAAGTGTGAATATAAGCTGAGCCTAAATAAGTCTTTGCATCTACTGTGAACTAGTCTGATCCAATTAGATGGAATTAGAATTTAAATAAGATCATCTAAGCTCATCATCATTCTTGCTTAGTGTAAAATGACATTTTTTTTCTTATAACAAAACCAAATATTTTCTGTTCAAACATGCATACTGAATGTAACTGAGTTACCTAATGTGGCCATTAATATTGAAGTCTTCTCTATCATATTGACAAGGTGGGTTTCTTTATGTCTTTATTATGTATACTTCTTATAAGTCACTCCAATCAACTCACTGAACGGTCAACAACAGGGGTGTCAAACTGCCACCCCATGGGCCAGATGCGTCATCCAGAAGCCACGCCCACCCCATTGCAGGTAATGGCAAAACCATCCCAATACATTGCACGACGTCACGTGACATTGCAAGTTTGACCTGTCTGGTCTACAACATTCCAAATCTGTAATTTAGAATTAAAAGTCAAACAACTACCTAAAATCTGGAAATGAACATTCAAGGTACAAATAAAACCAATTCATTTTCCTTTGGGATAGTCACAGCAGCCTTGCCCCAAGGCTTAATGAAATAACCAAGTCCACCAATTGGGAGCAAAAGGCTGACTCTGTAAACTGATTAGAGAGGGCTGTAAAGCACTGTGAAGCGGTATATAAGTCTAAGTGCTATTGCTATTTTGCAGTTCTGAATACACTTCCCCCCTTCCTACCTTTACCTTTGTGAAAACCAGGGAGATCTTTTCTCAGGTTACATTTTTGACCCGGACACTTTTATCTGACCACGGCCTTGGTAGTGGCTCTCTTCCTCTTGTCCCTCAAAGACTTTCCTTTGGCCCATTACTGGAATGGTCATGAAGGGCAGCAGGAAGAGCCATGAGCAAGACAACAGTCAGAGAAGTGGAGCTTGGGCCTAGGGAAAGGCAATAACTTGAGAAAACCTCTCAGACAAATCACTCTTGGAGACAACATGAAGATGAATAGACTGAGGGGGAAGCATGTTCAGACTTGCAAGATGCTGTTTCAATAATATTATAACAGAAGTGATTCTGACAAATATGCAAAAACACTTTACCAGTCCAACAGACACTTCAAGCATCTGCTATTATACTATGTGCTAAAACCAGTGGTGGGATTCAGCTGGTTCGCACCAGTTTGGCAGAACCGATACCTTTTTTTTTTTTAGTTCGGCAAACTGGCTATGATCAATCTGTTTTCCGGAACACGTCCGGTTTTCATTCAACTTCCTTCCAGGCAGGGAAAAAAGAACCTTTCCCCAAAGTCTGAGAGGAGCGACAGAAACCAAACAGAGATGCGGTGCCTTCAATCACGTTACTTAGGCGAAAACTAGGTGGTGCTTCTCAGAGGTAATTTCAGGAACAGGTGCTTCATCTCTCTAATTTCCTGATTGGTGCATTCAGGAAAGGGGGGCGAGGCCACCAAATACTACCTTTCGGTATATCAGTTTTTTATACTTAAAACGCTCACTAGAGCAGAGAACCAGTTGTTAAATTATTTGAATCCCACCACTGGCTAAAACCCACCAGCTGGCAAACAGCCCCCTGCAATTCCAGTGGTGGTCTGAGTTCTGACAGTGTCAGGCACAAACAACCAGGCTCACATGTGTACAATTCAAACTAGCTACTTTATTGTTTATGTAAGGAGTTCAGACTAATTCCCTGTTTGACTCCTCCTTCCAACTGGGATGGTTGGTCCCCAATAGAAAGAGACCTACAACTTTAGTCGAAGCCTTTTCCCAAACTTGTCCCAGGCTTTACTGCTCACTTAGGCAGATTTACCCAACAGTTTCTCCTCCAAGTTGCCTTCAGTTTTTAGGGATCTAAGAGTCAAGAATCCCTATGAAATTTATTTTAAAATAAATATTAATGGAATATGTGAGATGGCGGCACTAGACAACTTTGCTTGATCCTCAGAAACCAGAACAGGGTTGGAGCTATATGTCTGCGGAGATTCTTATCAGAAATAAAGAAGCTTCTCGGATGAGAAGTGAAATATTTTTAAAGGAAAAAATAAACCCAAGAAAGTCCAGCTGCCTTTTGGAAGAAGCACCTTTGAGACAGGGTTGAAACTAGTTCTTGGATGAGCGACTACCAGGAAATCCTAGGACTGGGAAGATGACAGCAAAAGAGCCTTGGTGGAGCAGTGGGCTAATGCCTCCTTAAGTAACACCAGCTGCCTGCAATTAGTGCAGGTTCGCATCCCACCAGGCTCAAGGTTGACTCAGCCTTCCATCCTTCCGAGGTAGGTAAAATGAGGACCCAGATTGTTGGGGGCAATTAAGCTGACTTTGTAATAATGCCGCTTGGGGGGTGTATGAAAGCCCTAATAAGCAGGCATATACATAGAATGAAGGCTACTGCTAAGCTTGTAAGCCGCCCTGAGTCTTCGGAGAAGGGCGGGATATAAATGGAATTAAAAATAAAAATAAAAATAAAAAAAGGAAATTGATTCCATACTGTCAAGAAAACAAAATGAAAAAAATCCATATAGTCACCAGGAGTCAAGCTCGCTATGAAGGGTGCTTTACATACATATATAAATATAGAGCTCCATAACCTCTCTCTCTCTCTCTCTCTCTCTCTCTCTCTTTCTCTCTCTCTCTCTCTCTGTGTGTGTGTGTGTGTGTGTGTTTTGTGTGTGTGTGGTGTCTGTGTGTTTTGTGTGTGTGTGGTGTGTGTGTGTTCTGTGTGTCTGTGTGTGTGTCTGTGTGTTTGTGAACACATGACTGATAATGAACACTTCTCAGCATCTGTGACTCTCCTGGGCATGTCTAAAACATATATTGGTAAATACTTCTGTGCTACATTCATTGTTATATGTTTATATCCTCAAATTCAAAATAATATCAGTGAATAAGGTGACTATATGGGTCCATTGCAGAATGCAACAAATCCAAATTGATTTGTTCCATATTGTGCCCTGGAAGATGCATTTACAAACTGTTCTGTGTGAAAGTGTTGAGGAAGGACCGGGAAGAAAATTCCTCATAAAGATTTGTGCTGATCAATTTTCTAAAATGCACATTTGAGGGTTCCTCCGCCCCCCCTCCCCCCAACTCCTTGCTACCCCTGATTTATGTTGAGGAGCATATGGCCATCATTATTGTGAACACTGTCAATGTAACAGATGTGATCCAACACTGGTCATTTGCCATTCAATTACCATGACACCACCCTCAGCTCCCCCTTGACCCACAGGAGTTAAGATTCAGAGCCTTTCCCCACATGAGGAATGCCCCAGATGAATAGCAGGTCCATATCAGGAAAAAGGTGCCTTTTGCATGGTGATCCTCAGGAAGGTTAACAGCGTTATCCCAGATGGTGGCTTTGCTGGGCATGTGTGTAGAACATAAAGGAGCTGATCTTATCACTATGCCCTTTTCTAGACATATGTTCCATAATATTAGAGTATTTGTCATGTTTGAAGCTCCTTTTGGACTTTCGTGAGGCTACAGTGAAATCTGTCCTATATTCTAAACATTCAGGGTTAAAATAAGGCAGCCTTTTGCTAAACCTACAGTACTCTGGGGAGGGCGTATATAGTAGCTGTGCTGTTTTATATGCTGTTTTAACTCTTTGAAATCCATGTAGCAGTTATGTAGTCTGAAACTTGTGATAGTTTTGCCTTTTACTCTCTGCTGCCATTCACTCCCAAATCAATTCACCTAATTGAAACAGTTTTCTGCCTTCCAATTTAAATCAAATCTAGAATTTGGTGGGAGAAACCTGCAATCATTGTTTGTATATTATAGCTTATTTTATATATAAAGTGGATAATTGTGGCTTATGCCACAGATGATGATTAAACAAAGCATAGCATAGTGCGACATGTGGCAGTGTAGAATAATTTTGTAGATGAAGGCACATGTCAAATGAATTCCTTAATCCAAAATTAATTTTAGAAATATATTTTTATGAAATATGTTAGTTCTGTATATCAATGTTTCCTTGTTAATCTTAAATTAATACTGGCTTCATAAACATTCCAGACTTTAGCATAGAGCTTCAGATATCTTTTATTTCCCCTGCCCTCAAAATGTAGTAAAAAATGAAACTTAACAAATAACAGTTGAACAGATGTATCTTGTTTCACGTTCATAATACATTAAGAGTATTGTCTAAGCTGCTCACAGAACTAAAAGTTTAACAACGATTTGCATTCTTCCTTATTTTCCCATTGGGTTCACCCATGTTTAACACATAATGGAGTTTTTGTATTTTTTCTTCTTTTTTAAAAAAGAAGATTTATGTTGAAATTCATTGTTCAGGCTAAATGATAGCTCCTTCAGAAAACAAGAGCTGCATTTTAAAAAAGAAACGGAGTCACTGAATACAGTTTTCAATGACAGAAGCCTCCCCCAGTCTATTATTGAAGGCTTATCGTTCTCCTTCCCCTGTAAGAAGCTGGAAAAGTCACAAAACAAAGACACATTCTTGGATGACAGTGAGGTTGGCAGTCACCACATTGTTTCTCTCTCTCTCTCTCTCTCTCTCTCTCTCTCTCTCTCTCTCTCTCTCTCTCTCTCTCTCTCTTTTCATATTAAGTCTCCAGATCACGGGAGCCCATGGCAAGCTCTGACAACTGTTCTCATTTACTAAAATCTCTATAAATACCACAAAGTAATTCAAGACAGCATGCCTTAACTGTCACAATAAACTGGATGACAAAGTAACACCCAGTCTGGTTAAGGTATTACGCAATGTACATAGATTATATTATACAAAATGGCAATAATATACAGAGCCAACCTTATGTAGGGTTTATTCAGAAGTTGAAAGGAGCTTATTCCTATTTTCAAGGCATTGCAATCTCAAACAGCTGTAGATGTTGTAGCAGTAACAATGTTGTAGCATTGTTAGAGAGCCAGTTTGGGATAGTGGTTCAGATGCTGGCCTAGAAACCAGGAGATGGTGAGTTCTAGATCTGCCATAGGCAGAAAAGGCTTCTTGGTGACTTTGGACCAGTCGCTCTTAGCCCTACCCACCCTCACAGGGCTGTTGAGGAAAAAAAATGGAGGAAAGAACATTAAGTATATTGCTTGACTTATACAAAATAAAAGTGAGATGTAAGTCTACTAATTGAGTCAAAGGGTTTTGGGCCTGCTATTATTTACTTTAATTTTATTAACAATATGAATTATTACAAAGTCTAGTATATCTTTTATGGCATGAGTTTCTAGATTTACTTCATTACTTCAATCCTCTGTTCATTCATGGAACTGGAAAGTCATGCCATACGGAATCATAGTTCTTGCCATACTGAAGTAAAAGATGTTTGTCTGTCTGTCTATCTCTCTGTCTATATCCCCACTCAGATACGGTAATATGAGATAGCCCATTTTTAGAAGCAGTAGTGAATGATATATGTTGTCCCTGCCTCAAATCCACCTCAAAACTGCTTTAGTTCCTTTGGAGTTGGTTTGGTGGAAAAAATGACTAGAAGACAAAACATCCTTTGATGAAAAAAGAACTCCAGAAACTAACTCTATAGAGCAAATTGAGCCAATTATTACTGTACTGTGTGGCTGAAGGCTCTAAATATATTTTCTTAGTATTACACCTTTGTCACATAATTATGGCACCAACATATTTTAAGAGGGGGTGAGTAAACACCAGCCTTTTATTGAGGAAACATCAATTTCATTTCATTTGCATAACAGTTTCTCTGGCAAATGAGGTGGTAAACTATCATTTCTAACTGTAACCTTGAGTTGTTCAGTCATTGCTCATCTCCCAAATTCTTTCCTTCATCATCTAGTATTTGGCATACAAATAAACAACCCTACTTTATATTTTATCCTACAATGCATAATTCATGGAAATATCACATAATAGCTTGTCCTTTGGAAAGCCAAAATTGCTTGTGATCAAAATACAGTGATACCTTTTAAACATAATCAATATAACATGGAAAAGTTCTGTCTTGGGTTTATTTGGCTGGCATGTTGTTAAAAAGGGCTGTTTTATAGATGCAGGCAACAATGAAGGTTGATAACACAAAATTGTTGTTCTCATCTCCTGTGGTTTAAAAGCCGCCAGTTTCCCAACTAATGACAATTAGGATTAATGGCAATTGCAGTATAAGGTATTTCTTCGGAAATGCGTTCAGACTTTCCTTCTTTCTCAAAAGAAATCACTCTTTTTAGTATTAGTACATTTAGAATCAAAGTAGATGATTAACCTATCCAATACTATGGACAAACATATGCATCACATTAAGCCATGGTTTATGGAATAAATCACAGTGAAATGGTTAAGTTTACATGCTCAAATACATTATATTCTAAAGTAGCATAAGATGTGACATTCTGTAATTTTTATTCCCAAAGGAAATGAGTCAAATAATATCTGGACTTTAAAGAAGTCTACTGCTTGGATCTAGGACTGCATGAACTCTGTAGATGTAAGATGCAAAGATTCAACCTTAATGTTATAATCCAAATTATTGAGTATATATATATATTCCACATAGGCCATAAAAGAGGTTACAGGGAGTTCTAGATTCAAGTTTCCTTTATTAGTTCCATAACTGAGGCACCTTATTTATTTATCTGGCAATTTTGCAGTTGAACCAAAGGAGGACTTGCTCATTGCCCTTTCTCTGAATAGCCTGTCCAATTCGTCCTGCCATACCTTCCCTAGCCCATCATCACTCACTTTCTTTCTCCTTATGTTCCTCTACCCTGTCCTCCCATCTAGGTTACCACCACATCCATCATCGTCCTCTCAGCTTTTAATAGCTATTATTCTTCGATTGCCTCACACACTCCCTGCTGTAGGGAAAAATCTGATCGAGCTATTTTCACTACCCTCTGATTCTCTTACTCCTTTAATACTCCCTGGTGCATCCCTCCTCACTGCCTCCCTTAGCCCTGATAGATAAGGCTAGTTAAGGGAGGTTATCCACCATCACTTCCCATATATCTTTCAGCCAAGAGTGTTAGATTCTGCTCTACCACTGATCATCTTCCTGGATTGCTCAGCAGCATTCACTATCCCCCCCCCTTCCTTGTCTCTGACTTCCTCTTCTCTCCTTTTTCTGTCTGACTCTCCACTTCCATTCATTCCGTCTTTTATCTGAACCACTTAATTACCATTCTTCTACTGTCTTTTCCAGCCTCCTCTGCTATGCTTTCCCCCTTCTTATTCATTCAGCTATAACTGTCCTGACCATTCAATTGATTTGAATTTACACTATTTCCAGACATTGCAGGATTATTTTAGGACGGTGAAATATATGTTTAAGAAACAACATGCGCAGCTGAACTTTTTCAAACAAATTTCAGTGGATGTAAACCTTTCAAAAACTGCTCTTTTTGAAATAAGTAGTGTTGGAAAGCAGAGTCTAGGAAACAAATATGGACTCTGCAATCTAGGAATTGCCTTCCAGCACACAAACATTTAAAAAAACAATATCTACGTTCTATAAGAGAGTATTTATAAATGTGTAACTTGTCATGGAGCTGGAAAAGCTGCCCCTGTTACTAATAAGGAATTTCTTTCCTTTAGAGCAACGAGGAACAGATTATTACTTTCTTCATATGCCAGAATGTCTTCTGAAGATATCCTGGCATGTGAAGGACAAGAAGGAGAAGGAAATTTGTAATTGTAACCCTTGGCTGTCCCTGTATGGAGCTATAATCAGATAATGCCCTTGATGTTGCAGGCTTTTGCATTAGCAAGGAGTCTATTTAAACAGCACAGTAATTCTGTCAACTAAATAAATCTTTTGAAATGAATACAAATGGATAATCATGACTCCCAGAGGTCAGCTTGCAGAATGTAAAATGTGCAATAAAAAGGGTTGTGCCGTTCTTCTAAAAGACTTGGCTTGATTTCACTCATTAATACTTGAACAACATAAATCCATGCACAACTACATGATTAACCGTAAGAAGCTGTCTCCAAGGCAATAACATCATTCATTGCTTAGTGACTACCTTAACCATGAAGGATATGCGGCAGGCAGACTAACTGGGCCACAACGTTGTAGTTCTTTTACTCAGATACCAGTTGTGCCAGGAAAATATTGCTTTGCCAAGCTCAAGTCAGTGCACCATCAATCTCTGATTGATTGATTGATTGATGGTAATCAAGTTATAAATGAATGGGGTCAAATGGAGCCTTGTCTAGTCAGGAATGAATTTCTCCAGTTACTGGGATGTGTAGGATACAACCTGGAGCCCCTAAGGTGGCACATTTAACACCTCTGTTGTGCAAGCTGCATTGGTTATGAGTTTGCTTCTACGTCCAATTCAAGGTGGGGTTTATTGCTTTTAAAGTCCTATATGGCTTGGGTTCAGGGTATCTAAAGAACCCTCTCACCCCAATGTGACTAGCCTGCCTCACTCGCTCCAGCAGAAACAGCCTGTGCAGGTCCTGTTGGCCAAGCAATTCTGGCTGGTGGGGTCAAGGAGAAGAGACTTTTCCACTGTGGCCCTTAGCCTTGTGGAATATTCTACCACCAGAAGTGAGAACAGCTCCCATCCTTCTGGAAGAGTATCAAAACTTGGTTTTGCCAGTTGGCCCTGAGGGGGGTGTTCACCACTGAAAGTGGTTAACTTGAGAAGATCTCATCCATGAGTCCTCAGTCTCATTGGTTTTAGGTTTTATATACTGTTTAAATTTTTACTTTTTTTACATTTATCTTTTACTGTCTGTAGGACAGTGAGAGGGGCACGAAATTTAATAAATAAATAAAAATAAATCAATAACCACTGGAGAACTTTCTCACCTGCAGTAGCTTCTTTATTTAAGCTTCTAGAAAGGTTTCTGTCTTTTGTCATCCTCAAACTGAAGCTGGATAAGTTTTATGTATCAAAAATCTAACCAAATGTCACAACACATTTGGATGAAATCAGGGTAAGGAAGACTGACCTGGACATGTAGCTTTGAGATGAAAAGAGGAAGTCTCAGAAATGGCAGGATCTGTTACTGAAGACCACAGAGGATAGGCAGTTGCCACACTGAGGTCAATGACTCTTACTCTGGAGTTAATATAATATGGAAAAAATTTGCTTCTTTTTTTACATCTTTATAGCTCATACAAAATAGCCAATAAAATAGGCATGTGATTAGCCATTTTTATTCAAAAATATGATCTGTTTTACATTATCAGGGCTGTTCCCTTAAAAATTCTGTTCCTGCCCAGAAACTGAACGGGATAGATTCTTCGCTGTCACTTCAAGAATTATAGCCCAGAGGTTTAAAATGCAAGAATAGACTCTAATTTAAACACTGATCACAGCAATGTCCAAAAGTCTTTAATAGTTTAGATTAAGATCTGTTGAAATAATTACCTGCCAACATGATGCAATATGGCTGCCTTCTATCTGTCAATATAGAGGAATCCAGATTAATCAAATGTGAATGATTATACTTTATTTATATGTTACATTGTAGTTTGCCCATTCCCATATGTTTCAAATTGGGTAATAGCAATTAAAATAATTCATCCATCCAGCTATGAATGCTAAAATAAGAGTTCCTGTGCTGAGGCATACTCAAGCTCTTATATTTAATTTTTTTTTTATTTTCCAATCAGGACACCTAACACCACCTCTAATGTTGGAGTCCATTTGGGCAAGATGTGCTCAAATTAATGATGAACTATCCTATTATGTTTACCATTTGACTAGTATTAAATTTTGGATGGCTTCACTTAGTATAAGTTCTCCTTCCTGTGCCCACGATCCAATTTTCCAGGAACAGTATAATAGAGTTGCACTAAGTAAAGCCATGCAGAATTTGTACGACTCTACATGATAAGTCATATTTGTTAGAGAGTACATTTTATTATTTCCTCTGCTAGAGAATAAATATCCTTTGTTGCCAAAACTGGCAGTATCCACAGCTACATTTACTGACTTCTCAATTTGCACCAGTGGTGTTTTCAGTTTCAGAAACCCATACCTAATTAGAACCGGTAATTAAATCTTATGAGCCCAAATAGCCCACAATTACACTTTGTAAATGCTTGTTGGTGAAATCAATATCATATGCAGATTTTAAAGACTAAATGGAGCAGGAAACTGGAAGTCCTATTTTGTTTAAACAATGTGAAACCATTTTAACATCTGTATCTGGTAAAAAAACCCAAACCCAATAAATCTTAGACTATGGCTTATTGAACAGAACCTCATTGCATTTGCACAGAAAGAATAAACCATTGCATTATACAAAACAGAATGAGAATAAACGCTTCATTAAACTACATAGTTATGTTCTGGGAAGAAGTAATTACAGAATCATATTGAATATGGAAAAGGTTTAATAATTTGGGCTGTCCATATTTTTTTTTGAACTGCAGGCCTGTTACATGGAAATAGACAGATGCATTTTCTTATTGCTAAGAAGTTAATCCTTCAACATTGGAAAAACATATTTTATGTCCCCAGTTACTCAGTGAATTGAAGACATGATGATGCTCGTATCTTATGAATCAGTTGGCTACAGGCGTTGATTAGGTATTAGAAGTGAAAATTGCTCATCCTTTCTTGAAACTTTAAAACTTTACATGCAGATATATGTATATGAGAAACTCTTATAAATTATGCAGAGAAAGAGAGAGAGAGAGAGAGAGATATTTGTTTTATGTCTTTTTCTAATATTTAATTCATTTCTCTTTTTTGCATAATTATAGGCAAGAAATCCTATTCAAATATACAATATCTTTACCAGTTATTCATATGATTGAATGAAAAACTAAACACATGAACACCCTAAAGGATGAAAATGATAGAGAGACCTTTTCTGAAAATGTAGAAAAATCTGAAGAAAAATCACCACTGCCAACATCCCTGGAAATTTTGTGAACTCCCCTTTGTTGAAATGATCAGAAGGACTGAGATGCATAGTGGAAAAGATAAAATGTTCTGGGGCAAAGAAGTTTGGAATTTGGCTTCTTTACAGCATTCTGAGAGCAAGAACATGCTTTATCAGTACCAAGAAAAATGCATCACCTCAAATAATGTAGGGTAAAAGATTAAAATTTACTGTAATTCAAAGATTTTTGTTCAAAGATTTGAATGACTTTGTCTCCAGAAGTTTTAGGTGCTCCAACACTGGAAGTTTTTAAGAGATTGAGCAACCATTTGTCTGAAATGGTATAGGGTTTCTTGCTTGAGCAGGGGTTAGACTAGAACAGGGGTGTCAAATTCACAACATCAGGTGATGTGTCATGACGTATTGAGACTTTTTTCCATTGCTGGCAATGGGGTGGGTGCGGTTTCGCCATGACGCATCCAGCCCGTGGGTCGGCAGTTTGAAACCCCTGGATTAGAAGACCTCCAAGGTCCCTTCTAACTCTGATATTCTGTTATTCTTGGTAGGGTTGTTAGCCATCTCTCAATTTACCTGTTTCCTACGCTGGAAATAAATTTCAACAAAATTATGTGCCAACTCACTGCTTATTGTATGTAGGGAATTCTAAAATCATTTTGCACCAGAACTGGCAAACTTGCCCATGAATAATGGGAGGAAAAAAATATCACATGAAACCAATCTTAACTACATATAATTTGGAAAGAAGCAATCTCTGCTTGCATTCTCCACCACAAAATGTTGTCTCTTCTTGCTTCCAATTAGTTATGCATTTTAACTAGTTTTGCCACCTCGGGCAGCATTACCGAGCCATTACTGTTTTTAATTGCAATTACTGCTGTGTCTTACTCAATTTTCTCCCGTGCTGTTCCTCAGGTTCCAATTAGAGAATTCAAATGCGTATTCTAATTTCTGGCAGGTACGTAGCAATAAAATGCACAACTTTAACTATGTATTTGCAGCGAACTTTGCAATCTTATTTGGCTTCCAGGTAATGTTTCAGCAGATTCTATATGCCCAGATAATCTATCTGCATTGAGAACAATGGATTCTCCCTCTCAAACCCACCCATTTTCATCACTTCTTTGCAGAGGAATTCACACGTAAGTGCACCAATGAAGTCACCAATGAGATGAGAAGCAGGGCCCATCCCTTCTGCTGAAAGCCTCTCTCTCTGAACTATATGGGGATTCTCACATTCTCATCTGAGCAGACTGTCATACCCTAATCCCTGGAATTGTACACAATTGCTCCCATTTTCACCCAAGGGGAAGAAGCAACACAAGCTAAACAAACAAACAAACAAACAAACAAACAAATAAATAAGTGTGGGAGAATACCTCAATGCCAGGAAAAAGGTGTTATTCTATAGAAGCCCCAATACATGTCAGAAAGTTCCTTTACCAAAGTTACGGCAAAATAAACTCTATAAACAGCTTACACAATCTTATCCATCTAAAAACATCATTGTCCAAAATAGAGATAAGACCAAAATAATCACAATACGCTCTTTGAAACTACAGCAAAAGAAGTATATTGTAAAATGGACAACATTTTCCTACTTATTTTATCTCTAATGTATGGAAACAAAGAAACTCATCAGACAACTTGGAGCTATAAAACAACGAATCATTTGCAAAAATGAAAGATGTTATTTCCTTGGGAGATGAAGGCTGATATAATTAAATCCATGTTTCAAAAACTAACTTGTTAGCTGATTTTTTAAAATCTCTTTTGACTTTGCTGTATTTTAATTTTTCTTAGCAAACAAAATGAACATCTATAATTTAAATAGAGTTTTAACTTTAATATTAATGGAGGAGTTTTTTTCTGGTTGTATGAAGAAGTGTTATTTCCTACAGGAAAACATAATATATCTGTCTGAGCAGAATAATACTTTTTTTTGGGGGGGGGATTCTTGTAGGGAATATTGCAAGAAAAAGGTAATAACGGAGAAAAAAATCTGCAATTGCTAAGGCTCACATCAATGGTAAATATTTGAGTACCTTCAATGAGTTCCTAGGGAAGAAGCGTCTTAATGGCAATATCCATTTTGATTTTAAAGATTGTATTTGCCTTAAATTTTCTTTACTCTTGTCTCTTAGAGATCTAACAAATTTTGCCTGTATAAGCTTTGTTTCATAGAAGAAGCAATTCTGATCCACTGATAAAATGAGACAGAGTATATCAAAATTGCTTGCAATTACAAGACCACTAATATCAAGATTGAAAGATCTACAAGAATTTCAGAGAGTCATAATATGCTACAACATACCAGAAAAAAAAAGATCTAACATTTCTAATCGTATGAATATTCTCAGCAGCTTAATCCAGCAATAGTTGCTATGTATGAGATACATCCTCTCAGAATCTATAATCTATATTTAGCAAGAATTTGTTTGGATGTAGACATCAACCAGGATCCTTAAACTGTTTTAGACTTCACTGACAAGGAGCAACATTAAACTTTGTCTCAACTGAAATGGAAATTATTGCCTGTTTCTCTCCCCTCCCCCAATTAAATAACACCCTTGCTACAAGCATAGAATACAAAGAAAAGTCATATT
This sequence comes from Vipera ursinii, assembly GCF_947247035.1. Taxonomy (NCBI): domain Eukaryota; kingdom Metazoa; phylum Chordata; class Lepidosauria; order Squamata; family Viperidae; genus Vipera; species Vipera ursinii. The sequence continues at coordinate 135,285,933 of NC_139512.1, forward strand.
ATACTCTAGTTTGGAAACATAGTGTTCAGTCTCATGGAGTGATCTGGGGCGGAAATGATCTTTTGCTCCACATGAAATATATATAAAAGCTATTTAAAAAGCACATAATTATAATGTGATAAAGTCATTGCACCCTGATATCCCAGCAATCTCTGCAGCTTTTGTTGACACCAACAGATTAGCATCTATATAATGTTTTGACAATGAGAACTGGAGCAAAGGGACAACCTCGTTTGGTGTGTATGAATGCATCCAAAAGAATCTGTTCAAAAATATACACCTTTCCTTTCTTCTTGAAATTCTGAATCACAATAACTTCCCATCTGGTACCACCAATCTGGTTGTAGATTAATGAGGGCCCTTGGGTACATCAGATGTATCAGCCCCCAGGGTCCTCCTCTAAAGCTCAGAGCTGCTAAAGAAATTGGTTAGAGCACAATGCACTTAAGCTTTTCTTTATTTGAGTTCTCCATCAAGCAAAAAAAGAGAGAAGCCCTGTGCATATCAGCCTATGATGTTTAATGTAATGTTGAACACGTCCTTAACCTTTTGGGGGCTTCTCATAATTTGTACTTCTCAACAATATATGGAACTGACCTTACAGTTGAGCAGTGCAAATTGTGTCTCTCTCACTTACAGACAAGTAGAGCATGTGTGTAAAATGCCTGGATAATTTTCACGAGTGAAAATTATAGGGTGAGATTAAAAAATATTTTAAAGAGAGATTTTAATGGCCAACTGCTGATTCACCTCATCATTCTGGCAGTAAACTAATTCCGTTTGAGCTTTCTAATCAGTTGTAATCATGTTATGCTGACGCTGTAGATTCTTGAAGGCCACTTGGTTCATATATTCTCCTTACCCAGTGGAGATTTCTTAGCCGTGTCTGGGATGGGAAAAATGTTAAGAATCTATTTTGGGTGTGTGTGTGATTTTTATCAAAGAGGCTATACAGAGAACTTAGCCAGTGAAATATATTCTATATATTCTATTCCACATTACTGTTCATTTGTCTGCCAAAAATATTCTAGAGCAGTGGTTCTCAGCATGGGCCATATGCCCCCCCGGGGATCATTCCTAAGAGGCCATGATCTTTATATGATACAGTTTAGATTAATAAACAGATGGTAAAGTAGCTTTTTCCCAGCTAACACTATTAGGGAATTATGGGGAGGGGGGGGTCACAGAGGTCAATGAGGCTCAGAAGGGGGCCATGAGCAGAAAAAAAAGGTTGAGAACCTCTGTTCCAGAGTAACATTTGCACAGATGGGGGGGACTGAACTGAATAGGACTGAACGGGAAGAAGTTCAAATTTGGTAACAAATCTCCTGAAACAGATTGATAAGTGCAAGATACAGGAGGAAAGATACCAGTTGAAAATATATGTTATAACCAGAGATTGAAATGGATGCTTACTCATCAAAGGAAAAGAAACCCTTAAATGGATTTGGTATCGTTATTGTTATTATTTTGAGAATAAACTACCCACTTTGCAGGACTGGGTGCTAAATACTCTCTCTCTCTCTCTCTCTCTCTCTCTCTCTCTCTCTCTCTGTATAGATAGATAGATAGATAGATAGATAGATAGATAGATAGATAGATAGATAGATACCGGTAGATATAGATATAGATATAGATATAGATATAGATATAGATATAGATATAGATATATAGATATATATAGATACATATAGATATCTATCTATATATAGATATAGATATATCTATATAGATATAGATATAGATATATAGATATATATAGAGAGAGTTAAAACAACTGCCTAATATATAATCAGCCCAGGTTCAAATCTCAGATAAAGGGTATGACTGACTGATGAGAACATAAGAAGTTCGAAATGATCATCTCAGCCTCCCAAATTCTTTATTAGCAATTTGAATTGGATAAGCGTTGGGTCAGGCCAAAGCAGGAAAGAAAGAGTTAATTAGCAAGGTGCATTCAAAAAGCCTTGACAAATACTTAACATAACCAGCCTGAGGATGACGGATGAGATTTCGTCGAAACGTTGCCCTGATACCTCCAATTCTACGTGGGAAAAAACCCAAATGACCAAAGATCTACATATATATATACATACATACACACACACACACACACACACACACACACACACACACACACACACACACATATATATATATATACATATACATATATACATACACACACATATATATATATATATATACATATACATATATACATACACACACATATATATATACATACACATATATTTGTTTTCTGAGGTTTTCGCGGGTGTTCGTATGTGCATCTTTGGTTATTCGGGTTTTTCCCCGCGTAGAACTAAAGGTGTAGGGGCGACGTTTCGACGGAATCCCATCCGTCATCATCAGGCTGGTGGCTTCTGCTTCCTTCTTCTGGGAGAAGCATGTGGCTGTTTGTTCCTCTTTTTTAAACTGCCAGAGGGGGTGTGTTCTGTGGGTGGTGTGCTCTGATTGGGTGGGGGAGTAAGTGTGTTCTGATTGGGTGGGAGTGTGTTTTGAATGGTGGGTGTGTTCTGAATGGGTGGGGGTGTGTTTTGAGTGGATGGGCTGGTCTCAGCTGCCAGCCTTAGACCTGAGCTGGTGAGTTGTGCTGCTTTTGTTCGGCTTCGTGTTTGTGGTGGTGCCATGTTTTTGTAGTGGGTGTCAGTTTGCTTATTGTGTGGTTTGGAGGGGTTTAAAGTGGCTGATGGTGCAGCTGTAGTTAGGTTTCTGTTTTGTGGTTGTGCCTCGTTATCATTGTGGGTTTGGATTTGCTTTTTGAATGGTTGTGTGGTGGTGATGTCATGTGGTGTTATCATGAGTTTGGGTCTATCATTCTTGGTGGTTGGGACTCGTCTGTCAATCAAGGCGGGTTTCCAAATGGTTGGTAGGCGAGAGGTATCATCTCGTTTGTTTATGCTGTGGGGGCGTTTTTCTATCTCAATGGCTTCTCTGATTATTCTGTTGTTAAAATGTTCAATTTTGGCGATAGTTTTGTTTTTTTTAAAATCAATTTCATGTCCCGTGGCTTCAAAGTGTTGGACCAGGGATGAAGTTGTTCTCCTTTTCTGAGTGAGTTTTTTTGTGCTCTTCAATGCGTGCACTTATTCTTCTGTTGGTCTGTCCGATGTATGTAGGACACACTATCTACCATAAAAAAACACACACAAACCGCTATCTGAACGCACTCTCACACCACCACCCAGCACAGATCAACTCCGTAACCAAGACACTCATCTCCAGAACAAAACACCTAGCTGACGAACAACACCAAAAAACCGAACTATACACTCTCACTAATGTACTAACAGCCAATGGATTCCAAAGAAACACGATTACCAACTTAATCCGAAGAGAGACACCCACAAAAACCCAAGACAGAGAACAAGAAAATGGCAAAGCCCTTCTCCCATACTTAAAAGGGACCACAGACAGAATCAGTAAGGTCCTCCAAAAACACAACATCAAAACAGCATTCTACACAGACAGAAAAATATCCACCATCCTAAGAAACCCCAAGGACATAATTGGCTTAGAAAACCAAGGAGTATACGAAATCCCATGCACCACCTGCCCCACCACATACATCGGACAGACCAACAGAAGAATAAGTGCACGCATTGAAGAGCACAAAAACTCACTCAGAAAAGGAGAACAAACTTCATCCCTGGTCCAACACTTTGAAGCCACGGGACATGAAATTGATTTTAAAAAAACCAAAACTATCGCCAAAATTGAACATTTTAACAACAGAATAATCAGAGAAGCCATTGAGATAGAAAAACGCCCCCACAGCATAAACAAACGAGATGATACCTCTCGCCTACCAACCATTTGGAAACCCACCTTGATTGACAGATGAGTCCCAACCACCAAGAATGATAGACCCAAACTCATGATAACACCACATGACATCACCACCACACAACCATTCAAAAAGCAAATCCAAACCCACAATGATAACGAGGCACAACCACAAAACAGAAACCTAACTACAGCTGCAACATCAGCCACTTTAAACCCCTCCAAACCACACAATAAGCAAACTGACACCCACTACAAAAACATGGCACCACCACAAACACGAAGCCGAACAAAAGCAGCACAACTCACCAGCTCAGGTCTAAGGCTGGCAGCTGAGACCAGCCCATCCACTCAAAACACACCCCCACCCAATCAGAACACCCCCACCATTCAAAACACACTCCCACCCAATCAGAACACACTTACTCCCCCACCCAATCAGAGCACACCACCCACAGAACACACCCCCTCTGGCAGTTTAAAAAAGAGGAACAAACAGCCACATGCTTCTCCCAGAAGAAGGAAGCAGAAGCCACCAGCCTGATGATGACGGATGGGATTCCGTCGAAACGTCGCCCCTACACCTTTAGTTCTACGCGGGGAAAAACCCGAATAACCAAAGATGTACATACACATATATATATACATATATACATATATGAGGGACGCGGTGGCTCAGTGGGTTAGGACGCTGAGCTTGTCGATCTGAAAGTCGGCAGTTTGGCGGGTCGAATCCCGAGTGCCGCGTAACAGAGTGAGCACCTGTTACTCGTCCCAGCTTCTGCCAACCTAGCAGTTCGAAAGCACGTAAAAATGCAAGTAGAAAAATAGGGACCACTCCGGTGGGAAGGTAACAGCGTTCCGTGCGCCTTTGGCGTCTAGTCATGCCGGCCACATGACCACGGAGACGTCCTCGGACAAGCGCTGGCTCTTCAGCTTTGAAACGGAGATGAGCACCGGCCCCTAGAGTCGGAAACGACTAGCACGCATGTGCGGGGGAACCTTTACCTTTACCTTATATACATATATACATATATACATATACACATATATACATATACACATATACACATATACACATATACACATATACTCATTTACACATATACACATATACACACATATACATATATACATATATACATATATACATATATATATGTTTTAAATGTTTGTTAAGTATTTAGAATGCACTTGCTTAGGTCCCAAACACGGGACAAATCTTATTTGCTGTTTCAGCCTAACCCAAGGCCATCTACAGGTAGTAGCCACAGCAGTGGCAGCTTATATTTGTGTAAATGTTTTGGCTTGCTAACAAACAATAAAGAGAGACAGATATGATCATTTCAAACTTATTTGTTCTCATCAGTCAGCCATACCCTTCTGAGATTCAAACCTGGGCCAACTGCATCTTAAGCAGTTGTTTTAACACCTAGGCCACAGGCTCTCTCTCTCTCTTTGTTAGCTGAGAAGCAAGGGAGATATGTGTTAAATGTTTGTTAAGTATTTAGAATGCACTTGCTTAGGTCCCAAACATGGGACAAATCTTATTTCCTGTTTCAGCCTAACCCAAGGCCATCTACATTTTTGGATAACATACAAAAATTCACTTACGAGCACAGTTCTGTATGTTGTAAAGGTTTTTTATATAGGAAAAAAAAAGATCCTGAATATATTTACTGCAAAATGAAAGCCCATGGGCAAACTCTTAATGTGAATATTGCATTCTGCTGGCTATGTCAGGGAAGGATAGACAGCGCTTTTTTAATAACAGGAAAAATCTTTCTATAGAAGAAGCCTTGGTAATAAAAATGGGGATTACTTACCCAGAGCCATGAATAGAAGTGGGCTGAACAGAGTTTACAGTTAACACTGCCACATATTGTCTACTGTGAAGGAATAAAGTATTTATCTTGCTATCTCCAGAATAACAGACTCTATTATCTTCAAAACTGAATTATTTAGGGTGGTGTTTCTTAAAGGCAACAACTTTAAGATGTAGCCAGCATCTCTCTAGGCCCAAGTTTTTCATGTGATTTTATTTTCTTCTTTTGTATACCCAGTATAAAAGTGCAACATGTGTCTTAACCTCAACCCACAATTTACATATAAAGAGGCATGAAAGTTTTCTGGCAGATTGATTGATTAGCTAGCGCATACATTTTCATTTCAAAATTTCAGTGCTTCCCAACAAGAATACACATTCTTATGGTGTTTGGGTCCAACTTTACTAGGAAGGGTGGATTTGAGGACTATCAGAGATGGTGTGCTGACATCATGAACATTGGCAGCATCAGGATTTTCAGAGATTTGCGTGTGTGTGTGTGTGTGTGTGTGTGTGTGTGTGTGTGTGTGTGTGTGTGAAAGAGAGACCAGAACACGTGAGGTTTCTCTGTTTTAAGATTCACATTAAGCCTGTTTTATGATTTATGGTACAATTTTTCTATGTATCCCACTCTGAGCAATTAAGCACCACAAAAAGAGGGATTCATTGGCTGTAGGTAGAGCTAGGGCCTCCGGTTGCTCAACCCATTTTATAATTACACAAATGGCATGTTTGATTCCATATTTATTCATTTGTACTATTAAATTTATACCCTGCCTTTCTTGTAGGTGGCCAAAGCAGTGTCTATAATATTCCTGCTATGAAGTTTCCTTATATCAATAATACTAGGGTGGATGTGACTGGCCTAAAACCAACCAGTGAATTTCCATGCTGAGGGTGGATCTGAATCTGGTTTTTATGATCCTCTTCTAACACTTTTAACAACTGTTCTAAATTAGTCATAGATTGCTGTTGTTCCCCCTTTACAAATACAGGTGATCCTTGACTTACAACGGTTTGTTTAGCGACCATTTGAAGTTACAACAGCACTGAAAAAGTAACTTATGACCGTTTTTCATACTTCTGACCATTGCAGCATCCCTATGGTCACATGATCAAAATTTGGATGTTTGGCAACTGGCCCTTATTTATGATGGCTGCAGTGTCCTAGGGTCAAGTGATCACCTTTTGTGACCTTCTGACAAACAAAGTCAATGGGGAAGCCAGATTCACTTAACCACCATTTTGCTAACTTAACAATTGCAGTGATTCATTTCACAAATATGGCAAAAAAGGTAACAATGTGACCTTTCCTCACTTAACCAATGTCTTGCTTAACAAATGAATTTTGGGCTCAGTTGTGGTCATAATTTGAGGACAACCTGTAGACATTTTGATGTTAATTTAACAAGGACCTACCTCATATACATAGCCAATGCGCTATAATTCCTGCTTCCATATGATTCCTTGGCAAAATAAAGAGGTAGGCAGAATGCATTACATTTTGTCAATCATCTACTATTCAGACTAGTTACTGTTCCCTACCATCGTAGGCTGAGCAGATAATATGCTTCATTCATTAATATCTGAATCACTTTATTCAGGGCTTAAAGACAACATCCAATATTAACATAAAACTATAATAATGAAAAAGGAAAGGGAAAGGAGAGGTTCCTACCCCATCACATGTAGGAAAGCTCTAAATTAATTGAATCTTCTTCTAAGTAATCTGACAGGTAACCATAAACAGAAACAGGAGACGGAAAACTAACTGGAAGTATTTGTACCTGATACTAGAATAGTTTATTGATTGCAAATGAATAGAGTGCTAACCAGCTGTCCTTCTGTGGATGGTTTCTCCATTTCTCACAGACACATTATTTGAGATAAGAAAGAGTATTATCCTGTGAAGACTAGTTTTCTTATTGATTGCTTCCTTCTCCTTGTCTTGACTTCTGTTATAAATATGCATACAGGTGAGTATGCTATATGGAGAGTATGCACTTTTCCTAATGGATTCCTTGCCTCCATATCTTTCCAAAACTAGGTTTTTGCTTTATGATGCATCATGAGATGCGATCACTTTTTAATGGTATTGGGTTCAGGATGGCAATGATTATCCTATCCAACTACCAAGATTTGGAGTTTGATGACATCTGACTAGCTGCATGAATGGTCTGGGCATCATAAGTAAGGTTAGAAGTTAAGCTATATTCCAGATGTGCGGTTTTACAAGGGTATATGAAATTTTGTTCCAAAGATGACCCAGCATGTACAAATTAGAAGGTGGGAAGTTAATTGAGGTTAAAATAATATTTTAATATCCTTTGATATGATGATGTGGTCTTCCAGTTGTAGACATGAAGGGAGATCACAAGAATGAGGATCTGGACTTTATTAGATTTTTTTTATTTTTATTTTATATTAATGCATAGTATTTATCTCTTACTTGTGGAGACAGAAGTAAAATAGATAGACCATATTGTATCCAATTATTCTTATTCATCCATGTATTGGATAAAATCTGGATAACAGAACCCAACACTTTTTATTGTGCCTCACAGTAAAATGGACCTCGGAGGTAAATTGGATTCCTTTTCTACCTTGCGACTATCTGCATATTCTTCCCTATCTTGAATCTTTGAAGCAGATTTGGAATCCATCCACAGGAGTGAAGAGCATGGAGGAAATACCCTGCACTTGGATTACAGGTAGTCCTCACTTTACAACAGTTCATTTAGTGACCATTCAAAGTTATAATGGCACTGAAAAAAGTGACTTATGACCATTTTTCATGCTTACAACCATTGCAGCATCCCCCCTGGTCACATGATCAAAATTCAGATGTTTGGAAACTGAGTCATATCTATGAGGGTTGCAGTGTCCCTGGGACACCTGATCACCTTTTGCAACCGTCTAAAAAGCATAGTCAATGAAGAAGCCAGATTCACTTAACAGTCATGTTATCAACTTAACAACTGAAGTGATTCACTTAACAACTGTGGCAAGAAAGGTCATGTTGTTGTTGTTGTTAGTTGCGAAGTTGTGTCTGACCCATTGCAACCCCATGGACAACGTTCCTCCAGGAGGTCCTTTTTGTACTGTCCATGGGGTTTTCATGGCAAAGATACTGGAGTGGGTTGCCATTTCCTTCTCCAGTGGATCACGTTTTGTCAGAACTCTCTGCTATGATCTGTCCTTCTTGGGTGGCCCTGCACGGCATAGCTCATAGCTTCATTGAATTACGCAAGCCCCTTCGCAAGTAATCCATGAAGGGGAAGAAAGGTCATAAGATGGGACAAATCACTTAACAAATATCTTGCTTAGCAACAAGAGCTCAAATGTGGTCATACATCAAGGACTATCTGTATTTGATGTTACAAATAGCCCCCAACATTTTTTTTAATTTTTTTTAATCCCATTTATATCTCGCCCTTCTCCGAAGACTCAGGGCGGCTTACAATCTAAGCACAAATCAATGAGGATAGGAATAGCGAGGTATAATTTATAGTTCTTGCTAGTGAAACCTCTGTAGCAGATCACACTCACTGCCAATTCCTACTGGGAAAGGGTGAAAAAGCCACAAGCCTATGAGTTGCTTTCTATTTCTGGTTTTTTTTTTCCAGAACAACTATGCAGAACCTTGGTGAAAACAGTTAAAGTGAAGCAGAAGTAGAATTAAAAAGGGGACAGGTTTAAGCGTAAGTTGTTGGAACAAAAACAACTATAATGATGTTTTTTTTACTGGAAACCCTACAGGACGAAGAAATCATATATCTGAACGAGAGGGCTTGTCATTAAAACTAGGGGCCATACCGCTGAAAACAGTCTTCTGTCTTTTTCTGCAATTAAGAAAAAGCTGTTCAGTGAAGACATCTTTTTCCCTATAAAATAAGGTGATGGAGTGGTAGGCAAAAGGGCAAAGTGGAGAGAGAAACCTGAAACAAAAATTAGCGTATTTGTTTGCAGTGGCTGTTTTTTCATTTTGTCTTTAAGAAACAAAAAAGAAAAAGTATTGCAGACCTGCTTTCCTCTCTATCATTAAAATGCAGGAAGTTGCTCTATAATGAATCTAGTCCTGGGTTGGTGCTATTGATCAGCAACAGCTTTCTAAGCTTTTAGACAGATTTGTTAACAGCCTCTCTTGGAAATATGGGAACATGAACCTTGGACTTCTTGCACGCAAAGCAAATGCATTACCACTGTACTACATGCTGTCTTCTTGATAATGCTTACCCCAGGATACAGTATTTCGGAGGCACTGAATGGAAATTTTGTTTCTGCCAATAATGCTTCAGGGTGAAGGGAGAAACATCGCCTTGAAAATGCTACAAATAAAAGGGGGAATTGTCTGCTAATCAAAAGGAAGGGACTTTGGAAAACCTTAGTAGCTGCTGCAAATTCTTTCAAAGGCCATTCCCCCCTCTTTAGGTTTTTGGAATTTTCCATGTCTTTTCAGGTGCTGCTTCTTTTTCTTTATTACTTGTAGGGATTTCACCCAGAGATCCTTTCATTCAACAGGGCAGAGCAGAGTAGTTTACGTCAGCTTTATGGCTGGCTACTGTTGTCATTCAGCAGATAAAGTAGAAGGTTATCATACCGCCACCAAGATAATAAAAGTATGGAAAAAAGCAAAAAGGCAGTGGCTTCATGGCTTCAACCTTCCATAAAATAAGTATTTGCTTTGGTACTAATAAAGGTTAGCTGGGAGACTTAAACTTTAAGTGTTATTCTCAGAAGACTTAAACTTTTTCCAGCCATGCAGAAATTAAAAGTAAGTTGTGAGCCAATTCAGAACAGAGAGCTGAGTTAAACTCCCATCTTTGGTGGCAAGATGAGCACATCAGTGTCAAAAGAGACCAAAGTTAAAACTTGGAATGACCACTTCAAGAAATGAGGAAAGAAAATGAACAGAACCCAAAGTGATGTGGGCCTTGCTGTCCCCAAAATGCTGGGACAGGCAGAGAAATAAATAAGACATTTAAGCTAACTGGATGGTCTCTCATGTTAAAATCAGCAACATCACGTCATCTTGCTTAATCCCCACTGCATTCTGCACTCTCCAAATATGGAACTGAAATTTTAATTTAATTTAATTTGTTGCACTGAAGTGTGTCACCATTTTGATTTGCAAATCTGTTTCGATAGAATGACTTCATTAAAGTTTCATCAGAGCAAGTTGCCCTTTCCAAACTTTGCATAACTGATCTGTTTTCAGCAGTAGATTCATGCCATAACAATGTGAAGGTTTGCTTTTGAAGTGGTTAAATTACTGTATTTTTTAAAAGTACACACTGCCGTTCTTCCCAAATAAGAAAGTTTTGCATAGTGAAAATTTAAGCGTTTTTCCAATGAAATAGGCATATTATAGCTCATTTGGTATTGATGCTGGTATGCAAGTCCATTTGTTTGTGCTGCCTGCTAGCTATTTCCCTGATAATGACCAGACTTTAAGGAAAATACATAGGGCTTAGGACACAATTTCACACTGGGTTTAACACATGCCATATGATCCCACTTTATTTTCATTTCTAGGTTTTTAAGTTTCATTTTGACTGCAGCTTGCTAGACCCCAAGATATCTGTCTTCCTCTTAGACTCTTGCATTGAGAGGAGTTTGGAAAACGTGTTCAGCAATGTTTCATTCAAAGAGCACATGTATTTTCTGTCTATATATATATATTTTAAAAAGCCTCCCCCTTGAAAAAAGTATGGGTAAACAGAGGACCCCTAAAGATATATAAAGGGAATATTAAAAGGAAAAGACTTTTTTTTTAATGGAGTGGTGTTCCTTCTTGAGATTTTTTGGCTCTCTGCAAGTCTCAGATGAAGAATTTAGCCATGAGCAATGCAGAGGCATTAGGCTTGTACAAATCAACCACAATTCAGTTCAACCTTCAAAAGGGGGACGATTTGAGTTTATGATTTGATGGCCCACACGAATTGATGTGAACCTGTTATGTATTCACAATTTATTAATGTTATAATAGTTATTAACAGGGCTGAGGTAAAAGCCGCGGCAGCTTTTGACAGCTGTCAAAAGCTGCCGGACAGAACTACGCAGGCGCCAACCGACTGACAGTTCTGCACGCACTACCGATGACAGCTCCGAGCTGTCAAAATCAGCCGGCTCCGATTGGCGGAAGCGAACGGCGCGGGAACCCGGCTCAGCCCTGATTGGCTAACCTGTTGACAGCTGCCTGTATAAATAGAAGTCATGTTCTTCTGTCGTTGCCTGGTTCGTAAATAAAGTTAAAGTTCTTTAACTTGCTGTCTCGCCTGCTTCTCTTCAAAGCACTGGCGACGAAGGTGGGATGCCTGCTTGCATAGCTGAAGTCACCGCCTAAGGGGAGAAGAGATTTTTTTCCCTTAGCCTGAGCTAGTCACTCGCTGAAGTCACTGGGAGCTTAACTCCTCACAACGCAAGCAGCTGTACCCACGATGAGACAGACAGCATGACGAACCACGGCCACATTCGAGAGTTTAACACTCGACACCCAGAATGCTGGGAATCTCATCTGGGCCAGGTAGAAGGATACCTGGTGGTAAAGAAGATTACGGACGACCGGGCGAAGGCAGCCGCCCTCCTCTGGCTCAGCGGGCCCGCTGTCTACGATGCCGCTGTGGGACTCTTCAGTCCAGAACCTATCGCCACGATCTCCTATGCTGATCTCACCGAGGGGCTGAGTAAACACTTCATGCCCACGAAGTCAGAGCTCTTCTGGAGGGTAAATTTCGCCCGAAGAATACAGCTCCCCGACGAGCCCACCAATGACTTTATAACCCGGGTCAGACATGCCGCACGGCGATGTCGGTTCCCGGACTTAGAGGACCGAATTCGGGACCAAATCGTCATTGGGCTTAAAGATGAGCGGCTGAGGAGGAAGCTGATCGCCAAGCCTGAACTGACACTGGCTGAAGTAGCTAGGGAAGTCATCGCCTACGAGGACAGCCACGGTGACAACCAACGTTCCCCTGATAGCGGGCCCAGCAGGTCCGTGCACCAGGAGGACGGAGGTTTCAGTGGTCCTGAAGAAGACGACGTCTCCATGGACATCGATGCTGTGCAGCGGCGGTTCGAAAAGCTCAGGCTGCAACGCAACAACAGAGAGGGCCCTGCCAACAACCAAAGGGGCGCTAACTTCCAGCCAAACAGGGCCAAGTGTGCCAGTTGCGGCGGAAGCCACCCAAGGGTAGCGTGCCGGTTCCGCAGTGCCAAGTGCCATGGATGCGGAAAGACAGGTCACCTCAAAGCCGTGTGCCGTAGCTGGAGCCGAGAAAATCTGCATGAACTGGAGGTGACGTCCGCAGGTATGAACCAGCACACACCCGGGGTCAGGCACAATTCCAAACCCCTAGTGCTAAACGTGAAGGGAAGGGCGAGGGAACACACTGTCCACAGCACCCTTAAGCCCAAAGTTAAGGTGGACGTCCTGATTCACGATATTCCCTGTGAGATGGAAGTGGACTCTGGGTCCTCCGTTTCACTCATTTCTTGGCAAACTTACAGGGATATTTGTAACCACAGCAATAAACGGCCCGCCCTTCGCCCCACTAAACTCCGCCTAGCGGATTTTCAAAAGACGCCCATTAAACTCCGGGGGAAGGCTTCCGTTCCAACAGAGTTTAAACAATTTAAGGGACCCCTTACGATACTAGTAACCCAGGAAAACAGGACCAGCCTGCTAGGACTGGACTGGTTTGAGGCATTAGGGATAGCGTTGACAGGCGTCAACGCCACTCAGCTGTCAAACTTAGAATCCGTCTGCCTTCAATTCGCGGACGTCTTTGACAGCTCACTTGGAAAATACACAGGGCCACCTGTATCGTTAAAACTAAATCCTAATGTAATGCCTCTCAGAATCAAGGCGCGAAGAGTTCCCTTCGCGTTAAGAGAAAAAATAGAAACTGAACTGGACCGATTAACTAACTTAGGGGTCCTAGAACCTGTAGAAGGGGCAGAATGGGAGACACCCATAGTGACCCCAATTAAGCCAAATGGCCAAATTAGAATATGTGCAGACTATAAAGCGACCCTAAACCGCGCTTTAAACGCCCATGCCTACCCGGTCCCGGCTGTCAAAGACATCCTTGCAGCCATTAAGTCAGGCGCCATTTTCGCCAAGTTAGACTTGGCTCAGGCGTATTTACAGTTGCCTGTCACCCCTGACACCGCCTTAGCTCAAACAATTGTAACCCACAAAGGAGCTTTTAAAATTAACCGCCTTCAATTCGGCATCTCCGCAGCCCCAGGGATCTTCCAAGAAATCATGGAAAAAACACTGAAAGGGATCCCTGGGGTCTGTCCATATTTCGACGACATCTTAATTGCAGGGAAATCAGAAAGCGACTTAGCTAACAAATTAGCAAAAGTGCTCCTTAGATTCAGGGAGGCTGGCCTTAAATTAAGAAGAGACAAATGCTCCATAGGGGTGCCCTCAACAGAGTTTTTAGGGTTTAAAATTGACGCAAAAGGAATTCACCCCACTGAAACAAAGATTAAAGCCATTAAAACAGCACCAACCCCTAAAAACAAACAGGAACTACAAGCCTTCCTGGGGTTGGTTAATTTTTATCATACCTTCCTGCCTCATAAAGCCTCCATCGCTGAACCCCTCCATAGACTATTAGATAAAGGCAAACCCTGGAATTGGTCACCTCAGCACGATAAAAGTTTTAATTTACTAAAAAACTTACTAACTAGCAATGCAACGGTAGCACTGTTCAACGAACAGCTACCCTTATGTCTGGCTTGTGATGCCTCTCCCTATGGCATCGGAGCAGTCCTAAGCCACTTAACTAAGGAAGGAACGCAAACCCCTGTAGCGTTCTATTCAAGAACGCTGTCAAAACCTGAGCGCAATTACGCTCAGATCGATAAAGAGGCTTCAGCTATAGTGGCTAGCGTAAAAAAGTTTCATGACTACCTATATGGCCGACCCTTTACCATTTTTACGGACCATAAGCCCCTATTAGGAATCTTTACAGTAAACAAACTAACGCCACAAATATTATCTCCCCGCATCCTGAGATGGTCCACCTTTTTGTCAGCCTATTCATACACTTTAGAATACAAACCAGGGAAAACCATGGGCCATGCTGACGGGCTTAGCAGACTGCCCCAACCAATAATCGACCCAGACCCAGCACCAGCTGGGAAAATGCTGGCTATCTCAGACCTGCCTGAATGCCCATTATCGGTTAAGGACATTTCTGCAGCCACTGCTGCAGACAAAACATTAGGCAGAGTCTTAGGCTATGTCACGTCTGGCTGGCATTCCACACCCCCAGACCCAGAATTCCAACCTTATATTTTAAAGCAAAAGGAATTATCCACCCATCAGGGATGTTTATTATGGGGCAGCAGGGTAATCATACCTGAAAAACACAGATTTAAGGTGTTAGAAAGCCTCCATGAAGGTCACCCAGGGACCGTCAAAATGAAGGCTCTGGCCAGAAGCTATGTCTGGTGGCCAGGATTAGACAAACAGATAGAAGCGCATGTAGCCGGCTGCTATCCCTGCCAACTTGTCAGAGCAGCCCAGCCCCAGGCTCCCATTCACAGATGGGAAACTACAAAGACACCCTGGTCACGTATCCACATAGACTATGCAGGTCCATTCCAGGGACAAACATTCCTAATAGTAGTGGATAGCTATTCGAGATGGCTGGAGGTGGCCCCAGTGAATAGCACGACTTCGGCAGCCACAATACAAGTTTTAAGGGGGTTGTTCGCAACACATGGGCTTCCGGATGTAATAGTCTCCGATAACGGCCCCCAATTTACTTCCTACAAATTCCAGAGTTTCACAACGGCGAACTCTATTAGGCACACCACCACAGCTCCGTTTCACCCATCCACTAACGGCTTGGCAGAGGTGATGGAGAAATCAACTAAAGAGGCACTGCGGAAAATCATCTCCGGCAACTGGCACCGCAGACTTGCTCAATTCCTTTTGGCTCAACACACCACCCCCTGCACAACTACAGGGAAATCCCCTGCTGAACTTCGATGGGGCAAAAGACTAACTACTAGATTAGACCGTTTACACCCCGACAGATCCCCTCCTAACCCAGAACTTCCCCTCCAGCACAGGACTCTCAGCACAGGGCAAGCTGTCTGGGCAAGGAACTACGGAGGGGGAAACAAATGGACACAGGGGGTTGTCATTGAACAAACAGGTCCCCTTTCATACATCATTGGCACAGGGCACAATTCCCACATCCACAGACACATCGACCAACTTCGGTGTCGCAGCCAACAAAATATGGGGGAAAGGGGGAACGACGAACTGCTGGCAGAAGCCCCACCGCAAACACTATCACACCAAAACCCCCCCGATCAAAGTCCACCGCAACAAGACCCCGCATAAAATGACGCTGAAACACCGGAGCCATGCCCCATGCCCCCCGAGCCAAATCTCGACACGCCGGGGGAAGAAGAACGACCAGCTGAGACAACTCTCCGGTGCTCCGATAGAATAAAAAGACCCCCAGCCTACTTGGAAGACTTTGAATGGGGAAACCCAAAAAAGAAACAGTTGGGGAAACATCAACTCAATCAGAGGGAGGGGTAAGGGGTGTTATGTATTCACAATTTATTAATGTTATAATAGTTATTAACAGGGCTGAGGTAAAAGCCGCGGCAGCTTTTGACAGCTGTCAAAAGCTGCCGGACAGAACTACGCAGGCGCCAACCGACTGACAGTTCTGCACGCGCTACCGATGACAGCTCCGAGCTGTCAAAATCAGCCGGCTCCGATTGGCGGAAGCGAACGGCGCGGGAACCCGGCTCAGCCCTGATTGGCTAACCTGTTGACAGCTGCCTGTATAAATAGAAGTCATGTTCTTCTGTCGTTGCCTGGTTCGTAAATAAAGTTAAAGTTCTTTAACTTGCTGTCTCGCCTGCTTCTCTTCAAAGCAGAACCACTTTGTGTTAAGTATCAGAAGAAGTACTTCTGAATCCTTTTGCAGCAGAAGAAGGGAAGAACTGGAGAAGTGAACTGAATTCAGAGAGGCTTGTTTTATTAATAAGAAGTAGCACCGCTTCCAAACCACAGAGCCAATCCCTGCAGTTCAGTCAAAGATAACAGGAATCAAGCATATAGCTAAGTACTGTTGAGATATAAAATAAAATCAGTTCTAAAGCACATTTTAAATACTGTAAAGGCAAAAGTTTCCCCTGTCTCAGGCGTAGGCAACCTTGTCTCTTTTATGACTCGTAGACTTCAACTCCCAGAAATCCTGAGCCAGCCATGCTGAGGGGAAAGGGAGAGGTTTCCAAGCTGAGCTATGCTGGCTCAGGAATTCTGGGAGTTGAAGTCCATGAGTCATAAAAGAGCCAAGGTTGCCTACCCCTGCCCTGTCTAGTCATGTCTAACTCTAAAGGGAGGTGCTCATCTCCGTTTTAAGCCGAGGGAGCCACATTGTCTGAAGACATTTTCTGTGGTCTTGTGGCCAGCATAAATATATGCTGAGATGCACAAAACAATATTATGTTCCCACCAACGTGGCACCTATTTATCTATTTGCATTTGCATGCTTTTGAACTGCTAGGTGGGCAGGAGCTGGGGCAAGTAATGGGAGCTCACCCCATTGCGTGGGACTCGGGTCTCATATTCAAGTACGAATTTCAATGTATGTTAGTATATTATGATGCGAAACCAAACAAATTGCATCATTCCTAAATTAATCAAATAACCAGGACCGCTGTTTATGTTTAGCCAGATAAACTACATACACACAAGGCTCCAGAATGCATTACTGACCCTGAATTAGAACTTCATCATAAGTATTGTTTATAAACACTGATTATGGGGTTTCTAAATCTACTCCATTCTAAAAATAGTATTCCCCCCCCACACTTTTTTTCCCCTTGGCCTGTTTACTGTTTCTTGCTTATCAAATCTCCTGCTGCCTTGGCAGAAGATCCTTTGGCCAGAATTGCCAAAATATAGCAAAGACTCAAATGAAGGAAGGAGGTCCTCTATGTTGCTGTGTGAAACCTTCAAGAGAATACAGCATCTCAGTGCTTCAAGCAGCTGGCTTGGAGAGACAGTCTGCTCACTTTTCCAAAGCTTTTCTTAAAATTGTTCACACAGCTCTACAAATTACTATTTCTCCTTTCTTCGGATTGCATAGCAAATCTGAAAATCTTATGGTTCCATCTAGGCCAGGGGTAGGCAACCTCGGCTCTTTTATGACTCATGGACTTCAACTCCCAGAATTCCTGAGTCAGCTGACTTAGGAATTCTGGGAGTTGAAGTCCATGAGTCATAAAAGAGCCGAGGTTGCCTACCCCTGATCTAGGCACTCAAATTAGACTCTGTGTTGATTTTACCAAGGGCAAATTAAGCAGAATTCAGATCGTGATTCCTGTGCTGGACTGAAGCAATCAAGAATAAGAATGCCATTATTACTTTTATAGGGTGACACTGTCTAAACAGGCAGACTGTGGTGTTTGTAATAATAGGTGTCTTTATACTAAGGAGAGACTAATATTCTCAGGACTCTTTCAAACATAGTTACTTTTTTTTAGAAACAAGGAACATCAGGTTTCAAAAATGACTACGTTCCCTTGATCCCAAGAAATCATTCCTCAGGTTCTTCTGACTTATAATTGTAGCCTTTAAGCTTATAAATACTATCCCCTGCCCCAAAGTGATTCCTAGGAAAATCAAAGACAGGGATTGATGTTTGATATTAATCTGCCTACAAAAATCAGCTGTGCCTCATGCCCCCAAAACCTGAATCCATGAGAAGAAGTTAAAGGTGCTAAGAGGCCCCTGGGTTTGTTAGTTTTGTCAGTCTAATTAATATTCACAGCAAAGTTTCAGATGGTATAAATTGGCACAGGTCCACCAAAGTCATTTGTTCCGCCATTTAAAAATTAGCAACCAGCCCTTGAATGGTGCCTTCTGTCTTCTGAACGCAGTCTTGCATCTTTAATGCTCTCTGAACTGAAATGTACAGGGCTCCCTCCACTGCTTCCTTGGCAGAGTTCAGAGACCTTGGTTTAGCCTTCATTATGGAGAAAATAGGATCTGAATTCAACGCAAAGGCCATGGAGCCCTGAACTGGAGCGCAACAATCTCATTTAATATTGCAGGAAATAACTGTAATGTTATATACGCATGAGGGAGAATTTTAGAGACAACGCATTTAGAGACAGAGACAGACAAAACACAGTAAGGAATTCTTAAGTCACAAAAATTTATTATGTTAAGAGCCTGAGTTTCAAGCTGACTTATGTTTTCCTTAAACACTAACATTTATTTTGTCAGTTAAGAGGTTTACTTTTTATTCCTGAAAAGCAAAAAAAAAAAAAATCAGTCTGTACTTGAGTTGCCAAATAGCCCCATCTCCACAATCCTTAGAGTGAAACGTATCTATTCTTTCCAAAGTTCTTGAATTCTTAAGACACAGCATATATGCCCGTTATGTACTTGAAAACCATCAAGTTTCCACTTGTGATTAAAGGGTGTAATCGAAAGAGGCTCTGTCGTGTTTTAAAATCTCCCTGTGATTCAGATTGTGCCTTCTATTGTTTCAAATCAGTGCTAGGCATGAAGTTGGGTTCCTGCCTTTGCAAGCTCTGTCAGTACCCCATCAAGAATTCTTTTCACATTGTCTGAAGTGGGAGCGTTTGGGCTGCAAAAGGAATATTGAATGAGATGGCTAAACGTCAGCCGTTGTAGTGGCACTGTGAGGTACAGGACTCCTGCGATTGTGTGTCCTTCTCAGTTGCCAGTTTAATTAGTTCTCAAGTAATGTTTAAACTGCTTTTGCATCAGAGATGCTCGCCCTCACAAAAGCGGCCTTAATACATTGCGGACAACCTTGGCTGCTTCATCTCTTTTTCCAGACTGCAACTCCATGCCAGATGTACTGTTGGCCAAGGCTTTTACAGTAGGAAATTGTATTGTGAGGAAAAATACAAACTATTCTGCCCTCAAGGTCTGTAAAAATGACCCATCCGGTGTGGATACAACAGCAACTTCAGGGAGGCCCAACATGTCTTCCAAATATCCCCTACTGAAAAATTCTGTGGCTATAAATGCATCTGTATCCATGCATAGAAACTGGGGATTGCAAATCCTGAGGGTTCAGAACAGGGGCGAGGAAGTCTTTTCATCTCTCTCCTTTTGTTCTTGCTGCTCTGTTTTGTTTTCTTAAGCTGGCTGGCTTGATACAAGTGATTCTTATGTACCCAGATGCTTTGTTCCACTTTTCTTACCAAAAGCACAGCAGTGTGGAGTTGCCTACCTCGCTTTTCAAAACCGAGGCAGCCACGTGAAGAATTCTCCAAAAGAATTTAACATTTTTATATTTATTTTATCTTATTGCTTTTCAAATTGCCCCCTTGCCCAACAGTAGTCGATCAGCTTACTTCACTATTTTACCAATCAACCTATCCCTTTATAAGTGTTTTAGGCAAGCCATATATTTATATTATTGACTTTCATTTTAATAGGAACAGAAGACGGCCAGATTAGGAACAGAGAAGTATTGTAAATACCATGCAGTGGTGTTTTGCAGTTCTATTGGTTGACTAGGAAGAGGCAAGACTTTCTCCTGAACGATGCAGAAAAACCTCTTTCTGCCAGTACATTATATATATTTCTTATTTATTACATTTATTTTATTAAATTGAATAAATGATAATGTTGCAGTCCTAAGAAAGAGGTTTGCTCATTATTGGGATTTGATTTCATTCTTGATGCATTCGGTCCTTTCTATGCTACATATCCAGCAATGCCCTTTCTTTTCTTATTGTTTGTGTTTTGAGGGCTTTCTTGCTAGTTGCAAAGTCGTGTCTGACCCATTGCGACACCATGGACAATGTTCCTCCAGGCCTTCCTGTCCTCTACCATCTTTTGGAGTCCATTTAAGCTCACGCCTACTGTTTCAGTGACTCTATCCAGCCACCTCATTCTCTGTCATCCCCTTCTTCTCTTGTCCTCAACCTTTCCCAGTATTAGGCTCTTCTCCAGTGAGTTCTTCCTTCTCATTAGGTGGCCAAAGTATTTGAGTTTCAGCTTCAGGATCTGGCCTTCTAAAGTCACAGGAGTCGTCTCCAGCAGCATAGTTCAAAGGCCTCAATTCTTTGGCGTTCAGCCTTTCTTATGGTCCAGCTTTCACAGCCATACATTGCAACTGGGAAGACCATAGCCTTGACTCTACACACTTTTGTTGGCAAGGTGATGTCTCTGCTTTTTAGTGTGCTGTCTAGATTTGCCATGGCTTTCCTCCCCAGGAGCAAGCGTCTTTTAATTTCTTGGCTGCAGTCCCCATCTGCGGTGATCTTGGAGCCCAGGAAAATATAAATGTATCAAATAAATAAATAAGCCCTGCAGTTAACAATACGGCAGTATGGGACATGATCTGTCTTCCCCAGTTTATAATGCTTTTCCAGCAGATGCACAAATCATAGTGCAAACTTTCTAAGGTTGAAATGTTTATGTAGGAGGCCTCCTTGGGACATTCAGTTCATGGGCAGTTCTACATTTTAAGCTGTGATTAGAATGTAGGGAGTTACTACATCCAATTGTTGATACTGCATTCTATCAATTTGTATGGCACCTAGTTACAGTCACAGGAAAAGTAAACCTGCTAATTACTATGACCACCAATTACTCTGTTCCATATTGAACTACCATAGGCCCAGCCCACTGCATCTCACAAATTTCAAACAAGGAAACAGAAAAGGCCTGCCTCCTGTCCCCCATCCCTAGTATAAGTCTTCTTGCTAAAGAAGACTATTTATTTCATTTATTTGTATCCCTCCGTTATTATTCTTTATGCAAACAACTCAAGACAGTGAAACAAGTCTAATATGCCTTCCTCCTCTTATTTTCCCTATAACAATTATGTTGTGAGGTGAGTTGGGCTGAGAGAGAACGACTGGCCCAAAGTCACCCAGCTGGATTTACTATGTGTAAATTGTACATCTTTGTCAGGCTTCACATAGATCTGGCTGTAAACCTTGGTTCTACAGCTTTTTCTTCCTATCCTTTTCTACAGGAATAAACCTATTCATCAAAAGGCTTGTGACTTGGCAGGATTACTTTATTTTTTTGTAGATAGGAATGAAGTCATCATAACAGAAGATCTGCCTGGCATAGGATGCAGAAATCAAAGCTGTATTTATAGATTTTAGCTTCTGTATTTAAATTCTAGGCTGCTTCCTCCTGTATTCCAAATATGTGGAAATTTACCGTTGTCTTGATGGCTTTGGAAGGTACTTCATCTAAGTTGACACACTATGTTTTCTCTAACATGATACTGTTGGCTCCTTCCCTGCCAGTTTCATCCCTAAAAAGCTTGCTAATTCATGTCTTAATTTCATGTTCTTTGCTATCAGTATACAATGGCCCAAACTGGACCTGAACTTTCATAGGTGGAATGGACAGAGATATTGTTTGCATATAAGGATCAAACTTCCACTGTTCTGAATGAGATTATTACAGTCAGTACCATACCATTACATGTGACTGCACAGCAAATAAAAATAAAAATAAAAAGGGACGCGGTGGCTCAGTGGGTTAGTTTATTTATATAGTTTATATAGTTTATTTGATTTATATACCGCCCTTCTCCTTGGTAGGGACTCAGGGCGGTTAGGACGCTGAGCTTGTCGATCAGAAGGTCAGCAGTTTGGCGGGTTGAATCCCAAGTGCCGCGTAACAGAGTGAGTGCCTGTTACTCGTCCCAGCTTCTGCCAACCTAGCAGTTCGAAAGCACGTAAAAATGCAAGTAGAAAAATAGGGACCACTACGGTGGGAAGGTAACAGCGTCCCGTGCACCTTTGGCGCCTAGTCATGCCGGCCACATGACCACGGAGACGTCCTCGGACAAACGCTGGCTCTTTGGCTTTGAAATGGAGATGAGCACCGGACCCTAGAGTCGGAAACGACTAGCACTCATGTGCAGGGGAACCTTTACATTTACCATTCCATTACATGTGACTGCACAGCAAATAAACTAATCTAGCCTAGCCATGAACAGCTGCTTTTAGAAGTTATAGGAGCCATGATTCTGCTGACATTGGGAGGGGTTTCAAGAGATGTGATTTTGATTCAGGGTCTTCCTAACCATTTCAAATAAAAAATCAAACATAGGAGTTTAATAATCCTGCATAAGCAGTCTGAGAGTTGGTTTGGTGTAGTGGTTAAGGCATTAGGTTAGAAACCAGGATAGTGGGTAGACTAGTACTGGCTTAGGCACAAAGCCAGATGACTATCCTTGGGTCAGTCATTCTCTCTTAGCCCTAGGAAGCAGACAGAGGCAAACCACTTGGCAAAGCTTTGCCAAGAAAATAGCAGGAACTCTTCTAGGCAGTCATCAGGAGCCAACAACGTCTCAAAGAGACAAAAAACCAACTATTAAGTAGTTGATTAAAATGTAATCAACAGACAAAGAAAATGCAAACCATTTCTACACTATGTCCAAGAAAATTGCATGGTTAAGCCCATATATCCAACAAGAGTCAAGCTCAAGTTCAAGGCATCTTGACTTGAAAGTGCCGCATTGTGAATTTCTAATGTTTCAAATCACAAGATAAAAGGATAGTTCTCTTGCTAGGACCCACCACAATTCCCCCATCTCTCTTTCTTGCCTCCTCTCACACAAACACAACTTATACTGAGCTTGAAATAAAAGTCAATTGAAGAATGAAAGAATTCTTTGAAAAAAGCTGAAGAATTCTCTCTTTACTATAGTCCCTTTCCCCAAATTTCCCACTATGTTAAGAACAGTATTTTCATGGACTTTTTTCCCATTTCCCCAATCTTCTAATTTTCACCTGGTTAGAAACAAAATTTTGACCCCCAAACGCCAGTTCCACGAACTTCAGAATATCATAAAGCCATATTGAAAATTATTCTCCTGACAATTTCTCCTGGCAATACCACTTTATACCAGTTCTAAGGGAACTTGTAGCTGGGAAAACTGTTTCTTTCATTATATCAGGGGGCATGGGGCTCGTCCAAGGATTTACGAAAATGGATATTCTCTCTGGACTGGCATAATGATGAGATTTAGTTCCATAAATAATTTCTATTCTACATCTATAAGAGGAAATTGGAGTGTTTGGGTACAAACAATAGAAAAATGCAACAAAAATTGCAGTTCACTTAATGCCTTCATGAAATTATTCTGAAGCATGCCATAGTTTTTCCTCCCTTCTTTTTTATGTATTCAGAATAATGCTAGTTCTTCTGAAAATAATTTTATTTCCATAGCAATGTCTATAGTTTTACACACACTTATTTGACAGAAATACATTTTTCACTCTACTGAAGTAAGTACTTTTAAGAATAAGCTTTAGCAGCCTTAAAAAAACATCTCAGTTTATTAAGATATGTATAAGCAAAAAAAAATTTAATTGCCATAATGAAGTTTATATTAAGTTTTGATACAATTAGAAATCTGTTAGCCTAAATATGAAATAGCAAATGTTAAGGGAAACAGAGAAGAAATATTTGATGATCTAACCTGAGATACCTAACAAAGAGTGTATTACTAAATTATTGTTTAACCCAGTTACCACGTTGCCTTCTAAATACTTTTATGTAAAACTGGAAAATCAATAAAATATTTTTTTAAAAAAATCTCAGGAAATGGGAGAATATTGAATTTTCATTGACTGGCCTTTTGTTTATTTTGAATGTATTACCCGAATAATATATTTTAATTCCCCAAATAGTAAGATTTGTTAATCTTAAATTACCAAGGTTGTATTGGACGGCAAAGTCCTCACCAAAGATGTTTCTTACAGCCACAGATTTAGCATCCGAAAGCCAATATGAATGCTTTCACTTGGCTAACCCTTTAATAAAGCTTGCTTACTCAGAAATGAATCCCACTTTCTTCTGTGAGTCCTACTTGGTCCCAGCATCTGTATTTTAGAATGGAATCTCCTGTCACACCAAATTCAATCCTGTTCTGTTTTATTGTCAGGGAATTATCCTCTTAATAGAGAGACAGGGTTCTGATCCCTGTACATAATTTTTTCTCATGTTCCTTTTTGTTGGAAAAAATGATTTTTTTATTTAAAATGTAGCTTTAAAAGAGTGTACAGGTAGTCCTTACAACCACAATTGAGCCCAAAATGTATGTTGCTAAGTGAGAAATTTGTTAAGTGAGTTTTGCCCCATTTTACGACTTTTCTTGCCACAATTGTTAAGTGAATCACTGGAGTTGTTAAGTTAGTAACATGGTTGTTAAGTGAATCTGGCTTCCCCTCTGACTTTGCTTGCCTGGAGGTTGGAAAAGGTGATCACATGACCCCAGGATACTGCAACCATCATAAATATGAACCAGTTGTCAAACATCCAAATGTAAATCACGTGACCATGGGGATGCTGCAATAGTCATAAGTGTGAAAAAATGGTCATAAATCACTTTTTAAAGTGCCATTATATCTTTGAATGGTCACTAAATGGACCGTTATAAGTCAAGGACTACCTGTATAAGAAAAAAATATTGTATGCATTTAGCAAAAATTTCTTTGCCATGCTTCACCAATCTGACACCTGGTTTAGTGGTATTTTGCTTGTCAGCAGCAGATATAAATGCAACTATAGTTCTACCATTTCATCATCATTTATCATTAAATTATTAATTGTATTAACTTAATTGTTGCTACTTTGGATAGATAGGTAACAAAATTCACTCACTTCCTGCTGTGCTGAGCAACAGAGATAAATAACCTGGTATCTAGGTGTTTGTTAATAAAGAGGTTGTCACTGTGATGCAATTACATATTCATCATTTTATTTATCATATGTTGTTTTGTCTACACAACTGACATTATTACGAGAAGCATCAGCTTTGAAAATTGTATCTTTTTTTCCTGACTATGTTGGTAAGATTACAATAGCTTATATTTCTTCATAAATTAACTCTAGAAAAAAATCTGAAATATATCAATCAATCAAATCTTTCATTCACTTAACGTAGGGGTGTCAAACTGCCGGCCCACGGGCCAGTTTCATCATACCAAAGCTGCACCCACCCCATTGCCAGCAATGCAAAAAGAGTTGCAATAAATTTCGACACGTCACATGACGTGGCAAGTTTGATACCCGTGATTTAACACATTTGCTTTTACTCCATACATTCCAATATTTGTATCCAAGGTAGTTTCATTTTTATACCACCATCACCCAAATTGGTATGAGATCAGATTCACCTCACCAGTAATGGTACTAGAGGTCTTGCAAGCAACAATCAAGAACAAATGTGAACTGAGTTTTATCCAATGCAGAAGGTAGAGTCATCTAGTCTAAAGAAAAGAAGAAATGGGCAATATGATAGCAGTATTCCAGTATTTGAGGGGCTGCCACAAAGAAGAGGGTGTCAAACTATTCTGAAAAGCACCAGAGAGCAAGACAAGAAACAATGATTAGACACTGATCATAGAGAGAAGCAACTTGGAATTAAGGAGAAACTTCCTGACAGTGAGAACGATTAATCTGTGGAACAGCTTGCCTTCAGAAATCGTGGGCGCTCCATCACTGGAGGTTTTAAGAAGAGATTAGACAGTTACTTGTCTGAAATCGTATAGGTTCTGCTGCTTGAGCAGGGGGCTGGACTAGAAGACCTCCAAGGTTCTATTCTATTCTATTCTATTCTATTCTATTCTATTCTATTCTATTCTATTCTATTCTATTCTATTCTATTCTATTCTATTCTATTCTATTCTATTCTATTCTATTCTATTCTTCCTTCATTCCTATTTTTATGTCCCCTCTTTAGCCATATATCACTTTCAAAGGCTATATGCCTTCTCCCCCACCCCTTTATTTTTTGAGGCAGGGCTATCTGTTCTGCAAAGATAAGTGTTGAGTTTCAGCTGGAGGTCCGCTAAAGGACCTGATCACCTGACAAAGAAGATTCAGTAACTGAAATACAAGCAGACTTTGTAAAGTGACACGGCGTTTAGGAACAGAAGCCGGTTGTCATGGACCCATTTCTACCATGTTTTAACAAGTTGACCCCTGCACAGTAGGAACAGGCTGGCTTTCATATTGAGAGTTACTTCATCTTACATTTCTAAGACATTCGCTTAAAATGTTGCATCCGCACATTTTAAATATCTGCCAGAGATCTTCCATGTCATGTGAAAAAACATAAGGTTTCATTTATTTTATGTGAAATAAAATTGCATAAGTATTATATATGACTATGCATAACTAAAAAGCATTTATTGCATTATAATCATCTTCTTCTAGACAGCAATGGTGTCCCCATGGTTTATTTTGCACATTAAGAAAATATGCAAATTCATAAGCTGCACAATGACACATATTTTCTCTTAAGACTATTCTGTGTGCCCCTTAACTGATTCATAAGATCTAGTTGCATACAACTAGGTAATACAAATCTGTTTTCTCTGAAATTCAAAATCTGCCTTTGCAAATTACTTCAAAGTGTAGAAGGGTGATGCATAAATATTTGCTCAACTTTTATTGATTATGTCAAGTCAGTGTCAACTTTCAGCTATCCCATAGATAGATAGATTTTCTCTAGGAGGAACTGTCCTAACCTGGTCCTTCAGGTCTCCCAACAGTTGCTCTAATTTTTTGCTTTAATTAACTCTTTCTACCTTGCTGTCAGTCATCTTCTTCCTTCCACCTTTCCTAGCATTAGAGCCTTTTTCCAGAAAACTGGGTCTTATCATAATGTGTCCAGAGTAGGATAATTTGAGCCTGGTCATTTATGCTAGAAGTTGGATTGACTTGTTCAATAATGCATTTGTTTGTTTACTTGGTTATCCATGATATTCTCAGGGGTCTTCGCCAACATCAAAGTTCAAAAGCATCAATGCTCTTTCTATCCTGCTTCTTCAAAGTTTGACTTTCACATCCACTGATTGTTCCAATTCTGAATTTTTGTAGGTATAGACACATCATGGCACCCAAGTATCTTTTTTGAGGTCCTTCATAGCTAATCTACCAAGTGCTACGCTGCTAAACTATCCACTACTTTAACATCTTCATTGTCAGTTCTAAGGCTGGCTGCTGCACCTGTTATCATTAGTTCAGCCTTTTTTATATTTAATCTTAGCCACATTATTTTTCATGGTGCACCATTTTTATTATTAGAGCTTGCAGATCATTTTCATGTTCGACTATCAGAGTAGTGTCATCAGGACAGCATAGGTTATTGATGTTCCTTCTTCCCATTTTAAAACCTGGCCCCTCTTCTTTCAGACCAACTTTTCCTCCGTGTATATTCTACATATAAACTGAATAAATAAAGGGAACATATACAGCCTTGCTTTACTCCTCTGCCAACCTGGAGCCAGTCTGTTTCACTATTTCTATCTATATTGTGGCTTTCTGATAGATGTGTAGGCTTTGCATTAGAACAATGAGATGTTGTGGGATTCTCATTTTTCTAAGCATATTCCATAGCTTGACATAGTTGACACATTCAAGGTCCTTTCTATAATCAGTGGGGGAAAAAATACTGAGTGTGCATCAGCAATAATGTCTCTAGTTTCTTTAATAAAATCAGCTTGAATAACTGGCATCTTCCTTTCCAAGTAGGGCTTTAGTTTGTATTGCATGATCCTAAGCATTCTTTTGCTGCCATCCGAGCAACCTTTTTTTTATTACTACTTTCTTATAAAATTATGATAATGACAAGAATTCTCTATATTCCATAATACCCCTATTATTTCTATGGAGAATCATTTCTGCCATCACTTCTCATAATGGAACAGTAGATGATAAAATATATTCCAATGGATGTCATAGGGAGATTTGTTTGTTTGTTTAATGAATAGCTGTAATAAAAATGGACCATAAATATAGTCACTTTTTTCCCCCTGAAGGAATTCTGGAAATATTTCCTGGGCCTGTAGAATTTGAGCTTTGTTGTACACGTGTAAATTAGGATTAAGAAACACAATGAAAGAGGTAACAAACTGGAATAAAATATGGACCGTATGTTTCATGATCTTGCAGCTGCAATCCTAAACAGGGTTTTTGCAGGACTGTCTCAATGAAATGGAGTTTACCTCTCAGCTAGTGTTCATGATATTGCACTGTTTTTTTGTTGTTGTTGCAGCCCTCTCTGACGAAAATAGTGAGTGTCCATCTTCTGAAAAACACTCTGCATATGGGCATGCCCCTTTGCCTGCTGTTAAGCACTGCAGACTTCTGTAAGTCACAGCGAATGCATTTAAGTATGGTTCATTAAGCCTGAGCTCCGCATCACATCCCCAGGCCCTTGTGGTGCTCTATTAAATCAAATGTCAGCAGCCTTGCAGAAATCTGCCTATATCAATGCAGATGTTTTATAAGCATGCCGGCTTGCACGCTGCACGACAACTGTAAATGGAAACAAATTATAATCCATCCCTTGTAACCCTGTGTCCTTCCTTCTTCTCCTCCCAAAAATAAATCTGGCATCATCTTTAAGTCTTCCCCCATTTGAGACACACTCATTCTTGCTGCAGCTTCTGCAGAATTCGCCTGCTGAAGGCTTGCCCAGCGCTTCCCCCGTGCTGGTCTTGCTCTCTGGTTATTGGTTTCACCTGTAAACAGTCCATTGCCACTGCTGACTCCACTAAACATAATTGTACTTCGGTCTGCATTTTATGTCAACTCTGGAGCTATTAGCCACTAATATCAACAGTGCTGCTCAGCCTAAGATCATTTATGGCTCCCCTGCTCCACTTAATGCTTCTGCTTTAGAAGCACACTATTATTAATAGTTGCCCAGCTCAGGAAAGGCAAATTAAGTATTTCATTTGGGTTAGGCATTATGTGCAGCCTTTCTGTGTTACATTTGGACAAAACTGAGCAAGCGTTTCCATGGGGTGGGAGCGTGCATTGTTTAACTTTTCTAACCAGAGAGCATCCTTTCATATCTTTCTTTGAAACCTTTGTTTTCTTACAGCTATCTTTGTTATAGTTCAGTAAATTAAGTGAGCATGCACCAAAGTATACATATTGCCAATACGTCTTGAAAGCTGTTGTGCTCGCGGCCCTTTCCTTAAGTGCTTTGTGCTCTGTATATATATATGCCCATGGATCTATTTTATGTGGCTGATGATAGAAGCTGCCATGCTGAGGCAGCATATCTTAAACTTCTTCATTAAGATGTGTTTAAGTAAGAGGACAGTTATTTCTGAAAGCAATTGCCCAAAGAGATTTGCATGCCCAACCAACCTGAAAGGCTATCTGAAAATAAAATTCAGCCAGATAGTACTAGCAATAACATTTAGACTTCATAGTACTTTACAGCACGTACTGGGTAGTTTACAACCTCAGCACATTTCCCCCATCGATCTGGGTTCTCATTTTACTGACCTGGGATGGATGGAAGGCTAAGTCAACCTTGAGCCAGTCAGGATCGAACTCCTGGCAGTGAGCAGAGTCAACCTGCAATACTGCATTCTAGCCAACTGAGCCACCACGCCACCTTATCAGATATATGATACATTTATGCTGTTGAATATCTGTCCTATCAGCAGAAAATTAAATCTTGAATCTAGAGGGAAAAACCACCATCACTACTGATCTGTTATACAGCTGCTCCTCAGGGTGCTGGTAACTCTCTTGCTCGAGATTGTGCCCATTCTAGAAACCTTGACTTAACAGGGATTTCATCTGAGAGGAAATCCTTTTTCTCTATACCTTTCTGGCCAATGGAGGCCTGTTCTATTTCCTTGGCTAATTTTTCTTTCTGGTGCCAGTTTCTCAGCCATCTGTGCAATCCATTGACTTCTTTAAACATCCGAGAACAGCTCGTTTTGTTCTTCCTTTGGGAATGCCCCAAACTCAGGAAAGATTTTGTTCTGAAGGAGCCAATCCAGTGGTCCATCTGGCCTCTCAAACGACAGACATTATTTAAAGTAATCAAGTTTTTCATGCACTTCCCTGGGACCTTCTGTCTGCAGACCCTTGGCAAGGCTCTTTCCCTGACTTGCATACCAAACTCCAAAGAGCATTCTGATTCCCCAGCATGTTCCACGGTGGGATCCTCGCATCTAAAGCAGAATGCCCTGCTCGGCTATACTTTCGTACTTTTGTTATTTATTCCCTCTGTTTCCATACAGCCGTACACCCGCTCTCCCCCCCCCACACACACCCCTCTCTAAATCCTGGCAGTTCTATGCCTTCCGTGATTTCTTGGTGGCGAAGGACGATCGCTGAAAGTGAATGCACTGAACTTCTAGACTCTTACAGAGAAGAGCTTTAATTGAGATTGCACTGAACCAAAGGATATGTTTGGAGATTTCTCCTTTGCAGAAAAAAAAAGAATTATGCTTCTGATTTAGGCCATACCCTCTTCTCCTTCACAGTCAATTTTTTTTAAAAGAAAATATATGTGGTAAATGATGTACTAGAAGTCAACATTGCTGTTCCAGCTATTGAGTCAGTTGAACCAGGAAGCTGTACCTTTTCAACATCTTGTTTCTTGCCGGTTTTCAAAGGTGCCTGTAGCCTCCATATTTCCAGTGACAGAACGAATGTTATAAACAACATGTTGCAATAACGTCCTTCTGATTTTCCATTTAAAATTATGATTTCTAGCATGCATTCTGTGACTTTCCATTTCTGGTGTGCTTTGCTCCGCCTCAAAGCCTGGCTTAGCTAGATAGTCAAAACTTCTTTTTTGTGCGATATTTGGTTTGCAAAGTTGAATTCCCAAGTTGTGATCAGTATGTTCTTCCTTCATTAAAACTGTTGCACAGTTCTCTGAGGGGGCAAACTTGCTAAGGTTTGCTTCAGAAGTCAACTGCCCTAGATACTGTGATGGGTACAATATTAATTCTGGCTCTGTAATTCTGAAAAAAGCCCTCACCAGATCACAGGATTAAAGCTTTATTGTAACCTTCTGCAAATATATAGCTGACAGTGATTATAACTTTGCTATGTACTTTGTGTCTTTAACTAATGAGCAATATATATTATCTTGGGTAATCTTATAATAGGTTGGGAGGAAAAGAGACAGGAAGAATGAATTATTAGAATGAGACAGAGCAAACATTTTCTTATGTGTTAAGGGGAATCTTGCATTCATTAAAGTCTGTTTAATTAATTAACATGGCTAGCATTCACAGATAAGTCCTCATATGTATATAAGAGAAAGACACAGATAGATTTTTAAGTAGCTTGGAAATAACTCATCTAGACCAGTGTATTTGCTTGATGAAGAGATGGTTCCCACCAATGTTAATACCATTAATCACTCTACTTTTCCTTCTGAAGCAAAAGTACTGAAAATCTAGTGGCTCTATTCCTCCATGAAGGCTAGGAGATTACTTATGCCAGTGTCCTTTTCTCCTTGCCATTTCAGTGTCATGTCTTAAAATGATCTGAGCAAACTTGCAGGAGGTACATAAGACCCCCACAGGAAGGGAAAGACAATGAGTATCACTTCCTTCTTGGATGTTCCTGCAAGAAGGCACACTTTAGTTTCATCCTAAAATCATTATCAGCAAGGTTACTGGGAATGCAACTTAACCAAGAAAAGGTATAATCCAAGATGTACTGTATATATTTGGATCCAGTTTTGGTCACCACGATGTAAAAAAGATGTCGAGACTCTAGAAAGGGTACAGAGAAGAGCAACAAAGATGATTGGGGGACTGGAGGCTAAAACATATAGGGAACGGTTGCTGGAATTGGGTATGTGTAGTTTAATGAAGAGAAGGGTGAGGGGTGACATGATAGCAGTGTTCCAATATCTCAGGGGCTGCCACAAAGAAGAGGGAGCCAAGCTATTCTCCAAAGCACCTGAAAGCAGGACAAGAAGCAACGGATGGAAACTAGTCAAGGAGAGAAGCAACCTAGAACTAAGGAGAAATTTCCTGACAGTTAGAACAATTAACCAGTGGAACAACCTGCCTCCAGAAGTGGTGAATGCTCCAACACTGGAGGTTTTTAAGAAGAGACTGGACAGCCATTTGCCTGAAATGGTATAGGGTTTCCTGCCTGAGCAGGGGGTTGGACTAGATGACCTCCAAGATCCCTTCCAACTTATTATTATTATTATTTATCCCATTTTTTATTTTTATAAATAACTCAGGTCAGTGAACATACTTAATATATCTTCTTCCTTCCCCCCCCACAATAGTAACAACTCTGTTACTAAAGTGTTCATGCCTAAGGCAGGACTAGAACTGACAGTTTCCTGGTTTCTAACTGGGGCCTTAATCACCAGATCAAACCGGCTCCCATACCTTCCGAATACTATATCAATATATGCTACATACAATGCAATAATATAATACCTATTGAAAGTGTGGAAAAGTGGTAATACTTGATATGTAAATTCCAGGCACAATCTGAGAGCGCTAGAACATTTAATGATCTAATACTGAGTGTCTCTCCCACTTGTTTATGTAATCCACTTATTTACCACCTTCTTTTCGGATCATAATAAATTTAGATGCACTTCTATTAGGCTACCATATCTGGGCTGCAGAATTGTGGATGATCCCTAGATTGCAGTGAAGAGACGCAGACACTTCTAACAGCTTGCTGCCATCTAGCCCAGAGATGGTAGATTTAGTTTACCATTACTGTAAAACCAGCTAGAGCCACCATATAGCAGAGGTAGACAGCATAAACAAACAAACAAACAAAAAAACAAACAAAATAAAATAAAGCAATATTGTAAGTACTCATTGTGCTCTGTGTGTGCGTGTGTGTGTGTGTGTTTATCTGTATACAAAGTTCACACAAGTTCACAGAAGAGCAACTAAGATGATCAAAGACCTGGAGACTAAAACATATGAAGAATGACTGCAGGACTAAAGAAAATAAGAAATAGGGGTGACATGACAGCAGTGTTCCAGTATTTGAGAGGCTGACACAAAGAAGAGGGGGTCAAATTATTCTCCAAAGCACCAGAGGGCTGGACAAGAAACAATGGTTGGAAACTGACCAAAGAGAGAAGCAACCTGGAATTAAGGAGAAACTTCCTGACAGTGAGGACAATTAACCAGTGGAACAACTTGCCTTCAGAAATCGTGGGTGCTCCATCACTGGAGGCTTTTAAGAAGAAACTGGACAGTCACTTGTCT
This sequence comes from Vipera ursinii, assembly GCF_947247035.1. Taxonomy (NCBI): domain Eukaryota; kingdom Metazoa; phylum Chordata; class Lepidosauria; order Squamata; family Viperidae; genus Vipera; species Vipera ursinii. The sequence continues at coordinate 135,319,618 of NC_139512.1, forward strand.
GAGATGGTATAGGTTCTGCTGCTTGAGCGGGGGGCTGGACTAGAAGATCTCCAAGGTCCCTTCCAGCTTCTATTCTGTTCTGTTCTGCTCTGCTCTGCTCTGCTCTGCTCTGCTCTGCTCTACTCTACTCTACTCTACTCTACTCTACTCTACTCTACTCTACTCTACTCTACTCTACTCTATTCTATTCTATTCTTTCTGCCTGTCTCTCTCTCTCTCCCTCCCTCCCTCCCTGTGTGTGTGTGTGTGTGTGTGTGTATACAAACACATACACATACATTGTGTGCTCCTGTTCATCCATTTATTCAATCTTTTATTGTCAGCACTTTGAAGTAGTCCATACAGGAAAACAAATTCATGAGAACTAATACTACCTTTATTGTAAGGTTACAGTAACATAGTTTTGCAAGTCTGAAAGTACTTCCCTCCTCACTTTCTCCACCCTCATCCCTCTTTGGATGTCTCAGACTATTGTCTTGGCTGCAGGTCTTCCTTCCATGTCCCAAGGGTATTCTCACAGCTCATTACATTTAGCTTCATATAATGAATTAATTACGTCTTTTTAATCATTAATACTGAAGTTTATTTTACTATTTGGTTGGTAGTATAACTTGCTGTTTTGTACCACATGAACTAGCAAAATAAGAATTACAAAATTTGAAATTCAAGATATTTAGCGAGAGCCTGACTGACAAAGCTGATTTACTGTAAGAAAGAAGCAAGATTGCTCAACAAAAATGTTAAGATTTACAAGAACTGCTTATTAGAATGATTGTTGAATCCAGCTAGTTACTTGTCACCTACATGGCTATTTATCTGTATCTAACATCTTTCTTCAGAGTTAATTCCAGTTATATTTTGATGGCCAACTTGAACAAATTGAGTGCTTATGTGAGTAATCTACTCCTATGAATAACATATTGCTATTAACATTTATAGAGCTCTATGATTCTTATTTTCTGAAGTGGAAAATCACAGTAAGTTGTCATTTACAAAGTAAAAAGGGTAAAAGTAAAAAGCTCTGTAAAGGTAAAGGTAAAGGTTCCCCCGCACATGCGTGCTAGTCGTTTCCAACTCTAGGGGCCAGTGCTCATCTCCGTTTCAAAGCCGAAGAGCCAGCGCTTGTCCGAGGATGTCTCCGTAGTCATGTGGCCAGCATGACTAGACGCCAAAGGCGCATGGAACACTGTTACCTTCCCACCGTAGTGGTCCCTATTTTTCTACTTGCATTTTTACGTGCTTTCAAACTGCTAGAGCTGGGACAAGTAACAGGCGCTCACTCTGTTACACGGCACTCGGGATTCAACCCACCAAACTGCCAACCTTCTGATCGACAAGCTCAGCGTCCTAACCCACTGAGCCACCGCGTCCCTTTACAGAAGCTCTGTACTTCATGCTAATTATTGTTGGAATTACAACTCACAGTACAGAATCCTACCTTGTGAGTTTTGATGGCTTACCTTCCTACTAATAAGTTTAAGATTTTAAAAAAATCATTTGCCACAGAGCAACTGGCTACCTGAAGCAATACAAAACAGAGATGTGATCCCTTGACACTTTTGTGATTATTTTAATAAATATCCAAAAATAATTAAATGGAAATTGGGGGGGGGGAAATCCATTATCTTTAATTGGTGACATAGATTCTCCATTTTTAAAACATTGGCAGAAAAGCTCATGAGATAATTAAATTTCCTTTAAATTCAGTAATTCAACTTTTTAACCTTTCAGGTTTTTCATTAATCAAGGTTTGTCAGTTTTAATCAGAATGCACTCATAACCTACTGCCAAAGTAATTAAAATGCCAATTCTGCTGGCAAAGGTACAACAGTCGTTATCAAAGTTACATAAGTTATCTGGCTGCCACATTGATTCTTCCGATCACATTAATAGACTAATTGGCTTTAGTGGGGAATTAATCTTCAGATGTCCCCTCATTCTTTCAAGTTCTAGAATGGACTTTAGTAGCAGTTTATTCAACTCCTTTAACATCCATTAACTCAGTAAAATATGAACTCAGATCCTCAAACTATTTATGCTACTGGAGTTCAAATAGAATCACTCTGGAATACGTTGGCTGAGGCATAAAAGTCATACCAGAATCTAACTACTTTAATTAAAGCCAGTGATAACAAAAGCTTTAATATTCCTAGGGTAATATGTTTGACCCACAAATAATTTTCTTACTTATGTACCCTACTTTTTGCTATGTACTGTACTACAGTGTGAATAAAGAAACAGAAGTTAGCTTGAGTACAAAGTGGCCTCTCACAAAAATCATGAAGAAAAAGGAATTCGTGAGAGAGATTTAATGCTGTATTATAGGAAAACAGCAACTGTTATTATGTATTAATTGTCTATATCTTGTGCATACATATTCCCTATTAATACACACAAAAATACATAGGTGATTGATTTAGCTCAATGGAAGATAATTTCATTAGCCATATGAATGATATATTCAGTATAAGTGATAAGTTCAGTTTCCTTGAGGACAACCATATATTTACATACTTCCATGAGTATTTAGTTATTTAATTTATATTCAGCCTTTATTATTTTTATAAGTAACTTAAGGCATTGAGCATACCTAATACTCCTTTTTTCTGTGAGGTGGATTGGGCTGAGAGAGAAAATGACTAATCCAAACTCACCCTGCCAGCTTTCATGTCTAAGGCAACATTAGAACTCACAACCTCCTGGATTCTAGCCTGGTGTCTTAATAAAATCTATGAAGTACCATGATTAAAGCTTTCAATGTTGAAAGATGATTAATATTTTTTCACCAGAATTAAATCTTTGTAATGGAATATAAGAAGCAACAGTGAGAACTGGACACGGAACCACTGATTGGTTCAAAATTGGGAAAGGAGTCCGGCAAGGCTGTATACTGTCGCCCTGCCTATTTAACTTACATGCAGAGCACATCATGAGAAAGGCAGGGCTAGATGAATCAAAAGTTGGAATTAAGATTGCCGGAAGAAATATCAACACCCTAAGATATGCAGTTGGTACCACTCTAATGGCAGAAAGTGAAGAGGAACTAAAGAGCCTCCTGATGCGGGTGAAGAAGGAGAGTGCAAAAGTTGGCTTGAAACTCAACATTAAGAAAACCAAGATCATGGCATCCGGCCCTCTCAATTCCTGGTAAACAGATGGGGAAGAAATGGAGGTAGTGACAGATTTTATTTTCCTGGGCTCCAAGATCACCGCAGACGGAGACTGCAGCCAAGAAATTAAAAGACGCTTGCTCCTGGGGAGGAAAGCCATGGCAAATCTAGACAGCATACTCAAGTGCGTTTAGTCAAGGCCATGGTTTTTCCAGTTGCAATGTATGGGAGTGAAAGGTGGACCATAAGAAAGGCTGAGTGCCAAAGAATTGAGGTCTTTGAACTATGGTGCTGGAGAAGACTCTTGTGAGTCCCTTGGACTGCAAGGCATTCAAACCGGTCAGTCCTAGAGGAGATCAACCCTGACTGCTCCTTAGAAGGCCAGATCCTGAAATTGAAACTCAAATACTTTGGCCACCTAATGAGAAGGTAGGACTCACTGGAGAAGAGCCTCATGCTGGGAAAGATTGAGGGCAATAGAAGAAGGGGACGACAGAGAATGAGGTGGCTGGATGGAGTCACTGAAGCAATACGCGTGAGCTTAAATGGACTCCAGAAGATGGTAGAGGACAGGAAGGCCTGGAGGAACATTGTCCATGGGGTCGCGATGGGTCAGACACGACTTCGCAACTAACAACAACAACAACAACAATGGAATGTAGTATTAATAACACCAAAAATTATTTTTAAAAATCACATTCTTAAATAAAGTTAGAATTGTGTATGCCTATACTGTCTAAAGCATGCTACATTGTTATTCTAGTTCTACTGTTCTAGTTGTTCTTTGATTTTATATAGAAAGTTGAGTTTAGCTCTTTAAGGCATGGGTGTCAAACTGCCAGCCCACAGGCCGGATGCGTCACACGGAAGCCACACCCACCTCATTGATGGCAATGGCAAAACTGTCCTGATACATTGCGCGACGTCACATGATGTCGCGAGTTTGACATGTCTGCTTTAAGGCAATATCTACACAGATACTACACCCTTCCCCTGCAGTGGTGGGATTCAAATATGTGAACAACTGGTTTTCTGTGTGGATGCCGCTTCTGGAAGTCCATTCTGGGCCTGGGGAACAAAAAATTAGCTACCAGTTCTTCCGAACTGGTGCGAACTGGCTGAATCCCACCACTGCCCCCCTGCCTCCTTTCAGAAGTCTGAGATCACATGATCTGTGGGGATCACAACTCTGGCTTGAAAAAATATGAATGGTGGAAGGAGGACAGGGCAAGCACCTGATTCACCAGAGGCTGAAGGCAGAGAATATTGCAGGTACCTTCTCCTAAGAAGGTACATATGGTGGGATTCAGAAGAAGGGCCTTCTCTCTGGTGGCTCCCTCCCTTTGGAACATCATCTCCACAGAGATTAGACTGGCCCCCCACTTTGACATTCTTTTGCAAGACCCTGAAGATCTGGTTTTGCCAATGGGCCCGAGGAACCCAAAGTGGGATGGAGCGCATCAAGTGGCTTGTTTGACTGATTGCTGTTGCCAGGGACATGGGGGTTATTGGTTTTATTGTTGTATATTGGGTTCATATTTTTGTAAGCCGTCCAGAGTCACTGAGAGTGAGTGGGTGGCCATATAAATTTTCTACATAGATTAGATGATAGATAGATAGATAGATAGATAGATAGATAGATAGATAGATAGATAGAGCAAGAGACAGATACTGTAGATCACAAAAAACCCTTAACTGACAGCAATACCTAGTGACAAAATCTGTTTCTTTTCTGTCCCTGTGGGATTGGGTTCTGACTAGGAGAGAGTCTTTTTTTCCAACAGCATGTCCCATTCTCCGGAATTCCCTCCCAGTGGAGCTTCATAGATAGTTCCGCAACAGAAAGCTGCTTGGAGCCTCAAATTCCACACACCAGTTTTTGGGGAAGGGGAAAAGATTGTAAAGAAGACCGCTGGTTCACAATACAGATATAAATGTATGGCATTGTGTCATTCTACTTATGGAAAGCATTTATGCCTTGGGTCCAAATTTGGCCTCACAAGACAGATGCCAGGAGTTCCAAGGCCTGCCAGCACAACTGCTGCTATTTCCACGATTCCCATCACCTCAATATTCTCTCTCTGGCATCTATAAAGAGAGAATCTATAAAATGTCATCTATAGGTAGTCCTCGGGTTCTGACAGCAATCGGGACTGGAGACTGCAGTTGCTAGGCAATGCAGTCATAAAATGCAACATTGCATGACAGCATCGCTTAGCAGTGGCAATCCTGGTACTCTTGGTTGCTGTTTTAACTCCCAAACACACAAGGTATTAAGCAGTAAGCAGGGGGTCCCATAGGAGGCCACATGAAACTTGGGGAAGAGTGTGTGTGAGCACAGAGAGGCTGAGGAAGAAGGGCCCAGGTGCCTACAAGTGAAGGGAGAGGAAGGGAACGAGGGTGATGCTACACGGTGCAGAAAGGGCAAAGGGCAAAGAGCAACTTGTAACCTTCCTGTCCTGTTTCCCATTGACTTTGCTTGAGGGAAGTAGGTAGAGAAGGTTACAAATGGCAATCATATTATTCTAGGATGCTGGAACTGTCATAAGGGCAAGCTGGTTGCCAAGCGCCCAAATTGTGATCACATGACCACAGGCATATAGGAACAGCTGGAGCTTCGAGGTCCAGTTATAAGTACCACTCGTTCAGCATCTTCGCAAATTTGAACAGTTGCTGTACAAGCTGTGGTTGGCAAACGAGGACTACCTGTATAGTAAAATCATCCTCATGTCTGCTTTGGCCTCATTTTTCAAGTTGATTTTCATCCGTTTCTCTCATTAACTATATATCCTATACTGTATTTTGTGTAATGAATACAAAAGTGGAATCCATTGTAAGACTTCTCTCTCCAAATATACCATAAAAGGCAGCGTAGAAGCACACATGTTCATATAACAATGATCACCATTTTACTTATTATAACTCTTGCTGTAATATATTATTACAATTTGAGAACAGCTTGCTAATATTGAGCGGGCCATGAGCTTGTCTGTTTCTGAAAAACACATGCACTCTGCTTTGCATTCCAAGATGGAAGGCAATTTTTGGACCTAATGCAGCCAATTGTATCCAAATAGCCCAACAGGAAAAGCTAAAAGTAGATTAGCTTTTAGTAAGCAAAATGCTGTGAAGGAATATATGTGTATATATGCAAAAAACGCAGCTTAGTTTTGAAAGAAGCTTGTGTGTATTACTGGGCCCAGGGATTACAGAGTAAATATGGAGAAAAGGACTTTATATCTGAGTAGTTTGGTTTGATGTGAAAGACCCACTACAACCCCCGAAAGGGGGAAGGGTGAGAAAAAGATTCAGAGCAACTCCACCTTGTTTATGTTAGGTATAAGCTGAGTGGGAGAACAGACTTGGCAAGTTTTGACGGTTCTCCTACATTACTCTTTCAGCAGAAAAGTCTTTCCAGAAATCTAAGTGGTTCTTGACTATTACAAGAAAAGCAGGTAGAGTTAAGTGTCCCACCATCTTTGATGGCTTAGGATGTGGAATATCTTAGACTGGAATACTGGTAGTCCTTGTTTAGCAATTGCTCATATGATGACTGCTCATAGCTACAACAGTGCTGAAAAAAGTAACTTTAGAACCAGTCCTTGCATTTACAGTCTTTGTAGGTCTGCAAAGCAAATGAAAGCTGAAGTAAGATTATAAGGACAGTGGTGAATGTCTATGGAGATTCTCAGTCATCCAGGACACGGTTGTCCCAAAGGTGCTTTTTTCCAAAAGAGAAGTGGACTTCCTTGTGGTTTTTTTCCCCCTTTGAAAACATTTCACTTCTCATCCAAGAAGCTTCTTTAGCCCTAAGTTAGAACTGAAGAAGCTTTTTGGATGAGAAGCAAAAACTTTTTCAAAGGGGGGAAACCAAGAAAGTCCAGTTGCCTTTTGGAAAAAGCACCTCTGGGAAGCACAATGGTGCTTTCACATAGCAATTGCTTCACTCAATAACTGAGTGGCTAGCCCAATTGTAACTAGATGAGACTTCCTGTAGAACAACAGTACTGTACATAAGGTAACAATGCTTAAGATGGACAAACTTTATTCTCCAGATTCTGACACCTCCTCCTCCTCCTCCTCCTCCTCCTCCATTCAGTTTACATCCTGGCTTTCTGCCTTGCAGATGGCTTTGATGCCTTTCCTCAACCAGGTATATCGAGCAACTTTGAAGGGAAGTGAATGAACTCCTAGATACTGAGGATCCCGGGAAGCAGAACTGCATGTCTTAGCTTAGAAACAGGGAAAAGGAATAGTAATCTGGATAGAACTTTTGTGCTAGGAAAGCTTGCAGTTATTGATTGATATGAGAATGAATGCCAGGAATACAACATTAGGTGGCAGACAGTGCCAATGAAGAAAGTAGATGAGGCTCAGGCAAAAGGGCAGAGGCCAAATGAGAAATGAACTCAAATTGAGGGAACCAAGTGAGTGAAAAAAGGGCCCAAATCTTCCCGTGGCAGCAGTATTCCCAGCAGCAACCACCCACTTCTTCCCCCCAGCATTCAGCCGCAGCATTTTACACATGGCTGTGTTTCATCGCTTGGTTTAATCAATTTACTTTTATTTGTTTTCATTTTGATAGTTGCGAGCTGCCTTGGGGATCCCTCATGAAACTAAAAGGCAGGTTTCAAATAAATAAATTAATGAATAAAAATACTCAGCTGACTCTACAGCCTGCTCTACCATATGCTCCTTAAATAAACAAGTTATGCCTTATAAGTGGCCATTATAATTTGACCATACATTTTCTGTAGTGAGGTTCTCTTGCTGGGACCCTTTACAAGAAAGACAGTGCATACAGTTGGACTCAGGATCCAAAATACGGTCATTGCTAAGCACAAGTACTGTGGATGTGCAAATCCGAGTTGACGGGAATTGCAGTGGAAATGGAAACAGATGTCGCAACTTGTCTGAGGGCTCTGAGCAACAGAGAAACTGAATTAAGACATGAGACCAATGGAGTACCAGGAAAAAAACAACAACTGAATCATAAAGTCATTGAGTTAAAGGCACCTTAGCGTATCCCCTCTCAGTGCAGGCTCTAGAACATCTCTGACAGATGACCATCCAGTCTTTGTTTGAAGACCTCTAATGAAGGAGAATTCACAATATTACAGCCAATCTGTTCCACTGTCTGGAAATTCATGCAGTAATATTCTTTCTGATATCTAACTTGAGCCTGCTTCTTTGCAGTTTTAACCCATTGATTCTGATCCTGATTTCCTGGGCCATAAGGAATATGTTCACTCCTCCTTCTGTGATGGCCTTTGTGATATTAGAAGATCACTATCATACCTCTCCTTGGTTATGGTTTTGATTTGTTTGTTTGTTTTTTGGTAGATTAAATGAATCTAGATCACTAACCCTTCTTCACAGAGCCTGTTTTCCAGGCCCTTCACTATCTTAGTAGCCCTTCTCTGAACTTGCTTCAAATTCTCATTGTTCCCCTTAAAGTATAATGCACAGAATTGGACATAGTATCCCACATGGAGTCTGACAGAATAAAGAAATTATTTCTCATTATCTATCCTATCAACACATTTGTATTTGGGGTTGACCAGGACATTTGGATCACTTTCACACGTACTGCTGTATGGCCAAGATAGGTCTCATCTTATACACCTGCCTTTTGTTTTTCATGCCCAGTTACAGAACTTTGTGTTGTGTTAAACAATCTGAACAGCATCAGTGCAGTAGAGACCTCCATTCCGCTCCACTTGATGCTTTTCTCCAAGCTATGATGTAGCCATTTAAGGCCACTCTTCAAATGTGGTCATTCAGTCAACTGTGAATCCATCTAACAATAATGACAGCCAGTATCATTTCAAACAGTAAACTTGCTCTCTGGAAAATGAATTCATTTATAGACCACCACCACCCCACCCTGATTTGCTTTAAAAGAAACTGAAAAGTCAAGATGCATTTAACCAAAAAGAAATATGTTATTTCCCTCACTCAGAAATGCCCAATAATACGATGGCTGAATATTTGGAAAATAATTGTATGTATAAATATTGAAACTACAACTTGATAAAAAAGAAATCTAGGTGAAGGAACAGTAGAATTACTATGCTGAGGGTTGTAAAGTTGAAAGAACATGAACTAACCACTTAGAAGATCTAAAATATAACTATTGAATTTCTTTCTTTTGATGCCGTGCATGTGTCTCAATCTGTCTAGGACCCAAGAAAAGGAGTGCCTTTGAAGGATCCCTCTCCTGTTCTGGAAACAAAACCACAAATATATTTGTCAGGTCCTCAGGAGCAGGAGCATAATAGATGATGATTCCCTAGTTCAGGATATCTTAATTTAAGGGAAGCCTTTGGCACACTTTTTCATGCCTAAGCATGCAGCCCTTGTGTCATCTGAAATCTCAGATTCAGACAGTCAGATACTATCTGAAACTTACAGCCACAAAAGAAGCTCAGAATCCAGCAAGTTACGTGCCTTTCAGATCTAAAAGTCAAAGACAAGCAGGGATAGAGTTAATGAATCCCCTGCTGGTTCAGGTTTTGAGGCAACAGTTATGTATAGCCGCAACCCTACTAGAAGTAGCCTAGTTTATCCTGCACTGAACTCTCCAAGGTCCTGATAAGTGCTTTGTTCTACCAGAACTCAGGTGACCTAGTCCACGTCTTGGTGGCCATCTAGCTACAGCTGGCTTCTTCCAATTCTCAGCCAGCCCATAGCAATGTTAACTGAATTCAAGCATCACACTCAACTGACAGACATCACAACTTATTACAATATTACAAACTAATAAGAATAGAGTAAGACATAGCATCCCAATTGCAGTTGACAACAGCCCCAAACAAATCAGAGTTAGGAAAGAGAAGAAACTATGATCACATACAGCAATACCCCAGTAGTTTACAGCCAGAAACCCAAAGGATAAGATTTGTCCCATGTCTGGGACTAATATGAGGGACGCGGTGGCTCAGTGGGTTAGGACGCTGAGCTTGTTGATCAGAAGGTTGGCACTTTTGGCGGGTCGAATCCCGAGTGCCGCATAACAGAGTGAGCTAACATAACCAACACAACTTCCTCCTCCTATTTTCCCACAAACAATAACCCTGTGAAATGGGAGAGAGACAGTCACCCACCTGGCTTCCACAGCTAAGATAGGACTAGAACTCAAAGCCTCCGGTTTCTAGCCTGGCACCCTGAACATCAGTTTTCTCATCTGATACTTATTTCTGCAGAGGTTAATAATTCAATAGGTAAATCAATCAAAAGAAGGAACACCTATTTTTATTTTACACTTACGTTTTGAGTTATAAATATAAAGGAAAGTGATGTGTTATACTTTGAATTCAAGAAACATTTGTCACAGGTCATCCAATAAATCTCTAAATACTGGTTCCATCAGCAAATTTTTCTTCCAAAGAATAAAATCTGCTGATAACAACAAAATCTCCTTTCAAGTGCATTTGCAAATCAGTATGTAACATTAGCTTCTTGGTTATGAAAAAAGTTGTTTCCCTGTATAAAGAGACACTTAAAACAGTTAAGGTTTTCCAGCTTTTTTTTTCTACTTATGCTCTCTGTTTAACACTCTTAAAATAAGAATTTGGGAGGCGGGGAATGCTATTGAACAACTAGGACTATGTATGCTTTCAAACTGTATTTATTAATTCAGTAAAATATGCACTTCTATCATGTGTTCATAATGCAGATAGTTTATGAAATTCCACATATAGCAGCAATGGTCTTAAAGATGTAATTCAATGTGGAGCATTGCTTGTTTGTTTAAATAAACCAGGGAAATGTTTAGATTAAAGTTGCTGTATAAAATTATACGTATATGTGCAACAAAGGAAGCATGAATAATGTATAGTATTAAAGTAATACATTTAATAATCACTTTTCTATCTAATCCGTCTATTATATTCATCGGCAGCAAAACAACTACTTTGTGCTAACACTGTGGTCTCCCGGCTAATGTAACATCACAATATGCTAAATAAATAAATGTCCATTTTATTCACTGGACTCTAGCAAGTAGGTAGCATTCACATCTGTGTATATAAATAAATATATTTTTTCCTTTGGAAAGGGCTGTCTGAAATTGAAGGTTGTCTTCCTTTTGGATAAATACAATAACTTAGACAGTATAAGCTAAACATTTCTCTTACATGGCAGTTGAAACTACAGTGTATGTCACAGAATGATTTTGACAATAACCTTATTTGCAGTGATTCCCCATCAAACAATACACAATGGCTGTCTGGAACAAGATCCAAGAATAGTAATACGAGGGGGGGAAATGAGAATATTTTCCAAGAAAGTGTATAGTATTTTTCCCCCAAAATGGGTATGGAGTGTTCTTCCCTTCCAGGTAAATTGTTTGTGCACATTATTTCTGTCATTTTTACCTACAGAATGCTTTGTTATTTGCAGCGATATTTTCTGTATAGCTCAGATTGCAGTACAAACATTTATTGATTGACCTGATTTTTAATTTATAGCCTTCCTTTTCCGGACCTTAAGGTAGCCTACATTGTAGTTTCTCTCCATTTTCTTCCTAACAAATAACCTTCTGAGATAGGTGGTAGGTTAAGATGATCGAAAGTGAACATTGTGGTGGACGTAGACACTGAATTTAGGTCTTCCTTGGCCAACTTCTATACTGTTACCAGTAAACTGCTCTGGTCTCAAACATATTTCAGTATTAATGGGAAAAACAAACTACGAAAGGCACAGTGTTACAATGCTTTTATAAACCCTGCATAGGAACTGGTTTATCCAGATTGTGAAAGTTGAATCATGATATTAAAAATAGAAAGGATGAAAACGAAGTCCCCTTTGTCTTAAAGTTCTCTCATCTGCAAAGGAATTTAAAGTGCTCATCATTCTTTCAAAGTTATACAGTTTTCTCAAATCATTAAGAATGGAATTAAACCTGGGAACTCATCTGGACACATAAATGATCCTTTGGGAAATAGTAACATTGCTCGATTTTCCACTCTAGAAGAATTTGATTTTTACAATTTTTATCATAAAACCATGGGTGGGGCAAGAGGAGCTAGGTTTTGTGTAATCATACATCTAATGGGTATAAATTCCAACAAACCATGTGTCAACATACAAAAGCAAATAAAATATCCATTCCCCAAAGCTACGGTGCTAAACATGCCACTGTCTATAAGATGTAGCCTTTTAAATTATCTTTTGGCACTTCAGCATCTGAACCTCATTTGAGATCCCAGGGAATGCATTATATGGAGCTGCTAGAGATTATATTATACATTCTAGTACTTTTTCCAAGTGACCTTTGACTTTTCAAACATTTGGATCCAAATATGTATTATCTAATGTTAAATGGCATGTCTACTGTATATGCTCATGCATGTTATCTCACACGGATTAAGTGTTCCCCATTTATGCAACCAGCCAGATTTCTGCAAACCATATGTTTCTACAATTCCCATGTTAAAATGAGGAAAGGACTATGTGTTATACAACTATAATGTTGTTGTATCTTTAAAACTATATAACTTCTGTACTTTCTCCACTTCAGGAACAAGACCTGGTAAGTTGGAACTTTGTAATGCAAGCACTGGGCTTGGATGAATTAATAAAACACAGCTTTTTCTTGGACCTTCAGATATATAAGAACCTTAGTTCCAGTGTTTATCTGCAAATCAGAGAACAAAGTAACCAAGATACAGGAAATTTGACAGGACAGGGAATTATGTCTCAAAATGACCCTAGACATTCTCTTCCTTGCCCCTAGTAAAAGGTAGTGGTATATTCAGCCTACTTGGACTCTCATACTAGAAGAATAACTCCCTCCATTTTCATAGCTAAGGAGAAAAATTAATCATAATTCTATTTTCCAGGACCTCCAGTTAGGGCAAATCTGCAATGTATAAAAGGAGAGACTGAGATGGCTGTAAATATTTAAGTCAATAAAGGCAGCAAAGGCAGTAAAATAAAGGCAGTAAAAATAGCTTTTTAGTGAATATCTTACACTCTTTTCCATCTGTTTCCACTGTTGTCTTAACTCTTTAGGAGGGGTAGACAATTATATATAAGAGCCCTGGCGGTGCAGTGGTTAACGAGCAGTACTGCAGGCAAACTGCCCCCAGCCTGGAGTTCGATTCTGCCTGGCTCAACATTGACTCAACCTTCCATCCTTCCAAGGTCAGTAAAATGAGGAACCAGATTGTTGGGGACGACATGTTGACACTGGTGTAAACCATTCAGAAAATGCTGCAAAGTAGTATGGGATGGTATATAAGTCATGCACACCCTAGGAAAATTAACGATAGGCAGATTCAATGCTTTATTATTCAAGAAAAGGAATCTATGAACTCAAAACATACTATTTTATGCATGAATGGTCAATCTTTAGCTGGCATCTGAACCCCACCCTTCTATCTAGATTTCTATCTAGACATTTAATTATCTTCCTCTAGACATAAAACATGCCAACACGCTACTGTATGTCTAATTCAGAAAGCAATGATGCCCACCCAGTAACCAAGAAACAAAATGACAAAGAGAAAATACCAGCCCTATTTAAATATATGATATGCCCCCACCGAATATTGCATCATGATCATGATCATGATCATCACCATCATTTTCCTGCATGCTGTGACTCTTCCCTCCCCAAAATCATTAAGTGCAACTCCTGGTTAGCACGTCTGTTAGCCACTATGGTCACAATAATATTAGCTGTTCATGATTTTAATTCTTTTCCAACTAGGTGAATTCCCACGCTTGTTTGGGCTTCATAAGATGAATGGGTTTTGCTTAAAGACTGTATTGCCTCCCCACCCCATGCAAAGGGAGTGGAATATTAGGCAAGTAGCAGCAAGTAATGCAGAAAAGCGTCTGGGTGGCATCAATAACACCCAGCCCAAATCAGACAAGAGGTTTCCTGCAGGTAATTTTCTAGATCGTCTTTCTTTTTATTCCTTCCAACCCAGAAGAATGTGAGAAAGATTATATAAAGTGTCTCGGGGGTCTGCCTGTTCTCCAGCAGAATACCTCACTGAAAATGGAACAGAATGGAACCAATTTGGTGTAGGGAGAGAAGCCAAAAAAAGAAACACAGGAAGCCCTTGACTTATAACCTTTCATTTGGTGATCAAAGTTACAATGGCACTGAAAAAGGTGACTTACAATTGTTTTTCACACTTGCGATTGTCGCAAGTGGTCACACGATCAAAATTCCGATGCTTGGCAACTGACTCGTATTTATGACGGTTGCAGTGTCCCGGGGTCACGCGATCACTTTTTGCGAACTTCTGACAAGCAAAGTCAACGGGGAAGCCAGATTCACTTAACAACCGTGTTACTAACTTAACAACTGCTGTGATTCACTTAACAACGGTGGTAAGAAAGGTTGTAAAATGGGGCAAAACTCACTTAACAACTGTCTTGCATAGCAATGGAAATTTCGGGCTCAGCTGTGATTGTACTTTGAGGAATGCTTGGCAACTGACTCGTATTTATGACGGTTGCAGTGTCCTGGGGTCACGCGATCACTTTTTGCGAATTTCTGACAAGCAAAGTCAACGGGGAAGCCAGATTCATTTAACAACCGTGTTACTAACTTAACAACTGCTGTGATTCACTTAACAACAGTGGTAAGAAAGGTTGTAAAATGGGGCAAAACTCACTTAACAACTGTCTTGCATAGCAATGGAAATTTCGGGCTCAGCTGTGATTGTACTTTGAGGAATCTCTGTATGTTGTTTTACAATGGGCTAGATGTGACCAGGGCCTGCAGAAAAAAAGTAAAAAATCCCCCAATGCATCCTTCTGGGATCAGGAGCTGTGCAGCAGCTCCAAATGTTACCAGCTGCTTTGTTCTGCCTCTGGTAAAATTACTTAGAATGGAGCATATGCAGCCTGCCCTGTATTTCCACACATGCATGCGAAACAAGGGGCAAAACTATTGGCAAGAGCAGGTAATATTCAATACATACATACAGATGCAGAGCAACATATATGCAGTTGCCCTGATTAGACACTTATACAGGTAGTCCTCGACTTACAACGGTTTGTTCAGTGACCATTCAAAGGTACAATGTCACTGGGAAAAGTGACTTACGACTGTTTTTCATACTTACGACCGTTGCAGCACCTCCATGATCATGTGATCAAAATTCAGACTCTTGGCAACCGGCATATATTTATGATGGTTGCAGTGTCCCGGGGTCATGTGATCACCTTTTGCGAACTTCTGACAATAAAATCAACGGGGAAGCCAAATTCACTTAACAACTGTGTTGCTGCCTCAACATCTGCAGCTTACATCTCACTTCCTATTTTTCCCATCCAGCATTTCTATGGGCACTCGGTCTCAAAAAGGTTTGCCATCACTGGATTAGAATCTGACTGTCCCTCAGGCTTGCAACGTTAGTTACTTTTCAAAATAAACTTTCTTGCACTGAAAAAGACCTGTCTGGGGATTTAACCTTTCTTGATTACTGTTTGGGAACTAAAATAAAGACAGATGCCACCTAGGCTCCCAGAGAAAAAAAAGCAGGATATAAATCTAATAAAGAAATAAATAAATATCATTTTGACTGAGGAACACTCTCCCCCTCCCCACCCTGGGCCCAGTGATTATCTGATAGCTCTTAGATATTACAGAACAGCTGTTAATGGAAGCCCTTCATCTGTAACTGAGCTGGCAGTACCAATGATGGATCTATTTTCAAGAAGTCAGTTTGATTCTCCAGTATTATATCATGATGTGGTGCACAGGAGTGCAACTGACCTTGAAGAATTCAAGATTGATTCATTAGTTCATGAAATCGCTTTAGGAACATGATGTTCTCGAAAAATGAATGAAGAAGGGAAACTGGCAAATTCCTGGAGTGAGCTTATCTCATGAACTTATTTCAGGTGTTGCTCAGTAAATCAATTGGTCAGGGTTTCTTTTGTCTTTTAAAAACAATATTAAATTATTTTAAGATTTATATTACAATATCTCTCTTCTTTTTTTCCTGCCTCAACATAGCTAATCAGTTCGTCACCCATTCTGGGGTTATAAAAAGGAAAAATCATATATGGCCCTAAGTTCAGGTTGCCTACCCTGATTTTCCATTTTAAAAAAAGCCAAGAATGGAATGGAATGGGATGGAATACTTTTTATTGGCCAAGTGTGATTGGACATGCAAGAAATTTGTCTCCAGTGCATAAGCTCTCAGTGTACATACAAGCAACAAATCATAAGATACAATCACAAATCATAAGATACACCTATAAAAATTATAGTCATAAGATACCAATACAAGTAGGTAATAGGAAAGATGAGAAGGATAATAGTAATACAGTCCTACTACATGGTTATATATTGTTAGGCATAAGACAATGCTGTGGGAATTATGTGTTTAGCAGAGTGATGGCATGGGGGGAAATGTCCTTGTGTCTAGTTGTTTTGGCATGCAGTGCATTGCATTAATTGCAGTTAATTGCATGAAATTGGCATGCAATTAATAAAGCAAGCCTTTATTTATTTATTTATTTATTTATTTATTTATTTATTTATTTATTTATTTATTTATTTATTTATTTATTTATTCTTAAAAGCCCAGAACACGCAAATATTCTACTCTCGCCCATTATTACGCAAGTCCTCGTGATTCCGTTAAATTCATTATTAAGTTCATCTAAAGAAATTGTTCCTTTAGGCACATACATCTTACCAAGGGTCTCTAAAAAAAATTGAGGAAGTTCAGTTTCCTTAAATAGATTTCAAAAAAATATGATTTCTTAAAGAACTTTTGAATAAACAGAATAAACAATCTCTAATATATGTACCAATTATTCACAAACTTGTTTATCTTTTTAAAAATTTATATATTTGTTCATATCCATATAATACAGATATTTCTGTATTCTAGAGATTTAAAAGTTAGACTTTAGCATCTCCCTTAGGAAAACAGAAGAAAATGGCATAATGAAAGCAATTTCATATTGTGAAAAGAAGTGAATTATGAGGTCTTTTTTTACAGGCCATACCAGATATTTCTAGCTGTATTATTTACTGGAAATACTAGCTCTAAAAGAAATTAAACAAATCTTGAGGTTCCTGCTTGCACATGCATTTTAAGGCTTTAACTTTGCATATATTAATTAAATGTGTGTGTGTGTGTGTGTGCACGCACATATACACACAAGTACATACAAATGTACATGCAGCCACAGTTGCACATTTAATAGTATGTTGATCTAAATAGACCTACTGATGAAGAGAAATGATTGGTCACTCTTTTTCTAGAACAGAAAGATGGGAGGGTCCTGCAGCAGGAAACTGTTCAACAGAAGGACATAATATCCTGTTATTCAGGCTGAAAATCATGGAGGTTCTCACCTAACTATCTCAGATGGGTTGAGAGTCAAGCCAGCACAGGAACAGGAGATGTGGATATACTTCCAGTTTTCTTAAGAAATCAAGTGTTAGAAACCATATATATTGTCCTCTAGACCAGAGGTCCCCAACCTTTGGGGCACCAGGGACCAGTTCCCTGGAGAGAGGTTTTTCTGAGGACTGGAGGTGGCATGGTTTTGTGTGCTGCCTGCATCTTGCGGATGGGGCTTTCCTTGTTTGTGCAGACCCATTGCTGGCATGCTGTGGCCTATTACTGGTCTGGATCCAGAATTAACTAAAATTACATTCTGATGCTAGCTGACCAGTTGTGCCCAATAGAAGAGATGATATTTGTAATGTATTGGGATCTTTACTTGAACTGTTCATGTGTCTGTTTTGAATGCTGCTTATGGTTGCTCAATGGCGTGTTTGTGTAATGGTCACTAACTAAGCCAGACTAGCTGTCTCCAAGAAGATCACTGGATGATTTTGGGCAGGAATGGGTTCCTTTAAACCTATTGGCTGCCACCTAGCGGCCAACTGTGTAAGTAACTGTGCAGCAGCCTCTGTTTCAGTTCTGTTCCTGTTTGCCTCAATAAAGCAGTGTTCCTGTTTGCAACCTCTCACCTCGTTTATTGCCTGCAAAGAACCAGCTACACAACAATATTGCTGAGCAGTTTGAGGCCAGTACAGTTTATTTTGTTCCTCTGTAGAAAATCAATTCTCTAAAAACTGCAAAGGGGGAAATTGGAGAGATGAAAGAAGGGTGGCCTGGGGACAACTGATGGAGCCTCAAGAATTCAGATTACTGCTAAATGAGATGCTGAGGAGGAGTAGAATGGAAATTCATTAAGGAAAATATTAGCTTTTCACTGGATTCTTCAGCTTGGAAGAAAATACAGTTTTGGTTTGGCTTTAAAGATAGACACTAAAATATGTACAGTTAATTCTTGTTATTCATGGATTCCATAATTACGGAGTCCATAATTGCTAATTCCGCTGCTCGCTAACATTTATCGTAACCACAAAATTAATTACTTCTGGCGTTTTTGTGGTCATTTGCTGACATGTAGAGAAACAAAAAAAATAAAAATAAAAAATAAATAAAGTTGCTTGATGCACATATTCCCAGCTGAAATTTTAGTCTTTAATTCAGTGTTCGCAGCAGTATTACAGAACATACTGTAACTACTGCAAACAACAAGAATTGACTGAATACACAGGATGCATTTAACTATGAACAGAAAGTTGACCTTTGGGTGCTATAATGATGGCACAGGAGAAATCGACAGCATGCTGCACAATTTAGTATGAGCTGACAACTATAATGCAGACAGACAAAAAACACAAGGCAGCAACTGAAGAAAAACCTGAAATTGAAATTGTCATTTGTGAGTCGGTCGGCTGAAATTAATGCTGCTTCCCCTTTTTAGAGATATAGTCTAACTAGGCGTTATTTATACTTTCTCAGATAAGTCTCAGTTTCAAATCAGTTTTTTAATTTGGGTACACCCCCACCCACCCATATCCATCCATTAGGTCATACCTTCTATATTGGGCATATTTCTATTTAAAGTAGTGGAATACACTATCTTTCTCCCCCTCCTCTCTCCCATTTCTCCTATGTTGTTTCCACAATGTCAGTGATAGAAGACAAGCTCAAGGCTATTGGTCTATTGGAAATAATGTTTAAGCCGTCTTCTCCAGCTATTGCTCATAAATACTGCTAGGCTTGCAATGGAAAATATGTGGTTCTCACCAGGTTCTCCAACTACCTGAAGGTTGATATAAGATAAAATAATAATGCCTGGGCTGTGCCAGGTATCTTTGCCCATGCATGTAAGCTGAAAGTAAATCACACAGCCTCTATTCAACATCTCCCTTACAAAAGCGACCGGCAAAATGAGGAAGGAGATATTTGAATAGCCCATAAACATGCCCATAAAACACATGTATCAGTCATATTTCTTAAGGAACCATGATTATTTTAATTATCCACAAATAAGCAGTTTGGTCTAGTGATGAAGGCACCAGGCTAGAAGCCAGGAGTCTGTGAGTTCTAGTCCCACATTAGACATGAAAGCTGGCTGTGTGGCTCCGGGCCAGTCATTTTCTCAATGTAGAAGAGGTAGTAGAACCTGGGGAAGGAGTGAAAAGGGGAATGAACCTAGAATCGCTACATAGCCATAACAGAACTAAATCCAAGCCCCCTAATAAATGCCATTGACCCTTATCTAAGTCTTAGCAGGTGCTGACCATTAATTGAGAGGATGCCTGTGTTTAGGCTTTTAGCAAAACACTAAATCAGTTTAACTGAATCTGCACATGTGGACCAGGTCTTTTGTACCTAACACTGAGGCCAACTCACCTCACAGGGTTGTTGTGGTAGGGAAAATAGGGCAAGAAAGGAGTATAAGGTATGTTGTCTGTCTTGAGTTATTTATAAAAATAATAAAGGCAGGATTAAAATCTAAAAAAAAAAGCCCAGTGCTACTGAGATTCTCAACGGCAGATGAAATATCCTGACTGAAAATATCTCTGGTTAAAATAAAAGCAGCTCACCTGGGCTGATCCTAACTCAAGCTACAATAGTCCATGAAAAGTCTGTTTAAGTAAAAGCTATACATTCTGTAAGAATCACTGTTGCAGGATATTTCAAAATGCTCAGTGCAGAGTGCGACCATGTGCCTGTCATAGCTTTCTCAAGTCTCAGTTCAATTCCCTACTCTCTCTGACTCCATCTGGTGATTGATAGAACTGGAAAGGACCTTGGAAGTCTTCTAGTCCAGCCCCCTGCTCCAGCAGGAGACCCTATACCATTTCAGACAAGTGGCTGTCCGGATAAATATTGGATCAGATAGACCAGGGGTGTCAAACTCAATGTCATTGAGGGCCGCATCAGCATTGCAGTTGCCCTCAGGGGGCTGGGTGGGTGTGGCCTGGGTGGGCGTGGCCTACTGGGTAGACGTGGCTAGAGTGCGTATGGCCTACTGGGTGGGCGTGGCTAGCTCTACATCGTTCGCATCAAGGGTGCCTATGGGGGCCTGGGCAGGAGTGGGACAGTGGGTCTCTGGCAGAAGGAGGGTCTCTGGGCCAGGGCCAAGGCAGTGGGGGCCGTTCCCTCACTGTTTCCAGGATGGCTTCGTGGGCCGCATGAAACCACTTTGCGGGCCGGATCTGGCCCCTGGGCCTTGTGTTTGACATGTCTGAGATAGACCTTTCTCAGTGGTCCTTAAAATCAGACGGAAGGAGAACTGTTCTCTTACATAGGTGCTGTAGTATGAATGGGCTGAAAGTAGAATTTGAATTTGAAAATCATGTAAACTTTTTCTCCATTTTATATTTGCAGAAAGTGTTGCCTTCAGAATTAGTCCTTGATGTCTTCATTGTTCTGAAGTCCCAACAGAGCCATTCCCTCTAATCACCTGCATTAATGTGTTGGTCCCATTAATTGGATTTGTTTCATCCACGAGGTGCAGTAAGCTATCTGTAAGCTCTATAAAACATTGAGAACAATCTTTCAGAATGTCTTTCAGGTTTGCATAGGTCTCAGCTGGCTTGTATGATTCTCCTGCCCAAGGTTATCAGCCACTATCCAGGGACCTACCTCCTTGGCTTGACTGTGCCTAAACAAACCTACATAAGGCCCAACAGCATCCTTGTTATGACCTCAATGAGAATAACTTTTGTTATTAAATGCTATAAGCCTTAAAGTGCCTATATTATTCATTTATCTCCGCAGAATAGGTCCTGACATAGCCTATTTTTGGGATGTAGACTGATATGATTGAAGTAGCCGAAGGACCACTCGGGACGACAGGCTAGTACAACAGATTTATTTAAGAGCAAAGGCAAACATAGAATAACTTGTCCGGCTTTTATAGCCGGCAGCTGGTAGCGAGGACCAATCAGCGGTGTTCATTTTGGCGCCCTGTCAGGCAGGGACCAATCCGCATCGTCTTTTGTTGACAGCTCTGGCTTCCGCGTGTCTTGGTGTTTTGACAGCCGCGAGCTGTCAGTGGTTGCGCCTGCGCTGTACGGTGGATGCTTTGACAGCTCAGGCTTCTTCGTAGTCCGGCGTTTGACAGCCGCGAGCTGTCAGTGGTGGCGCCTGCGCGGTGCGGGGAACTTTGACAGCTGTCAAAGTTCCCGCGTGTTTTCTTGTCAGGCTGCTTTTAGTTTATACGCTTGCTGCTGCTGTAGTATTTGAACAGTTAACATATATACATCTCTCTCAGGGGATTGTTTACATATAACACACCCCTTACCCCTCCCCTGGTGCGTTTTCGTCCTCTTGGATGTTTGAACCTGCCCAGTGATAGTCTCTTAGGTAGGTGGGTGGTCTCCGATTCCTGTTTGAGCGGCGAAGGGGTGGAGGGTGGTGGGGTTCCGGGTCTTCGTTTTGGTGTTCTTCTTCCTGGTTTGGAATAGGCAGCATTTCCGGTGGGAGCTGTATGCTGGTATTGGTTGGTTGCCCAGAATTGTGTGGTGGTTGTCTGGGTCTGAGCTGATCAATATGGCGGCGTATGTTGCCCTGTGCTTGCGTAGCTATAAGGTATGAGATGGGCCCTGTTTGTTTTATTACTGTCCCTTGGACCCACTTGTTTTTGTCTGTGTATGATCGTGCCCAAATCAATTGACCTGGGTTGAGTGTGCGGGTAGGGTGGGGGTGCGGTTCTTTTTCTGGATACGTGTCAGGGTGCAGTCTGTCCAGACGTGTTATTAGCCTTCTCCCCCATCTTAATTCTGCTGGTGATTTGCCGGTCGTGGAGCATGGTGTTGTGTGTTGTGCTAAGAGGAACTGGCTGAGGCGCCTCTGCCAGTTCCCTTTAACGAATTTTTTTAATGCTTCTTTTGTGGATCGTACCATAATTTCAGCCATTCCGTTCGACGATGGGTGGAACGGCGCCGACGTGACCAGCCTAATACAATTCTTCATAGCGAAGATCTGAAATTCACGAGAGGTGAATTGAGGTCCGTTGTCAGAAACTATGGTGTCAGGTAAGCCGTGCGTAGCGAATATTTTTCGTAAAGCTTGAATAGTGGCTTGGGACGTTATTTTTCTAAGGGGGGTGACTTCCAGCCATTTTGAGTGGCTGTCTACTACAATTAAGAAACTTTGGCCTTGGATGGGTCCCGCAAAATCTATATGTATACGTGACCACGGGTTCCTTGTTGTCTCCCATTTATGGATTGGAGCCTGGGGTGGTTCATTCCTGGTCTCTTCACAGGTATAACACCCCCCCACGTACTTTTCTATTTGTTTATCTATGCCTGGCCACCATACATAACTTCTAGCCATCGCCTTCATTTTTACAATTCCAGGGTGTCCTTCGTGTAAAATTTGTAATGTTTGGTCTATGTTTCTTTCTGGTATGATGACCCTATTTCCCCACAGCAGGCATCCTCTATGTGTTGAGATCTCATTTTTTCTGTTATAATAAGGTTGGAATTGAGGTTGTGGATTTTGAGCTGGCCATCCTGTTGTGGCCCATTTGAGGATTCTGGCAAGTATTTTATCTTTGGCTGAATTATTAGCTATGATGTTTGCAGTCAGGGGGCATTCTGGAAGGTGGGAGATTGCTAAAATCTGGCTGGCTGGGGCTGGGTCTGGGTCCCTGGTTTGTATGGGCAGTCTGCTGAGGCAGTCAGCATGACCCAATTCTTTACCTGGTTTATGTATTAGTTGATAGGAATAGGCTGCTAAGAAGGTTGACCATCTTAGCATTCTCGGGGAGAGAATTTGTGGAGTAGTTTTGTTCCACGTGAATATGCCTAGCAGGGGTTTGTGATCTGTAATTATAGTAAATGGTCTTCCATACAGGTAATCATGAAATTTTTTGACCCCTGCTACTATTGCTAGGGCTTCCCTGTCGATTTGGGCGTAGTTTCTTTCAGCTTTGGTTAGAGTGCGTGAATAGAAGGCTATGGGTCTTTGTGTGCCGTCCTTGAATATGTGACTTAAGACAGCCCCGATTCCATAGGGAGAGGCATCGCAAGCGATGCATATTGGGGTGTCCTCCCTGAAAAGGGTGATAGTTGAACTGTGACAGATAATCTTTTTTAATGATTGGAAGCTGTTCTCATGTTCTATGGTCCAGGACCAAGTTGTACCTTTGTCTAGGAGTCTATGCAGAGGCTCCGCAATAGTGGCCTTATGGGGGATGAAGGCATGGTAAAAATTTAACAATCCTAAAAAGGATTGCAGCTCTTGCTTATTCCTAGGACTGGGTGCGGTTTGAATAGCCT
Organism: Vipera ursinii; assembly: GCF_947247035.1. NCBI lineage: Eukaryota > Metazoa > Chordata > Lepidosauria > Squamata > Viperidae > Vipera > Vipera ursinii. The sequence goes on from NC_139512.1 coordinate 135,343,315, forward strand.
GTAGTTTTTCTGAGGTGGGGTGGATGCCCTGGCTATCTATTTTGTACCCTAGGAATTCAGTGGATGTGACTCCAATAGAGCACTTTTCCCGCTTCAGTTTGAGGCCGGCTTCTCTGAGCCGGCTTAGCACAGCTGACAGCCTGTCAGCTAAGTTCGCTTCGTTTTCTCCGGCGATGAGAACATCGTCGAAGTAGGGGCAGACCCCGGGTATTCCTTTCAGGGTCTTCTCCATGATACCCTGAAATATACCCGGGGCCGCCGATATGCCAAATTGGAGCCTCTTTACCTTAAAGGCACCGCGGTGGGTGACAATTGTCTGGGCCTCCGCAGTGTCCTCAGTGACAGGTAGCTGTAAGTACGCCTGAGTGAGATCGAGCTTGGCGAAAAGGGTGCCCGAGCGGATGGAAGCAAATACGTCCCTTACCGCTGGCACCGGGTAGGCATGGGGGCTGAGGGCTAAGTTGACTGTCGCTTTATAATCAGCGCACAGTCTCACTTCCCCATTAGGTTTGATTGGGGTGACGATAGGGGTCTCCCAGGTTCCCCCTTCTGTGGGCTCAAGCACCCCTAGTCCTACGAGGCGATCAAGTTCGTTTTCGATTTTTTCTTTAAGGGCAAAAGGTACCCTCCTGGCTCTTATCTTAACTGGTTGGATTGCAGGGTCTAACTGTAAGGAGATGGGGGGCCCCGTGTATTTCCCTAAAGTGCCATCGAAAACGTCGGCGAACTTATCGCAAACGGCTTCTAGGCTGGGTGTTAGGATGGTGTTAACCCCCGTTAAAGCGATACCTAGTGGACTGAACCAGTTTAGTCCTATCAAATTGGTGCGGTTCCCTGGTGTAACTAAAACCTCCAGGGGACCCTTGAACCCCTTGTACTGCACTATGACCTTGGCTTTTCCTTCCACCGGAATGGGGGTTTTCTGGAAGTCAGCTAGGTGTACCTGAGTTTGTTTCAGGGGAATTTGTCCTCGGCCCATCTGACAGATCTCCTGATAAGTTGTTAGCGAAATTAAGGAGACTGCCGACCCGGAATCTACTTCCATGTGGCAGGGCACCCCCTGAATCCTGACCCAGATCTTAACCTTGGAGCTTATGCTGTTTACCCTGTCCACAGTCTCTACCAGGGTCCCTGGGTGGGGTTCTCTGCTGGCCTGGGCAGCTGGCCTACCTGGGGGGTTTGCCTCCACCTCATTGATGTTGTCCCGGCCCTTGCTGCGGCACACCGGCTTGATGTGGCCAGTCTTCCCGCAATTGTGGCATTTCGCGTTCCTAAAACGGCAACCTCCTCGGGCATGATTGCCCCCGCAGCTGGCACAGGCGGCTCGTTGCTCGTAACGCGGTGGCGGTGGAGGGTTCCTGGACCCCCGGCGGTCCGACGTCTTTCCCCTTCTCGGCTGTCGGTGTTCCATTCGGCGTTGTAGGGCTTCTCCGTCGGTGAAATCTACCGACTCTCCGCTGTCGCTGAAGGCTGCGCTTTCCTGGTAGACGGTCGCGGGGGTCTCTGGGGTCGTGTTGGTCGGCTTCTTCTTGTGGCTGTGTTCGTATGCCATGATCTCCCTGGTCAGCTCGGCCAGGTTCATGTCGGGTTTGGACGTCAGTTTTTTTTGTAGCTTCTCGTCCCTCAGACCGATCACCACCTGGTCTCTGATGCGGTCTTCCAGGTCGGGGAAGCAGCAGTTCCTTGCGGCATGCCTGACCCCGGCGATGAATTCGTTGGCGGGCTCGTCCTGCCGTTGTTTCTTTAGCGCGAATTGCACCCGCCAGTATAGTTCTGATCGAGCCGGCATGTAGTATTTGCTCAGCTGGTCCACCAAGTCCGCGTAGGAGACTTCAGTGATGGGCACTGGGCTGAACAACCCGACGGCTGCATCGTACACCGGGGGCCCGCTGATGTACAGCAGAGCGGCGGCCTTTGCTCGGTCGTCAGTGATCTTACTGACGAGGAGGAATCCCTCGACTTGGCCGAGGTGTGATTGCCATCTCTCGGGATGGCGGGTATCAAACTCCCTCACACGGCCGAAGTTTGCCATGTCGTCCGGTCCTGGTTTGCTCCGATGGAAGTTAAAACTTCCGTGACAGCTCTTGCCGGGAACTCCCTTCCTCGGCCGTGACTTCAGCTCCGGAGCGATCCCATCCTCGTCGCCAGTGAAGTAGCCGAAGGACCACTCGGGACGACAGGCTAGTACAACAGATTTATTTAAGAGCAAAGGCAAACATAGAATAACTTGTCCGGCTTTTATAGCCGGCAGCTGGTAGCGAGGACCAATCAGCGGTGTTCATTTTGGCGCCCTGTCAGGCAGGGACCAATCCGCGTCGTCTTTTGTTGACAGCTCTGGCTTCCGCGTGTCTTGGTGTTTTGACAGCCGCGAGCTGTCAGTGGTTGCGCCTGCGCTGTACGGTGGATGCTTTGACAGCTCAGGCTTCTTCGTAGTCCGGCGTTTGACAGCCGCGAGCTGTCAGTGGTGGCGCCTGCGCGGTGCGGGGAACTTTGACAGCTGTCAAAGTTCCCGCGTGTTTTCTTGTCAGGCTGCTTTTAGTTTATACGCTTGCTGCTGCTGTAGTATTTGAACAGTTAACATATATACATCTCTCTCAGGGGATTGTTTACATATAACACAATGATGCACAAAGTCTGTCATGGCACTCAAGCTAATATAAACATGTTAATTTTATGAGATACTGCTAGGGATTCATTTGGATCTGATTTTTTATTAAAGTCTACCATGCTATGTATTTATTGTATATATGTATTGTATTCTGATATATTAAACAACTCAAGAAGCAATAATAATAATAATAATAATAATAATAATAATAATAATAATAATAATAATAATAATAATAATAATAATAATAATAATAATAAGAAGAAGAAGAAGAAGAAGAAGAAGAAGAAGAAGAAGAAGGAGAAGGAGAAGAAGAAGAAGAAGAAGAAGAAGAAGAAGAAGAAGAAGAAGAAGAAGAAGAAGAAGAAGAAGAAGAAGAAGAAGAAGAAGAAGAAGAAGAAGTTGGAAGGGACCTTGGAGGTCATCTAGTCCAACCCCCTGCTCAGGCAGGAAACCCTATACCATTTCAGACAAGTGGCTGGCCAGTCTCTTCTTAAAAACTTCCAGTGTTGGAGCATTCACCACTTCTGGAGGCAGGTTGTTCCACTGGTTAATTGTTCTAACTGTCAGTTAATTGTTCTAACTTGTCATTTGCTTAGTTTTGTTCACCCAATTTGAAATCTATGCCGACTATTTGAGCCAAACCACATCCAACTAAGTCTAAGCCTGGGAGATGATGTCATTAAATTGTGCCTAGAATTTTCAGCATGTATGAATTTTTGGAGCAAACGATTAAAAGCTGGGGAATTTGGAGGAATTCATCTTCAAGAAGGTGAACGTGATCTTAATGTTCCGAAAGAAGTTACAGATTAGATCTATCAGAAACTGCAATCCTACCAATGAAGATTGTCTTCAATATGATACTCTCTTCTCCTTCCCCAATTTATTTTTAAAGTCCCTACTAGCTTTAAGATCATATTAGTGCATTTCCTACATAATGATATTTTTGGACACAGTTATTAAGAGTTTAATTAAAGGCTTGAGTGCTCCTGATACTATCCCAAACTGTTTTCCAGTGTACATCATACTGAAGAATTCTTGTTGCTTTGATAGGCAAAATACCTGAGATCTTTCAAATATAAAAACAGCACTGTAAATTTGATTATACTAAAACATTTCAAGTATATGCACCAATGTACCTTCTTGAGAAAAGCAAGGTAAAGGGAAATATTAAAGTTGTTAACATCAATTGTAGCCAAATCTCTCAAAAAGAAAAAGTCACTCATTTTGCACACAATGTCTGGGGAAATATGACGAAAGCATATCAAGAATAGTAATCTTAGAAGGAAAATTATGAATAAACTGTAAAATGCCACACCTTCTATTATGGCATGATTCAAATCTGAATAAATCCACATGGGAACAGTGCATTTAGAATAATTGGGTTTTTTTTGCTTTGTCTTTGGTGCAATAAAATTGTTCCTTTTTTAGACATGAGCTCCAAACAACGTAAGTGTGTGCAAAATGTTCCCAAGACATTTCCCCTTCTGGTCAAGTCATCCTTCACTTGAAATTTGGTTGTTTTTATTCATTTATAGTTTATGTGGGTTTTGTTTTTATTATTCTTCCTTTACCGTTCATTTCCAATGTGACTTTCTTATCTATAGTTCAGTCACCGTCTGTCTGCATGACTAATGCTAAATATTTAGAGAAAGACTTTTTATTACAAAAAATTGTGCTGAATATAGAAGAACTTAAAGATCCCACTTCACACAAGGCTCTTTGTTTCTTTGGGTCCTCACAGCAATACAGAGATTTATGAGTAAGAGAACTCAGGCAGAAAAAATTCAGTAGTTCAAACTGACATAGTACAATGAGTAGTAACATATTTGGCTTGTGAGAGGCACTTGTCAGAAGGAGTTAGTAAGGGGAAAGGCACTGTTGCGGCTGTTGTTAGAAACTTGTAACTGCCTGCCATTATTTTCCCTGTTCAACTGAATATTTAAGTTACATCATACTTGTGAAACAAGTTCATGACAATGCAGAAGTCTAGTCTATAATTAATATCCTTTATGTCAAATTCCTTACTTTGTTCTCCTCCTTGGAAATGTCTATGGAGATTCTCAGTCATCCAGGTCATGGTTGTCCCGAAGGTGCTTTTTCAAGAGACAACTGGACTTTCTTGTTTTTTCTTTGAAGAGGTTTTGCTTCTCATCCAAGAAGCTTCTTCTTGGATGAGAAGTGAAATATCTTCAGAGAAAAACAAAGACCAGTTGCCTCTTGAAAAATCACCTTTGGGTTCTCCTTGGACAGACATGTCAAACACAAGGCCCGGGGACCAGATCCAGCCCACGAAGTGGTTTCATGTGGCCCGCAAAGCCATCCTGGAAACAGTGAGGGAACGGCCCCCTCTGCCTTGGCCCTGGCCCAGAGACCGTCCTTCTGCCAGAGACCCTCAGATCTGTCCCACTCCTGCCCAGGCCCCCATAGGCACCCTTGATGCGAACGAGGTAGAGCTGGCCACGCCCACCCAGTAGGCCATACGCACTCTAGCCATGCCCACCCAGTAGGCCACGCCCACCCTGGCCATACTTACCTTGCCCCCTGAGGGCAACCGCAATGTTGATGTGGCCCTCAATGAAATTGAGTTTGACACCCCTGTTCTTGGAGAAGCAGCACCAATAACAGCTACAGCTGCTGGTCCTCCATCTGATACCTTGATCTTCACCTCTTGTAGAGCATGGCAACAATTTACCTACCTTCATAGAGTCTGAAGATACAGGACAGGGTGACTGCCTTGTAGACAGGTTATAGGCAGGCTCTTTCTAAACCACAGGTGACATGTCTTCAACTCTATCTGTTAAGATGAACTTGGCTAAAGTGTTACAGAAAGTGCTGGTTGATGCAGCTCTTTCTTTTACTCCAAATCATTCTTGGAATGGTCTGGAGATGGAGATGGAGAGACAGTTTGGAGAGTGGTATAGACAGCATTGAAAAGCAGTCTTATATCATGGTCTAACCAGCTCGATGCATTTAAGTACTTGTTTTATAGCCTAAGACATTCAAACAGGGGCTCAGGCTTAGAAGAATGAAGCATGAAACTCCACCTTCCTTCCTTCCTTCCTTCCTTCCTTCCTTCCTTCCTTCCTTCCTTCCTTCCTTCCTTCCTTCCTTCCCCTGTCTATACTGGCAAAGTCAGAAAATTTAGTAGATTAAAAGTTCAATTCTTGAAGACAACAAAGTATTATAATGTAAAAAGTCTTGACTTATTTATCAATGTTATTTACAAAAGCATGCTTAATATTACTGCCCGTTCTGTGTTTTTGTGATCAGAATCAGGGCAAAGACAGAATAAGACAAGAGGGCATAAATTTAATCACTTTGCATACCTATGCTGTGTCACTGTCTTCCAGTTCCAGTTAACTCTGTTTAATTCATAAACAGACAGGCATACAATCCAAATGAACAAGGCAACACATCATTTCTCATAATGGTCAACCATTATGCTTTAAAAGAAGATTGTTTCTCAGAAGTTTTGCTTTATGGCATTTGTTTGTTATCCTGTGTATTAATTAAAATTATGAGTACAAGTTCAATGCTAGGTTGATCGTACTCCAATGACACAGAATCTTGTAGCTGAACACAGCCTGTTTATGAGTGACCAAATCTGGAAGAATGAGAAGAAAGATACCAAAAACTAAATTAAATGAGATAACATTAAATCAAAGCCATTCTTCCCCTTCCACTATTTTTAATAAAAATTAAGTTACCCATGCTAGTTATAATTATTTCTATATAGAGAACCAAAAGGCTGTTTATATAGTGGGCTCAAATAACAGTCTGCAGTCCCCAAAAATAGACGTAGGAAAAGGAAAAGGAAAACACAGCATTACTGTTAGCTTTACTACTTTATTTATTTATTAAATGTATATGCCACCCATCTCACTATTCAAAGCCACTCTGGGCAACTAAATACTTATTACACAGAGGACAAAATTTATGGAAATACGTTTTTTCCTTGTTACTCCCATAAAGGATATTAGGTGGAAAGTCTACCACATATAGAGTAGACATTAAAAAAAGGCAAAAGGTGATTTTATTCAGAGGTTCTGAAAAGGTTCTCAAGGTGTATATTTTCCTTGAGGGTAAATAGTTTCAGAATTAGTGTCTCTCTCAAAGCAAAGGTGCCAATTTCATTTCTGTTTGGGAATTATTCACATTTGCTGAAACTAAAACACAAAACGTAGCCACTGCATGTATTACTGAAAGCTCCTGTTTATGCTATTGAATATTATACACATGGCAAGGAGACAAATGTTTCAGGGCAGTGATAGATATTTCATCCTAACAGCAATCATGGCCTATTGAGTTTGAGGGGCTAGCCAGAGGAGAAACGTCCAAACTTACAAACACACTGTGAGGTCATAAATCAAATTTTATTCCAAGGGGGGGTTTCTTAAGGTTTTATAGATTTCATGGATTGACAAATAGATGCTTCAAGTCTAAGGCCCAAAGGCTGATTTGTAGGAATGATAACATCAACAAGGCAATTCGTGCAAAAGGTTAAGCATTTCTATTTTGCATACACAGGTCTCCCTTCTCTTTCTTCCCAATACATAGGACAGGGATGTCAAACTCAATTTCATTGAGGGCCGCATCAGCATTGCGGTTGCCCTCAGGGGGCCGGGTGGGTAAGGCCAGGGTGGGCGTGGCCTACTGGGTGGGCGTGGCTAGAGTGCGTATGGCCTACTGGGTGGGCATGGCCAGCTCTGCATCGTTTGCATCAAGGGTGCCTATGGGGGCCTGGGCAGGAGTGGGACAGATCTGAGGGTCTCTGGCAGAAGGATGGTCTCTGGGCCAGGGCCAAGGCTGTGGGGGCCATTCCCTCACTGTTTCCAGGATGGCTTCGTGAGCCACATGAAACCACTTCGTGGGCTGGATCTGGCCCCCAGGCCTTGTGTTTGACATGTCTGACATAGGAGATCTAGTAAGCTTGATTTGCCTGCTGGGAGAACCATACCTTCCACCCCTGAGGAAAAAAAAGCATATTTGCTTTTCTCTTCAAATTCCATGATACAATGCTAATTAAAGAGAAAGGCTACATTCTTTCCCCTCTTTAAAATGGATTATTTTACAAGCTTGGGAACAAGACTTAATTGTTTTCAGCATTACCTTGACCTGCGAAATTGCCAACATTAAAGAAGGGGTCATAAAACTAGCTGGACACAAAATTATTTATTTAAAGGTCTTTCATTACCCCAAGACCATACATTTTACCCCATGAGTCTTTCTTCTGCAGGAGCTCTTATTGTTAGAACCTCTAAAGATAAATGCTCAGGTCTGAAACTGGGCCTTGTCCATTTTTGGGTACCTCTTAGTGACCTATACAAAGTAGAAGGTTAGCTGTAAAAAGCCAGGCTGCTGGTATTCTCCCTACTCTTTGCACTCTCTTCATACTTACCTGTCCACCTCAAGCAAGAAGTGGCAGGAAATACATTTTCCTTATCCCTGGCTTTCAGTGTGGTATAAGCTCAGAGAAAGAGAGATGCGTGACCCAAGTGATACTGAGAAAATCTTGTGAAGATCCTACTAAAGCCAACACTGGCTATATGGAAATAAGACTTTAAATTTGGACCCCAAACCCTTTTATATAGGAATATGTGCATTTCTATAAGCATCAGATAAAACTTTTAATATTATCTTTTCAGTCACTGCCTTTCCATGCTGCATTAGATTCCTTCAGAGCCACACAAAATGATTCACGTTTTAAAAGTCAGCAGAGATATACCCTTAAAAATAAATTGGGAAAAGATATTTAGGCAATTTTTAGAAACATATATCAGGAATGGGCAGCATGTGGCTCTCCAGATGTGGCTAATTCAATCTGTATTAGCTTTGACAACCGAAAGCAATGGGATGAGAGATGAGAGTAATTGAAATCAGAAAGTTTCAACCTCCAAATAAAGAGCTACATGTTGTACCTTCTGAGCATACACACATAGACAATGGTAATGGTTTTTAAATAAATACTGTACAGATAGTCCTTGACTTGGAACCATTCATTTAGTGACTGTTCAAAGTTACAATGGCACTGCAAAAAGTTTTCACACTTACAAACTTCACAGCATCCCCATGGTAACAAGATCAGAATTCGGATGCTTGGCAACTGTCATGTATCTATGACAGTTGCAGGGTCCTGGGATCATGTGATCACCTTTTGTGACTTTCTGACAAGCAGATCAACGGGAAAGCCAGATTCACTGTTACTAACTTAACAACTGCAGTGATTCACTTAACAACGGTGGCAAGGAAGACCCTAAAATGGAGCAAAATTCATTTAACAATTGTCTTGCTTAGCAATGGAAATTTTGGGTTCAACTGTGATCATAACTCGAAGACTACCCATACTTCACTCTGTGCCCAGATTCTACCTTAGTGTAACCTGTTGTCAAGCACTGTGGAAATCAGGAGATTCAGGCAATTCAAATCAGGATAAAGATTTATTGCAAGATTAAGCTCTGTAGACTTAATTTGAACTGTGAAGAATCTGAACTACTAACTGTCAAAGGAAATTAGCAGGAGATAAGAAAGGCATTCAAAGTGAGCTAGACATAGATCTCTTCTTGGTGCACAGGGACTCACTGATGACACGTTTGACCCCTCCCTCAGGCTCAGCCTGGTCATCTCTTACACCTGTGTGTGTGTAGTGATTCTGTGGCATCTAGCCATACCAAGCACAGAACTGTAGTAAATTTAATACGGCTCTTGTTTTGTCAACTGGAGAGGATTATCTGCCCTGACTTCTTTGGACTCCAGCCAGGCGTAGATAACATACTGTTCCCCTGGCAGGATTTAACCTGTTTTGTCAAAGAAGTGCACAGAAACTATGGAAATTGCCTACTGGGCAATGAAGTTTATTAAGAGGGTTCTAGTCCACAACATTCATGTCATATTAAATCTTCTATTGTTTGTATGAAAGGTGTCGCGATGAGGACTAATCATTTGAGGATGAAGAAGAGCTGGGAAAGCAGTGAATGCTGATGAGGGCAAGAGAAGCAGCAAGGACGTTCTGGCATTTCATAGCAGGAGATCTGTAGCCTCATATAGTATCTTTATCAGGACTTTCCCAAACACCCTCTAGTCCATGAGAGCAAGGTAACTAATGAACTGAGAGTCAAAGGGCAGTAATAGACAGAGACATGAGGCTGCTGTGAAAGTGATTCAGGCATCAGTGCCATGCCCAAGTAGTCTGAAGTGAACCAAATCAATGCAGCTGATTGAGAAGCCTGAAGTCAGAGGTATCAAACTGGAAGTTGGAGGTGATCTGGTCCCGGAAGCACCAATTTCAAACTGTGTTCTGATAACAAGCTGCCAGTACTCTGTCCCTGATTGATGCCAAACAGAACCGGGCAAATTTTTCTACGTACCTTGTAATGATGTGTGACGAACTGTGTAGCTCTGGTCCTGAGGAGCTAATTTAATGAGGACTGAAAAAGACATGTGGTCTAGGGAGAATTTAGAGACATTAAGGTTCTGGTATCAAGATGTCTTTCCCTAGTTTTTTGCTGTGAATAAGAAATTTCACAGGTACTTTGCTTAAATTAAATCTGGTTGCAAGTCACAGCTGGCATGTAACTCAGCGCTGAAAAGGTGACAGCCTGGGCTACCAGCCTCCTAAGAAACAATTCATTGCTCTTGGCTTTTGAAAACTGAAAACCTCCTATTAAAACATCCATTTTATAAAGTCAGTTGGTCAGGTACTTATAAAGATGAAACATTCCAAAGACAGCTGCTCAGTTAAATGATATCACAGTTGTAAGTGACAATCTAAAGCAGTTTCTCAAACCAGCCTGAGAATTATTCTGGTTAAAAAGCACAGCTTGAAGAATTGACTTCTTCTGATCAAAAAGATGTCCTGGAGACAATGCCACAGTTTTAGGTCATGCAAAGGGCTCTGTTACTGGTGAGCCTTTCATTATTTTCATAACCTTAGAATGTGTTAAAAGTTGCATTTCCTCACATCAGTTGTGATATTATCTAATACTTTTTTCTGCTTTGCACATACTGGCCAAGGGGCTTTTCATATTTGAAAAAGCTTAAAATCTTTTCAGATGGTAGTTTCAACAGCATCCATCCATTCCTTACACCCTTCAAATATGAAACGGCAATTGTCATTTAAACAACCTTGGGCATTTTAAACTGAACCCTTCTTAAGAAATGGCATTCTAAGCTATTAAAATGCAAACAATTAAAACAGGTCTTGATGATTATCCTCTGCTTAGAACTTCTGAAGTGAAGGCTCTTTATTCAAGGTAATCAAAAAGGCAGTATCTAAGCTAATTATCTAACAAACCCAGTTTGCATCTAAGTTATAATTCACAATGCTGTCATACTTTTCATGCAAATGTAAAAGCAGAAGATGAAAAAGTTTACATACCCGTAGGGAGGCTATTTTTAAAACCCCATTCTGATGGGGAGCGAGGGCCCTTTTCTAAAATAATATATGGAGCCAGACTTTATGAAGTCATGCTTTAACTACAACTTTAGAACTAGAAATGCACTTTGTTACCCTCCCACTAATTTCAATGAATGCCTCATATCAGACACATTGAACAGAAAGCCTTTATCAATGCAGAAGAGATGTGAGAATGGTTCCAAAAATAAGTTGACCACAACTTCCATTATACTTGACTGGAACCCCTGAGGACAATGACAGAGGTTACCAATGGTCCAACTACATTCTGGATCTCAAGGCTAATAACCACTCAGAAAAAAAAGGATGGATTAAAGATGGTTTTACCTTAATATGTTCTATATTCAAGGGGGAAAATATGCACTGTTCGGGTTGAGAGCAAAAAAAGGCAGTTGAATATGCCTGTAATGGCATGCTGGAGACATTTTTCCCCACTTACTGAATTCCACTAGGGATATAAAAATCTGTCCTGAGTTTCTTTTATCCTGAAATACTGCAATTCACTGAAGTATTACAATACAGATAATGCAAGCAGAGGAGTCAGCTGCCATCTGTTCTCAGCTAGAAAAGTATGTTTTCAAATACTATATTCTAGAGGCAATTGTGTTAAAAACACAATGAGGATAAATTGTATTTAAACAAATTGTATAATAGGAAAGCGAGTAAAAGAAGGGATAGAGTATGGATGGGGTGTGGAAAAATGTGTGTCTGCAGGAGTAGCTTAAATTGTTTATGTGGTGGTGGTGAGAGTGAAAAAGAGGGGGAGGGGAAAAAATAGAAAAGAATTTGTCCATTCTCCAACCCCTTCTTTTCAGGGAAGATGGTTGAGAAGGTGATTGAACTGCAATTCCAGTGAATCATGGAGGAAATGGATTATTCTAGACCAGACATGTCAAACACAAGGCCCAGGGGCCAGATCCGGGGCTGCGAAGTGGTTTCATGTGGCCCGCGAAGCCATCCTGGAAACAGTGAGGGAACGGCCCCCACTGCCTTGGCCCTGGCCCAGAGACTCTCCTTCTGCCAGAGACCCTCAGCTCTGTCCCACTCCTGCCCAGGCCCCCATAGGCACCCTTGATGCGAATGAGGTAGAGCTGGCCACACCCACCCAGTAGGCCATACACACTATAGCCACGTCCACCCAGTAGGCCACGTCCACCCTGGCCATACCCACCCGGCCCCCTGAGGGCAACCGCAATGCTGATGCAGCCCTCAATGAAATTGAGTTTAATACCCCTGTTCTAGACCCTTCAGTCAGGTTTTAGACCAGGGCACAATATGGAAATGACACCGATTTGGCTTGTCAGTGGCCTTTGGTGAAATTAAAATGGGGTTGTGAATCTATCCTGGTTCTCCTTGGTCTCTTGGCAGCTTTTGATCATAGCATCTTTCTGAACCAATGATTTTGGTGATTGAGAGTGGAAGATTCCATGTAGCAACGATTCTCTGGTTGGTTCCAATTGAGGGGAAAGATCACAGGGGGAAAGAGGCTGAGCCAGCAACCCTTCACTTGTGCAGTGCCTAAGATATGCAGAGCTTGTTGGTCTTACCCCTTCCATTTACAATCTACATAAAACCACTGATGGAGGTCATCTATCAGTTCAGGTTCCAGTATTCTGATGATATTCAGTTATATATCCTGACCCCCAACTGCCCAAAGCATGCTGTTGATACCTTGTCCCAGTATCAGTAAGCTTTCAGAGATTGGATGGGGATGAATAGACACAATTCAATCCTGACAAGAGCAACTGTCTAGAGGTATTTGGCCTTTTCAACCCTGGGAACTTTCTACAGTGTCTGTAGTCTTGGATGAGATAGCATTTCCCCATTGAAAATCAGCGCACCATCTAGGAGAGTTTTGAGGTCCTGCTCAAAAGCAATTGACAGTAGTAGCCAAGAAGGCCTTCACACAGATTCATCTAGTGCCACGAGGTCCTTGATGCTCTGTGAGCTTGGTAGATTTTTGTGGGTTTTTTTGCAGTCATTTCATGATTAAACTAAGCAATATCAGTGCATCTAGTGCACCAGCTCTGTCTGCTGTTGGACCAAGAGGCCCTCCAAAGAGCCTTGTGTGCTTGGTTATCTTTAGAGAGGACTATTACAATGTGGTCTCTATAAGCCTGAACTTGAAGAACAGTTGGAAGCTACTGAATGTGGCAGGGTAGGCAGTACAATAATGGGCATGCCTAAATATGCCCACATGACACCACTGTTGTAGAAGATGTATTGGCTGCCAGTTAGCTTCCAGGAACAATTAAAGATGCTGGTTGCAACATATAAAGACTTTCATGTCATAGGAACTGACTATTTGATGAAGCACCTATCCCTTCTATGATTAGGCAAAGAGGGAGCCTATCAGGTCTACGGTATTAATCCTTCTCATTAAACAATGCCATCAGTTGGGACTTAAGAAGTACACTTTCTTTAATTTTGTTTTTACTGTTCTATTGTTTGTTGCTTTTCATGCTGTAAGTCATCAAGAGTCTTAGGAAGTCAGGCAATTTCTAAACATATAAACAAATGTATTAATAATAATATCAATAAAATGTATTAATATATTAATAATGTGACTATACAGCTTTCTCTCACATTCTACAATACACATAGCTAGGTAGAAAGCTGACTGAGCAATCATCCTTTGTGCACCCAAGCAAGATCAGCATGTCACCTCGTTGTGTTCTTAATTTTTCTGCTCTGGATTTCTCTGCTTTTGAAAGCAAGCATTCACTTATTAAAATATCTCAGTAGAAAGAAGCCCCGAGGAGGTGGGGAAAAAAATCCCTATCTACTCTCCTATGATGTTGCTGCTGCTGTTAATTCCAGAGATCTCCCTTTAGGCCAAGACTGGAACTACTTATGATGCTGGTGCTGACCAACTTTTTTTTTTCTGGGACCAAAATCAATCTCGTTGGGGAAAAATATGTTTGTGTGTGTATGTGTAGATTGTGTTGACTGAGACCGAAAGGCAGAAAGTTCATCCTTTCATCATCTCTCCTGCTGGAACGGTTCTATTTCTGATGCAGAAAGGAGACACCCTGGATTGTCACCTCTCCTTTCCATACTGACAAGGACCATCTGATTTCACCACCAGCAAAAAGTTTCATATGACCTTCCCACATTTGTGCTTTGAAAATTCACTCCACGTGCCAACTGTGATATGAAACACTGACCTTGAGAGACTGACTTTTTTATTTTTTATTTTTTTAAAGGAAAAGACTCTACTGTTGCTTTTTGGAAGCCAACCAATTCCCAGTGCAAGTAGAACTGGGCTGCACTTTCCCAAATATGAAGGAAGCTGTGCGGGATTGCTGGGGATTCGAAGTTTTCTTATTGCCCCACTCCTCTTTCTTTAGATTCAGGTGCATCCCACTAACTTGGCTGAAGCTTGCTCTGCTGACAATACATTCAACAGTGTTATCCATATTCCAGCCATTACATCGAGCAAGAAAAATGTCAGAACGTGCTGCAATTCTCAGGAGCATTGTGATAACATCCAGCTCCACCTTGAATGCTCTTCCAAAGAACACTCACATGACATGACTTAAAAGGAATTTTGCATATATTTTTTCCTCCTGTCTGTTAAGGAACCCATTAATTTAAAAGTGTGCCTCAAAGCACTGGGCAAGTTTCCCAGGGCTCTCCCACTCCCATTCCCCCCCCCAAATATTGTGAACTTTTTTGGAAAACACCTTGAGATTGGATGTGCTGACAACTCAAAGGGATGTTTCTCTGTTTGCTTCAGAGTTTGACAATGATTATGTGCAAATGGATGTTTCTTTTAAGCAGCAATGTAGAAACATGTATATGCTTGCAGGGTGAGGCATAGCTTAAATATATCTCATTTAGATAATGAGTGAGGGAGTTTCAGCATTCAACAGAACTACACTACTGACTTAACACCAAAGACCATTCAGACTAACTTCTGTGTAGATCAGGGGTCTTCAAACTTGTGCCTGGCTGAGGAATTCTGGTAGTTGAAGTCCACGAGTCATAAAAGGGCCAAGTTTGAAGACCCCTGGTGTAGATACTGAACACAAATAGAATTAATAAAAGAGAATATTTGTAACTCAGGGTTGAATTGTAGGGTTGCCTGGTGTCCCTTCTAAGCTTGGTTGTCTTCTTGCAGAAGCTTCATTAGTCAACAAGGTAACATCATCAGTGCTAACTCAGAGAGCATCACAGGAGCCCACAAATAGAATTGTTGCTAAGCAAATATACAGTAGAAAGCAGCAAGCTATTCACAGGTCCACTGCACATGCCTTATCATGTGTGAAGCAGACCAAAAATACACACTGAATTCACTAAATAAGATTTTAGATTCCACTTTTGTCCTCCACTATGAAATTCATTATTGACATATACAGAGTCATTCTCCCATAAAATGACCCAGCCCAAGTTTGCCAGCAAAAGGCAGCCAATATCAAAGATTATCCATATCTTTCTTTATGAATAAAAAGGTACCCTTCATTTCTTTACTGCAGGTTGATACAATGTCATTGAACAAAGCATGATTTTTTTTCTCTTGAAATGCTGATTTAGAGGATCATTATTAGCACCATTCACAGCTGAATTGCACAATATGCATTAATATCTACTTCAATGTAGGTCAGCAAACATCTCTTGCAATTTCTCTGCACAGTGGGATGGAACAGAGTCATGAACTGGGAGTGAGCAATTTTTCAAGTGGGAGATGTTACCTAGGAACTTTGCACAGAACATTAAAAACAAACATGTCTTTAAAAAAGTAACTAAACAATTAACTAATTTACTGAGATGTTGTGAAGCTGCTAAATCTCATGGGTTTAGCAATCTCAGTATAGCATACTGGCCTACCATGGGATCTCATGAGATTAAGTAATCATCTGATATTCCATCCAGCAATTGTTTTGATTTTTTAAAAAAATATGCTTTGGGGAATAGTATTTAAGGGCAGAGGCACCACAGGTAGCACATTGCTGAGTTTAGGATTAGACTCCCTAAAATCAATGCAACTTAAGATGTCAATATGTATTTAATTTACTAACATTATATAAATTTTGAAAAAGCTGAGCCATTAGCACACACAGACATACACACAGACAAATCTAGAAGCACAGAAATATTTTTATGCTCACCATGAGTCTGCTATCCAGGGAGAATCTCTTCCCAAACTCCTTTTTTACTGTTTGCTGCTTTTTATCCATGTCTATAATGTTCTTTGTTGGAAATACAGTGTATCTGCAATTTTCACTGGGAAGAAAATAAAAATACGTTTTATATACATAAAAAATAAACTTATTAAAATAATATTACATCTCTCTCTCTGACTGTGTATCTATCTCCCCACCTCCCTATCTATCTTCCTCCCTATTTATTTATTTAGCGTATGGCTGGTCACACACAGAATTAAAAGCACTTCATATTTACAAGTTAGAACAGTTAAAACATTTTTTTTAAAAAAGAAGCAATTATAAAACCTAAGAGGAAAAGAGAAATAACATTTCAGAGTTTAATGTCGAGTTTGGAGATCCAGTCAGTAGCTGCCGTTGTTACGCAGAGGAAGTCCTTAAAATCTCCTGGGTATCTTCTATTAGTGCATTCCCTCACTATGCTGTATGTTGGATAGTCTGTCGGGGAGCCCCGCAATCACATTGTGCTGAAGGTGTTTTTCCCCATTTATACAGAGAATCAGCACATACCCCATGAGTCGTTCTAATTCTATTGTATGTCACCCATATGTGTCGGGGTAGATTAAATCCTGGAGGTATACTATTAGGATTAATATGCTCAGAAATATCTTGGGAGGTATAGCTACTCCATGCTTCCATCCACTTTTGTATAGTGCTCTGATGTTCGGCCAGCAGCTTAAGCGCTGTGAGGAGTGGTGGATTTCTTGACTTTAATCGACATCTTAAGAGATAAGAGGTATAGGCATGAATGGGTAGAGAGGAGTTTAGCAGGATCTTACTATACTCCCGAATGAGAGCTTCTTGTCGTCGTAAGTGCGGGGGAAGTATGTGGCTAAGAACTGGTAGCCAGTGAATAGGTGTAGATTTTATGCACCCAGTAATTAATCTCATTGTATGGTTGAGTTGAACATCAATAAGTCTTGTATGTGAGCTGTTTATCCATACAGGTGCTCAGTATTCCGCTACAGAGTAGCAAAGCCCAAGGGCTGCACATCGAAGAGTTGGAGCTGAAGCTCCCCAATTTGTTCCGCATAGTTTTTGCAGAATGTTGTTTCTGCTGTTAACCTTGGCAGCCATATTCTGAATATGTTTTTTAAAAGACAGGGTCCTGTCTAAGGTGACCCCCCAGATATTTTGGAGTTGTCTCATATGGGAGCAATTTGTTATTTAGGTATACATTGAGTTCTCTTTTTGCCAGTTTATTATTAAGGTGGAAACATGATGTGACTGAAGTAGGTCTATATATTTCACTCTTCTTAGTCATCTTGATATATTTAAGAGCTGTAAGTACCACAGATCTCTCTAGCCCATTTACCATAGTGTACAAAACAAATAACATTCAGAGTTAAGGATGTGCAGATCAACAACTATTGAGGGTTCTCATTTCTAAGTGGCTACTTGCCTGGTAGTCATTAGGCACAGTGAAATTCCTCTCCTTCTCCACTGTGGAGAAGGAATGTCTCAGAACATCCAGAAGCAGTTGGCATCTTCAGCAGGCCATCAGCTCTAGCTTATTTGCTTAAGAGGTCCACCATACAAATAGTGCAACTTCAGAGAATCAAGAACATGAACAGATGCATGTGAACTTTAATGAGGAGATGCTTTAATTAATAATTCATTAGGTTTCAGTGAACAGTGACAAGGACTTCAGGCAAGTTAGTGATAATTGAGTTTTTGAATAAAATTCCCCATACAAATCAACTCAGGCATTGGAGGTTTCTAACATTGTCTCAGAGTCTCTTCAATGAACGTACTATTGAATGTGGCTTTGAACCTAGGGCTCCTTGCTTATGAAAGGTATTCAATGGTAGGATTCAGCTGGTTCGCACCACTTTGGCAGAACCGGTAGCTAATTTTTTGTTGCCCAGGCCCAAAATAGAGAACTGGTTGTTCACATATTTGAATCCCACCACTGAAGCTACTCTAGGATTTTCATTGAGTCCCGTTTCTGATATTAGAGGAGAGCGTATACAGTGAGTTACAATTCCCCTTGCAGAAAAGTCTCACTAATGGTTTCTTATTTGTTGTAAATCTAGTTATAACAATGTAAGTATCATTTGTTTCCATTTATTTATTTGCAATGATTATGATATACTCGATCCTAAAGAATTCTAGGCATACAGCAATACAGAAAATTAAAAAGGATATAAGCATAAAATCCCAAACTTAAAGGTAGGGATGAATGCCCCACTCAGGACCTCTAGGAGTCAAGACGGAATAATATAAGCTTACAGAATATTATCAACATTAGACAGCGTACACCTTTGAGGGAAAGGGGGCTGTTACAGAGGTGGAGCTCATCTAGTTTAGAGTTTTTTCAACCTCAGCAACTTTAAGATGTGTGGAGTTCAGTGCTGGCTGGGGAATTCTGGGAGTTGAAGTCTACACACCTTAAAGTTGCTGAGTTGAGAAACACAAATCTAGTTTGTATTTTGTAAATCTCATAAGGGGTAAATCTCAACGGGATTTCTTAAGATGATCACACCAGATTCAACCCTGACTAGCCATTCTGTGATACATTACATGTGCAGGAAAAGGTCCCCATCATGGAATTATAAAATGCAGTGTCATATGCCTCAGGGATACATGGAAGTATTTTTATATTAAAGATGCAGAATCTAAAATGCTGTAAAATATACTAGAGGGAGCACTTATCAAAGGCAGCAATAGGAAACTAGATTCTCCTTTCCCTTGGTCTACTCTGGTTGTTCTCTTTCAGCAACTGATGGGTCTGGCCCAAACTGTATAAATATTAGGTTGAGAGGTTTGCTTTAAATATATGTATAGTAAAATAAGAGCAAAGTCTTCCTTCCCCAGAGGCAGTCAGCTGCTAGCAGGGAGGGGTTTACTTTCCTCCCTTCGAAGAGATACTCATAGTTGCAGATGACTTGCTGCCATCTGCCAGGAAATGAATGAAAATGTAAATTTTTAAAAAATGCTCATGAACCACATTCACAGTCCACAATTCTCCTACACTTTGTGTCATCAACTCATTTTGCTTGCCTCATCTACATTTGGTTATTTCAAAAGAAAAGGCAGAGAGGAAGAAAATAAGAACAGTAACTTTAGGAAATATTTTTGGTGAAAGGAAATGTGGATAAATACTTTAATTTCTCTTCAGAAAAAAGAAATTGTAATCAGGTTTCCCTTACAGTCTGGTTGATCAGTGGCCAAATAGCCACCGATTAAATATTAATTTAGTTTCCACATAAAAATTAATATTGAATGCATTTCATTCAGTAGAAACTGAATAAAGAATAATTCCTAGTTTATATATCACATGCAAACAAAATATAAATGGTTTGCTTGATTGATTAGGTTTGCAGATTGCATTCAGTCACAATGAGGTTTGTTTGTTATTGACGGTGTTAAGTATGGCTTATTCAACAAACTATAGTTAATCAAATCATGTCTGAACACATGGAATAATCCAAGTTATTCTCTCACTTTGCTACTTCTTTAGTGTTTTTAATGGTCTATGGCAGTGGCAGTAGATATTTTACATAGCTTGTATAGTATTTGCCATTACAACTTAAATAGAAATATTCAAGAGTATTCTGTTACATCATTCTTTTCTTTAAGTGGTAGAATCATGAAGCAATACACCGGCATCTTCAGGTCATAATTTATATGATTCTATTTCATATGAAAATATTTGAAAATTAAGGTTTGCTTTAAGGCAGGGGTAGGCATGCTAGCTCAGGAATTCAAGGAGTTGAAGTTCACAGGTTGTAAAGCAATAGCAATAGCACTTAATGGGGTTTTCAAATGTGGCCCTTTTATGACTTGTGGACTTCAACTCCCAGAATTCCTCAGCCAAGTCTGAGGACCCCTGACTCTGACTTATATACCACTTCATTATGCTTTCCAGCCCTCTCTAAGCAGTTCACAGTGTCAGCATATTGCTGCAATAATCTGGGTCCTCCTTTTACTGACCTCAGAACAATGGAAAGCTCAGTCAACCCTGAGCTGGTGATAATTGAACTGCTGACAGTGGGCAGAATTAGGTAGTTTTCAAATTGAGCTTGTCTTTGGTAATTTCACATTCTCCTCCCCATGTAGTTTTCTCAGGGACTATATAGAAGTAGCTTTCTATATGGATTTACTCTAAGGATTTTCAGCTTTCTAGTGTCACCTAAAGACCTGAGTTCCCATCCAAGGAGTAGCCAGGTCCAGCCTGCTTAATTTTTCAAGATTAGCAAAGTTGGTTTTAGATACTGCCACCAGCTAGACTTGGCTTGTTTTATTAGTAACGGTGATGCAGGCTGTTAAATAGCTCACACTTCTGCCAATTGGAATATTAGCCTGTAACCCAAAGAACAGCACATTAGATTCAGACCACATGAGCAGTGGGTATAAGCTACTCCTACAAGATTGCTGTTCAACAACTAAAATCAAATATGAAAAAGTTGATGATGAACAGGTGTCTGTATAAATAAAGTGCTACACATATCACTGTTAATATACCAGAATCTCATTCATCATCATCATCATCATCATCATCATCATCATCATCATCAGAAGAAGAAGAAGAAGAAGAAGAAGAAGAAGAAGAAGAAGAAGAAGAAGAAGAAGAAGAAGTT
Source organism: Vipera ursinii (assembly GCF_947247035.1). Taxonomy (NCBI): domain Eukaryota; kingdom Metazoa; phylum Chordata; class Lepidosauria; order Squamata; family Viperidae; genus Vipera; species Vipera ursinii. The sequence continues at coordinate 135,364,084 of NC_139512.1, forward strand.
GGAAGGGACCTTGGAGGTCATCTAGTCCAACCCCCTGCTCAGGCAGGAAACCCTATAACATTTCAGGCAAATGTCTGTCCAGTCTCTTCTTAAAAACCTCCAGTGTTGGAGCATTCACCACTTCTGGAGGCAGGTTGTTCCACTGATTAATTGTTCTAACTGTCAGGAAGTTTCTCCTTAGTTCTAGGTTGCTTCTTTCCTTGACTAGTTTCCATCCATTGCTTCTTGTCCTGCTTTCAGGTGCTTTGGAGAATAACTTGACTCCCTCTTCTTTGTGGCAGCCCCTGAGATATTGGAACACTGCTATCATGTCACCCCTCACCCTTTCTCTTCGTTAAACTACACATACCCAATTCCAGCAACCGTTCCCTATATGTTTTATCCTCCAGTCCCCTAATCATCTTTGTTGCTCTTCTCTGTACCCTTTCTAGAGTCTTGACATCTTTTTTACATTGTGGTGACCAAAACTGGATGCAGTATTCCAGGTGTGGCCTTACCAAAGCATTGTAAAGTGGTATTAGTACTTCACTTGATTTTGATTGTATCCCTCTGTTAATGCAGCCTAGCACTGTGTTGGCTTTTTTGGCAGCTGCAGCACACTGATGGCTCATATTGAAGTGATTGTCCACTAGGACTCCAAGATCCCTCTCACAGTTACTACTATTGAACAAGGTACCACCTATACTATACCTGTGCATTTGATTTTTCCTGCCTAAATGTAGAACCTTACTTTTTTCACCATTGAATTTCATATTGTTAGATAGCGCCCAGTGTTTGAGTCTGTCCAGATCCTCCTGTATTTTAAGCCTATCTTCTGGAGTATTGGCTATTCCTGCCAGCTTGGTGTCGTCTGCAAATTTGATGAGTTCCCCATCTATCCCCTCATCCAAATCATTAATGAAGATATTGAAGAGCACTGGGCCCAGAACAGAGCCCTGGGGCACCCCACTACACACTTCCCTCCATGTACTGTAGATGCAGTTCCACTGAGGACCACACACTGAGTACGGCCTATCAGCCAGCTACGAATCCATCTGGTGGTGATGCTATCTAACCCACAATTTTCTATCTTATCAAGTAGTAGGTTGTGATCTACTTTATCAAATGCCTTACTGACGTCCAAGTAAATTATATCTACAGCATTCCTCTGGTCCACTAGTTTTGTCACTTGGTCAAAGTATGCAATAAGGTTTGTCTGGCACGATCTGTTTTTGACAAACCCATGTTGACTTTTAGTGATGACTTTGTTTGCATCAAGGTGTTCACTGATTTGTTGTTTGATTATCTTTTCCAGAATCTTCCCAGGTATTGAGGTCAGGCTGATAGGTCTGCAGTTTCCTGGATCTATTTTTTTCCCCTTTTTTGAAGATGGGAACTACATCAACTTTCTTCCAGTCCTCTGGTAGTTCCCCAGTGCTCCAGGATCTTTGAAAAATATAGTTCATTGGTTCTGAGATCACGTCTGCCAGTTCGTTCAGAACTTTGGGGTGTAATACATCTGGTCCTGGTGATTTGAACTCGTCTAGGCTGGACAGGTGCTCACTTACCATTTTCTTGCCTATCTTAACTTGCATTTCTATTCTGTTTTTTATGGCACTGGTTTTGGTAGGTTGGACTGTTTTTTCCCTTTGTGTAAAGACAGATGCAAAAAACAAGTTAAATAATTCTGCTTTCTCCCTATTGCTTGTCACCTTCTTGCCACTTTCCCCTACTAATAGACCAATCATTTCCTTAACTTTTTCTTGTTTTTTATATGTTGAAAGAAGCTTTTTTTTGTTATTTTTGACTTTGGTTGCAAGCCTTAGTTCATTTTGAGACTTAGCTTTCCTCACTTCATCTTTGCAGGCACGGGCTATTTGCTGATATTCTGACTTAGTTATGTGTCCCTCTTTCCAATTCTTATACTTGTCCTTTTTATCTTTCAATTTATCAGAGAGTTCTTTATGCAGCCATGCTGGTTTCTTTTGAGAGCTGTTATTTTTCTTGTTTGTTGGTATTGTACTAGACTGGGCCTTTATTATCTCACTTTTCAAAATTTCCCAAGCTTCTTGAGTTGTTTTCCCCTTTAGGATTCTCATCCATGGAATTCTTCCCAAGGTCTCTCTAAGTTTATTGAAATTAGCTCTTTTAAAGTCCAAGACTCTAGTCTGGCTGTATTCTATTGCTTGTGCTTCCATAATGTTGAATTCCAATATTGCATGATCACTTCCCCCCAAGGTTCCTGTGGCTTCGACATTTTCTATCATTTCATCTCTGTGAGAATTAAATCCAATATGGCTAATCCCCTAGTTCCCTTCTCTACTTTTTGGGAGAGAAAGTTGTCTGCTAGGTTTGTCAGAAATCTGTTTGATCTTCCACTTGGTGCAGAGTTTGTCTCCCAGTTGATATCAGGGTAATTAAAGTCCCCCATTACTATTGTGATGTGCTTCTTACATACCTTAGTTAGCTGACTAGCAAAAAGTTTATCCATTTCCTCTGCTTGGTTGGGCGGCCTATAGCATACACCTATGGCAATGTCATTTTTCCCCCTTTTATATTGACCCAAATGCATTCAAGTTTACAGTTTTCGTCATTGTTGTGCTCTATTTCTGTAGAGATAAAGTTATTTCTTATATATAACTCCCCTTATCTCCCTACCATATATTTCAAGGCCATTCAGAAGAATCTTGATTTCAGTTTGAAATAGGTAGAAGGTCACTATGTTGTAAAACCCCAATACACGAGACTTTCCATTTCATAAACCGAAAAGGCCACCATTAACTTTATTTTGTGTTTAGTGTAGAAAACACTAGTGACACATCCTGAAATGTTGCTAAAAGGTGATTTTCTGAATTGATTAAAGGGTAATATAATTTTATTGATGAAACTATCCTATTCTGATGCTTACAGTAACAAAGGTAGGAAACTTCAAGCTATATTTCACTGATTCACAGTTACCCCCCAAAAGGTTGGATATATGTAGTAAAAATGTGCATATCAAAGACAACTTGGGCATTGTCAGATCTTGTTTCAGGTATATAATATGCTCATTTATAGTTTTCCTTCACTGAGAATCACAAGAGTTTTCTCTACAACAGATATATCAATAATTTGATAAATGCTAAGAAGTTCCCAATCACACTCAGTATGCAGTTTTATCCTATGTATTGCCAAGATATCTGTTGATGTTGAACATAGTTTCAGAAATCCTGAAGTTTGCACAACATTGCTGAATGCTATCGAAGTCATAAGGAAAATCTATGTGAGTAACCAATCAAACTTTATTATGGATTGAATTCCAATTATGAGTAACAGTTTGCTGGACAACATAGCAACATACATTCAACTACAATCATAGGTCTGTACAATTAAGGTTCACTGCAGAAGACAAAAACAAGTTGGAATTGTGTATCGATCAGATGATAAATAATTTGTGTTGATTCTTGATGGAAACATACTCTTGGAATGTTTTTGATGCCAAAGGACTGGGATTTTTTTTTTCCTAAAGTTAGAATTAAAAGGAGAAGTATAGCAAGCTATAATATTCCTCTGCACGTATTCAGAAGTGAATCCCACTGATTCAAAGTAATGGGATACATTATATAGTTGCAAACTTAGAACAGGTCAGCTGTAGACTCGATGAACTTTATCTCTGGACTCTACAGAGGGCTGAAATTTAATATGCAGACTGAAAGTGATCCATGTTATTTATTTATTTCTGCACAATGCTGAATGTTGCCCATTCCAAAGACTCCAAAGGATTTTTGAATATTCAAGTGACACCAGCTCATATAATAACAGAAAAAGAGTTCAATGGTTGTGATCAGAACCCTGGTTGGCTCAGTGGTTAGAATGCAGTACTGCAGACTACTTCTGCTGACTGCTGGCTGCCAGCAGTTCGGCAGTTCGATCCTGACCAGTTCAAGGTTGACTCAACCTTCCATCCTTCCGAGGTTGGTAAAATGAGGACCCAGATTGTTGGGGGCAATTGACTGACTCCGTAAACAGCTTAGAGAGGGCTGTGAAGCAGTATATAAATCCAAGTGCTAATGCTATTAGATTATGAAAGGAGCTTTGTCAGACACACACACCCCCGGTGTGTGTACACAGCATTTCATCTTATAGCAATTAATAAGTTGCATCTAGAAAGATCTCAAACAAGAAATCAAGGTAGCCACCTTCCTCCATTTTTCCTCCATGTATCTAGTTTGTATAACATGAGTAATACTCCTTCCTCCCCTTATTTTCTATTTTCTATTTTCCCCACAACGACACTGCGAGGTCTGAAAGACACTGACTGGTTCAAGGACACACAGCTCATTTTCATAGCTAATGTAACACTAGAACTCACTGCCTCCCATTCTTTAGCCTGATGCCTTAACCACTACACCAGACTGGACCAGTTTTAAACCATCCCTAACTGTGCTGGATTAATATTATGTTTCTCCCTTATTCCCACAGTCTCCAAGGATATTCACAACAGGTACTGTATATTATTTATCAGCTTTTTTCACCCATTACATGGAGTGGGTGGGTGGGGCTGGGAACAGAGGTGAGAATGATGACAGCAACTTTCATGCCGATATAGGTCCTTGCCAGCTCAAGGATGGGTGGAAAGCATTTCAGCTCAACAGTGCAGACAAGTTCTTGGATGCTGATGATGGCAGCGGCCCAGTTGCCGAGATAGGAGAGGCAAAGAGAAAATGCTTGAAAGACCAGAAGGAATGTCTTTCTAATATCTTCTGCTTTCCAACATCTATCACGTACTATTGGTGCTTTATCTATCTAATAAGAGGCCACATCTGGCTAAGGTAACAAATAGATGGACGTTGTCTGTTTCCTGCTAAAATGGAACTCCTGAATTACTTTTTCCTTGGTTTCACACCTGATTTTCAATCTATGCAAACAGTTTTATAAGTAATACGTCTCTCTCTTCTGCAAGTACATCAGAAGCAATAATGTCTTCTTAAGTGCAGAGGGGAGAAAGCTAAGTAGGCAATTATAGGTGCATTTTATAGCCATTGTGTTTGCAAATACATAAACTATGCTAACACTTAGCTAATACAATGAGAAGGAAATTGTGAATCAGATAACAATCACTGTAAACAAATTGAAGTGCCGTGTTCATTATCCATGTAGCTGTTCATGCCAGGAACAGTGTTGCCAGGTGAAAGAGCGGAAACCAAATCATGCAGAAAACCGTTTCATCATAACATAAAGACAATTATAACATCTGTTAATCTTTTGTGCCAGATGTAATTAGGTTCTATGGAGAAGTCACCCCTTAAGGATGATTCCTTTAGCATCTGTTCAAAGGACAAACAATTGTGGGTGGGTAATAAATGACCCTTTACAAGCAAGCAGTAAAATGTGCATATAGCGTGAAGTATAAACAGATCACTTTCAGAAAAAGCCAGCGTTTTAGGTTAACTCTTTACTGAAAAAATTCCGGAGTACCAACAGAATCAGTATCGCTAGGCCCTGTGTATACGATTCACATCCATTAAAAGTACGTGAATCATAAAAGGTAATGCTTTTCTTTGTCCTTCGTTGTTTACTGTTGACATAGGCTTCTAATCTAAAAAGTTCAGCTAAGTTCAGCTAGTAATTTTATTTTATTTATTTATTTTAATTCCATTTATATCCCGCCCTTCTCCGAAGACTCAGGGCGGCTTACAAGCTTAGCAGTAGCCTTCATTCTATGTATATGCCTGCTTATTAGGGCTTTCACACACACCCCAAGCGGCATTATTACAAAGTCAGCTTAATTGCCCCCAACAATCTGGGTCCTCATTTTACCTACCTCGGAAGGATGGAAGGCTGAGTCAACCTTGAGCCTGGTGGGATGCGAACCTGCAATAATTGCAGGCAGCTGGTGTTACTTAAGGAGGCATTAGCCCACTGCTCCACCAAGGCTCTTATCACTTTCCCCCCCCCCCCCAAATATGCCTATCTATACAGGTAGTCCTTGACTTACAACCACAATTGAACCCATTTTTTTTTATTGCCAAGCCAGACTGGTGTTAAGTGAGTTTTGCCCCATTTTCTAACCTTTCTCACCATAGTTGTTAAGTGAATCACATGGTTGTTAAGTGAACCTGGCTTCCCCACTAGCTTTCCTTGCCAGAAGGTCACAAAAAAAAGGATCACAAGATCCTGGGACACTGCAACTGTCATGAGTCAATGGCCAAGCATCTGAATTTTGAACCTGTGACCAAAAGTTGAGAACCAGTCATAAGACACTTTTTTTAGAGCCATTGTCACTAAATGAATGATTTTATGTTGAGGATCTACCTATGTAGTCCTTTATTGATTGGATAAAGCAGTTATTCACAGAAAGATTATACTTGGGAATTCCTTTCCTTGTTTTTTTGTTAAATTACAAATTTTGTTCTAATTTAGTTCAATGAAAACATTTCCACATTAACTACAAATAATACTGGTTTCCTATTTTTCTTTTTTTTTTAAAAAATCAAAGCCATCAAATACCCGGTACAAATCCTGTCCTTTAAAATGCTTATAAAGGTAAATATTTATTTAAATTACCTATTGCCATATTATTCAGCTTAACGTGGCCCTCTGGTGGCAATACTCACCTCCAAATTCTACCAGCAAAAGTGTCTTTTAAAAGGACTTAGTGTGAGCAGATTTACTCCAGGACAGGAAGCAAACTCATTTTAAAAAATGAGGGTCTCTCTCTCTCTCTCTCTCTCTCTCTCTCTCTCCCTCCCTCCCTCCCTCCCTCCCTCCCTCTCTCTCTCTCTCTCTGTGTGTGTGTGTGTGTGTGTGTGTGTGATGAATATGGAAAGTTGTCTGCTTACCTACTTTTTGAAACAAATGTTGAATGGCCAAACTGAAATCTACAACACAATTGAATTCAGAGCTGTCTCACAGTTTAGAGATCCTGTCTTTGAAAAGACACACTTGTGATGCTTATGGTGCCATGGGCATAGGGTGGATGGCAGGAAGTCTTTTAAAAATCAGTTTAGCTATCTTATAGAACAACAGAATTGGTCTTCTGGTCCAACCCCCTGCTCTAGTCAGAGACCCTATACCATTTCAGACAGATGGTTGTCCAATCTCTTCATGAAAACCTCCAGTGATGGAGCACCCACAACCCCTGAAGGCAAGCCATTCCATTGGTTAATTGTTCTGATTGTCAGGAAATTTTTCCTTAGTACCAGGTTGCTTCTCTCCTTGATTAGTTTCCATCCGTTGCTTCTTGTCCTGCCTTCAGGTGCTTTGGAGAATAGCTTGACTCCCTCTTCTTTGTGGCAACCCCTGAGATATTGGAAGACTGCTCTCATGTCACACACACCCCACTCCTCCCTTTCATTGGACTAGACCAGGGGGCTGCAACCTTGACAACTTTAAGACTTGTGGACTTCAGCTCCCAGAATTCCTAAACCAGCTATGCTGGCTGAGGAATTCTGGGAGCTGAAGTCCACAAGTCTTAAAGTTGTCAAGGTTGCAGACCTCTAGACTAGACATACCCAATTCCTGCCCTTATATAATTAGGGCATCAAACCAAAGAAACCAAACACCTTCATTTTAAAACAACCAGCAGCTGTCTATTTGTAGCATTTTCAATGTGCAACCTTTAAATACACATAAGGATTTTCCATGGCACGGAAATATTTTTGATTCTCTTTAGAATCAAAGGAGCCATTGTGGATCATCCAGTGGAAGCCAACCATCTCCAGCAGGTCTCCAACCATCTTCAGTCTCTACTCAGAAAGCTCAAGCAAGAGAGGAAACCCCTGTCCATCAGGGAACTGCATCCCCTATCAAAATGTCTTAAATCAGGGGTCTTCAAACTTGGCCCTTTTATGACTTATGGACTTCAACTCCCAGAATTCCTCAGCCAGGCAGGCTGACTTGTGGTTGAAGTACAGTCATAAAAGAGCCAAGTTTGAAGACTCCTGTCTCAAATTTCTTTAGGCTCCTCCCAAACAAATTGAAGCTGTATTCTGGAGACTGAGTTTAGAGATGGGAAGCAGAGGATTTAAATGAATCGGTTTCCTCCCAGTTATGATTCCTTCTCCCTTTCTTTTAGGGTCCCTTCAAAATACTAATAATATACCAAAATTGATCTGAGGAAGGAAAGAAGGAAACAGTGATTTCTGGGTTTTGGGAAGAAGGTGGAAGAGCTACAAAAGCCTTCCACTCCAACAAAAAAAAAGTGCCACCAAATTTGTGCCATTTTGCTGAACGGCTTTTTGATGGCTCAGCCTCAAAATGCGAAATAGGTATTATGGTTTTGCACACAGGTTGCCGATCTCTGAGCTATGTTACTGTTAAGGAAGGATCAGGAGGTACTTTCGTATTATACCTTAAAATCCCAAATTAAGCAAAATTTTCCCTTTCTCAATATAGTGATTAAGATTAAATCATGTCCCGGTAAATTAAGTTCCAGTAAATCCTATTAAATCACAATTATGACACCAAAACCAGCTCCACAAGAAGACTAATATGATACAATAACAGCATAACTGTATCCAACACAATAGTCATGCAAAGCATATGAAAGCTGCCCATGAATATGTGACTGTGTGAAAGGAATTTGTGCCTACACAAACGCCCTTTCTTTTAAAATATACAAAACCAAAAGTTTCTTAATAAAGGATAGTTTATTATTCTGATTTATTTCCATCTCTCTCAGAGCAGCCTTTCCTAATAGTGCCTTATTTTCCATCTATGATTATTTTTTTTTCCTTTTAAAATTAGGCAGATTATCTGCCCGTGTTCTCATTTTATATTTTCAAAGGAAAAGAAAAAGAAATGAGGAGGAAGAAGCAAGAAAAAGGAGGAGAAGGAGGGGGAACTGTTGAATTTAACAACTGAGATAAGACTGGAGCCTTATAATCAATTAGCACTGTCAAAGAAAATAATTTGCGACACAAATTTCCAGCTGCACAGATCTATTATGCATTCAGGCCATCCAGACCTCATCTGAGTCTGAGAAAACAAACTGGATCTTTCGGTGGCAAGCCTATCAAAACAAGGGGCTCAACAGAAACATTGGTTCTATAAATGTCCATCTTTCTGCAGCATAATATTTACCGGCTGCTTTATTAACCAGGCTGTCTTGGCATTAAATTCGCATTGTTCACAGTGCAAAAGGCAATTCCCATCACAGCGTTCAGCACCGTCTGTCACACTACATGGAGTTTGATACCTTAGTGCCAGTCAAAAGTAATCACCATGGCAAGAGGTTTTAAAGAACAATCATATGCCTCAGTTTCTTGATCAATTCGGTAACTATCAGAAACTAACCAAAAAAAATGGCTACTAAATGTCAAATTTATATAGCTTCTCACAGTGACTCTGGGTGACGTACAACAAAATATTAAACAATGAATATATATATATATATTTAAAAAGTCATTATTACAAAAGTTTTAAAGGCCATAAGGCATAAATGAGAGGTTAATAGTAACAATGGAGCCATTTCATGATCTCATTGGTCCCTTGGGAATCCCCCAGATCTAACGACCTAGACAGGTTTTGATGAACTTCTGCAAAATAAGGAGGGTCTGTGCTAACCTACTTCACGGGGGGCACCATAGTAGAAAAGGCTCACCTACGTCAAGCGTAGTTCCCTAACATACTTGCAGGATGGCTCTTTGCTGGATCTAATGCAGGCATGTCAAACCCGCGATGTCATGTGACATCGCGTGACATAGCGCAACTTTTTCCCCGTTGCCGGCAATGGAGTGGGCACAGATTCCGCGGGCTAGCAGTTTGATATGCCTGATCTAATGGGATGGGCAGATGTAATTGAAGAGAGGTAGTCCCTCAGGTAAACCAGCCCAATGCCAGAAAGGTTTTAAAGGTCAAAAACAACACCTTGAATTGGACCTGGAAGCAAGCTTGGCAACCAATGCAGCTCACAGAGCAGAAATGTAATATGTGCTGCTCTAGAAGCCTAAACTACTGGATTTTGCACCAGCTGAAGCTTCCCAATACTCTTCATGGGCAATCCTCTGTAAAGCACATTACAGTAATCCAAACAGCTGGTTACTGGGACATGATTGACTGTGAGCAAAGCCCCCCCCCCCATCTGGCAATGGGCACAGGTGGACACAACACAAAGCTATGCAAAGGGCCTCTTAGCCACCTGCTCCTTGAGCTGGAGTCATGAGCCCAGGGAGACCCCCAGATTGTGCACGGAAACTGTTTGGGTAAGTGCAACCCCATCCAGCATCAAGAACCAGCAGGTCCCAACACTTAAAACCACTCAGTCTTGCCAGTTCAGCTGAAACCTGTCGTTTCCCACTCAGACCCCCAGATCCTCCCTGGAACAAGATGTTTGTGGCATTGCTTAATTCAGAGATACAGTATATAGTTAGTATGTTGTTAGTATACGGTTAGTATGTTAGTATACCTCACCCCCATCATGGCAGGTGAGGGCGCCCAGTGGCCTCTTGCAGTTGTTGAATAGGAGCAAAGAGAGCACCAAGCCCTTTGGTACACCATAATATTTACCTCATTTCCAGCTGACTTTAAATTCAGAGATTCTTTCTTAGATGTAATGCAAATTTCACCACACTCTGTTGGCTCTAATTTATACAATGGACCATATTGCTTTAAACCCAAGCATGAGAGCAGGTGGATGGCTAACTATTGCCAGGAGAATGAAAATCATTCACTAATTGATATGTTAGCCAAATAGAGATTTGGCAATAGAAAGTAAATTAAAGCTGAGCTTTTCCCCTTATTCATACTGATAAGAAAATAATCGCAACCAGTAGTCAGATAAGATGAAGTCTCTTAACATTGCCATGCATCACTATGCTATCAGTTGAATTAAGCTTTAGAAGGGAATGAGGTAAAGCACTACAAATCCAATAACTTAGAGCAGGCCAGTGGCGTAGCGTGGGTTGTCAGCACCCAGGGCAAGGCAAGATAGTCCCTCGCTCTCTCTCCGCACCGCACTGCATGCTTGGCACCCCCCCTCCACAGTGGGCGGCGACCCGATCGGATCGGATTCGGATCGGATCGGATCGGATTCGCACAGCCAGCACTGCAGTGAGAGAGTGAGTGAGCCAGGCAGGGGCAGAGAGCTGCGAGTGCGAGCGTGCCCCCCCAATGTTGCGCCCGGTGCAGCCGGCCCCCCCTGCACCCCCCACGCTACGCCACTGGAGCAGGCATGTCAAACTGCCAGCCCGCAGGCCGGATGCATCACGACGAAACCGCGCCCTCCCCATTGCTGGCAATGGGGAAAAACTCGCGATACGTCACGTGACATTATGTGATGTCGGGAGTTTGACATGCCTGACTTAGAGGAGTCTTTTGACCTGAATCTATACCTGTCTTAGCAAGGAAAAACTCATACAGTTGCATTGTTTTTCCCTCTGCCTTTCAAGAATTTGTCTTTGTCGTTTTCCGAACAGGCCCTTTACCTCCTCCTTAGCTGAGTCAGTTTCCAACCAGGTATCTGTCTCGCATCCTTAAATCATAATTCCTTTTTCCATTTCCCCCAGAGAATAAGAACCGGCAAGATTTCTTTCTCCCTTTTCTTACAGTCTGCTTCACGTATTACACTGTCTGGTTTATATATTACATTGATCTATGGTTTGCTTAACCGTTGAGTAAGTCACAAATGACTTATTTGTGGCTTCACTAAGCCACAAACCATGCTTTACAAACCGGATTCATACACTGAAGTAAGCCGCAAACAAGCAACTCTCATTATAACTTAATTCTATCTCTCTGGGTCTGTTTTTCTTATAGATTAAGGCACTTCTGTGCAAGTATTGTGGGCCACTGCAAAGGAGATCTGGATTTCAATGTTCTTATTACCTTACTAGTGTTGTTGGTTGATTAATTTCCCGCTCAAGTGTAGTGCAGCTGAAAGGGCTCCAAAGGTAGGGTATTTTTGTTTTGTTATTTTGTTTTGTTTTGGGGAAACTGTAGGTCCCTTTCAGCATTGGAAAAGATACTTTTAAAATCTCTCCTTCCAGTTCTGGTACTCCAGGCCTATGCATATTTGAGGGCTGTGTAGTTCTCTCTTATAGCCAATAAAAGAAACGGGGATCACACTGAGATGTACTGTGTCAATATCCTGTTTTATTTCATCACTGGAAGAAGGAAACAAAATGCTAAGCTCTGGAGTTGATTTTTTCCTCTTCCTTTCATACGGAGGTGGGAGTAAAGGCTGGAAGAAGATGTGTTGCTGCAGATTTTGCTGGAGCTCAGCGCAGGTCTTTATTCTCTCTTCTCAGAAACATTTAAATCAGAAAAAGTGAAAGATGGCCTTCAGACTGCTTCCAAGGTTTAAGAAATTCAAATAATAGCAGCATGGAAGCGTACTAAGTATAATTTTACCCTTCTGTTTAATTTGATTTATTCCATTTAGACGGTCGCCCAACTTCAACTGACTTTGGCCAGTGTACAATAAAACTAACAAACATAAAAAAATACAATAATTATAAGAGAATAAAAGAGTAAGTCGCAAAAAAATGGCAACCTCACCAACACACCATCCAGAAGGGGCCCCAAGCACCCTAGCTTTGAAGAACATCTAGGTGTTTAAGATTTTCCAGAATGTCAGCAGGGTGGGATTCACATGGTATGGGGGAAATCTCATTACAGAGACCAGATGCTGTGAGAGAGAAGGATGCTTCTAGGGTCTTGTAGATAATACTCTTTAACTGAAAGGACCGTGAGCTTGTCAACTCTATTGGATTGATTCAATCCATGGAAGATAGGTGCCTCAAGTAATTAGGATCTATGCCTTGTAGGGCTATATAGGTCACTATATAACTAGCACCTTGAATCACAAACAGAATCATAACAGGAACCAGTGCAGATTGCAAAACAGTATCACATGGGCATACATTGATGCATGCCCAGCACTGGCAACCTGCTGCATTCTGGACTAGTTGAAGTTTTTGAGTGGTCTTCAAGGTCAGCCCTATGTAGAGCACATTGCGATAACTGAGTGACAAGTGACTGTCTGAAGGGCCTCCCAATTTAGGAAATGGTCCAACTGGTGGAGCAGATGAAGCCACACAATGGTCTTCTTGGCCACAGTTGCCTCCTGTTCATCTAGGAGATGTGAGTACCACAGATTGTCCATCATTCTTTAATGGAGAAGTATGACCCCCATCCAAGGTCAATCTTGATTGAGTCAAAGATGGTTCCTCTCCATCCAAACCTACATAGCCTTTAAGCACTAGGATAGAAACTCGAGGTAAAGGTCAAAGGTTATATGCCACCTTGAGAACCCTAGTTACTCTTCCTTGGATCCAAAATCAGATTTATTTATCGACCCTGTGAACTATGCAAATGTTTGTTTCTGTCTAATCTTATTTTGTTCCTAGAGAATTCTAACAAGAAGGGTACTTTATATTTTGTCAAAATCACCAAATTTATACTCAATATATCTGGACTGACATATTGGATGGACTTAACACTCTTTATATGTGCACACACAGTCAATGCAGAATATTCTCAAGATAAAAATATGGTGACTTACTGTATATTTACATGGTATTATTTATTTTATAAATATTAGAATAAAATTGTGAAACATGTAGAGAAGATTCACACAGAAACATTTCAGATAAATTCATGCTTACGTTAAACACATGCTGAAGTAATTAGCATTTCCAAATATTTATATATAATATTTGTATAATATAATATAATATAACAATATTTGAATAATAAAAAACCACAGATATTTTTAAAAGTGCTACTATATGCAAAGGACTACCCTCTTGGTTGGTAAAGGTCTTTATCTTAATTACAATTAAGGACAATTAATTTTACATTAATAATTGCATTAGTATATATGTTTAAATGTACTTCTTGTTAGGATCTAAAACCCACCATAGCGATATCCACAGGGCTTGTAAACACCTTATTTTAAATTCTTTACGTCCTAAAAAATGAGATGGGCAATGGTTTTTGCAACCAAGAGCTACATTTTCCATTCATTAACTCTTTTCCCCAAGGGAAGTCTGGGGATTTAAACTGGGTTTGTTAAGCCTCATAGAGATCTAACAGAAATATTTGGTGTGGTGGGTTTTTGGCTTGTTATTTTGCTAAGATCAGATCACACTAGTGAAAAATGGTGGGATTAATGCTGAATTCCAGTGGTGTCATCTGAGAGAGCTTTGTGGGGAAGTACAAATGGGAATGAACCACAGATTGTCTAGCTTTGTCTTCAATCTTACAATCTTACAAAGTCCCTTACCGTATTTTCTTCCTTACTTGGTTTGGGATTGTTTCCAATCAAATGAAAGAAACAGACAGAATTATTATTAAATAAATAAGGTGTGGAGAACATTCTGAATAAATAGGCATAGAATTTGTGGGTTGGGGATCAAAATTTTTTTCAGCAATAATCAAAGGAAACCCAAGGTGAAACTAAAATAAGAAAGAATATGAAAATAATTCAATTCAGCCCATTACAAAAGGCTTGAGTGATATGGGTTGAATAAACCTATTCTATATTGAAGATGTGGGGGCTTGGTTTTCATGTGTACTTATATTTTACCTACCCCTTTAGGTCTGTGGAGTCAATGTCCTTAGAGTGAAAAGTGAATCACGGAATGGAAAACACAGAATTATGAAATTTAAAAGGTCAGGCAAAGCTAAAAGTATGGCATCCTTATGAAGAGAGAGTACAGAAAGAGGGTGAGAGAACACAAGAAGGTATTTTGACCATCTTCTCTGCCTCCATGAGATGGTAGGAGCAATGGTTGAGAACAACCTCTTTTTGCATAGGAAGAAAGGATGAGAAAGCATTGTATAATATATTATTCCACGAAATATCTATGGGGACTTTGATGATTAAAAATACAATCCTATGGACGATCGTTCAGAAGTATACCCATTTGGGATAAAGGGGGCTTATCTCCAGGGAAGTGCATTGGGGATTGTATCCAAAAGCTCAAATTCTAGACAGATTTACAAGGGATTAAGTCCCATGAAATCCTATTATGTTCTCTTCCATGTCAACATGAGTAAGTAAGATTGCCCAGAGGGTGAGAAGGGACAGCATGGCAAATTCACATCATCTTTTTTTTCCTGCTTGCTCTCTAGTAAATATTTCATGCAGCTTTATTTGCAATTTTGGATTAATGTACACCAAGCTTTCTGAAAATTTACGTTGCAATAGCATGCAGCAATTTTGATTTGAAGCTGCTCCTTCTACTACTAAAGATTAAACTGAACATTCCTCCATCATGTTCCATCCTATGCACTATTGGTAACATCATCCAAACTTTCATGTTCAGCGGTTAATAAAGGGCTTTTCGCATGTGTAGTTTCAAACATTTTTTTTTGATGCCCTGAAATTTTTCAAACCTTGTGTGCCATGGATCAGGGCAGATCTGTGTTTTTTCTAAGTCTAAATACATCAGAACAGGTAATCCAATTTTGAAGCCCTTATCTAATATAATTTGAGCGATAACTCAAAAGTATAAAAAGTAGATGAGTAATTTCAAATTCAATATTTAGCTAGTGACAAAATATTCATTACAGCATTAGCCTTAAAATTGTAGACAGATGAATCAATTACCCCAAAAAGAGGTACAGCTAAACATATCCATAAAATTTGAAGTCAAAGTCAAACTCACGCTCAGCTTTGATATTCCTGCTTTATGAGAAAATGCATAAAACATATTGAACCATCTAACTATACTTCTGCCTAACAGCAACACAGTTGCCAGTTTGATAATGAATATTAACCCCCAGCTGCGAGACTGAAGCATAGTAAATAGAGTGACAAGAAAAGAATCAGAAATGTGCAAATAATAATAACAACAATAAACCCCTTACTTGCTGTTGCTCCATTAAATCTTGTTCCAGTACTAAAGAAATGAAAAACCTGTGGAAGTTTCCTGCAGTCCAGAATCCTCTTGAGTAAATGCTGTGTTTATTTATCAAGCCTTAAAAATTTCTGGTGTGGAGGACTGAGTGAGCTCTCAAGTTTATCATGAGCACAGTTGAAAGTCCTACTGTAACTGCAGACATAAAGTTTGCTGCCAGTTAGTTTTTCTGCGGCTCCGTACTTGTAAATACAAGCTCTGTGGACAAAGTCCCAAATGACATCACAAGCAGCTGCTTATTGTTGAGTCTTTATTAACTGGCTGTCAAAAAAAGAAAGAACGAACCACGAGGGGTGGGGAGGAACCACTGTCTATCTTGAAGTGCAAGCTGGGAGCGTAGTAAGAATTTTGCTTATACATATGTAAATACTTGTGATTATCTCAACTATGCTTTCCTTAGGAGGATGAAGCCAAGTTTCCGTAGGAATCCTATCCTTGCCAGACCCCAAAGCAGAGGAATAAAAAAGACATGCAGCCAAATAAATAGATGCTTAGTAAATTAAACGCTGCACTTTTTAAAAAAGACCCTGCATGCTTTAAGCATGACTGTGTCTATAAATATTATATAGAAGCATTATGGACTCAGCACAGATTTAAAATTTATTTACTAAATCAAAATTTGATAGAGTATGCCAGATCTTCCAGTAAAGGGGGAGGGTAAACAGTGTATATTGCACACAGTGTATATTGCAAAGATTTCAGCTCTTTCATTATACAAATATTTGTAAATAGTTTGTAGGATTAATAGTTTCTCTCTAAACAGCATTGTCCATGAGTTATTTTTTAGCAAAACAAAATTGTAGCAAATATGTAAAAGAGGAGAAAAAAATGTGGGTCTGTAATCCTTTGTTCACAATGTAAATTGTAAATTGGAGTGGCATTACTACTAGGTCTCCCCCCCCCCCCAGTAAAAATGGAGGAGAAACCTTTGGAAATGACAAAGGCAGCTATTCAGCTTGTGGTAGCTGATAAAACAAAAGAAAATATTGACCTTTCACTCCTCCTGGGTCTTCAGACTGGCTGGCTGTTTTTGTGTAAAACAAGGACAACATCTTCTAGTCTTCAAGAACTTGATGTTTGCAGCCATGCTCCACATTCTTGTCCCTAGGAATGTCTCCTCAAAGAAAGGCCTTAAGCGAAAGTCACACTAAATCTGCACTTATTTCCCAGAAGCTGGCCTTTTCAAGTGAAGCCTTAGATCACTGAAAGAGCAACATGACAGAAGTGCTACTGTGTACACTAATATCTTTTCTGTGCTGAGAATGTAAACATGGGGAAACTTCAGAGTAGGGAAAACTCAAGCAGGTTTATGAAGAAAAAAGTGATGATTCAACAAGCAAAGCGATGAAGAGGGCTTAAATATGAATTTAGATATTGATATTTTTGGAGAACTGGTTTCAAAATTCTGACTGGGGCTCTTGGGAGTTCTCTGAGTTTGGTTGTTTCCCTGTGGGAGTTTCTTTCTCAAACCCCAAGACCCCAACAGTTCAATTCTGAGCTACATATATTTCTACTATTGATTGAAATCCTGGTTTCCATACAGTTCCAAATTATACTTTCTAAGTTCAAACTATTCTTTAAGAAACAAGACATTTTGCTTTGCAATAGATACACAAGAGAACTGCAGCCTCTAAGTCAGGGGTGTCCAGTCTTGACAACTTTAAGATCTGTGGACTTCAAGTCCCAGAATTCCCCAGCCAGACATGCTGGCTGAGGAATTCTGGGACTTGAGGTCCACAAGTCTTAAGCCTTCAGGTTCAGTCAAATATGATTTGTTGAAGCAGCCCTGATACATCTGCAATATCTTTGGATTGTGTAAAAGTATACCAGGTGCAGGGTAGCCAAGATGTATCCAATGACTTAGTATGCCTGATCATACTATGCATTGTCATCCCATTCTGAAATCATTATTTATTTAAATAATCAAATCTAAAAAATGCTCATCTCACTCACAGACTAGCAGTAGCATCTGTAGTAGCAGTTTTCTTTGGTTATTTGTAAACAGAACGGGATGACATTTGCAAGGAAATTAGAGTTGGCAGGACATTAAATTCCTCAGAAATCGGTGGAAGAATTTTCAAGTCATGCTTGAACATAAAATTTGATTTTAAAAATCATTGGTCATTTTAAGAAACAAGATAATACGTTCACATTGATGGCAGATCTCACCAAAGTTACTTAAGTTTGGTTTCAGGGAAACACGAAAGGAAATGCAAGAGGAATTATTCATCTTTGTGAAGGTGATGGAAGCTACTTTCAGAAAAATGAATTGTAGGGGGGAAAGTAAAATGTATTAATATATCAAATTAGAGGTAGAAAAAGGTCAATTAATTAAATAATAATAATAGGCCAAGGTTCAGCAGGCTAATGTAACTATACAAGACCACACCACAATAGTTTGGATTTAAAAACTGACTGTGCCTCATGATGCAAATAGTAAAAATTAAACAACATTGGGTATGTATGGAAGAGTCCCTTCAGTTTGGCCTTCTTCCATTGTTTCTCCTTAGTAAAGCAAAATGCTTTGACATGTGGAAAAGAGCCAGAAGCAGCTATCAAAGCAGCTGCAGTACCTGGGGAAAAAAGGCAGGGCTACTTTAATCATCCATAGACACTTGCCTTATCCTGTGCCTTGTGAAACACCACTTCTGAAGACTATGTACAACCTTGTTAGTAATCTTCTACATATACATTAAAGATCTTTTCCAAATATATAAACTGTTTGTAGCAAAGTAATAAACTATATATAATTTGTTCTTTTTATAACCCTGTAATCCCTTTTTATCAGAGTGAAACTGGGACAACTGAATGAAGCTGAATGTTTTCTGCCTGATGCCTATGCAGAAGATATTTTCTCTTTGCACCCTGATAGAGAAACATCTGCAACTGCCTAGGATTGAACTCTCAACCTCCTGAGAGTGAGGCAAGCATCTTCACCTCTAGGCCATGTCGTTCAATAAACTCTATATAGAGGACATATAAATGTCCCTGTATAATTCATTAAGTTTGCTCAATATGTGGCTAAGGATATATGTTTTGGTTCTTGGTAATGTGCATGAAACGTTTTCAAGATCAAATCTGCCACAAAAGTGATAAGTAATCCTAAAGGTATAAATAGATTTCCAATTATCCCACTACCTTAAGTCTCAATCCAGTCATCAATTATGAACTCCACTGAACTGAAACATCATTGCTCTGAGCATATTCAGGCTCCTTTGATTGTAAAATAAAGTAAAACAAGAGTTTTGATTCTTCTAATAAAAACTCATCTCTAATCAGTCAGTTGACTACAAGTGTAAGGAGTTGATTTCTGACTGGCTATGAAGCTTCACAAAATGTATTACAATGAACTTTTATTTTGGGTTTATCCTGGTGCAAAATTTCACTTTACTCATCTCATGGCAGGTTGGCTTCCAAAGAAGAATATTTATTCTTCTGAAAAAGGAGGAAAGGTATCTATGATAAGGCAAACCAATAAAAGAGAAACAAGACAAAGCACGTGTCTATAGCATGCATGTATTCTTGTCTAGCGGATCTATCTGAAATAGCCAAAATAAATAAAATTTGAATCATGTGTCTAACTTACAAGTCCTAAGGATTAGGACCTAGGTAGTAGTAGAAACACAAAGAAGCATGGTCACTGTGAAATATTCCTCTCTGATAGATTACTATTATTTATTTACTAACCAAATTGTGTCCCAACTTATAGTATTCTAAGAAATGTGTGTATCTCTGTGGGGGGGGAGAATTTCAACCAAAACAGTTCAAGATCCTGTTAAAAAATGTTAGGCTCATCATGGCATTCTGGTGAATCACCACAACCAGAACTACCTCAGGCATTTAACTTGAGAAAACTTTCCACCGCAGGAGATACATATCATTTAGCAGGCATCACAATCTATGGGGGGGGGAAGTCTTTACACAATCATTTAAATTAGTGGTGTCCACTCTAATAATTTTGAGGACAGGAGCTGTGGACTACTAAGAGATGGAACAGATTTTGTGCAAGCAATTTTGGGCTTTGCCTTTTAACAGAGATGTGTGTCTTAGGGCTTTTCTCCTACAGTTTTGAATACTTCTCGTGACAAAATATCAGGAAACTGTGCGTCTGTTTTCAACAATCCTGGTCAGGAGGGCCTCTTGTGGCCACAAAAATACATGGGCAGTGTATGTGTGCATGCATCACATTATAAACTCTTGCATATGATGAGAAGATATTTGCCCTGTATTGTTCGTATTGCATAGATGATTCTCTTTGGCTTGTTTTACATTCTAAGGCAATGTAGGGATGTTCATCAATATTCCCCAAAGCCAATGGATCAATAAACTATATACTGGCAGATTGTTCTATCTCCTCTGAGAGAAAAAGACACAACCATAACATCTGTCACCCCATTTCCTCCTCTTCTATAGAAGCTTTGTGCATAGCCTCTAACAACAGAAGTCTTCTCCTGGTCAATTGGCATCAGCTGCTGCTACAGCAACAACAAAACCTCCATATTTTTCTTGAAAAGCGAATAGCAATAACTGAAAAAGGGGATGAGTTAGTGTCAAACAGCAGAAGATAGGGTGGCTATATCAGTCCTCATTAAGCAAATATGCGAAGATAAGGCTGCCAGCCCTTCAGCCTTTGTCTCCTGCCAGTTTGTAAAAGAAAGATGAAGGTTGACATACTTTAGGTTCCTTCTTTGAGCTCTTATATTTTAAAATCCAAAGACTAGACTTATCTATTTTGCATGAATGACTGGATAATACAGAGTCGTGACCAATGACTCTAAAGAACCCAAGCTAAGGCATTCAGGATGAGGCTGAAATTGTGCTGTTTTGTGTATCTATAAGGTAATAAATCAAAACTCAGAAGCCAGTTTGGTATGGTGATGACCTAAAGCTAAGGCTGAGGCTGACCTAGAAACTAGGTGATTGTGAGTTCTAGTCTCACTTTAAACATGAAAGCTGGCTGGATGACTTTGGGCTAATCCCTCTCTCTCTGCCCAATCCATCTCACATGATTGTTGTTGTGGGAAAAATAGGAAGAGGAAGGGAAGGAGTATTAGGTATGTTCACCACCTTGAGTTACTTATAAAGTAATAAGGGTGGGATAAAAATCCAATACATAAATATATAAAACCAAATCAATAGAATGCAATAGAATGACTGCAACATTCATGGGGTGATTTTGGGCAAGTGAACCTAGTCTATTTTACAGAGTTGTTGCTGCATAAAATTATGCTGCAGGTATAAAATCATACATACCGTATTTTCCGGCGTATAAGACGACCCGCCGTATAAGACGACCCCCTACTTTTAAGAAGTTTTTCAAGGTTTTTTGTCTTATACGCCGGAAAATACTTACATGCCCTGCCCTCCCTGTCCGTCGCAGAGGAGGCGAAGGCCCGACTGGCCCCGCCAGCCCTCCCACTGCTCCCACGCTTCTGCTGGCCCCCGAGACGCAGCGTTTCCTGGGTGGCAGGCAGCGCCGGAGGGCAGCCGCCACCCCGCCACGGCCGGCGCCCCTCCTGCTTTCCCCCCCAGGCCTTGAACTTCTCCCATTCGGTGCAGGGCGGGGCAGCTCCGCCCACAGCCTCTTTTTCATGTGCCGCTTCCCTCTCACCGTCAGCCGAGGCGCGCTCGGCCCGGGCTCCCAATCCCTCTTCCCGGCCGGCTTCCCGCCCTGCCCCTCATGGAGCTGGACTGGGCGTGCAGCCTCTCGGTGTGGCTGCTTTTCCTGGGCAGCCTGGTGGTGTGGCTCCTGCGCTTGGACCTGTTGCTGAGCCTGCGGCGGTTGCTGCACATGGGGCTGCTGGCCGTCCTGCCGCTGCCCCTCAGCGCCACGCTCACGGCGGCTGCCTGCTGGCTCGTCTCAGCACAGCGTCGGATGGGAGCAGGACTTCCCTGCCGACTCCTGTCCGACGCTCTTCCCTCTTGAGGCAGCAGCTGCCTCAAGAGGGAAGAGCGTGGAGCCGGCAGGGAAGTCCTGCGTGCGCGTGCGTTTGCAGGACTTCCCTGCCGGCTCGCTCTTCCCTCTTGAGGCAGCAGCTGCCTCAAGAGGGAAGAGCGAGCCGGCAGGGAAGTCCTGCAAACGTGCTCTTCCCTCTTGAGGCAGCTGCTGCCTCAAGAGGGAAGAGCAAGCCGGCTCTTCCCTCTTGAGGCAGCAGCTGCCTCAAGAGGGAAGAGTGTCGGACGGGAGCCGGCAGGGAAGTCCTGCTCCTGTCCGACGCTGCGCCGAGACGAGCCAGCAGGCAGCCGCCGTGAGCGTGGCGCTGAGGGGCAGCGGCAGGACGGCCAGCAGCCCCACGCGCAGCAGCAGCAGCAGGCTCAGCAACAGCTGCCTCAAGAGGGAAGAGCGTCGGACGGGAGTCGGCAGAGCAGTCCTGCACACGTGCGCACTCCCCAGCTGCTAAGGAGCAGCCGGGGAGTGCATGCGTGCGCAGGACTGCCCTGCCGGCTCCCGCCAGACGCCACCCACTGATTTTCTGGCGTATAAGGTGACTGGGCGTATAAGACGACCCCCCAACTTTTAAGGTGATTTTCATGGGTTAAAAAGTCGTCTTCTACGCCGGAAAATACGGTACACACACACACAAAGAGAGAGAGGGGGAGGGAGAGAAACACATAAATTTGTTCTCTGATAATTTTACTTAAACTCTTAAAGAAAAGATGAGATAAAAATGCAATAAATATATACATGAATGACCCTGCAGTATAGAGAAGAAATATTGCAGAAACCATCCTTCACAAATGCTTCCATTAATGTCAACCAAGTATGTTGGACATAAGAGTATAAATAGGTCCATCTAATTCTATAGTTCTCTGAACTGATATCACAAAGAATTGTGGACTGCCTTACATGTATAACTTCCACTTCATATAAATTTCCATCAAGTAAATTATTTTCCCTGTCACAGAGTATATAAAACCAGTTGGCATTTACATCCATTTTCATTCAGCTGGAAAAGCAATTCCCAAGTATCAGCCATTGTTTTCATCTGCATATGGTTATTATTGGCTAGTTCAATGCAAGGGAAAGGACAAAAAAAATATCATTACATGAACAAGTATTGCTGAGTAATACACAAAGTACCCAAAGAGTGCCAAGCTAGGACTGTGGGAGACTTAAGAGTATATATGTGTGTGACTGTGGACTTTGAGGACTAAATATCATAGAAATTTGCACACTTGTTTGCAAAGCCTGGTCAGGTACAACCATGGAAGTTAATGTGAAGAAGAGTCCTTAGCTAATCAGTAAGAGCTAATCAGTAAAATTGGTAGCAAATCATGGGCGGTATCAATATATTTCTAGGAACCCTGCTGCTTAAAAAGACTATGAAATCATATATTTTGGGACATCTGAGTGGCTCCCCCTTGATGAATAGCAGAATAAGAGAGTTGGAAGGGAATTTGGAGGTCTTCTAGTCCAAACCCCTGTGCAAGCAAAAACCCTATACCATTTCAGACAAATGGTTGTCATAATCATAATAGTAAAGTTGGAAGGGACCTTGGAGGTCATCTAGTCCAACCCTCTGCTCAGGCAGGAAACCCTATAACATTTCAGACAAATGGCTGTCCAGTCTCTTCTTAAAAACTTCCAGTGTTGGAGCATTCACCACTTCTGGAGGCAGGTTGTTCCACTGGTTAATTGTTCTAACTGTCAGGAAGTTTCTCCTTAGTTCTAGGTTGCTTCTCTCCTTGATTAGTTTCCATCTACTGCTTCTTGTCCTGCCTTCGAGCACTTTGGAGAATAGCTTGACTCCCTCTTCTTTGTGGCAGCCCCTGAGATATTGGAACACTGCTATCATGTCACCCCTAGTCCTTCTCTTCATTAAACTAGACATACCCAATTCCAGCAGCCTTATATATCTTTTAGCCTCCAGTCCCCTAATCATCTTTGTTGCTCTTCTCTGTACTCTTTCTAGAGTCTCAACATCTTTTTTACATCGTGGTGACCAAAACTGGATGCAGTATTCCAGGTGTGGCCTTACCAAGGCATTGTAAAGTGGTATTAATACTTCACATGATCTTGATTATATCCCTCTTTTAATGCAGCCTAGCACTGTGTTGGCTATTTTGGTAGCTGCAGCACACTTCTGGCTCATATTGAAGTGATTGTCCACTAGGACTCCGAGATCCCTCTCACAGTTACTACTATTGAGCAAGGTACCCCCTATACTATACCTGTACATTTGATTTTTCTTGCCTAAATGTAGAAACTTACTTTTTTCACAATTGAATTTCATTTTGTTAGATAGCGCCCAGTGTTCGGGTCTGTCCAGATCCTCCTGTATCTTAAGCCTGTCTTCTGGAGTGTTGGCTATTCCTGCCAGCTTGGTGTTGTCTGCAAATTTGATGAGTTCCCCATCTATCCCCTCATCCAAATCATTGATGAAGATGTTGAAGAGTATTGGGCCCAGAACAGAACCCTGGGGCACCCCACTACACACTTCCCTCCATGTAGATGTGGTTCCATTGAGGACCACATTCTGAGTACAGTCAGCCAGCTACGAATCCATCTGGTGGTGGTGCTGTCTAACCCACATTTTTCTATCTTATCAAGTAGTAGGTTGTGATCTACTTTATCAAATGCCTTACTGAAGTCCAAGTAAATTATATCCACAGCATTCCTCTGGTCCACTAATTTTGTCACTTGGTCAAAGAATGCAATAAGATTTGTCTGGCATGATCTGTTTTTGACAAACCCATGTTGTCTTTTAGTAATGATTTTGTTTGCCTCTAGATGCTCGCTGATTCATTGTTTGATTATCTTTTCCAGAATCTTCCCAGGTATTGAGGTCAGGCTGATAGGTCTGTAATTTCCTGGATCCATTTTTCTTCCCTTTTTTGAAGATGGGAACTAAATCAACCCATTCTTTAAAATTTCCAGTGTTGGAGCACCCACAACTTCTGGAGGCAACTCCTTCCTTGGATTAATTGTTGTAACTATCAGGAAATTTCTTCTCAGTACTAGGTTAGATCTCTCCTTGAATAGTTTCCATCCATTGCTTCTTGTCCTGCCTTCAGGTGCTTTGGAGAATAGGTGACACCCCCCCCCCCCTTAGATATTGGAATACTGCTGTCATGTCACTCATATTCCTTGTTCTCACTAGACTAGACATATCCAATTCCTTCAACCATTCTTCACACGTTTTAGCCTCCAGTCCCCTAATCATCTTTGTTGCTTTTCTCTGCACTCTTTGTAGAGTCTCAATATCCTTTTTATATCATTGTGACCAAAACTAGATGCAATATTCTAAGTGTGATATTACCAAGAATTATAAAGTGGTACTAACAGTTCACATGATCTTGATTCTATTCCTCTGTTAATGCAGCCTAGGACTGTGTTGGCTTTTTTGGCAGCTGCAGCACACTTAAGTGATTGTCCACTAGGACTCCAAGATCCCTCTCACAGTTACTCCTATTGAGCTAGGTACCACCTATTCTATACCTGTGCATTTGTTTTTTCTTGTAGAATATTATCTTTTCCCACCACTGATATTCTTTTTGTTAGATAGGGCTCTGTGTTCAAATCTGTCAAGATCCTTCTGTATCTTGAGCCAATCTTCTGGAGTATTGGCTACTCCTGCCAACTTGGTGTCTGCAAATCTGCAAATTTGAAGATGATTAGGTAGCTAAAAAAGATCTGGCTATTTCTTCAGGTTTTGGAGACAGGATGAAGGTTGAGCCTTTGGATGATTTGGCTGCATTCTTCTTTTTGTTTCATTTATATATTTCAAATATTTATATGGTTGTATTCAGGCCACACACAATTTTTTCTTATATTTTAATTGTAAGCTTTTCAGAGTTGGGAGTCAAGGTTATCTGAATTGTGTGCATGTATACATAAATAAATCAGAACATTTATCCTTGTTGCCAAATCTTCCTGCCATCCTAAGATTTCCTATCTATTTATGTTCCTACAGTAAATCCTTATATCAGCAAAGTGGGAAGCAGATGCTAGGTAAGGCTTTCTAAGCCAGGAGAACTGTTGGAGGCTTTGACTGTCTTAATTACAGTATTATCCATATATCTCCACTATATCTCTCATAAAATATGAGTGGATGTTGGACAGAAACTAAGAAATATTCAGAGTTAGCTGACTGCCCTTAGGCTATTTTAAGTGTAATGCATATAGCATAAATTTGGCTGTTATACTACAGTCCCAAACGTATTGGGTTACAAGTGAATATTTACAAAACTCTAACAACTGGCATGGCTAGTGCTTGGTATCCAAACCAATTTATTCATATGCAATATTCATATGCTGCTGCTTAACAAATGTGTTAGTCAACAGGTTTTTACAACCTGTTATTTTGAAAACAATAGTCCCAGTACAATTGCAAGAAATCAAGTTGAGCAAGGGCTGTCCTAATATAAATCCTAGGTACAGAGCACCATCTTAATGAGAAACAGTCTTCTATGTGGTATAATATATAGTTGGATTGCATTGCACTACTATGGTCAAAATGTCTTCAACATTAGTTAAATGTTGCTAAACACACAAAAATGACTGCACCATTCAAGCAATGTTCATCCTGGCCTGCTGTCCATTATAGCTCTGTTTCTTAAGTACTTCCAACATTATCCTCACTCCCAAAGTAATGAGTAGTGAACATGGACAACATTCAAAGATTAGATAGGATTGTTGGCTGAATTGATGATACCAGTATAAGCTCAGTGAGGTATAATGTAGCCCAGTTCAAAGGTCTTACCATTAAAACTGACATCAACCAGATCATAAAACAAGTCAAAGAAGTAGTGCAAGACTGTAAGATGAGAAGAGACCCAGCCCATAGGATCTCCAAGAGTCGGACATGATTGAATGGGTAACTTCATTATCATCATCATTATCATCAAAAGCTTATTCAGGTATAGTCCTGGCTGATATTATTTGAGAATTCCATTGAGTTTCACTGACTTGAAAATAAAATGGAGAAGGAAAACATCCCTTGAGTCAAACTCAGTTCTGGTGACCACATTTACGCAGGTTGTTGGCAGCATGACAGGAATAATTCTGGTTTTTCTCAAAACTTTTTAGTCTAAACAAAACTCCTGGAATTCTCAGATGGTGCCCAGTTCAGTCCTAAACAGGACTGATTCCAGCTTAGCTTTCAAAATCCACAGACCTGTTGTGATGAAGGCAAAATAGATGGTGAACTGATGCCACCAGGAAGGACATCTAGTATGCCAGCTATACTGTATGTAGAGCTCATAAGCAGAAGGAGCTACTCTCAACAATAACCTGACTCTTGATAACACTTAGGTGACAATTACAAGATATGAAAACCAATGGAAGTGGAGAACATGGATGTTCTACTTGTGGCTTTCATCTAGCAGACTAACAGAATAACAGAGTTGGAAGGGACCTTGGAGGTCCTCTAGTCCAATTTCAAGCAGGAGCCTCTATATACCATTTCAAACAAAGGGCTGTCCAGTCTCTTTTTAAAAATTTCCAGTGATGAAGCACTCACAACTTCTGAAGGCAAGCCGTTCCACTGGTTTATTGTTCTCGATGTCAGAAAAATTCTTCTTAGTTCTCGGCTGCTTCTCTCCTTGGTTAGTTTTTTGTCTTGCCTTCTGGTGCTTAGGAAAATAAGTTTTGGTTTTGGTTTTGGTTTGTTTGCACTCATGTCAGAAGCACCGAGGTGCTCCTGGGTTGAAAGAATTAGCCAGTGATATCACCATTGCGCTCGGGATGCTCATTTGGGGGCTCCTTTCATCCCCTGGCATGAGCTGGAATGAAGGACGAGAGATCAACCCCACCCCATGGCAGCATTCAGGTCTCAAACATGGGCTTGCTAACTTCCTGCCCAGCATCCCAACCACTCGAGTCACTGCACTGCTGGAAAATGGGTTGACCTCTCTTTGTACATCAGCAGTCCAGCTCATGATGGGTAAATTGCTGCATTTTTCTGATCCATGGTATGATGTATATAATGTGGCACTTGAAAAGAAAAAAGCTTTTCCCCAAACAAAAATACTTTAAGTGTTCCCTTTGTCCATCACAAATACACTTCATTGTGCTGCTCCTACCAGATATGAAGAGCAATCAGTGTAGCTTATAGAAAATAAGGAGTTTATTTTACCTTGACAAATTAATGCTTGGTATCCTTCTGAATATATAAAACAGATGGGGATAACATGAATCAGGCTGGGAGCAATCTGATGTATCCTAGAGAAATAATTTTATAGTGACAAAGAGAAAAAAAGAGACTTTGCCTCTGTTCTGTCTAAATTGGTCCAATGGAAGCTCTGTTAAAAATAAAGTTCACAAAATTATCATTTTCTGCCTTTGCCGTCTTTGAGAAGAAAGATTAATTTCCCAAATTGCATTTTTTTAATTAAAAAAGAGCAACCAAAAATAGAATCAGTCAGTTCTGTTTATGAAGAAGGAAATTTGTTTCTGCTGTGTTTCAGTGTTATTGAATGTTTGTTAAATAATAGCTACAAAATGTTGACGAAAGGTGATAGTAATTCTGTTTATATATAGAATCACAGATCAAACAGAGTGTAAAGTCACTGTGTGCTTTACTGCTTAACTGTTTAACTGTAACAGGAAACTCTACTTAGAACAAAAGAACATATTTACCATAGATCCAAAATTGTAAGTACTGTCATCTACTGGCTGAATACTACTGTAGTTGTTGCACAAAAATACATTCCAACAATGAATTCCAACAAAAGGATGAGAAAAGGATGGGTATTAAGGTAAATCCCTTCCTTGTAAAAAGGCTGATACTCTTCTCAGTCCACTGTAAAGGTAAAATTTTAGCATGGGAAAACCTGTCTTCTAACAAGCTATAATTCATTTTGCTATTCACTCCTTAATTCAAAATTGAATTGATGTGCATAGTAACCCAAGATGTACATTATGTGAGATTTTGTAATTAGTGTAGTCATCATGACAGAAATGTTTGTTCATATTAATTCAGTGACTTTTTCACTTCCATTGATTTTGGGAAAGTGTTCCTCACTTCTTCACTTCCTATACCAAGGCATATTATAATTGTGGCTGTTATAGTGTTTAAATAAAAAAAAGGTTGAGTTTTATAATACTCAAGATTTACCCAAGAAATCCTCCTTAGATCAATGATACTCATTTTATTCTGTGTTTAAGCTTGCAACCTAGGTTGCTCCTGTTTGTTGCAGAAATTATTTATGCTATTTTCTTTCATTTTCTAGTCCCTATGGATAACTTGAAAACATATAATAGGCACTAGTGGCTGAATTTAAGAATTATTTTTCTCCAGTTACTAGTTCTGGAGTCTTTATCAAATAAGGAAAATTATTTTGTGTCTCTATGAAATAGAAAATGGGTGTCATAGTTTGCATAAATGTAGTGTAAGAAATAACATCTTGATTATATTTTTATTTTTATAATTACATTGTACCATTTCTTTTTTACCAATGGGTTCTGAAAAGTGGATGTAATCTGCCGTGTTATTGTCTAAATGTTTTCTCTGCTGCAGACCTTGAACATTTTTCCCTGAACTCTTTAAAAAAATCCCTTCTGTACTCTTGACGCAACTGAAGTGCACTGCATAGTTTTACCAGTTATCTGAGCTTAGAGATGCAACCTCATACAATGTAATAAACTCCTCAGCAAGATTAGAAGCATCAAAAGAAAGCTGCAATTCAAAGCAAGAAACACAGGGATTATTATATTAGTTACAATAAAATTTCCAGATTGGGAACATTCTTCACTATTTTTATCTCCCTTGCATTAAACAGAGTTTAGAAGTTAAAGCTGGATGGAACAGTTTATCACCTAGTTTACAAAAGACACACTTTGAATACTGGGAAGAAGAGAAATGATTTGTCATAGGAGGGCTGAAAAAATCCAAGTGATCATCAGATAGTGAACATTAGGGTATTCTACCTTTTTTATGTTGAGGGAATTAGAGAGTAACTAAAAGGGTCATCTTAAACCTCACAGAACCTTGAACCACCCCACCCCCACCCATGGTGTCTGGTCCTGCTCACTTGTTGAGAAAACCTTTGTCCTGCCTTCTCTGTAGCCCTAAAAAGTTGTGTACCTGTGCAGTACAACATCCCATCCCTTCATAGTTCCTTTCCTTACAGATCGCAGTATATAGAACCAACATATGCAAGTAAACTATCATGCTTTTCCCTTTCAGGGTGGACAGTGTTAAGCAGAATAAAGAAAAGGGGCAGAAAGTGATTTATTTACCTATTCATTCATTCATTCTATTCTATTTTATTTTTATTTTATTTATTTATTTATTTATTTATTTATTTATTTATTTATTTATTTATTTATTTATTTATTTATCACATGTCTATCTCTCCCTAGCTCAAATGATTCTTGGAAGCTTACCCAGAATTTAAATGGGAGAACAATAAAAGCAACAATCAGCCCAACCCCACTATCAATAAAATGAACAATGATGGCATTGCAACCTAAAATTAGGAGAAAGCCCCTCTGAAGCAATTCTGTTTTCAACAATTTACAGAAAATCATCCAGGAGGGGGCTAGCCTGATTTGCATGGGAGTCCCTGAACAAAGAAACTGCTTACTGTGCGTACACTCATCTTGTTCCAATTGGTTCACTGAATAGGGTTTTGTCTGCTTGTTTGTTTTTATCTTGGATTGCATTCAGTATTGTGCAATTTTCCTCTAAACTTATCTTGATTCTTCTGCCATCACTGGGCATTGCAATAAAACATGTAATTATCCCCATCCTATGGATTCTTATTTTCAGAATAACCTAAAGTCCATGACATAGATCAGGGGTAGGCAACCTCGGCTCTTTTATGACTCATGGACTTCATAGCTGACTCAGGAATTCTGGGAGTTGAAGTCCATGAGTTGTTCAGTTCTGTTGTTCAGTTAAGTAACAAAGTGGTTAAATGAATCCGACTTCTTCCATTGACTTGGCTTGTCCGACGACTGAAAAAGGTGATCACGTGATTCAGTGACACTGCAACTGTCATAAATATAAACCAGTTGTCAAGCATCCAAATTTTGATCACTTGACCGTGGGAATGCTCTAATGATCATAAGTGTGAAAATAATAATAATAATAATAATAATAATAATAATAATAATAATAATAATAATAATAATAATAATAATAATAATTATTTTATTTGTCCCGAAGGACTCAGGTCGTAAGTCCCTTTTTTTCAGTTCCGTTGTAACAACAGAAGTCGAGGACTACCTGTAATGTGGCAGCAATCTGTCCTAGACCTCTTGTTTTAGACAGCTTTGTCCATATTGAGGTTCTCCAGACAGAAATAGTTCAGGATTTCATAACTACCATGACAACCGTGAACTTTCCCAATGAATATCTATCTGGTCTCAGGTTTACAGCAGAGTTCAGGCTGGAAATTGGTTCAGCTGGAGCCAATGATTTGAAAGTGGAGTTGCTCTCTATAGCACCCTTAATATAGACAAGTCACTTTTTCTTCAATGTTACACTAACAGGTGTTTTTTTAAAAAAGGAAGAAGATCCATTAACTTGCAGAGATAGAAGATGAATTAAAACATCTGATCCAAAGGTGCTGGTTATCACCTATAAAGCCCTACATGGCCTGGGTCCGGGGTATTTGAGGGAACACCTGCTGCCGGCATCAAACGCCCTTCGCCCAGTGCGCTCCCACAGGGAGGGTCTGCTCAGGGTCCCGCCGGTAAGAGATTGCCGGCGGGTGACACCCAGGGATAGGGCCTTCTCAGTGGGAGCGCCTGCCCTCTGGAACCAGCTGCCGGTGGAGCTGAGGACTGCTCCCGACCTCCAATCATTCCGCCGGGGCCTGAAGACCTGGCTCTTTGAGCTCTCGGGCCCAGGCTGAGGAGACATTCATTTTAATTGGGGTTTTTAATAGTACAGGGTTGATTTAATATTTTTTAAATTGGGTTTTAACTTTTGTATGGTTGATTTTTAACTCCCTGTAAACCGCCCTGAGTCCTCAGGGAAAGGGCGGTATATAAATGCAATAAAAAATAAATAAAATAAATAAACTGGCTAACACAGCCAAATGGTTTCTTCAGTGGACTTAGGGAATTTTCTGCCTCATTTGTCAGTGAAACTGTTGAAGCTTTGGCCAAACTGCAGATGAGGGTGGTCTGGACAGGTGATGTAATTGCTCATGAGCATTTCCTTTCCTCTAACAAAGCTAAATTAGCATCTTGGTTAAGGGAGTGATTAATGCCTCCTTCGTATTATGCAATGTGTTCCCATGCACTTCTTTTATATGCACCATTTTGTTTGTTTTTTGTTTGTTTGTACATTCAACCAATCATTTGGAACTGGAAGTTTGCTTGTGTTCTTGAAAGAAAATTTAATCTATTTACCATCATTACAGAACTGGTCCTTGGGGAAAATAAATGGAGCAGTTCTTCTTTAAGGATGTTACAGGTGTTGTCTTTGACAATGTAAACCTATGAAAATATTCAAATAACATTGCTCAATTTTTATCAAAGGTAAATGTTGCTTTTGTGGCTAGTCATGATCTCCAATGAAGCATTTAGTCATAACCTAGATTAGGGCTCCTGATTAGAAGGAGAAGCTTTCACTTCAATCCTTAATATTTCAAAGTAGGACTGAAAATTCTCTGCTCCAAAATTCTGGGGAGTTCCTGCAAATCGAAATCGAAAACTAAACTGGAGGGTCCAATGACCTGACTTGAGTTTAGAGCAGTTTTCTGTGTCCAGTAATTTTTCAAAAGCATTAGATCCCAGTGAAAATTACTCAGTAGAATTCGGATCAATGTCACTAGTATTCCCATTTCAACCTTTTGTAATGAGTATCCCTAAAAATACTTTTATAGATGTAACTTTCAGAAATATAACGAAATCTTAATTTAAGAGACCCTTGGAAAGAAAGTGCATCCATTAAACGGAAAGTCTGAATTTTAAAAAGTACTTTCCTGCATCTGGTGACTATGGAGACAGCCAGAAAGAGCAGATCATTGGGGTCTGAGAGAATAGGCAAGAACTGGACAAGCTCTAAGCAGAGATCAAATGTAGGTACTGATGGTGATGATGATGATGTGTCTTTCAGCTGAGTCTGACTCTTGGAGTTTCAAAGCATTGCTTTGTTGTTACAGATACAAAACCCAGTGGCTTTATGTAGGATTGGGGAGAGCATTGAGAAAACCCATCAAGCAAGGACTACAGGCTAGACTTCTCCCCCTCACTCTCCGGCACTGACAACACTGTCCAAAATCAGCTCCAAAGGAAGAAACAGAACAAGCACAACACAGCTCTGCCCATTCCTAACACTCAAAGCCAATCCAGAAGGATGCCATGATTGAAGGCATGGAAGGCCACTGATAGGTCAGTAAAAGCCAGGCTAGACACATTACTCTTAGTTCACTCCTGGGATAAGAAGATCCCACAGGTCACCCACAAGCACAATCCCAACTGAAAGGGATCCTCCAGATGATCTACTTCCTCCAGCATTCTTTGGAACTGCCATCTTCTCAACAGTCATCAAGGTTGGACAAAAAAAACCCTAGACAACCATTGTCCAGCATGATTGGACTTTTAAGCCAAGAATGACAGACAGTACAGGAATCTGTACACTACCATTGCTTGTATACATTCGTTACTGATAGATCACCTTTTTTTTTTAAAAAGAAAACTATAGCAGATTGCTTTTACATCCTTAAATATTATCCTTAAAGCAACTGATTCATGGAAGGAGAATGGTGTTTTCATGTCCAGTTTCAAGATACAAAAACAGCCAAAATGAGCCTTTATCTTCTAAGGATTTATTATTATATATTTATTGTCAATATATGTTCACAGATAACGCTTCCAGTGCAAACATTTTTGTTCATAACTTCCTCGAAAAGCCACTTCTGGGAATCTATTTAGGTTTGCTTTGATTTCATTTCCTCAGTTTATTGTCTAATCAGTTTTATAACATGAAGTTTATTTTGAGGTAAATGTTTAACAAATTGAATCCAATTCTCAGAAGACCAAATCTGGACTTATCAATTTCTGAGTAAACCAGCCTTACATCTGCTATAGAGGCACACATTAGGAATGTCCAGAGGTCATATCATACTCTCAAATGGCATTCTTTCTGTTAGATCAGTGCCTAAACTTGGTAGGATTTCTCCCTCCTTAAATACTGTCATGGAATGAACATAAAGGAGAATGAACACCTCATCTTACACTGGGAGTCCTCATTTAATGATGATAATCCTGTCACTAAGCAACATGGTTGTAGAGTGTGATGTCATGTGATCACACTGACTTAACAATGGCAGTTGCGGCAATCTCAGTTGCCATCGTTAGGAGGTTGCAGCATTCTACAGTCATATCATCACCCTTTGCAATATCCTGCCATTTATTGTGTGTGAAGAAGCTAGCAATGAAGGCTCAAAATGGCAATCATATGACCATATCATGCTGCAACATTGTAACAGAAAGCTGATTGCCAAGAGCTCAAATCAAATCACATGCCTATGGAGACATTGTGATGGTTGAAATTATGAGAATGTGTCCTAAATCTCCTCATTCAGCATTGTCAAAACTTCAAACAGTTGTTAAATGAATGGCCATTCACTGAGGACTGTAGCAAACAAACAAGAACAAGCTCCCTATTAAATTTTTTAATGATACAATAAATAAAAAAAGGAAGGAACCCAAATATCCCAATGGAATGGAATGGAATGGAATGGAATGGAATGGAATGGAATGGAATGGAATGGAATGGAATGGAATATGCAGTTCTAAAGATACTTGATTTTGGAGTTTAAATTTAAATTGCAGGCAAGGTAGTTTTATTCTGTCTCTGCACAGCAGGAGAATTTATGTTAATGATTTGAGGGACTACAGACACAGAAATGAGTTAAAACGTGGACCTTGAAATTAATACTCTTCCATAGAAGTAATTAGAGCTTCCCGTAATTGGATCATACTTTTCACCGTGTTTTCTGTTATTATATTATGTATTATTGTACAGTGTATTCATTTTATGTATATTATATATCATTATATATTATTTCTATCCCACCATTCCATCCAGAGGAAATTCATGAGGGATAACAATTTCAGAAAAGCATAAATTGTTAAAACTGATTAAAACACTTAAAATCAATTATACACAAACTCAAACAGGAAACCCCTGGTTGAAGAGGTCCTGAAACATAATAACGATATGCTTCTTATACCATGCACCAGTTACCAGCATTTTGTACCAACCAACCATCCTTTCACTATGTGCAAAATGCATTGCAGACGTATAGATGGGAAATCACCAATCGCCAAGTCCATCACTGTCTGACTGGCTTAGGAATGGTCACGGTTAGTGCATTAAATGCAATTGTGCAAACACACTCCTTGCTCTCATACAGAAATCCAAAAAGCTAAAGAGTTTAATGAGTACTTCATAACTCCAGACCTACACTTTCAGGAAGAATGCAACTTCATTTACAAATAAGCTGAATCCTAACCCCAGAGCCTATTTTTCCTACTGATTATCAGCATTTCTCAGTTTGGGGTTTTTGCTCTGAGATTTTATTTGATCTTGTTGACCTTGGTACAGCCCATTTCTGAACTTAGAAATCAATCCTCAAACTCCACTGCTTTCAAATTAGAAGGTAAGGTACAGTAGAATTGGGTGTCATCAGCATGATGGTATCACCACAACACTCCACAGTATGGAAAAACTTTGCCCATAGTTTCAAGTATAAATTGTTTAGGGGACCATCTGGAGTCATGCAAGGCATCACAAGTACAAAAGCCTAGTATAGTAATCCCTATACCCTTTCATGACATGGGTCAACAAACAGACCAGAACCATTGTAAAATGATATCCTTGAGGCTTAGTACAGGCAATATAAGTAGAACTGAAATCCATCAAAAAGTCCAAGAAAACTGGTCATGCTTCCCCAAAGGCACAGGACCATGAGAATGTCCAAAGTCTCCAGTCACAGTTGAAAGCTCAGTTGAAATGGGTTCAGATAAGCAGTGTCCATAGCTGTGCTGGAGGTGCCAAGCTCACAAGCTCCCTGTCAACACAGTAGCAACTGGATGATCACTTGAGATCAACCAACATTTTTTCAGCTTTTCTCAGGTCTTTTTAACAGAGATCTCATTACTATCTCCTTTAAGTAAGGAGCGATGTATCCGTTGTGAAAAGAACAATTAAATAATATCTCTTAATTATAAAGCCACTCTTCCTCTGGCTAACTTATTGTGCAAAGAGGAACAAGGACTAAACCAACAGGTTCTTGCATTCATTTTGCCAGACTCCTTTTCCATACTTTTGAGATCCATCAGCTGAAAATAATAATAAAAAATAACAGGACAACTGATTGCCACAATTACGTCATCATATTTTGTCCCAACATTGGCATCTAAGTCCAATTAGATCAATTTCACCCGCATAACTTGACAAACTTTTCACAGTTCATGATCCCCATTGAGGCCAAAAATTAGGAGGACAAAACTGAATTGAGAGGCAGGAAAAGAAGATCAGGAAGTGCTTGAGTTTGTTTGAAGGCACTTTATACATTTTTCTGTCTGCATAAATACTCCAGGACATACAACCACAGATCTCCACCAGATTTACTTTCATGATCCATAAGACATGTGGGGACGATATAGCTGAATGTCAAAGGTGTGATATTTTCTTTTCAAATAAAAGTAAATATGACTGCAAATACAGATAGTCCTCAACTGACGACCACGCTTGACCCCAAAATTCCCCTGGGTAGGCAAATTAGTTGTTAAGTGAGTTTTGTGCCATTGTACAACCTTTGTTGCCACAGTTGTTAAATAAATCGCTGAAGTTGTTAAGTTAGTAACATGGTGGTTAAGTGAATCTGGCTTCCCCGTTGACCCTGCTGGCCAGAGGGTCACAAAAGGTGATACCTGGGACACTGTAACTGCCATAAATACATGCCAGTTGCCAAGCATCCAAATTTTGATCACATGACCTTGGGGATGCTGCCGTGTATGAAAAACAGTCATAAGTCTTTTTTTCCCAGTGCTGTTGTAACTTCTAATGGATTCTAAATGAACGGTTGTATGTTGAGAACTACCTATACAAGTATTAAGCACATGATAGGCATAACCCGTCTATTTTTAACCAAAGAGAAACATACACAAGAACAAAATCAACCCTATATTCTCCCCCCTCCTTCTGTAATGTCAGCCAGCCTACCAACCACCTCTAGAAACCCACGAAAGCCAAGTTATTTTTAAAAGACAAATTACAGCTTGGAGACAAAAAAATATGTGCCAAACTCAGCACGGGTTTATTATACTAAATTATGAAAGAATGCCTCTAGCATCTTGGCCAATGCTGCTAATTTGAGCTCTGGCCCATTTTGGGGCTTCTATGCATTATGCAGCTTTTCCACTAGGTTATATAGTACATGCTGTGATAATTATAGGAATAGTTAATGGAGAAATGGTAGAATTTCCGGACACCAATGATATAAAATATTAATTTCCAGTATATTTCTGAACTATAAATGAATTAGCTCCATCTGGAGCACAAGAATCTACTAAGGCTTGTATCTATATCCTGGGGATACAGATTTTTTTTAAAAATCAATTTGCCTAGAGACATAGTCTGATATATAAAAGGTATGTAGCTATGCAGTGCAAACAATAAACATTGACATGCAACATCAGCAAATATACATTTGCAAATTACTTATCACTGCTTTTGAAAGATAAAACTGTCACTCAAGGGTTTTTCAAATATCAAGGCTGTAGCCAGGAAAAGACATGGCAATTAGTTCATTTAATGATCTAATCTGAATATAACTGTCTTTTCAAAATGCAGCTCCATATGAATAAAATATACAGCACATAACTCAAATCCTATAAGAAGCAAATGTCTCCATTTTGGGTTTTACAATTTGTGCACAACAGTCAATAAATCTAATTTATCTTTGGGATGTCCCACACCTATGAAAGAAGCATTTTCTGAAATGAAGATTTAAGCGGATTTGGCTTTTACAAAAAGTCATACTTTCAAGCCATTTTAGATGTTTAGATGTTTTATATTTTGGAGCTTTATTTATTTAGCCCAATCTATTGATCTGGAAAATATGTCGCATGTCAAAAAAAAAATCCAGAACACCATTTGACTCTTTTTACTGAAAGTTTAAATGTACAAGTAGTCTTTGATTTATGACTACAATTGAGCCCAAAATTACTATTGCTAAGAGAGACATTTGTAAAGTGATATTTGGCCCATTTCATGACCTTTCTTGCCACAGTGGTTAAGTGAATAACTGCAGTGTTTAAGTGAATCTGGCTTCCCTATAGATTTTGCTCTGAACTAGGCTAGACTGGGGATGAATACCACAAAATCTTCCCACATTAGCTTTGTGGTCAGGCAGCAGAGATATGAACCAACCTTTCCAGTAGAATCCAGGACCAAAATCAATGAATCAGAATCTTTGGAGAAGAATATCTTCCAATAATCAATACTGGTGCTCTCTGAGCTTGGTTGTTTTCTTGCAGACATTGCATTACCCAAACTGAAGCACTGTTGATGTTACCTTGTTTGGGTAATGCAATGTCTGCAAGAAAACAATCAACCTCGGAGAGCACAAAGGACCTCCAGTTCACCCTGGGTTATAAATATGGATCTTGCTGCCGGAAGAAATAGCAATTTTCACCAGCTATATAAGAATTAGACAGATTTTCAGTGATTAGTGGTTCTCACTACCTCATTTCTCAACCATTATTAGCAAGCTATGGAGGACGTTGTAGAAGAGAATCCTGCACTTGCTTTCACCACTTTATTCTCATGGAATCAAGCTACAGGCATACAAGCTACAGTTAGAACAATTAACAATTAATCAGTGGTACAATCTGCCTCCAGAAGTTGTGAATGCTCCATCACTGGAGGTTTTTAAGAAGAGACTGGACAGTCACTTGTCTGAGATGTTATAGTTTCTCCTGCTTGAGCAGGGGACTGGACTAGAAGACCTCCAGCTCTATTCTATTTTATTCTATTCATAATGCCAATATGTTGTCCTTTTCCCAGCCACCCCCACGTTTATTTCTGTCCTCTCCCATCAAACAGCTGTTGGGAAAATATCTACCAATTATCTGCTTAAGATGAAATGCACCTACTTACTCCTTTATCAAAATTTGCTCCATGTGTTTGTTTTTAATCAAAAGTGTACAAAGAGAGCTTGGCTATGGGGTGTCAGTTGACAAAGGGACTCCTTTTTTACATGGTTTACTGTGACTCCAGAAAAATGTTAAACGTGTTTAAAAAGTAGCCCAAGTAATACTTGATAAGATGTGGGCAACATGGTAAAAGATTCACTTCAGGTACAAGTAATCCTCGACTTATGACTACAACTGAGCCCAAAATTTCTGTGGCTAAATTTCTGAGACAGTTGTTAACTGAGTTTTGCCCCATTTTATGACCTTTCATGCTACAGTTGTTAAACTGTGTGGTTGCTGTAGTTGCTGAGTAGGTAACATGGTTATTAAGTGAATCTGGCTTCTCCATTGCTTTTGCTTGTTGGATGGTCACAAAAGGGACATTGAAACTGTCATAAATATGAGCTAGTTGCTAAGTATCTGAATTTTCTTCATGTGACCTTGGAGATACTACAACGGTCCTAAGTATGAAAAACATTCCCAAATAGCAAGAGCACTTAGACTAATATACTGATCCATTGTGCTTTTCAGCCCTCTCTAAGCAGTTTTGTCCCCAAAAATCTGGGTCCTCATTCTACCCACCTCAGAAGGATAGAAGGCTGAGTCAACCTTGAGCTGGTCAGGATCGAACTGCTGGCAGTCGGCAGAGTTTGCCTGCAATGCTGCATTCTAAGTCATTTTTTTCAATGCCATTGTAACTTCAAATGGTCTCTAAATGAATGGTTGTAAGATGAGGACTACCTGTAACACCAACAACTGTAAAGGATCCAACAATGCTTTTATTAGTTCTAATGTGGGCAAGATTAGGGTGAGTCACCCTGATGAGCCTTTAGATTATATACACCTTATACAGAATGTTGATCAAACACATAGTGAGCATCACATATATTAAAAGGACTCCTCTCCCGCCAAATACGGAGAGACTTGTTTTACAACAGATAAGAATTCAAGATAATAAAAAAAGGAGAGCTGGGCATATCTGTATGAAGCCTCTACTGATGGATTCTTTAAATTGTAACTTAGAAGCTTTGATCTATGAGAGGTGCCAAGTCTCTCATTGCCATTCTAACATGCTGACTTTATTGATCACTGCAAGAGGAAAGAGATATGAGGGCAAAATCAGTTATCTTTGAATCTGCTTGTCTACAAAAGATACATTGTAAGCAAATCCTTCTAAAAATCAGTTCTTCACTGGCCACCGAGTCACAGAAGCAACAGAGAGAAAGTTTGTTTCACCATGCAGCTGCCCTTCAGCACCACTTCTGGCCCAGTGGTGGGATTCAAATACCTGTATGTGAACAACCGGTTCTCTGTGTGGATGTCGCTTCCGGAAGTCCATTCTGGGCCTGGGCAACAAAAAATTAGCTACCGGTTCTGCCGAAGTGGTGCAAACTGGCTGAATCCCACCGCTGTTCTGGCCCCTCCCTCCTCTAACTTTGAAGTCCAGGGATAGGGGAAGTGTACCTGCACCAAAATGGCCAAATGGTGGTTAGCTGACTCTGGACCACTGACAGAAATGTTGATGAAGAATATCAGATTGTTTCAACAGCAAAATGTCTGGCAGAAGTAAGGGGGGAAATACATCTAAGGCAGCGCAGTCATGAGAACACAGCAGGGAAAAAGGAGGTTGCCGGGGCAGATGCAAGCAAGGAAAGAGTCATAGGTCAAATTAGGTTCACTGCTATCAAATATATATTCTGCTAGTGAAGATTCATACATAAAAGAGAATATATGATCTTCAAAAATCCAGATGGTCCTGAAATACAGTACATGTAGCAATTAAGCTATTGCAAGAACCCATAAATCGAATTGGAAATTTCTCTTTCTCCCATAATACAGCATAAGGTATCTCCCATTGCAAAGATGATAGACAGGACCCATGGAATTTAATTTTAAAGTGTAAAACATGGTGACAAATGTTTTACATGCCCTTTAAATTCCACTTTTTAAATCTGTATTTTTATAAATTATTCAAGGCAGCCAACATACTAATAATCCTTCCTCCTCCTATTTTCCCCACAACAACCCTGTGAGGTGGGTTGGGCTGAGAGAGAGTGACTGGCCCAGGGTTAGCCAGCTGGCTTTCATGACTAAGGTGGGACTAGAACTCATCGTCTCCTGGTATCTAGCCTGGTGCCTGAACCATTAGACCAATTCACCAATGTAGTGATATATATATATATAAGATACTGACAATGACTTTTAAACAGATGGCTGCATTAAACCATGTGAAAAATCATTCTCCATGTATTACAGGAGACAGAAAGATAACGAGTAAATTTTGTGATACACTAAAACACCTTGAGTGTTCTCTATCGTGCCATACATTGGGTAGCAGAGAAGATATTTAATATGCATTTTATATACACATGCCCACCCACATGACCCACCCTAAGTTCCTGTCATGATAATTAAATCATAATTCTATAAAAAGCAATTTAGATTAGTTTTCAAATGACAGATGATTTCAAGGATACATTTGG
Organism: Vipera ursinii; assembly: GCF_947247035.1. Taxonomy (NCBI): domain Eukaryota; kingdom Metazoa; phylum Chordata; class Lepidosauria; order Squamata; family Viperidae; genus Vipera; species Vipera ursinii. The sequence goes on from NC_139512.1 coordinate 135,405,498, forward strand.
TTACTTGGAACTATTTATTGTAAACTCATTCTTCCAGCTGAGCACATGTAATGGAACACAACACCAGAAACTGACAATCAGTGCTTTTTTTGTAAAAGAAAAAGGTGCCGGAACTCACACACGTCATACAACCCACCTTGCCTACCCTACAAGGTTCCATCCAAAAAAGGTGCTGGAACTCCGTTCTGAGCGTTCTATGAGGAAAAAAGCCCTGTATAGATCAAACCATCAAGTCATTACTTGGCATGTACATGCTTGTGCACTATAAGCATTTGGCAATTTATCTCTGCCAAAATTCAGGGGCTTCTTATTCAGCAATTAGTAAAAATGTTCTCACGCACCCAAATTTTCCCCTGTGGCTCTTAACAACCATATTTTAGGTACAGACATCCTTGTTCAGCTTTTATCTGTCAAGAAGGATAAACTTAAAAGACAATAGCACTCCCTGGTTGGAAGGTGTATGTGTGCATGAATTATATACATAGGTCTAAACACTAAACAAATATTCAATAGACACCCACAGGTCTACTAATCTGAACTATTTATCAAATGAACCAAACTCTAAAGACAGGAAGCAGTGACAGGTTTTCTTGAACCGACCCAATAGTCAAAAGCTAGAAGCAGTTGGAGCCTGATTTGATATTATAAAAGAAGTTTTGAGAAAGACATGGGAAAAAAAATAATAATGCTGTGCATGCAAATGAATGTGTGGGAATATCTGCCAAAGAATGCGCAGTCAAGGTTAAAAGATGTATACAGTATTCAGCTTCCAGTGTAGAGGAATTGAGAAGATGGGTGGAATCCACAGATGATGAAGTTATCATTATTGTGTCCTACAAGTTCTTCTGGAAATGCAATTGGAAGACATCACGTAGGCTTGTTTGATGAGATGTTAGGGTTGACTTTATGCAAGAGGTTGCATAATGCTTCCTGCAAACATACTCCCTAAGATGCATCAGTTACTTTCTTAAACAGATTTCCCAATTGGCCACAGTAAGGTATATTACCTGATTTCAGTTCTCTTTTGTATGCAAAGCTCTTGTATTAAGTCTGAAAATGCTCTTCCCCTAACAGGAAATTTCTGCTACAGAATGATACTGTTATGATATCCATTCTGATATGGAATTCATTTGTATGTACAGTATATGCCTGCAGTATGCATGTTTCCTTGATTTATAACCTGATTTTTCAAGAAATTCTACTTATTTCTCCTCACCACTGTCACTTTGTGAGCTGAAAATGTTAGCCTTATGAAGCAGTTTAGACAAGCACACCCAGGAATACTAGCTCTATTTTCATTGCAAGATTATATTAATTGAATCTGGCAAGCCTGAAACCACCCCTCCTGTCACTTATTCTCCCCAAAACTAGGAAGGGTCCTTTCTGAGATACAGATAATCCTCAACATACAACCACAACTGGGCCCCAGATTTCTGTTGTTAAGCAAGACAATTGTTAAATGGGTTTGGCTCCATTTTACAACCTTTTTTTGACATCGTTGCTCAGTGAATCACTGCAGCTGTCCCATTAGTACCACGGTTGTTAAATGAATCTGGCTTCCCCATCGACAGGAGGTCACAAAAGGTGATCACATGACCCCAGGACACTGTAACTGTCATAAATACATGCCAGTTGCCAAGCATCTGAATTTTGATCACATGACCATGGGGATGCAGTAATGGTCATAAATGTGAAAAACAGTCATATGTCACTTTTTTTCAGTGCCGTTGTAACTTCAGACGGTCACTAAATGGGTGGCTATAAGTCAAGGACAACTTATGCTTTTGCCATCACTCCTCCTAAGAAATCAAGTTCCATTTGTCAGACTGTTGTCTAGGCTGGGTTTTTTTTAACCTGTCTTCCAAGGTTATCCCCACATGCCATTGCAACTAGCCCAAAGTCATGTTTAAGAGTGTACTTGAACTTTATCTTCCCTTCCTAAATCTATACGTTCAACTGCTGCAGCATACCATCTCTCCAATGCTTATATAAGGAAAGGGATTTATCTAGGTGATGTACAGTAGTAAAAGTGTGCAAATCTGTAAAATCAGATCTGAATCATCAATCTGATTCAAATTTGTAATCTGGTCCAGACCTCTGAACTCATCTTGCAAGTCAATCCATTTGAACAACTACTGTAGATCAGATTATTGAATTAGTACCATTTAGACTAGATTTTAAAAATATGGAAAAACTGGTGCATGTGCAGAGGTGTCCCAGACCATTTAATATAAGTCAAGGATCTGAATTTGGTTTAGAGTTTATTCGACACTCTGAATTAAACATTCATATATCCCTATACAATACTCCATCATTTTCTGATCAAAAACAGAGAAAGACTGAGAGAAGTTGCTGGTCCTTATCGCTATATCTCTTTCCTGCTTCCTCACTATTGTTCTGCCTTGGGTTCTTCTCCATTCAAAGAGTTACAGCTTCTGAGTAATGACAATGAAATGAAAATGCTTTAGTAATAATGTTCATGATTAAATGGTGTTTTTTTACTGAAATATAAATACAACCAACCTCTTTAAATCCAACTGCCAAGAATTTATAACAGATACGGTGATTAAAACCTGCTCCACATTCTCAAGCAGATTGCGGAAAGTTACATCAACAGATTTAGTATACCGAAGAGGAAAGTAATATATATGTTTTCCATCTGTGTGCTGTAATCTTGTGTGCTTTTTCTGTCTGTCTGTCTGTCTGTCTGTCTGTCTGTCTGTCTGTCTGTCTCTCTCTCTCTCTCTCTCTCTCTCTGTGTGTGTGTGTCTGTCTGTCTGTCTGTGTGTTTGTGTTTGTGTGTATCTGTGTGTCTGTATATCTGTGTTACTCATGGGTCTATTTCTCTTACCTCTTTGACATAAAACTATTAATTTCTTAAGTTTCAAAGTTTCTGCCATCTGTTTAGAAAGCAGTTTTCTTGCCATGAGGATCAGATATTTCCCCTATCACAAAATAATCTTTTAGACTATCTTTGCCTCTAGATTTGGAGAAACATCTCCCTTCCCTTCCCTCTGGTCCTAAGGGATTAGAAGGGTTGTGGTCAATTTTATATTTTCTGTAGATCCATCAACTGGAGTTGACAAAGTCTCTTACAGTACTTTAGCCCCTCTTTCCTTTTGGCTGGAGATCTCAGGAGGAAGAAGCTTTTCACTGAAGTTCTTCAGCCATAGTTGGAAAGAATTCCCCCTGCTTCTCCCCCTTTTAGCTATTTTAATTTTTCCCTTCTTAGCTAGAAACCTTAAGTGAGAGGAGAATACTGATTTCTTAAACTGACTGGAGATGAAAATGATTTATCCAGAACAGTCTCTTGTTCCCTCAAATCAGTATCTCAGAACCTTCCTCCTCTACACTCTGTCACCTTTCCTGTCCTTCACCCTCAAAATTTGTACAGTTGAGAACAGGTTGTCAGTCAGGCAATTTTAGTTTGTGGAAATTTTGCAAATGGAACTGTCAAAAAAGGTGAAGCAGAGTGGGGAGGACTGTACAAATTCTATTACTTCTCATCTTCAACCTCTGGGTAGCCCTTTCAAAGTTCTCCTTGCTATGTTGGTGGAAACCCAACATAAGTTTTACCTCAAAGCTCCTTTCTCTACATGTATTTGGAAGGGCTGCAGGACCAGGAAGGAAGGATGAAAAACCGGATGAGATACATTCTCAATGGCCAGTTTTTTTTAAGGCAGAAAGCAAAACTAAAGTAAAAATGGAGGGGGGAAAAGAGGGAATAACGGGCGTAGTTCTCTTCTGTCCAGTGTTTGCACAATTCCAGTCTTTCATCAAAATCTAAATGTACCTTGAATAAAACAAAATCTCTGGGATGCCTACCAAATGAGCATTTGGCCAGTATTGGCCAGTATTTCTTCTGATAGTCCCTATATATACTATCCATTTAATTTCTTCCATTTTGTCTCACCTGCTGAGCTAACAACTGAAAGCCATCTTATTCTCTCACACAGATCATCTACCTTATCATAGCCAAGGGATTTCATAGTCCATGGTTATCTGTTTGATAGTTTCATTGAACATAGCTCGCAAGATTTTTCCTTTTAGATTTGATGGACAAAGAGCTTAAAAGAAAATTTGAAACTCTAGTACTATATAAGTTGACAATGGCAAGAATCTTATATGCATAAAGATGGAAGGACACGCTAATTCCTACAATGCAAAAATGGAGGGTAAAGGTGATGGAATTGGCAGATATGGCAAAATTGACTGTTCTGATTAAAGAGAAGAATCTATCTAGTTCTCTGTTTACATTTGGAAAGAATCACTTGAAACAGAAAAAAACTTTAAACTTAGGTTTTGAAGATTGGAAGGATTTTGTTCTTATAGAAATGCTTGAAATCTTTAGAAATATAAAGCAAACGGTTGAGGCTGCAATTCTTTTTCTATTCTGCTGCACTGAAAAAACTTGGAAATTGCTACTTTGTTTTCTGCTTTTTTAATCTCTGTTTGCACCTTTCTGTCTTTCTTTTAACATTCCAAATGTTTATTTGTGTTTTATTGTAATAAAATGAGTGTAGCTTTTCATAAAATAATTTAGTTGTCTAGGAGGCTATTTTGTATGAAAAGTCTGGTTCCTTCATCAGGTTGATTGTAAACCATACATTAGATTGATTTTTTTTTAAAGAAAACCTATATACCACCAGCTCACTCTCAGTGACTCTGGGAATGGCTTACAAAAATAAAAACTTGATATAAAACAATAACAAGCAATAACAACCCCCCCCCCCCGACACTCCCCTGGTGATAGCAATCAATCAATCAAATAATGGGCTCCATCCTGCTTTAGCGTCCCCAGACTAATTGGCAAAACCAGGTCTTCAAGGGGTGGGAAAATACTCAGATTGTAAAGGGATTCCTCAATTCATAATGAAGGATGCAAAAAGTTTATCAAGATTCTGTTCTGTTAAGTGTCCCTTTGTCTTTTGATTATTCATGTCTACTCTCCCTTCCATTCTTTTCCCAATCTCCCACAATCTCTCATACTCGGTTCAATAAAAACATAATTGCAAATAAACGGCACCTATGAAAGCAGGCTAATGTCTCCTCATATTTCTCCTCTTCTTTCTCTTTCTCTTTTTCCATGTTTCATAATGTAAACTAAAGCAATGTATGCAAAATCGCCATTCTGGGTCCATTTTCATTATCAACATCCATGGGGTACAGGAACATGTTTAATGTCAATTCACTCAAGTATCAAGCAATCTTAATGTCACACAAAGAAAATAAGTAGATTCTTATCTGTACAAATTGGCAGATTGCTACTTCTTCTAGAGCATTCTAAACCAATCCAGCTATGCAAACTGCACACTTTTCTCCAAATAATAATAATAAGTTGGAAGGGACCTTGGAGGTCATCTAGTCCAACCCCCTGCTCAGGCAGGAAACCCTATACCATTTCAGGCAAATGGCTGTCCAGTCTCTTCTTAAAAACCTCCAGTGTTGGAGCATTCACCACTTCTGGAGGCAGGTTGTTCCACTGGTTAATTGTTCTGTCAGGAAGTTTCTCCTTAGTTCTAGGTTGCTTCTCTCCTTGACTAGTTTCCATCCATTGCTTCTTGTCCTGCTTTCAGGTGCTTTGGAGAATAGCTTGACTCCCTCTTCTTTGTGGCAGCCCCTGAGATATTGGAAAACTGCTATCATGTCACCCCTCACTCTTCTCTTCGTTAAACTACACATACCCAATTCCAGCAACCGTTCCCTATATGTTTTAGCCTCCAGTCCCCCAATCATCTTTGTTGCTCTTCTCTGTACCCTTTCTACAGTCTTGACATCTTTTTTACATTGTGGTGACCAAAACTGGATGCAGTATTCCAGGTGTGGCCTTACCAAAGCATTGTAAAGTGTTATTAGTACTTCACTTGATCTTGATTCTATCCCTCTGTTAATGCAGCCTAGCACTGTGTTGGCTTTTTTGGCAGCTGCAGCACACTGCTGGCTCATATTGAAGTGATTGTCTACTAGGACTCCAAGATCCCTCTCACAATTACTACTATTGAACAAGGTACCACCTATACTATACCTGTGCATTTGATTTTTCCTGCCTAAATGCAGAACCTTACTTTTTTCACCATTGAATTTCATTTTGTTAGATAGCGCCCAGTGTTCGGGTCTGTCCAGATCCTGTATTTTAAGCCTATCTTCTGGAGTATTGGCTATTCCTGCCAGCTTGGTGTCGTCTGCAAATTTGATGAGTTCCCCATTTATCCCCTCATCCAAATCGTTAATGAAGATATTGAAGAGCACTGGGCCCAGAACAGAGCCCTGGGACACCCCACTACACACTTCCTTCCATGTAGATGCAGTTGCATTGAGGACCACACGCTGAGTACGGCCTGTCAGCCAGCTACGAATCCATCTGGTGGTGATGCTATCTAACCCACATTTTTCTATATTATCAAGTAGTAGGTTGTGATCTACTTTATCAAATGCCTTACTGAAGTCCAAGTAAATTATATCCACAGCATTCCTCTGGTCCACTAATTTTGTCACTTGGTCAAAGAATGTAATAAGATTTGTCTGGCATGATCTGTTTTTGACAAACCCATGTTAACTTTTAGTGATGACACACTTCCTTCCATGTAGATATGCAGTTCCAATAAATGTCCCAGTTATTCCCGATGCCTTCTTCAAAAGTTACGGCTATTGTTTTCTTAGCTGTTAGAAAACTGTGTTATTTCTGAAAAAACACAAACACATTTCTCAATGAATGCTTAAGGAAAATTTTACCTGCCCTATGTAAAAATTCCTGTCAATAGTTGTAACCTGCAGAATCACCTCTTGTTTATGACTCCAAGATTTTTTCTCCTTTGGAATGTACATATATGATCGCACAGTTTTGTGGATTTAAATTTACATCAGGTTTCTTGATTATTTGGGAATGCAATATAATCATTACCATACACAGATCTGGGGCAAGGATTCCACATCTTAACAAATAAAGCCCTACTGTTTAAAATATTTGTAGAAGGGGACATAAAACACTAAGTGCGTCAAAGCAAGATCAGAGAGTACAATCACAAGTTGGGTCTTGTTTAGGCCTAATCCATATCATGCCTCTATGCCTCAAATTGAAAGGCTCTCCGCCTTCACGAAAAAAACAGTCAAACATTTTAATCATAACACATTGACGAATACACAAAGAATGCTGATATTTTGCCCCCACTCAAGGCAAATTTATAAACTGCATTATGTTATTTAGCACTGAGTTAAAATGAGGTAATCTAGCAATATGTGGAGAGGCCCAAGATCAGGGGTCTTCAAACTTGGCCCTTTTATGAGTTGTGGACTTCAACTCCCAGAATTCCTCTGCCAAGGCACACTGCCTGAGGAATTCTGGGAGCTGAAGTCCACAAGTCATAAAAGGGCCAAGTTTGAAGACCCCTGCCCTAGATAATAAGCCTGGAACAGTAAATATATTTACTAGGGAATAAGTTCCATTGAACATGGAAGGATATGATTGCTATGTATACATCTTTGTACAATTTTTTTGAAGCCAACAATTGCCATTACATCTACAGGATGTTAACTTTTAAAATTATTCTTCTGTGTGTGTGTGTGTGTGTGTGTGTGTGTGTGTGTTTGTGTGTTTGTGTGTGTGTGTGTGTGTGTGAGAGAGAGAGAGAGAGAGAGAGAGAATATGCAGCTGTTTGAACATATCTTACCAGATTTCTTTTTTTCACACCATCAGAAATGTTGGTGAATATTAGTATTCCTCTGCACAAGCCCAACTATATCTGATGGTATATTCATGACCACTTATCTGTATCCACTGGCCTACTCTACATACTAGATATCTACAATGGCATATTGCGACATCCTTCTCTTTACCTTGCTGCAGGACAATATCACACAACTCCTCTAACCTGCTATCTGGGTCCTTATAATGTAGAAGAAATTGAAAAAAATACATACAGGATTTTTATATTGTCCATATTGAGCTTTCACCAAAAGTACTTTTCTACTTTTCTGGTAACAATGCCAGGACAGTCAGGTGATTAGCATAGTCTTCCTATTAACAACAAACACTTTTGCTATAGGTCACTTAAAACATTCCCAAGTTCTGTAATCTACCATTGGTAGATGGTAGATGTTGCTGATGCAACTTAGTTCCTCCTCTGTTAGCTACTTGTCTGACTTTTGTATTTGTTTTTCCTTTTCCTGACTTTGGCTGTAATAAAGTTTTTATATTTGATTGGACATTAGCATTCATTGTCCTTTCACTTATACATTCATGATTGTTTGTGAAGCCTATGGTTTGGTGTATATCTGTTTAAAGTAAACTCTTTGAAAGCCATATTATTTATACTAGGCCAATCAATGGTGTCATTGACTCCAATGTGTTTTGTCTCAATATATCTAAATGGACCCAACTCAATACATAATTAGAGGCATGATCTCTTTTGTGGCCTTTTATGAAAAGCCAATGCAGGTTCTGACAATGGGAAAAGAGCTCTAATGGCTACATAAAGGGAAGGGATGTTATAGACCTCTTCAGCTAAAGAGCCCTCAGTCTGACTGGCAGGGTCCAAGGAAGAGGGCCTTCTCTGCTGTTGATCCTGCCCTGTGGAATATTCTTCCCCTGGAGGTGAGGAGGACCCAAACTCTTCTGGCCTTCAAAAAAAGGGTTAAGACACAGCCTTGCGTGGGGAGCCCAAAAAAGTATGCAGTCTTGGGTTAGCTGGTGCATGAGAGCCCTCTCTTTGTCCTTGTCAGCTCATTTTTAATTCTAAAACTTTAACTCTTAAAATTTATTTTTATATACTGTTTTATATTTTGCTGTTTTATTGTACACCACCCAGGGTCCCCTCTTTGGGGGAAAGGGGTGGTTTAATAAATACAGGTAGTCCTCAACTTACAACAGTTCATTTAGTGACTGTCCAGAGTTACAATGGCACTGAAAAAAGTAACTTATGACTGTTTTTCACACTTATGACCGCTGCAGCATCCCCATGGTTATGTGCAGTGCTTTTTTTGTAAAAGAAAAAGGTGCCGGAACTCACACATGTTATACAACCCACCTTGCCTACCCTACAAGGTTCCATCCAAAAAAGGTGCCGGAACTCCGTTCTGAGCATTCTATGAGAAAAAAAGCCCTGGTCATGTGATCAAAATTCAGATGTTTGGCAACTGACTCATATTTATGATGGTTGAAGTGTCCCAAGGTCATGTGATCACCTTGTGCAACATTTTAATAAGCAAAATCAGTGGGGAAATCCAATTCACTTAACAACCAGCTTACTAACTTAACTACTGTACTGCAGTGATTCATTAAATAACTGTGGCAAGAAAGGTTGTAAAATGGGGCAAATCTCACTTAACAAATGTCTCACTTAGCAACAGAAATTTTGGGCTCAGTTGTAGTTGTAGGTCAAGAGCTACCTGTAAATAAAGAAAAAAGGGAAAGAAAGAAAGAAAGAAAGAAAGAAAGAAAGAAAGAAAGAAAGAAAGAACGAAAGAAAGAAAGAAAGAGAAAGAAAGAAAGAAAGAAAGAAAGAAAGAAAGAAAGAAAGAAAGAAAGAAAGAAAGAAAGAAAGAAAGAAAGAAAGAAAGAAGCTATGCCCATTAGAGAATAGGTTGCCATGGCAGGTCTTTACTAAATGATTCATGTTCATAAACAAATTAATCAAGCTTGATAACTGTGCATTAGTGAATGCAAATGTCTCAAGGGATTGAAGACTCAATAAACTATAGAAAGCACACCATTATATAAAGCACAATCTGTCACTTACATATTGAAATAACTGGTATAAATGCACACATTTATACCCAGAATCCACTAGAGAGTACTAAAAAAAAACAAATATAATTTCTACCGCACTGATCCTGTTGCACATTCTCATTTCAGAGCTTTCAATGTCCTTGCAGGTTGCCAGCTAAAGAAATGCCTGATGATTTGCTGTTTTGCAGATCTGCAAATCACCTAAATGCTCATATTCTTGTCCTACACCCTTCTGATTTGCCTCAACAGATCACAGATCGCAGAATAACTTGTCAAGTGACATATCATTAATAGTGCTTTCCATAGGCTAGCAAACATTACTTTGAGGGGAATAAAAAAACCTGAACTTTTTACTACACAAATATCCTTTTTTCCCGCTGTCACTGAATGTAATTTTATCTAAAGTGGGACTTTATATGTATGTATGTATGTCTATATATGTATTTATGTGTGTTTGTGTATCTCTCTCTCTCTCATACACACACACGCACACACACACACACACACATCTTTCTGAGATACACTTGCACAGTTAATCATTTGAAGATTGTTATAAAGGCAGCTTGTTATTAATGGTGAGACTAAAGGAAGAAAGAGGTTACTTCCAGATTTTTTTCACTAATATAGCCAAATTCACTCCATAGGTTCAGTTCACAAATTTTCTAATGGAAATTGCAAGAAAGATGTTACCAGGCTTATAATGAACTTAAAGGACTTTCCCTGGTCATTCTCCCTGTTTCCAAAATCTTCTCTGGGTTTTGAAGATACGTCAGGTGGCCAAGAGTACGCAGAAATACTGTAGAATGAACTCTCTCCTTTTACCAGTTATCAGAGCAACTGTACAGGACAAGTCATTAATTGTTCATTAGCTGTTGTTGTTTTTCTCTTCCAATACAACAATACTTAATATGCATATATATCAATACCAGTCTAAATAGTAAAGTAAAAAAAATTAAAAGTAAGAAAGTAAAATTATCAAAAGAAAGGTCTCTGTTTCTGGGAGATTTTGAATAGCAAAGAAAACAAAGCAAGTGGAAGGAGGTAAAGGGCAACATGGAACAAACATGAGCAAACACAGCTAATGGGGCAGGATGCACATGAAAAGAGAGATTAAACTACTTAGAGTGCTAAATAAATCTAGAAAAATATAGTTACTTTATGATAATATGATTCCAAATTTGGGATTTCAGGAACAGGCCAATCTTCTCATCTTACTTAAGTTCAACTAATGGCAAATGTTTTCACAAAAGTATTTCTAAATTCCAACTGAAGCATATTTCTCTAATTATAATCATGCCTAATGATTAGATGTGATTATTCTATCAGTATCAGGGGTTCCCAATGTGTGGACTTCAACTCCCAGGATTCCAAACATGCTGACTGGAGAATTCTGGGAGTTGAGGTCCATCTTAAAGTTGCCAAAATTGGGAACCCCTGGTCCTAGATGTCAATGAATGAAGGACCTAGAATTAAAAATGTCTTCCATAGAATCTTATAATCAAATAACACAGGAAAGACGTTGCATTTTAGGAGTAAAGTCATTGCTTTGCAAACCACAGTGAGAAAGAAACAATTATTCCCTTTATTTCTTAAACCCAGACAGTAGTATTTATTCAGAAATGGTCCTTTAAATGTTGCTGGATTTCAACTCCCAGAAGCTGACCAGGTGGATGTCAGGGAGAATAGCATGGAATGGAATGGAATGGAATGGAATGGAATGGAATGGAATAGAATAGAATAGAATAGAATAGAATAGAATAGAATAGAATAGAATAGAATAGAATAGAATAGAATAGAATAGAATAGAATAGAATAGAATAGAATAGAATCTGGAAGGGACCTTGGAGGTCTTCTAGTCCAGCCCCCCCCCCTTCTCAAGCAGGAGAACCTATGCACAGGTGATCACATCCTTGATTTACTATGAAAGTCTCAATTCATTTAAACACCTGAAGAGAGAGAAAATATCTTTCCAAATTGATAGAAGCTCTTTAAGTAAGGACAGGATGGAGTGAGAAATCCTAACAGCGGTGCATGGCTTTATCAAAGCTCTCCAGTCATGGAGGTTTGGATGGAGACCATTGAAGTAAAGATAGTTCCGGTATTCAGTTGCTCTTTTTTCATTTTCTCCTGGAATGTTTTGGTGGCACCTGGGGGATGAAGAAGGTTGTTTTAGTGGGTGTTTGCCTAGAAATTACTGGATGTACAAGCCCTCCTGCTTTTGCTACTAGATCCATCAATTACCTTTGTCCTACCACATTTTTTGTGAACTGGATAGCAACAAAGTAGAAGTCAAAAATTGGAATCTAGCAGGGAAGATTATTTTTTCATAAATCCCAACATGCTGACCTGCCCTGAAAGCTATCATAAACATAGGGAAAAGCAGAAAATTATTTGAATAATATGAACATTTCATGAGATTTAAGAGGTCTGCTTAGAAATGTCCTTGTTTTTATGCCTATGGAGATTCTCAATCACACAGGTCATGGTTATCTTAAAGGTCTCTCTCTCTCTCTCTCTCTCTCTCTCTCTCTCTCTCTCTCTCTCTCTCTCTCTCTCTCTCTCTCTCTCTCTCTCTCCCTCCCTCTCTCTCTCTCTCTCTCTCTCTCAAAAGGCAACTGGACTTTCTAAGTTTTTTCCTTTGAAAATGTTTGGTTCTCATCCAAGAAACTGCCAGATGACTGCAAAAAATATAAATCTTTCCATTCCCACCAGTTAGTTACAACCGATAAAATTTCCTGGATGAGAAGCAAAACATTTTAAAAGGAAAAAATCAAGAAAGTCCTGTTGTCTTTTAGAGGTGGGGGGAGAAGCACCTTTGGGATGTCCTTGCTTTTAGGTATCCCTTTAAATCAAGATCATCTAAAAGTCTTCATTACAGACTACCCTGATATTTAAACAACTGTTTTATCAGGCTAGCAGATCCATTCTGAATTATTTTTTTAGCTTCTGGACTTGGTTTTCCATTTACCAACTCTCATTTCAACTTCTAGAATATTATCTCTGCTGACCGAATGTTTCACAAAAGAAACTAGTTTTTCTGGTAATAACTTCTCAGCTGACTTTCACTGCTCTTTTCACAGGTTGGCTCTGTGAATTGTGTGTTGCAAAAGCTTTGCTTTGCTGCTTGTTATTGCTTGGTACTTTGCATGCCTGAAACAAAACAAGAGAATATCTTCATATGAAATCTGATGGGTGACTTACTACATTATTCCATATGGAAAAATTTGTTTAGTACGCGGTGGCTTAGTGGTTTAGGATGCTGAGCTTGTCGATCAGAAGGTCGGCAGTTTGGCAGGTCGAATCCTGAGTGCCGCGTAACAGAGTGAGCGCCTGTTACTCGTCCCAGCTTCTGCAAATCTAGCAGTTCGAAAGCACATAAAAATGCAAGTAGAAAAATAGGGACCACTATGGTGGGAAGGTAACAGCGTTCCGTGTGCCTTTGGCGTCTATTCATGCCGGCCACATGACCACGGAGACGTCCTCAGACAAGCGCTGCCTTTTCGGCTTTGAAACAGAGATGAGCACCAGCCCCTAGAGTCAGAAATGACTAGCACACATGTGCAGGGGAACCTTTACCTTTACATCATTTTTGGAACTCATCGCGACTCCCAGAACCAATTAGTGATGAGTACTGAGGTACAACTGTAAAGCAATACATCAATTTATATACAATAAGAGTAAGTTAAGGTAAGGTAAGGGTTCCCCCACACATTCGTGCTAGTCGATTCCGACTCTAGGGGCCGGTGCTCATCTCCGTTTCAAAGCCGAAGAGCCAGTGCTTGTCTGAGGACGTCTCCGTGGTCATGTGGCCGGCATGACTAGACACCAAAGGCACACGGAACGCTGTTACCTTCCCACTGTAGTGGTCCCTATTTTTCTACTTGCATTTTTACGTGCTTTCGAACTGCTAGGTTGGCAGAAGCTGGGACGACTAACAGGCGCTCACTCTGTTACGCGGCACTCGGGATTCGACCCACCAAACTGCCGACCTTCTGATCGACAAGCTCAGCATCCTAACCCACTGAGCCACCACGTCCTTACAATAAGAGTAAAGCACTATAAAAATACAAATATATGTTCAGCTTCATCCACTAATCTGGTCCGATTTTGACCCAAAATGTATTTATATAGCTATTCAATAGCAATTTGGTTATTTATATAGCTATCATAGCTATTTTAAAAAAAATGGGACTATAATCAAGAGATTAGTAAGCCTGTTTATCTGTCTAAATTCAGAATGTTTTCCAAATTGAGGGCTGAACCAAAACTGGACATGCTCTTCGTCTAAAACATGATTGGTTTAGACTAAGAAGGAATTATAAGTGCCAAAGTGATCTTTGTAATTGTTGTGTCTGTAAATAGTTTGCAAACAAGGAAAATAGCAGATTGCAAAAGCAGGGTTTAGAGCGGGAGATTCCTGTGCAATCATTGGTTAAAGTAACAAGAAGCGGGAAAAAGAGTGTTGATGATTGGTGACAGTTCAAACAGTTCCACTATAAAAGCTTGCAACATTTGACAGTTGACAGTTGACTTATGTGTATTCAATAAACTCTTTCATTGTGAATCACTCTGAGTCCTCGTCTATCAGAACCAAACAATTGGCGACGAGGGTGGGATAGACAGAAGACCAGAGAATTGGCGAAATAGCTGCGCAAAAGCGGCAAATTCGAAAAAGGTGTCACAGTCAACCGAGCGGCCGCGGCGGAATAAAGAAAATTCTCCGAATGGCGCAAATTGGGTCATTGAAAGAATTCGACCCAAACTTCCCAGAGGATTGGGAAGAATACATTGGACAAGTCGAAGGGTTCCTGCTTGTGAATGGAATTACGGACGACCGGAAAAAGGCGGCAGCGTTACTGACAATTTGCGGCACACCAGTTTATCGGATCGCTGTGGGACTGTGTCAACCACAGCCGGTCTCTAGTGTGCCGTATGCTGACCTCTTAGCCAAACTAAAGGTTCACTTCACGCCTAGGAGATCCGAACTCTTCTGGCGGCGCATTTTTGAGAAAAGGAACCAGAGACCGGGCGAATCAATACAAAAATTCGTTGCTGCCGTCAGGGAAGCCGCAGTACGCTGTAAATACGATAATTTAGAAATAAGAATTCGGGACCGAGTAGTATTGGGCTTGCGAGACGAGCAGCTGCAAAACAGAATAATCGCCAAACCCACTGGCGATCTGCAAGAAGTGTTGGATGAACTTTTAACATACGAATCCACAGGGTATCGCGACCCCCCCCACAGTAGCATGGCAGCGTCTGCCGAGATCAACCAAGAAGGCTATGTGGACTGCGGGGAGGTGGATCAGCAATGGGAAGAAGACATTGCCGAAGTCTCCAGACGATTCGGAAAATTGGCGCCAAAACCATCCCGAAGTGAGGGGCCTGAACCAAACCGCTGTCACCAAGCCGCAACACCGCAACGACAAACGACAGGGGCCCCACGACCATGGAGAGACTCCACGACAAGACCACGCGACAACAACAACCGGTGCGGCAGCTGTGGGGGCAACCATCCCCGCGCTTCTTGCCGATTCCGTACCGCCAGATGTAGAGCGTGTGGGAAGACCGGCCACATCCAGGCCATCTGCAGGAGTTGTGCACGCGACAACCGCCTTCACGAAGTCGATGTGTGGCCCGAAGGTAAGGTAACCCCTTATTTTAGTGGCAAAGAGACCCCTAGACCGAGGGTTAAAAGTCCAAACCGCGGGGAGGTGGCGCGTGTCAACCGCAGTAGGAAGGGAAAAAATAACAATTTTCCAGAAGGAAAATTAAAAATCATAGTCCATTTGCAAGGGGTTCCTTGCAAAATGGAAATAGACTCAGGGGCTTCAGTGTCAATAATATCCAGTGAAACCCTTGAATGGATTGAACAAATAAGTGGAAGAAAAATTCCACTTAGTTCAACAAAAATCCAATTAACTGATTTTCAAAAACCCCCAATTAAAATAAAGGGAAAAATTACCATTAGCGTTAAATTTAAGGGGTTTAAGGGGGTCTTAGATTTAATAGTTACTGAGGGACAAAGGACTAGTCTAATTGGCCTTAATTGGTTCCCGGCCCTGGGCATTTGGATCGGGGGAATAAATTCAATTATTAAAAATAAGACCCTCGAGTCAGTCTGCAATGAATTTGCAGACGTATTCGATGGGTCTCTTGGTAAATACAAAGGGCCCCCAATTAAATTTAATCTAGACCCATCAGTCAAACCTATCAGGCTTAAGGCCCGAAGGGTGCCTTTCGCCCTGAAGGAAAAAATCGAGGCCGAGCTCAACAAGCTTGTAGGCCAAGGCGTCTTAGAACCAGTCGAGGGAGGCTTGTGGGAAACGCCGATCGTCACACCCCTCAAACCTAACGGGGATGTGAGGATCTGCGCTGACTACAAAGCCACCCTGAACCTGGGAATGAAAAAACATGCTTACCCGGTCCCGACGGTGAAGCAGGTCCTCGCCACGATACAGGACGGCGCCATGTTTGCCAAGTTAGACTTGGCGCAGGCGTACTTGCAATTAACTGTGTCTGAAGAGGCTGCAGAAGCTCAGACGATAGTTACCCACAAGGGGGCGTTCCGAGTCCACAGACTGCAATTTGGTATTGCAGCAGCTCCAGGCATCTTTCAAGAAGTGATGGAGAGGACCTTAAAGGGCATACCTGGTGTATGCCCTTACTTTGATGATGTCTTGATAGCTGGGAAAAATGAAGAAATATTAGCAGAGCGGCTAGAACAGGTATTGCAAAGATTTAGGAGGGCTGGATTGAAATTAAAAAAGGAAAAATGTTGCATTGGGGTCAAGTCCACTGAATTCCTTGGATTCAGGATTGACAAAAATGGAATTCATCCTACCCCTGATAAAATCAAAGCAATTAAATTGGCCCCTGAGCCTAAAAACAAGGCTGAACTACAAGCCTTCCTTGGCTTAGTAAACTTCTATCATACATTTGTGCCACACAAAGCTGCTATTGCAGAACCCCTCCATAGACTTCTAGATAAAAAGACCCCTTGGCAGTGGCTTAATAAACATAGAGTGAGTTTCCAAACTTTAAAGGACATTCTTTCCAGCCAATCAACAGTAACCCATTTTATAGAAAATAAACCAATTTATTTAGCATGCGACGCTTCACCTTATGGTGTAGGGGCTGTTATCAGCCACCTAGACAACCAAGGTATCCAAAGACCAATAGCATACTATTCCAGGACGCTAACCAAAGCAGAGCGGAATTATGCTCAGATAGACAAGGAAGCATTAGCAATCGTGGCAGGAGTAAAAAAGTTCCATGATTACCTTTATGGTAGGAACTTTACCATACTAACTGACCACAAGCCCCTATTGGGACTGTTTACTACAGATAAACAGACACCCCAAATCATGTCTCCCAGAATGCTGAGGTGGTCCATTTTCCTCTCAGCATACTCATTTTCTCTCCAACACAGACCGGGCAAAGACATGGGACATGCTGATGCCCTCAGCAGACTGCCATTAAATATCACGGAAGATGACCCTGCCCCTGTGGGACAAATAATGTCCTTACTGGACATTCCTGACTGGCCCTTAACCGCTAAAGAAATAGCTGTGGCAACAAATAATGACCATACTCTAAAGAGAGTTATGGCCTGGGTCCTTAGTGGGTGGCCAAATACTAACCCGGATGCCAAGTACATCCCTTATTTTAGAAGGAAAGATGAACTGTCAGTTCATTTGGGATGCATACTGTGGGGGAACCGTGTGGTCATTCCCGAAATCCACAGACCCGCAATTTTAGTAGAGTTACATGAGGGGCACCCGGGAATAGTACGTATGAAGGCATTAGCTAGGAGCCACTTGTGGTGGCCAGGATTAGACAATGACATTGAAGAATGCGTTACCAATTGCTATTTGTGCCAACGTTCTAGGCCTGAGCAACAACACACTCGTACGCATAAGTGGGAGTTAGCCAGGAATCCTTGGTCCAGGATTCATATTGACTTTGCTGGACCTTTCCAAGGGTTAACCTTCCTGGTAGTAGTGGACAGCTTCTCTAGATGGCTAGAGGTAGTACCAGTCAGTTCATTAACCTCAGGTAAAACAATACAGGTATTAAGGGGCCTCTTTGCCACTCATGGGTTACCTGATGTAATTGTGTCTGATAATGGGCCCCAATTCACCTCTGTTGAATTCCAGGATTTCCTCAAGGCCAACTCGATTAAACACAAGACATCAGCACCCTTCCACCCGTCCACCAACGGCTTGGCTGAACGAAATGTGAGGACCACTAAAGACGCATTAAAGAGAATCATCCGTGGCGACTGGCATCAAAGACTGGCCGAATTTTTGCTGACCCAACATACGACCCCATGTACAGCTACTGGCAAAAGCCCAGCTGAAATGAGGTGGGGAAAGAGACTAACCACCAAATTGGACAGATTACACCCTGACAGACTTCTACCAAGTGCAGAACTGGACATTCCAAACAGATCATTCAAAGTGGGGGATTTAATCTGGGCCAGGAACTATGCACAAGGAGACAAATGGATCCCAGGGGTGGTTACTGAAATATTGGGTCCCTTGTCTTACACTATTGAGGGGGAAGGGAATAGGATCAGCAAAAGACACATAGATCAGCTTAGAAAAAGAACTATTGGTTGTTTGCCAGTTGATGGGGATCAAAGTATATACGGGGGGAACTTTACATCAAGGTTCATTGATAACAACACGCCAGATAGTGGGGAAGCAGAAACGCAAAATAACTCATCCCCTGGTAACCAACAACAATTTAGTCAAATTGACTGGGAATTGCCCCCTCGGAGTAGGCCAGCGATAGCTGATCTGCAAACACAACAAAATCCACAAAGTAGTAACAGGGAAGCGTCAGAGTCAGTTAGCCAAGAGTCCAGGTCCACCAGAGGGAATCAGCCAAGCAGACAACTAGATAGGAATGACCCTAGTATCCATAGCAATAGATACCCTACAAGAGTCCATAGGCCACCCAAATATTTAAAAGATGTTGTACATAAATAACAACAACTGGGGGGTAAGGGGTGTTGTGTCTGTAAATAGTTTGCAAACAAGGAAAATAGCAGATTGCAAAAGCAGGGTTTAGAGCGGGAGATTCCTGTGCAATCATTGGTTAAAGTAACAAGAAGCGGGAAAAAGAGTGTTGATGATTGGTGACAGTTCAAACAGTTCCACTATAAAAGCTTGCAACATTTGACAGTTGACAGTTGACTTATGTGTATTCAATAAACTCTTTCATTGTGAATCACTCTGAGTCCTCGTCTATCAGAACCAAACAGTAATCTTAGTAATAATCCTAGATATACAAGAGTCAGATACGAGAGTGCTTAGAAATCAGTAGATAGATGCCAAACACCGATAATCTCATATTTCTTAATTCCTGGCAACCTTAGTAACTTTGTCCCTACAGTCCCATAACTGTGTCTGCCAGTGTTGTTACTCTTTCAAGCATCTTTGATTTAACTTCTTCTTATAAATTTTCTGTAGATTGACATACTAAGTTTATCTTCCTCTTAAGATAAATGTTTGTACTGAAGTAGCCCCAGAGTATTCCGCTAAATCCTTTGGGACAATATATAAATGTTATGAAAGTTTCGATAGAAACGAGCAGCTAAATTGTTTTTTAAAATGTTGTTATGTTTTAGGAATGCATTTCTGGCAAAGAAAGCAAAAACTTGCACACAGTGTCTTTTTATAGCCTAGTTTATGCAATAAATGGTTGTACTGATGTAGTTCGAATTGTAACCATTTTCCCTGCAAGAGAATGAGAGTGATATCAGTTTTCACATTGTTGGAGAACAGCTTGGTGGTGGTGGTGGTGGAAAGCATTTCACTTCATCTCACTCTGCCAAGATTTTGCTGCTGAAACAAACTTTTGCTTTGACTATTGTTTCCCGAATTTTTGATAGGTAGCCAATTTATTGCTGCAGTGGTGGCTTTTGTAATGGCATGTTTTAGATTCCTTTAAACATTTCATTATTCCACGTGGTAGTTTCAAAAATGGCATTTTTGGAACAATGTGGAATTGCTGTTTGCTTTATAGAACACTTACTGTCCTGCTGAAATTTCTTTTCCTGCATGCATTTTGACTGGTACGCTTTTGAAGAATTCAGTTAGACTTGCGGTAAATTGCCAGCTTGCAAAAGACCACATCGGAGTGACCTTACTCTTTGAGTAAAAGTACTATCAATTCTCAGGTGTCATAGATGAAATAATAGCAATTTTTAGGTCTTTACTCTGAGCCCATAATAAAATTCATATCACAGTGAAAATAATGATGCAGCTAGTAACTATAATTAATATTCAGATAGATAGATAGATAGATAGATAGATAGATAGATAGATAGATAGATAGATAGATAGATAGATAGATAGATAGATAGATAGATAGATGATAGATAGATGATAGATAGATAGATAGATAGATAGATAGATAGATAGATAGATAGATAGATAGATAGATAGATAGATGTTTGTGTATGTATGAGGGAGAGAGAGAATCTGAGAGAGAAAATAAATATGAGGAAATAACCACAAATTTTCTCAGGCAGCTCTATAAAGAATAATGTAGAGCTTTTCATATTCACCAACATGTTGGCACAGAAAAGTTACTGCCTGAGGAAAGCCTCTCTTTAGGAACACCCCATTATTAGAATCAAGCAGCAAGGAAAACCTGAGGCCAGATCACCCCCTTTGTCTTTCCAGGAGACTATACAAAACCAAGAAAGAAAGAAAAAAACATTAGAACTTGTGTGGCATTTTTAAAGCAATTTTCCCCTAAGCTAGAACCAAGAAATACATCAAACTAATGAGAGAGAGAGAGAGAGCTGACTGGGTCTGATGTAGAACTTGTCACTTAACCCATCAGTTAAAATCAACTGTCTCTCCTTCACAGAGAGTTGGTTGAGAGGTAAACTTAATAAATTACAAATTATTATTGTTGCCCACATATAACAATTGTCACTAAGACTTAACAATTGTTGATAAGAAAGGCAAAAAAAAGTCTGGAGAGTGGGCATTGATTGCAATGCGTGGAGAGAAGAGAAAGAACAGGAGACAATCACAAAATATAGAGACCTGCAAATAGAGTAGAAACACCATGCAAAAGAAAACCAAGATAATGCCAATAGTAATAGGTACCTTGGGTGCAATTCCAAAATATCTGGAGCACTACTTGAACACCATTGGAACTGACAAAATCAGCATCAGTCAATTGCAAAAGGCAGCTTTGCTCAGAAGAGCTTACATCTTGCAACGATACCTTTAATACTTTCAAACAACATCTGTTATCCCATACCCTTGGGAACGATTCAATAGGTGGATAAACATCTGGCTGACTATCCAACAAACCACAGTCACAAAATATAAAGACCTGCGAATAGAAGTAGAATGTTTGTGGCAAAAGAAAGCCAAGATAGTGCTAATAGGCACCTTGGATACAATCCCACAACACCTGGCATTGAGAAAATCACTCAGTGGGTTGCAAAAGGCAGCTTACAACCTATAATGATACATTTAACACCGTCAAAAACAACATCTGCCTATCTCAGGTCCTCAGGAAGGACCCAGTGGCTGGATAAAAATGCCAAGTCTAGTCTATACATCTGACCAACCATCATAATAATAATAAATAACTGTACTTGTTTGACTCTTTCTGTCTGCAGCATGGTTTCTTCCTGGTCCATCAGACATTTCTAATGAACATCCATCTCAGGAGAGAAGTTTGCCTATCATCAGCACGATGCCAGAAGCAAATGTTTTCTCATGATTATGGGTCTTTACAGATTTTACAGAATAGGTATATCCTATTTCTGATCAAGGAAAAGGATGTCTCAAGAAGGACATTTGGTAAACAGGAAAGAATTCCAAAGGAATCAAATTAAGTACTAGGGCTAGTTAGAGGCACTATGCGGCATCACATATATCCAACTGCTATTTATTTTCTGAAAATTTGGGAAGGAAGCAATCCCACAGATTGTTTTAAGTATCTCTTCCTAAACACAATTCACCCTACTATGCATGGCTTTATATATCAGTATTGAACTGAAATCGATGGATGATGGAAGATCTGTGCATTATTGCTGTGCTGCCTAGGATGGCATCCACAATGCTGACCCACCCTGTCATTCTAAAAGAATAATTTAGCAATAGAGGTAGCTAGTTTTGCAAGAGTGACATGCAGTAAAATGGTTTTCAGAATGATGAATGCTTCCTTGCTGTGCCATTCCTTTTGTAGAGTACTTTGGAATGAACTAACCATCTTTGTCTGCACCATACTTTTATCCAGGGATTGTCTCTTCTATCATTTTTATCTTGATGCTTGAGTCCAGGTTTGCACAGCAGTGTCCCCTGTGCAACTGAAATTCCTTTGCCAAAGTCCCTATATAGGCCATCAAATGAAATGCTTTTTAAAAATTCCTATCTAAATAAAGGGCAGAGCAGAGATAATAGATTGTAGTATTGTCAAATGTGAGAACTCACACATACACATACCACTCTAGGGAACCAACAGCCCAATTGTGGTCATCTGTTTTAGATAGGAAAACTGTTTTAGATATACTGTGGATCAGGCATGCCAAACTCAAGGCCTGTGGGCCAGATCCAGCCTTTGATGTGTTTAGATCTGGCCCACAAGCAGACTAGTAGGAGGACGTGATTGAGTATGTGGCAGGGGTTGAGCTGAAGCAGCAGCAGCACCAGAGAGGCCTGGGAGAGAGTCAGCTGAAGCTGCAGTGTTGCTGGGGCTCTGCTGAGGCCCTGGAACCAGCGTGCGTGGCTCCAGCTGATCGGGGCTTCCGGTGACCTCTGGGGTGGCCGACAGCCACACACAGTCTTCAGGGGAAGAGTCAGCTGGAGCGGCTGGGCTGCCGGGGTTTGGCGGGGATGCCAGGATCAGTGCACGCAGCTTCAGCTGATGAGTGCTGCTTGAAAAGGCCAGCCGGGCAGTGAGTGAACGCATGGGGGAGGAGAGGATATAAAAGGAGGAGTTTTGGCGAGAAGGAGGAAGAGGGAGGAAAGGAGAGATGGCGATAGGGAGGAAAGGAGAGATGGCGATGGGGCAAGCCTGGGGGAGAGAAGGGGATAGGATAGGAGAGGCTTCAGTGAGGCAAGCCTAAGGGAGAGAAGGCAACAGCAACTGATCCTTTGAGGGCAACCCTAATGCTGATGCGGCCCTTGATGAAATTGGGATTGACACCCCTGCTATAGATGGAAAAACAACTCTTCTGTACATTTACAGTCATAATAAACGACTGCGTGATATGAATTTGTCACTTTATCCATACACGATATGAGAAAATAAATGATGTATTTTCAGCATACTTCAAAAGTCCCATTAGGGAGATTCACTAATTTCATGATCTCCTTCTTGAGCTTCTGTTTCAGCTATTGGAGAATCTGATTAAGTAGCCCTAGGAACTTTAGCAAATGTATTTCAAGAATAATCTTTATTCATTGCAATCAATAAAAAATCTAACATAAAAGGAATGCTTTTAAGGAGTAATATCAAATATCATAACCCTAAACCAGAGAGCAGTCTACTCCTCCCCATTGAAATCCCTGGCAAATACTGGATAGTAATTAAGTAGATGAGTATGCACATACAGGGATTTTTAAATCATTGTTTCTAGACAAACCATGGGCTTTTAGCTTATATCTAATATAAAGGAGTTCATATGCCAGTGATCTTTGGAGAATATCTAATATTTGTGACCTTTCTCGCTGTGACAAAATTTGGGAAACCTACTTCAAGCTACAGGACAGCTTCTGAAAATCAATATGTACCCTGAAATAGCTGAAAGCAAAAATAATGTAATGGTACCCTTATGGAAAAGTTACCACACATAAAGGATTTGTCAGTCCCTTGGTTAATAAATATGCATCTTGGTTAATAAATATGCATCTGTTGCCAGCTATTATTTTCTTAATTTTCTTCACTAGGATCAAAAATCCATATGAAGTTTCAAATATTTGGCTCCTATAATTACTTTGCTGGTAAGGCTAAATATTGCCAATGGGGATTATGTAATTGGTGTGGAAGTGGGAGTGTCATTATTTCTATTTTAAGTATTTTTCACTAATAAATATCTTATATACTGCAAAGGTCTTGCTAAAAAAACAACACATTTCTAAAATTATTCTGTATAAAAATATTTCTCTTTGTCTTGCCAAAGCATTGAAAAGTAGTGTAATATTGAATCACCATTAATAAAAAGATGCTACAATAAATAATCCAGTGAACTTTTTATTGCTGAAGTTATAAGGCTGTTGCTTGCTTATTTCTGAGAAAAGACAAGAAGACCATGAAAAATATCAAATTGCTATTTCTACAGATTTCAAAAGCACTGGAAACAAGATTCAGAATAAATTTAGATATTTTTTCCCAATGTAATATCTATGTTATTTTGGTACATACTACAGTATGGTTTTATTATAAATATTGCACCAGAGGTCCCCAACCTTTTTGGCACCAAGGACTGGTTATGTGGAGAGAGGGTTTTCCGTGGACCGGAGAGGGTGTGGTTTAGTGTGCTGCCTGCATCCTGCAGATGGGACTTTGCTTGTTTGTGCAGACCGGTTGCTGGCATGCCATGGCCCGGTACTGGTCCATGAACCAGGGGTTGGGGACTCCTGTATCACACCCAAAGAGAGATACAAATTCTAGAGATTAAGAGACTAAACCTGAAATTTAGTAAAAACGAGCAGTATGATGGCGTGAAATAATTGGAATTCTATTTATCCAAAATGGCTTGGATGCTAAAATGGATTTCAAGGGAATTCTAAAGACTCCTGACTATAAATGAGGAGAAAATAATAGAAATCAGATAAGACACCATTTTATACATTTAAACATTCTTCTGATTGGGTGAGGAAGGTTTTCAGAATGTCTGTGAGAAACAAATATAGACAGAGAAGGGCAAACTGATGATACGAGTGTGAATACAGGGCCAGACCAGCACATAAAGGTTGAACAATGACCTCACCCCCTTTAGGGCTACAGCTCTATCCACTTAAGGCTGTAGTCCCATTTATTTATTTATTTGTTTGTTTGTTTGTTTGTTTGTTTGTTTGTTTTTATTACATTTATATCCCGCCCTTCTCCGAAGACTCAGGGCGGCTTACAAGCTTAGCAGTATTTATTTGATTGGCTCCCTGATACACTTGTCTAAAGTCAACTCAGTCCTCAAGCTGAAATACTGTAGTTTCCTACTGTTGATTTGTGTGGTCAATATCACAACAATCATCCCTCTCTGATTATTCTTTCAGGCCTTTTAATGTTAGCTCTGTTACAGTACAAAGAGACCACCTAATTATTTCTTTTCCCCATGAGTAAGTTCTGGGTGCCTAGTAGTTATTTAAATTCTTATTAATTATCCTGGCATGTTTTGCACTTTAACTTTTTGGTTTTAGTTGGAATTTTAGACAGGTTTTTTTTTAAAAAAAATGCAAACTATCCTCGGAAAGAATGCTAGATATAAATAGTGAAATGACAGATAAGTCAATGAATGGACTGTTTGCCTTCTGGTCACGTATAACAAGCCTTTTATAGAGTTCAGTTTTAGTCGATCTTATGGCCCCTTCAGCCCTGTCCCCTTCCTCTTGAGGAGAGGCAGGAAGAGAAGGTGAGTATGGATCATTCTGAATCTGGATGAAGGGCTGCCACTGGTTCCTCATTCTGAAATACAGAATTGCTTGGAAAAGTGTCATGAAAGTGCCACGGTCTACTCAAAGCTTGCAGTATTTACAATAATTAGTGGTAGATGTTGTAGGATCCAATCTGAATCGGTCACCGGGACCATAGATTTATTCTTCCAAACTTTGGGGCTCCCTCATTTTCAGGGAACTTTTCTCTTTCCAGAACATGGTGGAGGTACTTCAGGCAGGTTCTGCTATAAAAAGCCTATGCCTATCAGGTATGGGAATGACTTCTGTGAAGTAATCGGCCATGGTCTTGAACTGACCATGATTCTGACTTAGGCTGTCTGAATTTCTTAGTCCTTTACAAAAATGTTGTTGGAGTTGATCTTATTGGGGATAACTATAGTTTGAATCAATGTCATAGTAATGACATGGTAAGACGTAAAAAAGGAGACCAGAACCTAGGGAAAATTCATAGCAAACCCCTTTTGCAATAGGAATTTAAAATAAAATAAAAAAAATGCAATAATTGAAAATGTTTGAAAATTAGCACTAGTAATTGGATTCCTCTCTCTCGTGATGATTTATGAGTGCTAGTTAGGGCTCATCTACCTGGCTCTGTCTGTGGGTTAGAACAGCTTAGCCTGTGAAGACTTAGAAGAGTCTGACTCAAATATTCAACAAAGAACATACGGTAGTTTATGTGGCTGCCGTGTTGAAAGGGTTACGTAGGATTACATTGGTTCTGAAGTCCAAGGCCTTGCATAGAATCCACCTTCAGAGCTTATCCTGCCTCTCTGCTGGACCACATCCAAAAAAGGGAGCCTCTGATTTTATCTGTGGCTACTTAGATTAGGCTTTGCTTATCTACAATCTGGGCACAAATATCAAGAGATTTCAGGCATAGAAAGCAAAATCCAAACAGGTGATAAACAAACTACTAAAAGAAACAGACCTCTTTTCTCCTCTCCCTCCTACTCCTCTTCCTCCTTTGCAATCCTTTACAGCAGGGCTTTTCAACCTTTTCACTGATTGTACCACTTTTAGGATATGGCAGTATTCGAGTGCCACCAGTTGCCTCGCAATGTGTCAAAAACCTGATCACCCCCCCCCAAAAAAAAGGAAAAAAGTGATAAAGTACAGGTAGTCCTCGACTTACAACAGTTCACTTAGTGACTGCTCGAAGTTACAACGGCACTGGAAAAAGTGACTTATGACCATTTCTCACACTTATGGCCATTGCAGCATCCCCCAGGGTCACGTGATTTACATTTGCATGCTTGGCAACTGATTCATATTTGTGATGGTTGCTATGTCCTGGGGTCACGTGATCCCCTTTTGCAACCTTTTGACAAGCAAAGTCAATGGGGAAACTGGATTAATTTAACAATCATGTTACTAATTTAACAACTGCAGTGATTCACTTAACCACTGTGGCAAGAAAAGTCGTAAAATGGGGCAAATCTCATTTCACAAATTTCTCAGCCCTTTGCCTTTTATATCCTCTCCTCTCCCTCCCTCGTCCTTTTATATCAGGGATTCGAAATTGATTTCATTGAGAGCCACATCAGCATTACTGTCAGTGGGGAATGGGGCCATGAGGCCAGGTCTATGTCGCTCAGGTTGGGGGGTGCCTGTGGGGGGGATTCAGAGGTCTTCCCTCTTTCTCATTCACATCTCCTTCCTTCTTTTCTCTTCTACCTTTCTTCTCACGGCTTCTCTCACAAAAAGCCTTTTCTCTCTTTCTCACGCACATGTCCCTCCAAAATCTTTCCCATTCTCACACACACATCCCTCCAAAATCTTTCCCATTCTCACGCACATGTCCCTCCAAAATCTTTCCCATTCTCACACACACGTCCCTCCAAAATGCTCCCCATTCTCATGCACACGTCCCTCCAAAATCCTCCCCATTCTCACGCACACGTCCCTCCAAAATCTTTCCCATTCTCATGCACACGTCCCTCCAAAATCTTTCCCATTCTCACACACGTCCCTCCAAAATCTTTCCCATACTAACACACACTTCCCTCCAAAATCCTCCCCTTTCTCACGCACATACCTCTCCAAAAGCCCTCCCTCCCTCCCTCCCTCCATCTCTCTCTCTCTCTCTCTCCTTCTCTGACAAAAGCCTTTTCTCTTCTACCTCTTTCTCCAGCATCTTTTTTTTTCTCTCCCTCTCCCGCTAAAACTGCCTCCTTTTATATTCCTTCCTGTCTCCACCCTCCTCCTCCTTTCTTTTCCTGGTGAGCTGGAAGTGCCAATCCCGAGGCCTTTGCCTCACCCCAGCCACCCTGCAGCTCCTGAGGACTCTCTCGTGGCAAGTCCTGTGCTGTGCCACTTTGGCTCATTCTCTTCCCTGCTACACTTGGCTGGGCTGGGCGTAGCACCTGCCAAGTACCAACGTAGTCCTCAATTTACAAACACAATTGAGCCCAAGATTTCTGTTGCTAAGCGATACAGTTGTTAAGTTAGTTTTTGTCCCATTTTATGACCTTTCTTGCCACAATTGTTAAGTTAGTAACTTGGTTGTGAAGTGAATTGGTTTTGCTTGTCAGAAGGTTGAAAAAGGTGATCACATGACCCCAGGACATTGCAACGGCATAAATACATGGCAGCTGCCAAGTGCCCAAATTTTGATCATGTGACCATGGGGCTTCTGCAAGTCATAATTGCAAAAAACAAACAAACAATCAGTCACTTTTTTCATTTTAACTTCAAACAGTCACTAAGCAAATGGCTGTAAATTGAGGTCTAGATTGCTTAATTGATTGATTGACTGATTTTTCATGTGTCTAGACCGCCCATCTCCTTCAGGGGTTATGCAGCTTGTTTTTCTCTTATCTTACTGAATCTTATAAAATTTGCTTAGTCTATAATGCCTAACTGGTGCTGAAGAAATTGAGTAAGCAGAAGGCAGGGCAGAAGTTTTATGCCCTTGTCCATTTCTGGATAGTTTAATTCTTCCTTAAGCTTACAGTGGCTGTTTCTTGCCTTCTCCCATCTTATATAGAGCCAGCACATACATTCAGAGTCTTTTTAATTAGAGTGGAATAGATTAAAATAGATAACAGATTGTAATGGACTTCCGGTAACTCAGATGCCACTGGTGTTGGCAACGTTTATAGCTATTACTATTGCTATTATTCTTTTTTTTCCCCTGTTGGCTGTTGCTGCCAAATCTATTGACATAAATAGGAAGCAATCTTTTTCTGCACTTTGGCCTCGTTTGCAGAAACATACTGGAAAGTTCATGAATCATTTGGCCCATTTACAAAGGGAGAGTGGAAACAATATGCTAATGTCAAAGAAAAGGCCTTTCCCCTTTTAACTCCTGTATGTCCACTCCAATCTTCTTTCCCCACCCCTAAAGTATCCATTGATAAGAAAAACATTAACATACAACCAATGAAATCTAATGAAAAGAAGGAGTAGGGGAGAGATGATAGCAGTGCTCCAATATTTGAGGAGCTCCTACAAAAACTTTTTTCCAAAGCACCAAAAGGAAAAAAAAACAATGGATGGAAACTAACCAAGGAGAGAATCAGCCTAGAACTAAGGTGAGAGCAATCAACCAATAGAATAGCTTGCCTTCAGAAGTTGCGGGTGCTTCATCACTGGAGGCTTTCAAAAAACTGACTGGACAATCATTTGTTTGACATGGTTTAGAGTCTGTGCTTGAGCAAGGGGTTTCACTAGAAGACCTCCAAGGTCCCTTCCAATCCGATTATTCAATGTTCTAATTGTTCTGGAATGGATTCTGGAACTCTAAAGTGTTAGCTGTTTTAATAAAGCAAATATGCTTTGTGTAAGGTACTGAGGTTGGCCAATAAGACTGCACATCAATCTGGATCCAAGCTACATGAATGGATGCAAATATGCATGTGCTAGCCAGTATATTCTAGTAGTTAAGGGATCAGGCTAGAAACCAGGAGACCATGAGTTCATGTCCTGCCTTCAAAGCCAGCTGGATAATTTGGGGCCAGTCACTTTCTCCGAGCCCAACTCACCTCACAGGGGTTGTTGTTGGTTGTGGGGACAATAGGAGGAGGAAAGTGAGTTGGATATGTTCACCACCTTGAGTTATTTATAAGAACAATAATGGCAGGATACAAATTAAAAAAATTAAAAAAAAATAAATTTAAACCATAGAGACATACATACACACATTCCCACCACATCATTCTCTTTGGGGATAAGCAGTGGTATATTCAACACAGAAAATGAGTAAGAAACAACAACCTAAGGAAATTAAAGGAAGAGATAAAAGGGAAAGCATAGCTAAAACAAGTTACACCAAACTTACTCACTATCACTCTCTGTAGCTTTTCATCCTTGCAAACCACTCGATTTCATCACATCCACATCCACATTACACATACACACACACACACACACACACACACACACACACAAGGACAGGAGCTACTGGTAGGTGAGAATGAATTATTTGTAACTTGAAGCCATAAGACATGACTGAGATGAAACAAGATTTACTTATAGCTCTTAAGATCTGATCTCTTATTAACAGACCACTAATTTTCATGTATTCAACATCAACTGGCATCTAAAATCAATTCTTGGAACCCTCCAGATGTTTTGGATTTTAGTTTTCAAAAACATCACCAAAGAATTTCAGGAGTTTAAAATATCTCCGAGCATCAGTTTTCATTCTCCTGTTCTAGATTCAAGGAACTTGTAACATTAACATTAATAGGAACATTAATAGACAGAATTGCCCATATCATATGGAGCTGGGATGCAAAAAGTATGCTGTGGATTTTGACTTTATCCATTTTTAGTTTGTGGCTTTTAACAGGCTGGACAAAGGTCCATTGCAGTCCTGGAGTTGGTGAAAGATTTATATCCCTGATATAAAATATAGTACAGATAACAGACTTACATCCTCACTTTGGTGGTCATTAAGTGAATTATCCATGTCCTTCAGAGAGACAACATGTGACTGAGACTTGCAATTTTAATGCCAGGTTCCCCAATGATTTTGATTGTCGGAAGCTGGCAGCAAAGCTCACAAATGATGTTCACATGATTGTGGGATTCTGTGATGGTTATAAACGTCTGCCATTTGCAAGTGCCTGGATCTCAATCATATGACCCTGGGCATACTGTAAAACTCATAACTTCAAGGGCTGGTTTTAAAGTCACTGTTTTAATACTGTTGTAATATCAGAAAGCTGCTAAACAGGGCTATCAATAAGAGAGAACTAGCTGCAGTGCATTTTCCAAGTTATATCATATACCCTCCAGGATATTTATAACTATGAGGATTATATGAAATAATTTATAATTGTAAGATTAATTCCTACATAGTAAATTAGGGCATGGCTCTTTGTCTAGGATGATATAGACCGCATAATGGGAATATAAAGCACTGGAAATGGTATAGGTTCTCCTGCTTGAGCAGGGGGCTGGACTACAAGACCTCCAAGGTCCCTTCCAGCTGTATTCTATTCTAAAGCAGGGGTGTACAACCCACAAACCATAATCTTTTAAGTCTCTGGAATCTAAGATTATTTGTCAAGAAGAATTATTTGGCAATAAATGACCAAGATCCAATAGCATATATTTTTAATTTTTTTTAATGAGTAAAACACAACTGCCACAAAAAAGTTACACATAACTCCCGCAGAAAAGCTGTGCTTTCGTAGACTGAGCTATTCTCATTTCTCCCCCTTATGCAAAGAAAGACATGAGTGAGCATTGAATTCAATCCAGCCTTGTCCCACTTATTAATCCTGCCTTATTCATGGCCTGTCATTCCTACTGGCACATAGCTAAGTAAAAAAAAAGAAAAATTAAATAGAAGAGGGCTACATGTCTGAGCTAGACTGGACTGTGCCGGTTAACAAGAAAAATGTAGAAGGGCTGAAGGAACTGGAGAGGAATTTTGGGAGACAATTGAAAAAGAGCCCAACAGAAGACAGGATGGCTAGATATTATCATTGATGGCAGAAGCAGGAGCCTACAGATAGTCAAAGAAGCAATTATTGACAGACAATCTTGGCAAAATTATATCTGTCATGTCGCTCAGCAGTGATACACAACCCTTTCCCTGATACGGCCTACGTTTCTGCTGGTCTCTTTCATCCCAATCTAGTTCAAAATCCAAGTTCAGTGTTGCCAGTGAAGAAGGCACTATCAGAATATCCTCTGTAAAAATACTGTGAAAATATCTACAGACCCCTCACATCCTGGACATAAGCTGTTTCAACTTCTTCCTTCAAGACCACGCTATAAGGCATTGCACATCAAAACAACCATACACAAAGACAGTTTTTTCCCATGCTATCACTCTGCTGAACAGCTAATTCCCACAACATTGTCTATGGCCTAGGACAGGGGTGTCAAACTGACGGCCCACGGGCCGGACACATCACCAGGAAACCACGCCCACCCCATTGCCAGCAATGGGGGAAAAGCTCCGATACGTTGCATGACGTCACGTGACATTGTGAGTTTGACATGTCTGCCCTAGGATGTCAGACCACCTAGTAGGGCTGTATTATCTATTATCCTTCTCATCTTTCCTATTACATATTTCCTTAGCATATGATTATAATTTTGTTGTTTGCATCTCGATTTATGTTGACTGCCTTTATTTAGTTGTTGTTTGCTTTAGTATCCCAAGACTTATCACTGAGTTTGTATCTTATGATTTATGATGATTGCATTTTATGATTATGATCATAATTTATCACTTGTTCCTTGTATGTACACTGAGAGCTTATGCACCGGAGACAAATTCCTTGCATGTTTAAAGAATTAAACAATAAAGAATTCTGTTCTATTCTATTTGTGTGGCTAGCAGTAGCTGTAGCTCTTCAACCAATCAATCCTCCCTCTGCTTGTAGAATACAGGAGAAGGAAGAGGAAGGAAAAGGAAAGTCCTCTTTGGCTCTAGGAGATAATGGTGGTCTCTTAGATGAGAGAACACACTCATGTTTTTAGAAAGCAGTAATTCCATTACAGCAGCATAGGTAGCATTTAGCAGCTACGTGGCAGGCTTGCCAAGGCCTTTCACAGCTACAGCCTCTCATTCATCAACATTAATTACCGGTATGTGAGTAGAGTTAAATGCCAGTTTATCCTACATGACTGCTCAGGTTTAAAGGAGAAATGATTTCCGCTGCTGAGTAGAAAGAGACTGAAGAGATAGGAAATTATACTTTCTGTAATTTTAGGATGACGTTAAGGCCGAGACACTGTATGCCACAAAAATCTAGGTGTCAGTTAGGCTACAAACTTACTTAGCAATATTTGATAAGACAGCACATTAAGAGTCCGGTGAGCTGAGCTTTAAGATAATCATTGAGCCTTTAGACTAAGCTGTAAGACTAAAGGGCCCAGTGTTCCCATTCATTAGTTGAACTGATTTTGGCAACATTTCGAGAGAAGCAGATTTCCCCACCTGCTGTAAATTATTGCATTTAAGCATGGCAATGGTTCAAGGCTATTAATATCTTGTCTGCTCTTTTTATTATTTTTTCTTGGCAACTGTAACAGTTGATTATTCCTTTAAACTACCCAACCTTCTGAAGTATATATAGAAGTTATATATATGCTTTAGTTAATCATTGATCACTTTGTTAATTTACCACTACCATGTAATTCAGAACAGGTCTCCCTTTTTATGATTCGAATTCTATGAAGGTACAGTTAGTTCTAGATTCTTGATACCAGGATAATGTAGCAAAATAAATATTTGTGGTTATAGCACCAATTGATTTTAGCTTCACAATAAATTAGTTTTTCTTGTTGTTTCAATAATTCTTCCTTTTAATTGTTAGTAGCAGTGTTGTATTAAGCTATGAAAACTGATTATTATGTAGCTAGAAAGCTGACACATATTTCTGCAGATAAAAAAGAAACCGAATGTGGGTTATACCTTTATAAGGTCAAAGTTCAACATTCAGTTTCAAGCGAAATCACATGGACATTCTCTGAAACAAATGCACGCATACAATTAATTTGTGAGTTTAAAAAAGCTACAAAATAAAAATCTGATAGCAAATATAGAGAACAATATTTCCAAATTTGATTTAATGTGTTGGAAGACATTTGGGTACATGGGAAAAGATTTGCCAACCTAGTTTGCACATATATATAAAACTATAACTTAACTATAACTTAATGTAGGATAACTTTAAATGATTAGTTTCACAATTTTATAGTTTGTTAAGATGCCAAAAGCATGGTTTAAGAAGAATAGAATAGAGCTGGAAGAGACCTTGGTGGTCTTCTAGTCCAGCCCCCCGCTCAAGCAGGACAACCTATACCAGGGGTGTCAAACTCAATTTCATTGAGGGCCGCATCAGCATTGCGGTTGCCCTCAAGGGGCCGGGTGGGTATGGCCAGGGTGGGCGTGGCCTACTGGGTGGGTGTGGCTAAAGTGCATATGGCCTACTGGGTGGGCGTGGCCAGCTCTACATCGTTCGCATCAAGGGTGCCTATGGGGGCCTGGGCAGGAGTGGGACAGATCTGAGGGTCTCTGGGCCAGGGCCAAGGCAGTGGGGGCCATTCCCTCATTGTTTCCAGGATGGCTTCGCGGGCCACATGTAATCACTTCGTGGGCCGGATCCGGCCCCCGGGCCTTGTGTTTGACATGTCTGACCTATACCATCTCAGACAAGTGACTGTCCAGTCTCTTCTTAAAAACCTCCAGTGATGGAGCATCCACAATTTCTGAAGGCAAGCTGTTGCACTGGTTAATTGTCGTCACTGCTAGCAACTTTCTCCTTAATTCCAGGTTGCTTCTCTGATCAGTTTCCAACCATTGTTTCTAAAATGATCACAGCTGAGTTCACAAACTTATACAAAATCTACTGTAGGTGTCCACAGAAGTGCAAGTGATGAAATAAATGTCACAACATTATGCTGCAAATTCTGCCCCATACATATTTTATATAATTTTATTATTTGTAGCACTATCTTCCCAGTGCTTTAAGCAAAATCAATAAGCCTACTTTTCTCATTTTGTACGTAACATCCATATCTCTCTGTTCTGAGAGTTTTGGGGAAGATGGACTGCATATGCCATTCCCAGACAAAGCAGTTTGGACTTGTAATCCAAAATATTTGAAGCACACTAGATTTTAAGCCTTTCTTCTCCTATAGATCAATTCTTTCCAAACTTCAGAATTCATAAACGGAAAGCCTTTGATTTATTTTGCTGAAATTCTGGTTCAAAAAAATAGCAAAGAACATTTCTTATGTACGTCTCTGCAGATATTCACACCATTTCTTTCTCTTTTATGTTTCTCTAGAGGCACACAACTCTGCAACGTTGTATTTTTTTACTGCAGGTTTCAATCTTCCTTATGATTTTTATTCATCCACTGGCAACCTGATGATGTTGGGAGGAACAAGAGACTGTTATTAGCCCAAGGTCATATGATAAAGTTCAAGACTAAGAGAAAGATTTGAAGTGACATCTCCCAAATCCAGATGTAACACTGAACCCTTGAAATATGGATTCTTGAAAGAGAGCAAGAGATTGCCCTTCTCTGATGAATGTAAGGTTCATTGTCAATCTTTGGCCTTCTGAATTATTTACATGTACTCAGAATTGCTTGGTCATAAACAGAACATTCCAACAAAAAAATTGGCATTGATTCCAAGAAACAACAGACAAAGGTCATATTCTCACAAGAGTCTTCCCTAATGCAACTGAGCATGGAAAGCAACATGTTCTAAAATGAAATATGTACTCACAGCTTTCCTGTCCTCTTTGTGCATTTTACAGAGATTGAAGGAATTCATATTCATATTCAACACACATACACAGAGGGAGAGAGAGAGATTAATATACATTAATCTGTATCTACTTGAATAGATACACACACACATACAAACTATTATCAGTAAAAAGAGGGGCTCCTATTCCAATTACACAAGGTCCAGGATTCAGTGAATACAAAGTTCTACTCTAAATTTTTAGTGGCTGGGATGGAAGATTGAAGAAATGATTGCCCAGGAATGAGGAACATGGTTTCATTCAAATTAATGATGTGTTCATGTGATAGATAGATAGATAGATAGATAGATAGATAGATAGATAGATAGATAGATAGATAGATGGATGGATGGATGGATGGATGGATGGATGGATGGATGGATGGATAGATAGATAGATAGATAGATAGATAGATAGATAGATAGATAGATAGATAGATAGATGATAGATAGATAGATGGATGGATGGATGGATGGATGGACAGACAGATAGATAGATGATACAAGATAAATAGATACATATGACAGATAGATGTTATTATAACAGAATAACAGAGTTGGAATGGATCTTGGAGGTCTTCTACTCTAATCTCCTGCTCAGGCAGGAAACCTAAACCATTTCAGACAATGGTTGTCCAATCTCTCCTTAAAAACCTCCAGTGTTGGAGCATCCAAAACTTCTGGAGGCAAGCCATTCTACTGATTAGTTGTTCTAAGTGTTAGGAAATTTATCCTGATATCTAGGTTGCTTTTCTCCTTGATTAATTTGCATCCATTGCTTCTTGTCCTACCTTCAGGTGCTTTTGAAAATAGGTTGACCCCCCTCTTCCTTCTGGCAGCCCCTCTAATATGGAAACACTGTTTTCATGCCACCCCTAGTCCTTCTTTTCACAAGACTAGACATACCCAATTCCTGAAATTGTTATTCATACATTTTAGCCTCCACTCCCTAATCAACTTTAGATAGATAGATAGATGATAGATAGATAATTGCAAAAATAACAGTGATGATTTCTCATCCTTCTCCACCTTTGTTTGTTTGTTCAGTTTTTATATTTTCAGAACATTTTTAAAATATGTTTGTGATATTCCTGATTATTCCATTATTAAAAACTATCCACTGTAACTGCCATATGTGAAACAATTCGACTTAGCTGCTAGGGTATTTTTTCTTTTTAAAAATCTGCCAGGGTAGTCACTGGGGTAGTGACTAACCCAAAGAAATGATTCAGTATGAGAGAAGCAGAAAATTATTGCCAAAACAAATGTTATTGAGTCCCAGCAAAATAAAAAATCCCATTCGGGTCAGGATTTTGAAACCGAGATCAACACCCAAGACACTATGATGTTTGTAGTTCTGTTCCTGAAAACTCAAATCACAATATATTAAAGCATTCTTTGTATACAGTAAATGTATATAACCAGGGGTCTGCAACCTTGACAACTTTAAGACCTGTGGGCTTCAGCTCCCAGAATTCCTCAGCCAGCATAGCTGGCTGAGGAATTCTGGGAGCTGTAGTCCACAAGTCTTAAAGTTGTCAAGGTTGCAGACCCCTGTATATAACTATGGCTTCTCCCACTTAGTCCAGTTAAAGTTGTACTATGAAAAGGCATATTGTCTTCACAGAAAGGTTTAAAACTTCCATTACTAAAGACAGCAATGCAATTCTATCCATTTTCAACCAGATATGAGTCCCATGGTTGTCAGTGAAACTTCCTACAGCCAATGTTTTCAGCACATCAATGAAGTTGCATTGTGAAACATTTTACAATCTGCCACCACGTTAGCAGGTTATTTGGATTGATTCTGTGAAACAGTGTCTAAATTTTGTCCCCAAATAGATCTCATTATTTCCTTGGTAAAGATTTGAATTTGCACCTGCTCATTGATTTCCCTCCGGTTGCAAACTTATCAAAATGCACAGCACTGTGTACTGTATGGAATAAGGCACAAGTCAAGGGGAAAAAAAACAGAATAAGAAGCAAAGTTAAGCGTGTAAAAAGAAAATACCAAGTTCTTGCTTGTGCTATCAATCTTAGGTTTGAAAAAGTGAGGATCAAAATATTGCTTCATTATTATGAAAACTGGGATTCTGAACAAGCTTCCTGCAAGTATTATGATTTTATTGTTAAAAAGCCTCTCACTTTTCCAGCTTTCCACTACAGATTTATAATATTAATTTAAAAAATACAGCAAAAAATCTGTGGAAATGCAAACTGAAAATAGTTTTGACTGAGAAAATATTACAGTTCATGATTAGCTAAAGAAAGCATCAAAAAAATTGAAGTATGGCGACATACGAAAAATTGTAGCATTTCTTTGTTTCTAAAATTACATAGTCACCCATCTCAACTGAATTACTCTGGATGGCTAATATAATTATTCTAAAAATAGCCATTGACTTGATGTTCATTTCTAGATGGAATTCCATCATCACAGCAAACTCTAAAATAATATAAATGCAATTTATGTCTTTAGTAACACTGTAAATAACTAGCAGCTCTGGAAGCACCAGACAAATAGCAATACTAAAACACAAACAGGAGAATTTCATTCTTCTCATGCCAAGGACCAAGAAAAACGTCTTCCTAAAGCTGCAGGTTGCATTAGGAAAGTGAATCAGGAAAGAATGGGTGATGGATGATTGAAAGTGGAATAAATACACAAATGTTGACTGGTATGAAAGAACTATGTTGTGGGAATTTGGTCACATGGAAAGAGCGAAAAACAATTAAATAGCAAAACAAACATATGAAGTAAGAGGGAACAAGTAAAAAAAGGAGGAGACTAAGAAAGTCAAGGTTGGATGGAGTTGATGAGATCCTCGTAAGGAGGGATATATGGATGCAGTGAAGACAGAAGTAGCTGGCAAGGATAGAAAAATATAGAGAAGGATGCTGATGTAAACAAGTTTCAGCTAGGTTTCCTTTCCTTGTCCCTAGCCTTATGCTATTATGTTCTTGGGTTTACTGTTTTATACTTCTTAACTAGTTAGCTAGTTCAGTCCAATTCACATGAACTGGTCATTCAGTGTTGAACTGCCTGTCTTTTTATCTCATCTCCAAAAAGAAGAAATAAAAAAATAAGAGCTTTTTTTCCTCTGTCCATAACTCTTTAATCTTTTCAGCATCCTGTACTTCTCTCATCACATGACTTTTCACAACTTCCTATTTCCTTTTTTTCTCCACTTAATCTCTTTGTTTAATAAAGTCAGTCAATCATGCTCCTTAGCAAGTTTAAACACTCCTCTTTCCCACAGTGTTTGTCTAATTTCTATATCAGGGGGTTTTTTTCCTCATAGAACGCTCAGAACGGATTTCCAGTACCTTTTTTTGATAGATTTTTTCAACTTTTGCACAAGCTGTGCTACTCCCTCTATTGGCTTTCGAAAGCCAATAGGAATTGGTGCTGAGTGCGCCAAAAGTCCCAGCTGGCAAACGTTGCACATGCAAGTTGTCTGCAACGAAGGTGAGTTGGCAGGAACTTTGCACCCCTTCCTGCTGCCCAACTACACCATCTCCTAGATGTAAGTAAGAGAGGACCAGGAGTGGGAGGTGGGGAGCAGCACTTAATTCTGCCCTGCTGAAAAAGCAGAGTCCATGTGCACTCCTGCCTCGTGCTCACCTGTATCAGCCAGGCTCTCCATGCTGCGCTGCAACATGGAGAGCCTGGCACCAAAGCACGGAAAACATGTGCGTGCCTGCCTCATGCTTACCTCATGCCAGCCAGGCTGAACACAAGTCAGAAGGAGAAAACACAGTGGCAAAGAAACCCCCTCTTCAAATACCGGTAACTTGCATTTGTCAAGTCCACCCTGCCCTCTGCGAGACCCTTGGCCCAATGGCGAGGTGAGCCTGGTGGACATGATTTCCCGCTCCACCTCTTTTTAACGGTTGTCCTGAAGATATCTGGAGGAGACAGGAGCGGCAACGCCACAGTGCTGTGGGAGCCACGGGGCCCGCTCTACACGGCGGGGCAGGCGGTGGGGCAGAGGCGGTGCTAGCGGGGTGGTTGCGGGCGCTGGGCACTGAGGTGGCACACATGGAGTGTGGCGGGCGGCTTACCTTCCATGGGCCGGGCCAGCTGGTGGCCTACCCGGTGCTGGACTGTGCTGCTGCCTCACTCTGTGCATCTACGTGGTCGCCCTGGAGTGCCTGGCCTGCAACGCCTGCTGCTACCTCGGCCTGCCCACCACCCGCACCCTCCTGCCGTCCCACACTGGCATCTGGCTCAGCGACTGCAAGCTCTGCACCATCAGTTTGCATTGCGGGAGACACATCACCTTGTACAGATTGGCCCTGAACTGCTACACTGACTTAACCTGGTTTGACCATATCATCCCGTGTGGCCTGGAGGGGCTGGGGGTCACCTCCCTCAGCCAGGAACTGTGTTTCATGGCTACTTTTTTAGTGGTTATCTGGATTCTTGCAGATTTTGTACATCTATCTGAAGTGATAATCTTAAGCATTTTTTCATAAATTACTTAAGGATATGCAACTATATTTTCTCATATTTATCTAATGTTACTTTTGCATCTACTTTTTTCTAATCCATTTTCTTTCTGTCATTAATTCCTCAAGAATAAGAAATGTAAATTGTAAGCTCCTCATAGCACAGTTCTATATCATTGTTAAAATACACTGGGCAATTGTGGACATATTCATTCATATTCATAAATAGATTGAATTGTAACACTTTCCCCCTCACCTAAGCCTATTCTCTTGTGTGTATAATTTGAACATAGCCAGGTCATTTTTTATCAGCAGTTGTAAAGAAATAGAAACAAAATGTTTAACTTATGTATTAATAACAATTTCTTTGCAATTCATTATCTTGTCAGTAACATGACTCCATCAATTAAACACATACAGTATATGTTGAAGACAGCATATGCACTTGTATTAGACATCTATTATCTCCAACTGCTAGTCCTTCCAAAAGGAACTCAATATATGTCATACTATATATGGAAAAGTTGTCTCCTCTATTAAAGTGCAACACATCATTTTCCAAGTAGACAAAAAAATAATATTCCATCTTTACTATACCCACTTGCAGTATATAAACATGGGGGAGCTATCCCACAATTTTTCACCCCAATGGCAGCCTACTATGCTGTCTTCATGATAAATCTGATAAAACAGAACTTAGTGTTCTAAGTTCATCATGAACTAAGTCTGATGAAAATAACTATTTTGGCAGGGATGAATTAATAGCATGCATTTTGGGTTATAGGAGCATCTCATTCACTTAAACCAATGTGATCGTATCTTTAAAATGGCATGTACAAGCCATCAATAATGTGGTTGCTAATATAGATAGGTCCAGCTTATGAGCTGTTTGTATTTAAGGAGATGCTCACAACAAATTCTAGTTTCTTTGGTGAATGCCTGAAAGATGCATTATTACTTCATCTAAGCCAAAAACAGATGAAAAAACTAAAGGCAATTATGAATTAAACTTGACTCAAATCTCAAAGATTTGCCAGATGAGAATTGGACAAAACTTTGGAATTTACTATGAACATTTGCCTTAAATACAATAAATTAAATTTATGTTAAGAATTGAATATATAATTTTTAAATTATATAAATACAGGGCTTTTTTTTCTCATAGAACACTCAGAACGGGGTTCCGGCACCTTTTTTGGATAGAACCTTGTAGAGTAGGCAAGGCGGGTTGTATGACATGTGTGGGTTCCGGCAACTTTTTCTTTTACAAAAAAAGCACTGTATAAATATATAAATAAAATGAGAGTTCCGGCACTTTTTTTTAAAGCACTGTCTATAATTAATTCAAAAGTATTTTAAATAAGGCAAAACTCTCCCCTTAATCCATTTTTAATGTACTTTACAAACTCCGGTCAAGGTTTTTGCTTTTTTTTTTTGCTTTTTCTTTTTAGATTGTTAGAATTGTATCCTTAATTTTTTTGAAGGTGCATTAACTTGGGTGCCTTAAAGCTTACCATTACCTGCCCTCTCTGTAAACTATTTGTTTCCCAGCTTAGCAAAGACATAAGCTTCTGCTGCTTATTTAATGGATCTTTGTAAATTTACTGCAGCTTATGCTCTTGGCACAAGATATATGTGTCATATTTTGGATTGTCTTGCAGCCCTTTGCAATCTCCAAAAACGGGTGTCCATCATTGTTCTAAACAGTGGTGGGATACAGCCGGTTCGCACTGGTTCGGTAAAACCAGTAGCCAAATTTTGTTGAGTTCGGAGAACCATCTGAACCCATGCTGCTTCTGGAAGTTCGTTCTAGGCCTTGGAGGCCTGGAGGAGGTCTCCCAGCCTAGAAAGGCCCACTGGAAGTGCATGGACGTCACTTCCGGAAGTCTATTCTAGGCCTGGTGGATACCTCCCAGACCTAGAACGGCCTGCCGGAAGTGCTTTGATGTCACTTTCAGAAGGCTATTCTAGGCCTCGGAGACCTGGAGGAGGCCTCCCAGGCCTAAAACAGCCCACAGGAAGGGCATGGATATCACTTCTGGAAGTCCATTCTAGGCCTCGGAGGCCTAGGCCTGCATCCATGCAGAGAACCAGATGTTGAGATATTTGAATCCCACCGCTGGTTCTAATGTAAGGAGAAGCAACCTGATACATTCCAGATGCTTTGAATTTTGCTCCCAACCAGATGGTCAGTAACAAGGAACTGAGGAAGTGGTCCAATATGAGAAGCTCATCAGGATGTCTAATAAGTTATGTCTATGATACTCAGCATGCAGTAAAAAAGATAGCCACTGTTGTATAATCAGTACTGTAGCCAAACTCCTGTAGATTTCCCATAAGCTGGGGAGAAGGGAAGGTGCTTGCTATTTTGTTCCCTAGACTGAATCACTCCACTTTAAAAGGAATTCAGTGTCTGTCTACTAAAGCTTCTTTCCTAACTGTCAATGGGCTCTTTAGAGTGCAGTGCAGCTACATTTTTTTCTGGGGGGAGGGGAAAAATCAGCAATCTTCCAATAAATAGAATTGCCAGCAAATATATTGAAATAAATCAGCCATGCT
Source organism: Vipera ursinii (assembly GCF_947247035.1). NCBI lineage: Eukaryota > Metazoa > Chordata > Lepidosauria > Squamata > Viperidae > Vipera > Vipera ursinii. The sequence continues at coordinate 135,447,615 of NC_139512.1, forward strand.
TGAGGCATTTGGCTTTTTTAATGGTTTTCCTGCACAAACCTCACAAATCCCTCTGGAACAGTAGCTCCTTTCAGTTGTCCTTTAACGTTACATTTTTACTTAGCTCTGCTGGAAATTAGCAAATTGTTCATTTATTGAGGTGAAGATGGAGCCCCTGTATTGTCCATCCAACATTGCGTGGTCTTTTAGGTTTATTGGTATCAGGAAGATATGAACGTTATTTGACATATTTATTTGTACTACACAATTTTCAGGAACTGAAGCCTTTTTACCACTGAATTCAAAATATCATCTAGTGTTCTTCCAGCTAAAAGGAAAGAGGTCTTCATGTTTTTTGTTTTTGTTTTAAGAACCATCAACATAGTTCAGGAATAAGCCATGGATCGTGATCTTCTAGTTGTCCTCTAATCTCTGACTATCCCACATCATTGGCCATGCTGTCTGGCAGGCCATGTCTCACTCATCCTGACTAGTGAACAGATTGTCCTGCTTGAATAAAGGAGTTCAGTTTCACAGCTATGAAGCTCACCGGATGACTGTAGACCATAAAAAAGCCACTACAATTATATCACGGAAGCATTATGAAGATAAAAATAGGGAAATAGAGACAATTGTAGATAATATATCTTCTCTGCTTCTTGGCAGAGCAGGATTGGGTGTCAGAACACCATAATCCCATTTCGTATATATTTAAGTTGATATGTGTGTATGAGAGTGGGGTGGTGTTTGTATATTTTGGACTCCAGATTGTGAATCTTTAAGGGCAATATTCCCACATGCTTTTCTGTTTATTGGTATTTTGCTCTATATTCCTATCCTTCAGCATTAAGTGGACACTGGACAGCCTATATGCTGATAAATAGTTTCTATAAAACTAGTTTCATTTCACAGTAATGATGCATAGTACTGACTGAAACAAGCTGTTCCACTGAACCAGATTGAACTAGCTTCATGAATAAGTGACATTCAGTCAAAAGAAAGCTTACAGCATTCCAGTCCTCCAACTACAGATTTTAATAGTTAAGCTAGCATTTCTACATTTTCCAAAATACATCAAAGGATAAAGAGACAGTTGAACTCACATGTTGAAGTTGGTTGGAAATTTGTTTTAAAAATATTATTTTGTGGAGTGCCAGAATTTATTTTGGCAAAGGGTTTCTTAAATGTTTCAGGTTGGTGTAAACTGAATGATAGTTGGACATTAGAGATTGACAAGGCACGTTTACACAAATTGCTCGTGGGTGACATAATCCCTTCACATGAAAGAGTCTTGCTTACTCTTACAAGAAACTCCAAGACTTACAATAATTAAGGTTTCTACATGGAAGAACTGGAGGGAACACTATTAATAAACTCACCAAATATTGCCATTTTTAATCTATCATTTAAAAAACATGAATAGCACATTCAGTTATGTTATGGAAGTTACCGTACTTAATATCCCATTCTGTCATTTCATCAGGGATTTTTTTTTACTGTACCATGTGCCATAGAGAAAATATTTCCCTATCCAAAAGCCATTCAAGTTAAATAATAACCTCAGGTCAAACAGGTTTTTCTGAAGCCTTTAGCATGCATTAAAACTAAGACAGTGATTAACTACTCAGATGGAACAATAAAGTTTCACAAGTAAAACCAGGCAATAAACTTCAGAATCTCTGCTGAGGATCATTCGGAGGCAATCCAAAGGGAATTTCACAAGTCTTCACTACTGGGTCAAAAGGTATCTTTAAAATATCTTTCAGATTTTTGAACTTCTCAACCCCTAAAAATGGAACTTCGGAAAGGTAAAACTAACATTGGATGGCGCACAGTTTCTGGTGTACTTCATCTCTCTGCTGGCCCAAGATAATCTCATCGCTTCTCAGATTAATTTGCAAACATTAATACTTCCTTTCACCACCATCGCACCTTCCCCCTCCTTTCTTTTAAAAGTTCCTCTTCTATAAACAGATTTAAAACATGTGGCAAAAAGACGAAGTCAAAGAAGTTGGACCTTACCTAGAACAAGGCAGAGGAAAAGGTCAGTGCTCCTGTTTGGCTAAACTCAGCATTTTCACTTTCACTCTGTGAAAGCTGTGAAGATGAGGGGGAGAAGGGGAGGGGGAGAGAGAAGGGAAGGTCTGAAGTGCTAAGATCTTCCTCTAGAGTTTTAATCGCTCACTTCCCAAGATCCAGCTTAACAATGCCACTGTGTTCTGTCAATATTTGCACGCAGCTCCACCGAGTGCCGGCAGCCAAATGCACATGGTTTAAAGAACCAAGAGCCGGACCAACACTCCTGCCTTTGTCTCTTTTAAGGTAGTGCCCAACATGTCATCTGAGTTTCTGACTGCACACAGGCGCCGTGCAGAGATTCCACCCCCTTGGACAAAAATAATAACAGCCATGTGTGACTTTAATTATCTTGTTTGACAAGCGCAGTGACTTTCATGTGATGATGCCTTCAAAAGTTGTAGGCAGTTTTTGCTTTGTGTTTTGCTCCAAAGCGGCTGCCCTTTAAATGTATTTTAATTGACTGGAATTTAGAAAGAATTTCATTTGGCAGCAATTTCGCATTGGAAGCATGCCCTTTAGCAGCTGAAATAGGCCCCCATGACTTGACCAAAAAGAAACTGCTGGAATATCATTGGCTTCCCCCATAAGGGGCAAATTCAACCATGGAATCAAAATTATGTTGTTACTAATTTTTGGTATATTGTCTTTCAATTAAGAGAGAAGTCATTAAAAGGGCATGAATCAGAAGCCATTCGAGCAAAACACTGTAAAATGTTCTCAAAGGGTTCACAACTGGAACAAATCTTTATTATTTGGATGCCAGAAATATTTTTGTGTTTAATTGTTGCATTATGGGGTTGCAGCCAAACAGACCCCCAATTTCAGAACTTAATCCCACTGAATAATTGGGAACTTCTATGCTCTGCAGAATGACAACAAAATATACGCATGTGCATATTACCCACATTTCCATGCATACTCAATCCTGATTAAATGGGGCTACTTGCAAGAAACTTTACACATAGCTGTGATCTAGATTTTGCCTCTTAATTTGTAACATAGCCAGATGTTTAATTTCAATTTGACATGTTGATCTATCTATTGAGCCCTTCCCAAGGATCTAGATAGGCCAGGGGTCGGCAACACATGTCTCCGGAGCCGCGTGTGGCTCTTTCATCCCTCTACTGTGACTCCCAGTCTTCCGCCGCCATCTGCAATCCCGCAAACAAAAGAAGTGGGACTAAAAAAGTTCGATCAATCAATTCCAACCTCGCAGGAAAAAAAAAGATCTCGCAAAGTTGGAATTGATTGATCAAACTTTTTTAGTCCCACTTCTTTTGTTTGTGGGAGCTCCCCACAAACTTCTTTTGTTTGTGGGACTGCATGCTGCGGAGGAAGTGACGGAGGACTGCGGTGGAGCTGGAAAGAAGGTGCTGCGTGGGTCTGATCAGGGGCGCGGGGGGGCTCTGTCAAGCATCTTGTACAGAGCTGGGGAAACAGGCTGGGTGGGGGAAGCTGCCACTGCCACTGCCATGAGGCTTGACAGATCCCCCGAGCATCCATGATTCTCCCTTCCTCAGCCAGCCAGCCACCATCGCCCGACCTACCCCTCACCTAGCCAGCCGGCTGGCACAAAGCCTCACCGCTCTTCTCCTCCTCCTCCTCCTCCCCACTCAATCAGCTGCCAGCAGCTTGGGTGGCTCTGCTCCATTCGAGTTGAAAGCGGAGGTGCAGCAGTGAGATTGCTCTCAAACAATAAGAGCCGGGTGCGCTGCTCGCTCGTGTGTGCCCGGAATGCGGGAATGTGAGGGATTTGTATTTCAAACCATAGGAATATTCAGGAATGTCAGGTGTATGGATTTCAGCTCACAGAATTCTCAGCAGTGGCCAGTTAACTCAAGAATTCTGGGAGCTGAAGTCCATACTTCTGGAGGGTGCTCAGATTAGGAAAATCTGCCTTCTAAATGTGTTGCATCATAAATTCCAGAATTCTCAAAAGAGTCAATTGCCACACTGGGAATTCTGAAAGCTGTAATCTTTCATATCTAGAGAGCTCCAGGAAATCAAATGGCTAACTGGAAATGTCTCACATCATCACTAGTGTATTAGAAAGAATAAAGGCACTAAAGAAAAGGAGATTATTTTCTGGCTAGAGAACAATGAGAATTGTTTTCTATATATGTTGTCAATCTTCATGCTAAAATTCTAACAACTTTTGCCAGGAGTAAAAAAAAATGGCAGCACTTAAGACTGACTGTGTTGAAAGTGAAATATACATTATACACAGAACACTTCACTTAATTATAAGGAGAGGGATGATTTCACAAGTTGGCTGAGTACAAGTGTTGGAAATTTAGGTTCAAAAGCCTTGAAATTCTACACATTTTCTATGAAATTCACTCCTCTTCCTCCTCCTCCTCCTCCTCCTCCTCCTCCTCCTCCTCCTCCTTTTCTTCTTCTACTTCTTCTTCTACTACTACTACTTATTATTATTATTCCACTCCAAAAAAACACACCAGAGCTTAATTCTCTCACTGTGATCTTGCCGATACATAAAATATCCATGAAGCAACACATCTGGTTAAAGTCACTCAGAATCAATTTCTAGTATTCTTGATATTAGCGAAGCATTGAAATAAACACTCAGCTGATGATAAGTATCTGCAAGCCAGACATGATCAGGGCAAGATTTCTAGCAGCCTTGAGCCAATGGATCTGTTTTTTTATTTTAATTCTTCACATACTCCACTACCCGTTATCCATGTACCTCTACTTTTTTCTTTGCCATGGCCAAGGAAGAGGGTCACACAGGAAAGGACAACTATTCATTGAAGGTCGACATATTGGAAGTTCCAAGTTTAAATCAAACATCAAGAGAAAAAAGACTCTAGAGACAGTGATAAAATAAATTTCCCGCTCTCTGAAACCTGAAAAAGAGCTAGAGCAGACAGGGTCAGCCCTGGGGGACTGTTAAGTCCGGAATGACGAGCGTAGACAGCGAGGTTGAACAAGAGAACGTTTATTGAATGCACATGGGTCAACTGGCTAGCAGCCTTTGAACCCTATCTTATATACTAAGGTGCCTTTAAACATAACCAATCCCCGGCCCAGAATCTCCCGCCGAGAATGTAACAACTAATAACTGCACCAGGTTTTCCCACCTTAGGAAAACCACTCCCATTAACTATGGACACAACACCCCTTCCCCCCCAGATAAATGTTATTTACTTAACATAGTCTTTTAGATAACTTGGTGGCTTATGATTCCTGGCTGGGTATCTGCTAGCCGTGCTAACAACTGGGGTGCCTACTGTTCCGCTATTTGTTTCTGCCTCAGGGCCTGTTGTTTGTGGCACTGACTCAGGCAATGCCACACTTGTGGGTTGTTGGGGTTCAATGGACTGTCCAGGGGACTCTGTTGGGCTGCCCGGGGAAAATGGTTCAATTTCTGCTGTGCTACTTTGGGGAGTTGCTTCAGCTGCCCTGATTTGTATTCCAATCCCCTCACCCCCTGGTGCTGCACCTAACTGGTCATGACTGCATGCATTGTCTGGTGTAGTGATGCTCCTGTCATTGTTGGCCTGTACAATTTCAGGGGACCTTTTCCTTAGCTGATCAATGTGTCTCCTGATCAGCTGATTCCCTTCCCCCTCAATTAGGTAAGATAATGGTCCAGTTTTGTCAATGACTACCCCTTGTGACCATTTGTCCCCGTGTCCATAGTTCCTTGCCCAGACTGCGTCCCTGATATTTAGACACCGGGTCGGAATGACCAGTTCAGGTTCCACAGGTAGCCTGTCAGGGTGTAGTCTGTCCAATTTGGTAGTTAGACGTCTGCCCCACCTCATTTCAGCTGGGCTTTTCCCTGTGGCCGTGCAAGGTGTCGTATGTTGGGCCAACAGGAACTGAGCCAGTCTCTGATGCCAATTGCCCTGGATGATCCTTCTTAGGGCGTCTTTGGTTGTCCTGACGTTTCGTTCAGCCAATCCGTTGGAGGAGGGGTGGAAGGGTGCCGATGTCGCGTGCCTAATCCAGTTGGCCTTGAGGAAGTCCTGAAATTCATTGGATGTGAATTGGGGCCTGTTGTCAGAAACAATCACATCAGGTAACCCATGGGTGGCAAAGAGTCCCCACAAGACCTGTATGGTTTTGGCTGAAGTCATGGACTTTACAGGCACGACCTCCAACCACCGGGAGTAGCTATCCACAACAACTAGGAATGTGAAGCCCTGGAATGGGCCTGAAAAATCAATATGAATGCAAGACCAAGGGTTCCTAGCCACTTCCCACTTATGTACAGGCCTAGACCATTGACACTGATAGCACCCGGCTACTCTGTCCTCAATTGCTGTGTCTAACCCTGGCCACCATAAATGACTCCTCGCTAGGGCTTTCATACGAACAATCCCAGGATGCCCCTCATGTAGTTCCCCAATCACTGTGTTCCTATGACCCTCTGGAATGACAACCCTATTTCCCCACAGTATACATCCCAGGTGTGATGACAATTCATCCTTCCTTCTAAAGTAAGGTGTGAATTTGGGGTCAGGATTTTGTTAGGCCACCCCCCTTGTACCCACGCTGCTATTCTGCTAAGGATGTGGTCTTTTTTGGTAGCTGCTGCAATGTCCTTGGCTGTCAGTGGGCATTCTGAGAGTTCCTGTAGAGACAGGATTTGGCCCACAGGTGCTGGGTCCATGCCAGTATCTGCTAGGGGTAATCTGCTAAGGGCATCTGCATGCCCCATCTCTTTGCCAGGTCTGTGTTTGATAGAGAACGTGTATGCTGAAAGGAAAATTGACCATCTCAGCATCCTAGGAGACATGATTTGGGGTGTCTGTTTGTCTGTGGTGAATAATTCTAGGAGGGGTTTATGGTCTGTGTATATTGTAAAGTTCCTACCATACAGGTAATCGTGGAACTTTTTTACGCCTGCCACGATGGCCAAGGCTTCCCTGTCTATTTGTGCATAATTCCGTTCTGCTTTAGTCAAGGTCCTGGAATAATATGCAATAGGCCTCTGTTGACCCTGGTCGTCCATGTGGCTTATGACTGCCCCTACTCCATAAGGAGAGGCGTCGCATGCTAGGAAGATTGGTTTGTTTTCAATGAAGTGGGTGACTGTGGAGTTGCTGGACAATATGTCCTTCAATGTTTGGAAACTGATTCTGTGCTTTTCCTGCCACTGCCAAGGGGTCTTCCTATCTAACAGCCTGTGTAAAGGTTCAGCAATAGCTGCTTTGTGAGGGAAGAAGGTATGGTAGAAATTTATTAAGCCTAGGAAAGCTTGTAGTTCCGCCTTATTTTTGGGTTCAGGTGCTAATTTGATTGCCTTAATTTTCCCTTCAGTAGGGTGTATGCCCTGCGCATCAATTCTGAATCCTAAAAATTCAGTTGATTTTACACCTATGCAACACTTGTCCTTTTTTAATTTAAGCCCTGCATCCCTGAATATCCCCAGTACCTGTTCCAGCCTGTCTGCTAAGATGTCCTCAGTTTTTCCAGCGATTAGGACATCATCGAAGTAAGGGCATACACCTGGAATGCCCTTCAAGGTCCTCTCCATCACCTCTTGGAAGATGCCTGGAGCTGCTGCTATGCCAAATTGAAGTCTGTGAACGCGGAACGCCCCCTTGTGGGAAACTATCGTTTGAGCCTTAGACACAGTGAGTTGCAAGTACGCCTGCACCAAGTCGAGCTTGGCGAAAATGGCACCGTCCTGGATCGTCGCGAGGACCTGCTTCACTGTCGGGACCGGGTAAGCGTGTTTTTTCATCGCTAAATTTAGGGTAGCCTTATAGTCGGCACAAATCCTCACATCCCCGTTCGGTTTAAGGGGTGTGACGATTGGTGTCTCCCAGAGGCCTCCCTCTACGGGTTCTAGGATGCCCTGGCCTACTAGCTTATCTAGTTCGGCCTCGATTTTTTGTTTAAGGGCGAAAGGCACCCTCCGGGCCTTAAGCCTAATGGGCCTAACAGCGGGGTCTAAATTAAAAGTAATGGGGGGTTCTTTGTATCTCCCTAACGACCCATCGAACACGTCTGCGAAGTTATCGCAGACAGACTTAAGGGTCTTACTATTAATTGTGTTAATTCCCCCTACCCAGATTCCCAGGGCCGGGAACCAATTGAGGCCTACTAGGCTGGTTCTCTGGCCCTCGGTGACTAAGAGGTCTAAAAATCTGCTAAACCCCTTGTATTTTACTTTAATAGTGGCCTCGCCTTTTGGGGGGGGTTTGAAAATCGGCTAACTGTAGTTTAGTGGGTTTTAGGGGAATTCTACGGCCGCTTTTATTCTCAATGTATCTAAGGGTGTCACTGGAAATTATAGATACTGAGGCCCCCAAGTCCACTTCCATCTTGCAGGGAATGCCCTGCAGTTGGACTCCAATTTTTAATTTAGGCCTCAGAATGTGATTAATTCTAGGGGTGTGATTAATTCTAGGGGTTCCCACATGGTTGACCCCCACCCCCGCCCCACGGTTGGAAGTGCATGCCTTAGGTCTTGGGGTCTCTCCGCCACTCCCTTCGGGGGTTACCTCACCTGAGGCCCATGCGTCGAGCTCGTGGAGACGGTTGTCGCGTGGTCGGCTTCGGCAAATGACCTGGATGTGGCCCATTTTTCCGCACCCTCGGCATTTTGCGGTTTGGAACCTGCAAGTTGCTTGGAGGTGGTTTCTGCCACAGCTGCCGCACCTCGCTTCTGGGTCGCGAGGCCTGGTTTGGTTCTCCCTCTGGGGTCGTTGTAGTGCTGGAGGCTGCTGTCTTCTCCCTTGGTCGGGTCCGTCGGAGCGTGAGGGTCTCGCCGCCATCTTCCTGAACCTTCGGGCAATTTCTGCAACGTCGGCTTCCCACTGGTAGTCCACCTCCCCACCGTCCACATGGCTCTCAAGGTTGATTTCAGCCGAGGTAGCCATGCTGTTGTAGGGGGTGTCGCGTCTGCCTGTAGACTTGTACGTGAGTAGCTCGTCTAAGACTTCTTGCAGTGTACCCGTGGGCTTTGTGATTATCCGGTATTCTAAGTGTTCATCTCGCAGCCCCAAAACTAATCGAATTTCGAGGTTATCATATTTGCAACGCAGGGCCGCTTCTCTGACTGCCGCCACAAACTGCGTGATTGACTCGCCTGGTCGTTGGTTCCGCTTTTTGAATATTCTCCGCCAAAACAGTTCGGACCTCTTTGGAGTAAAGTGGACCTTTAGCTTGGCCAACAGGTCGGCGTACGACACGCTGGAGACCGGCAAGGGCTGGCACAGGCCGACGGCAACCCGGTAAACCAGCGTGCCGCTAATGGTGAGAAGAGCCGCCGCTTTCTTCCGGTCCTCCGTTATTGCGTTGACCAGCATGAACCCCTCGACTTGGCGAACGTACTCCTCCCAGTCTTCGGGGTAGTTCGGGTCGAACTCCTTCAGGGATCCGACTTGCGCCATTCTGTGAGTTCAGTCGCGGTAGTAGTTTGGTTGACTGCAATTCAAATTTCCCGCTTTTCGCTCAGCTGGCTTCCGCGGCTCCTTCGCTGTTCCGCCGTCAATCCCACCTTCGTTGCCACTGTTAAGTCCGGAATGACAAGCGTAGACAGTGAGGTTGAACAAGAGAACGTTTATTGAATGCACATGGGTCAACTGGCTAGCAGCCGTTGAACCCTATCTTATATACTAAGGTGCCTTTAAACATAACCAATCCCCGGCCCAGAATCTCCCGCCAAGAATGTAACAACCAATAACTGCACCAGGTTTTCCTGCCTTAGGAAAACCACTCCCATTAACTATGGACACAACAGGGACAATGTCTGATACACAGTAAGACTGTTGTGTCTGTAGCTAAATTGCAAAAAGGGTTTCTTTGAAGCGGGAAGTTTGGGTGCATTCATTGGTTAATGTTTTAACGGCGGGAAATTCCGGGCTGCGGATTGGATACAGTTCAAACGGCTGGAGTATATAAGCCGGAGTTATTCTGACAGTTGTCAGTTGACATATGTGTATTAATAAACTTCTTACTGTTAAACCTCTCTGAGTCATTCGTCTGCCTGAACCCAACAAGTGGCGACGAGGATGGGATTCACAGCAGACTAGAGACGGTTCGGCGACTAACAGCTGAGCGTAAGGCGGTAAAATTAAAGAATACACAGTCAACCGTTGGCGGCCGCGGCAGAAAGTAACTAAACCTCCGAATGGCGCAACTAGGCTCTTTGAAAGAGTTTGATCCAAACTACCCAGAGGATTGGGAGGAATATGTTGGACAGGTCGAAGGGTTTTTGCTCGTAAATGGCATAACCGACGACCGGAAGAAGGCTGCTGCCTTATTGACAATTAGTGGCACACCCGTGTACCGGGTTGCCGTTGGACTCTGTCAACCTATGCCAGTATCTAGCATCTCGTACGCCGATTTACTGGCCAAATTAAAAGTACACTTTACGCCAAAAAGATCAGAGCTCTTTTGGCGACGCATTTTTGAAAAGCGCAATCAAAGACCGGGCGAATCTATCACAAAGTTCGCCGCTGCAGTCCGAGAAGCAGCGTTGCGCTGTAAATATGATAACTTAGAAATTAGGATTTGTGACAGAGTGGTGCTGGGCTTGCGGGACGAACAGCTACAGAATCGTATTATCGCTAAGCCCACCGGCGACTTACAGGAAGTCCTAGACGAACTGCTAACCTATGAGTCAACTGGGAATCGCGACCCCCCCCCCGCAATAGCACGGCTGCAGCAGCCGAAATAAACCAAGAAAGCCTTGTGGACAGCGGGGTGGAGGACCAACAATGGGAAGCCGACATAGCCAAAGTCACCCGAAGGTTTGGAAAAATGGCGGCGAGACCCCCTCGAAATGACGGACCCGAACCGGGACGCCGAGTTCAAACAACTGCACCGCAACGACAACCAAGAGACTACCAGTCTAGACCATGCGACAATGAAAGCAGATGTGGAAGCTGCGGGGGCAACCACCCTAGAGCAACATGCAGATTCCGCTCTGCCAAATGCAGAATGTGCGGAAAGACTGGCCAAATTCAGGCCATTTGCAGAGGTGGTCCCCGAGACAATCGCCTTCACGAAATTGACGTTTGGGCTGAAGGTAAGGTAACCCTTAAATATAGTGGCACTGAGACCCCCAGACCTCTGGCACGTTACCCCAACCGCGGCGAGGTGGCACAAGTCAACCACATAGGGAAATCCAAAATACACCACATCCTGAGGCCTAAACTAAAAATCGTAGTACAATTGCAAGGAATCCCTTGCAAAATGGAAGTTGATTCTGGGGCCTCAGTGTCCATAATTTCCAGTGAGACCCTTAAACAAATTGAACTTAAAAGTGGACGTAAAATTCCACTTAGTTCAACCAAAATTCAATTGGCAGATTTTCAAAAAACCCCAATAAATATTAAGGGGAAGGTTACCCTTAAAGTTAAATATAAAGGGTTTAATGGCTTCTTAGACTTATTAGTCACAGAAGGCCATAGAACTAGTTTAATTGGCCTTAACTGGTTTCCAGCCCTGGGAATTTGGGTCGGGGGAATAAACACCATTAATAATAATAAGACCCTCAAATCTGTCTGCGATGAATTCGCAGACGTATTTGATGGGTCTTTAGGTAAATATAAAGGGCCCCCAATAAATTTTAATCTAGACCCAGCAGTTAAACCCATTAGGCTTAAGGCCCGCCGGGTGCCTTTTGCCCTGAAGCAAAAAATCGAGGCCGAGCTCGATAAGCTTGTAGGCCAAGGCATATTAGAACCGGTCGAGGGTGGCTTGTGGGAGACACCAATCGTCACACCCCTTAAACCTAATGGGGATGTGAGGATTTGTGCTGATTACAAGGCCACCCTGAACCTCGGAATGAAAAAGCATGCTTACCCGGTCCCGACGGTGAAACAGGTCCTCGCCACGATCCAGGACGGCGCCATATTTGCCAAGCTTGACTTGGCGCAGGCGTATTTGCAACTTACTGTTTCCAGGGAAGCTGCTGAAGCTCAAACTATTGTCACCCACAAGGGGGCGTTCCGAGTCCACAGACTGCAATTTGGTATTGCAGCAGCTCCAGGCATCTTCCAGGAGGTGATGGAGAGGACTTTAAAGGGCATACCTGGTGTATGCCCTTACTTTGATGATGTCCTAATAGCTGGAAGAAATGAAGAAATTTTAGCTGAGCGTCTGGAACAGGTACTGGGAAGATTCAGGGAGGCTGGACTTAAATTAAAAAGGGAAAAGTGCTGTATTGGAGTTAAATCCACTGAATTCTTAGGTTTTAGAATAGATGAAAAAGGAATTCACCCTACAGCTGAAAAAATTAAAGCAATTAAATTGGCACCTGAACCAAAAAACAAGGCTGAATTACAAGCCTTTTTAGGATTAGTTAATTTCTATCACACATTCTTGCCACATAAAGCTGCCATCGCTGAACCATTACACAGACTATTAGATAGAAAAACCCCATGGCAGTGGCAAGAAAAACATAGAGTCAGTTTTCAAACCTTAAAAGATATTCTATCCAGCCAGTCCACAGTAACTCATTTTATTGAGAGCAAACCAATCTATTTAGCTTGTGATGCTTCACCTTATGGTGTGAGGGCTGTCATCAGCCACATGGATTGTCAGGGCATTCAAAAGCCAATTGCATACTATTCCAGGACGCTTACCAAAGCTGAACGGAATTATGCACAAATTGATAGAGAAGCATTAGCTATTGTGGCAGGAGTAAAAAAGTTCCATGATTACCTTTATGGTAGGAACTTTACCATACTCACTGACCACAAACCGTTATTGGGACTGTTTACCACTGATAAACAGACACCCCAAATAATGTCTCCCAGGATGCTGAGGTGGTCAATTTTCCTTTCAGCATATTCATTTTCTTTGCAATATAGACCTGGTAAGGAAATGGGCCATGCGGATGCCCTTAGCAGACTGCCTCTAACTAACACCGAGGGGGACCCTGCCCCGGTAGGGCAAATTATGTCACTACATGAAATTCCTGAATGCCCCTTAACAGCTAGAGAAATAGCTGAAGCCACTAAAAAAGACCATATTCTCAATAGGATTATGACCTGGGTACTAGGGGGATGGCCAAGTAGTAACCCTGACTCCAAGTACACTCCATATTTTAGGAGAAAAGATGAACTATCATCTCATTTGGGGTGTATATTGTGGGGTAACCGTGTTGTCATTCCTGAACTTCACAGGAATACAATTATAACTGAATTACATGAAGGTCACCCTGGGATTGTCCGAATGAAGGCATTAGCCAGAAGTCATTTGTGGTGGCCGGGGTTAGACAAGGCTATAGAAAAATGTGTTTCTGGGTGTTATCAGTGTCAGCGATCTAGGCCGGAGCAGGCACACGCACACACGCATAAGTGGGAATTGGCCAGGAATCCTTGGTCTAGGATTCACATTGATTTTGCAGGGCCATTTCAAGGCTTAACCTTCCTAGTTGTGGTGGACAGCTTCTCTCGGTGGCTGGAGGTTGTGCCTGTTACTTCAATGTCATCTGGTAGAACAATACAGGTTTTAAGGGGCCTCTTTGCCACTCATGGGTTACCTGATGTGATAGTATCTGATAATGGGCCCCAATTCACCTCTGCTGAATTTCAGGGTTTCCTCAAGGCCAAATCGATTAGACATGCAACATCAGCACCCTTCCACCCTTCCACCAACGGCTTGGCTGAACGCAACGTTAGAACCACCAAAGACGCCTTGAAGCGAATCATCCGTGGCGACTGGCACCAAAGACTTGCAGACTTTTTGCTGACTCAACACACAACCCCTTGCACGGCTACCGGGGAAAGCCCTGCAGAAATGAGGTGGGGCAGATGGCTAACCACTAAACTGGACCGGTTACACCCTGACAGACTACCCTCTAGTGCAGAACCGGACATTCCAAACAGGTCTTTCAAGATTGGAGATTTAGTTTGGGCCAGAAACTATGGTCCGGGGGACAAATGGGTTCCAGGGGTAGTCACTGACATTATGGGGCCATTGTCTTACACCATTGAGGGGGAAGGAAATAGAGTAAGCAAAAGACATATTGATCAACTAAGGAAGAGGGTTTCTGAAAGTGTGGCAATCAATGGGGGTCAAATGGAACACAGGGGTGATACTGTATCGTGGCTTATCCAACATGACTTGTCAGCTAGCGGGGAAGAAGTGGAAACGCAACCTAGATTAGCTGTAGAAACTCCACAGCATAGTCAATTTGATTGGGAGTGGGTTTCCAGGGACAGGCCAGCAGTACCTGTACAACAACAACAGCTAGATCAACAACAACCACAACAGCCACATCAGCTTCAGCAATCAGTGAGTAGAGATTCTGCGGAGCCAGTAACCCAAAATTCTAGGCCCATAACAATCAGCCAGTCATTCAACAATGATGTAAGTTGCAAGTCCAATAGATACCCATCTAGGGTCCATAAGCCGCCTAAATATTTAAGAGATTACGTCAACAAATAACATCAACTGGGGGGGAAGGGGTGTTGTGTCTGTAGCTAAATTGCAAAAAGGGTTTCTTTGAAGCGGGAAGTTTGGGTGCATTCATTGGTTAATGTTTTAACGGCGGGAAATTCCGGGCTGCGGATTGGATACAGTTCAAACGGCTGGAGTATATAAGCCGGAGTTATTCTGACAGTTGTCAGTTGACATATGTGTATTAATAAACTTCTTACTGTTAAACCTCTCTGAGTCATTCGTCTGCCTGAACCCAACAAAGACAGTAGCTGCCCAGAGTCATTTTGTTACAAGATGGGCAATAAATAAATTCAATAAACACAAAAATAAAAGACATTTTCCTAAGAAAAAAACCACAGCAAATTGCAGAAGCTTCCTTTGGTGGGTTCTATGTCAGAATCTGGTAAACAAGAGACATACATGTTCAATGCTGTACTCTTTTCAAGGAGTGTTTTGATCTTGGCACGAAACTAAAATATTTGATAGGGATGCGAGGGTGATCCCTTCTCCCATGAACTGGTCTGGTTGGGTGCCACAGGGATACATAAATAGTGGATTGTGGTTTTAGTAACTTTTTAAAGATGGTTTGATTTTTTTTTGAATGTGTATATAATAAATGGTTTTGATGTCTCACTAGGTTCTATAAATGTGTAGGATTGGAATTACAGCTCTCCAAGTGGTTCATAAGAATAACAATCAGATGGATAGATGATAGATAGATGGTAGATATAGATATAGATAATAGGTAGATGATAAGAAAAAGAGAGTGAGACTGAAAGATATGATAGATGAGAGAGACACAAGGAAAGAAAGAGAAAGAGGAAAGAAAGAAAGAAAGAAAGAAAGAAAGAAAGAAAGAAAGAAAGAAAGAAAGAAAGAAAGAAAGAAAGAAAGAAAAGTAGATAGAGAGACTGAAAGAGAGACAGGCTGATACATTTATTTTGTCAAAACAGATCTTTAATCTATGTAATTTATTTATGTAATACTACAACCATATTTTTCCAATTAAAAAAAAATCACATTTTCCCACTATTTTATGGAAGCAAGGGGATTTGTAGAGCTATGCATTATATTAAAAATATGTTGTGAATTTATTAAATATGGGAATATATCTGTTAAAAGCAAATGTGAACCGAAGCAACCACAGGTGATTCCAGATACAGAAGTGTTCCATGTAAACCTGGGGAAGGACAATAGGTTATGTCATTTATTGTTTTCTTTATGTCAACCTTATTGTTTTCATCTTGTTAGTTTAATACTTTAAAAACGAGCTCAGGAATTCATCCTAAAATTTAAGTCTTTCCCCCTGAAAGCAGACATGCTCAAACTATTTTAGTCTGATATAGCTAGATAATATCACTAGTGTGTGAGAGTCTGCTGATTAGTTTTAGGATGAAATTCCAGGTGCTGGTCACAATCTTTACAATCCTATAAGATATCATGCCTAGTATCTGTGAGATATAGCGTGCCTGAAGAGAAGGACTGCTGACATCTCGATTCTCATAAAATATGCCTGCAGGATCTCCTGTCTTGTTGTGGAATTCCCATCCATCAAAAACAAGATCTGTCTCTCATTGCTGATTTTTACAAAGTTGTTAAAGATTTGTCTCTTCCACTGAACATGTGGGACTGTGGACTGAATATTCCCAGGACATACTTGATTTTATATTAGTTAAGAGAGAGTTGTGTGTTTGTTTATTGCTTTGGCATTTTGGACTGTTCTTAATGCTTGAAGCAACCTTCAACCACCTGAATATTTTTAAAAAAATGAGTGGAAATGAGTACACTCTGCTCAACATTTTGTTGTTCAATTTATGCACATTTGAATATTGTATAGTAGTTAGTCCGTGTTGTCTTATGATGCAATTCTGTGAAAGGCTCTGGGAATGCAGCAAAACATCTTGTGCCTCCAAATCTTGCTTGTAAAAATCACCATTAACATATGGGTAACCATTTCACATGTAGACATATAATACAGAGGAGGGGTTACCAGAACATGCAAATATCCTGCATTCTAGCAGAAGAGAAGAAGAACACTACATATCCTGCATAATTGTGTCCTAGGTTCCAGTCACTGGAATATTTTGCAGTGTTTGATCTGCCTTGGTTTTTATGGTTGATGCTTGTTATGATATGATAGAAAGATCATCACTTAAAAACCCAGGCTAACATGTAATAAAACAGTGCAGTGCTTCGGATTTAGACTGGACAAGGTGATTCAGGACAGGCAGGAGCATAATCATAGCACCTGCTTCCCGTTGGAGCTTAAAGCATTCTCTCTGTGCATTTGAGCATTACACGGAGGGGAATCCCTTAACCTGATCAAGAATGCATGAAGCAAGAGATTGACTTACAGGAAAAGCATTATAGGATATGCAAAGCCTAGCATTTATCTAGCTACAGGAGGACAGTCCAAGAATATGGCCTGTCTGTATGCCAGGGAAGAAAGGCAGAAGGAAATGGCATGACATCTTTTAGACCAAGAGTGATCAGAGTGAGGCAACCCACAGCAAATCTGTACCATTTAATCTACAATCCATTGTCCCCTTGGGGTAGTTATGAGGGCTAAAAAGTCAGCACCATTATATTTGTACTTCCCACCCCTCCAGCCCTTCAAAGCAGCTGTATCTTTCCCTAGGATTGCATGTTTGCCTTTTGCAGCTCCCACATGATCCCAGGAAAAGATATAGCTGCTTTAACGGGTTTCAGGCAGGTGTTACATTTACATCCCCATGCAGTCTGAAGCACCCTTTTTGAAATCAAATCAGAAGGATTGTTCAGCCCTACAAAGTCATATCGAGTAAGGGCATATATGTGTTTTCTGCTGCCAAATAATTGTCAAGCCTCATTCCACTAAACCAGAAGGAGCCCTAAATGGTATTTCGGTCAATTCTCCTATATTGGCTATATGCTGTCCAATCTTAGGCTGTGCCAGTCTGGCCTTGTGATTAAGGTGCAGGTCTAGAAACCAGGAGATCGTGAGTTCTAGTCCCATCTAAAGCCTTACTCTCTCAGCCTAACCCACCTCAAAAGGTTGCTGTTGTGGGAGAAATTGGAGGAGGAAGGAGTATTATGTAGGCTTGTCACCCTGAGTTACTTTAAAAGTAATAAAGGCAGGAGAAGGGCGGTATATAAATCAAATAAATAAATAAATAAATAAATAAATAAATAAATAAATAAATAAATAAAAGTCTCATAAATAATAATAAAATAAGACAGCAGAACAGAAGAAAAATTACTGGAGCAGATAACAAAATACATAGATCTGAAAATAGAAATGGAACTGAGGCAAAAGAAAGCAAAGGTATTGCCAATAGTAATAGACGCCTTGGGCGCAATCCCAAACCCCAAATGGAGCACCCTTTGAACACCATGAGCACTGACAAATTCCTCATCTGCAAAAGGCAGCTTCACATAGAACAGCTTGCATCCTGCAATGATACCTCTAACACCATCAAACATCCACATCTGCCTATCCCAGGTCCTTGGGAAGGACTTGATAGGCAGACAAAAATGCCAGATCCAGTCTGAACATCTGGCTGACTGTGCCACAAACCATAATAAATATTATGAATTCATAAGACAGTGTGTCCTTGTGTTCAGTAGAGCAAACTTGGTGTAGGTTTGTGTCTGCAGGGTTATGCAAAGATATTTACGCAGCTTGTTTTCCATTGTAAGAACAGCAACAAATGTTATGTCTAAATGGAGGCATCCAGCTGGCAAAGTTTTTAATTACCGCTTTTGTGCATTTGATATACATCTTTAAAATGGCTTTAAATGCCAGAAAGATATGTTAGCATGATGGAGGGGGGGAGGGGACTTTGGAAAGAGCGTATCTTTTTATTAAATATTCCCTGAGCTTTATGTGAGATTTTCTTCTTCGACAAGCCTGAACCAAAAATAAATAAATAAATAAACTAGCAGAGTTTTCCATTACACTATGTTGTTCATATATAAGGCAATATTGAACTTTTTCTTAAGCCACTTAACAGCCTAAAGGAGATGAAAATGAGAAAGCATTACTTTGATGTGTGTGTGTGTGTGTGTGTGTGTGTGTGTGTATGACAGATATCATTAAAAAGTTCATCAGTCCTAAAAAGTAAAACTGTAAACATCTAAAACCAGTTTGCACTGTCTCTAATGGCATTTTGCCACTACTTGCTTTCCCGAGGCTGCTGATAGGTAACTGGCAAAAAAACATAATAAATATTATGAATTCATAAGACAGTGTGTCCTTGTGTTCAGGAGAGCAAACTTGTTGTAGGTTTGTGTCTGCAGGTAACTGGCTAAGAAGGACAAAAATATTCCATCGTATCAAACAAAAGGCAGGAAGTCTTCTGTCCAGGGAGAAGGTCCACCCAGAATCTAACTGATAGCAAATAATGACTCCAGAGTAAACAGAAAAAGAGTTTTCTACTACACATTCTTTCCATGCATACATTATAGCTCCCAGAAATCTTTTGTGGAAATGTATTAGTAGCTACTGTATTAAAAAATAAAATCCTACTTGGGTAGGAAATTTCTCATGAAATTTTGCACCACCACCTGCTACTTAATCATTCTGTAGGCATTCCAGACTTATTCATTCATTTAGTGACCATTTGAAGTTACAACAGCAGTGGGGAAAAAATGACTTGTAATTGGTTTTCATGCCCACAATTGTTGCAGCGTCTCCATGATCATGTGATCAAAATTTGGATGCTTGGCAACTGGCATGGAGTTATGACGGTTGCAGTGTCCCAGGGTCATGTGATCATCACTTGGAACCTTCCCAGCCGGCTTCCAACTAGCAAAATCAATGGGGGAAGCCAGATTTGCTTAACAACTGTGGCAAGCCAGGTCGTAAAATGGGGCACAACTCACTTAACAATTGCCTTGCTTTGGGCTCAGTCGGGGTCATAAGTCAAGGACTTCCTGTAGTTCTTTTGCAGATCTGTAAATGGGATCTCATAACGTCCCATCCTTTTGGTAGCATTCGTGGGAATTTATTTTTTTTCAGCATCTCTCAAGGGAAAGATTTGATTGTGGTGGCTCAGCCATCATCTGACTTCCTTCTCTTGCACCACTGCATGTCACCCTTTATTCAGCTGCTAGATTTTTAAGTGAGTGTAACGGGAAGATGTACTGCTGCTATGACTTCACATGCAATAGGTTGTATTTACTTTGAGTGCTGCTGTGTTTATTTTCAGTTTGTCACTGTATGCAAAAGGCCTGCCAGGCCTTTTCCCTCTGCCACTTAATATCCAGAACAGCTTGATTGAAGACAAACATTTGTATACATAAGAATATTTGTGCCTGGGTCCTGTCCTGGTTGTGTATCAGCTGGGGTTGTATTGCACACTATAAAGGTGGGAACGTAGAAGCAAGGGGGTACTACTAGAGCAGTGCTTGGTGCTATGAACCTGCCACAGGTTTTCCTATCCATGTTTTTTCCATTGTGAGAAATAGACCAGGGGGAAAAATGGATTTGGTTGAGATGACAAGGTAGATTGATTCAAACAAAGAAAAGTGTTTACTTCGTCCTGTTTTTATCGGGAAGTCGCTTCTGATTTTTATGCTCGAAACAGAAAAAAAATGGAACTCAGATTTTACTTTGAAGACTGAGTAATTGCATTGTTATAGAAATGGCTTGTAATAACTATGTGTAATAAAAAGGTTCAGGATACAAATGTAGTTAGTCCTTAACTGTATTGATCGGAAGACAATTTTCTTTTCTTTTTTACACCCCCTCCCCCCCTTTTTTTTAAAAAAAAAATCTTTATTTTCATTGCAATGAAGTTTAATAAAGAGTGGTCCAAGAGCACAACTCCTTAGTGAACCGGCACTTATTGAAGAAATGGATCATAGCAGAAAAGAGTAAGTGAGTTTTAGTCCAGGTTCCAGGGAAGGGAAGAAAAGCAGCTTCAGGTGGCTTTAAAAGGAGACTGACCAGACGTCACCAATCAATGTCGCCTCCTGAATTATAGACAAGATGTTGGGGAGAAACAGTGGAAGAAGTCCCCAGTCCGTGCTCATGCTGACTCTCTTGGGCCTCTTGGTTGTCTAAATGACACAGGATGCTGCACTGAATAGGATGTCATCCGTCTTCTCTTTTCTTCCCAAAGGGAAAAATAAACAAATGGATGTCTGCCAATAGCAATCCAAGCAAAGACGAAAGCCAGAGACAGCAGAAAGATTATCTCATTGTTACGTTCTGGGAAAGAGTGTTGTTTTTAGTTGTGAAGTCGTGTCCGACCCATCGCAACCCCATGGACAACATTCCTCCAGGCCTTCCTGTCCTCTACCATCTTCTGGAGTCCATTTAGGCCCACGCCTACTGCTTCAGTGACTCCATCCAGCCACCTCATTCTCTGTCGTCCCCTTCTTCTCTTGCCCTCAGCCTTTCCCAGCATTAGGCTCTTCTCCAGTGAGTCCTTCCTTCTCATTAGGTGGTCAAAGTATTTGAGTTTCAGCTTCAGGATCTGGCCTTCTAAAGAGCAGTCAGGCTTGATCTCCTCTAGGACTGACCGGTTTGATTGCCTTGCAGTCCAAGGGACTCACAGGAGTCTTCTCCAGCACCATAGTTCAAAGGCCTCAATTCTTTGGCGCTCAGCCTTTCTTATGGTCCAACTTTCACAGCCATACATTACAACTGGAAAGACCATAGCCTTGACTATACGCACTTTTGTTGGCAGGGTGATGTCTCTGCTTTTTAGTGTGTGCTGTCTAGATTTGCCATGGCTTTCCTCACCAGGACCAAGCGTCTTTTAATTTCTTGGCTGCAGTCCCTGTCTGCAGTGATCTTGGAGCCCAGGAAAATAAAATCTGTCACTACCTCCATTTCTTCCCCATCAATTTGCTAGGAATTAAGAGGGCCGGATGCCATGATCTTGGTTTTCTTAATGTTAAGTTTCAATGGGAAAGAGTAGAGAATGAGTATTTCATCTCAAAAAACCCATTTTTTTCAGTTTACTTCTCTGGGCCTCAGTTCTTTCAGGTAGGCTGACAGGTATGCTGAGTGGTCCGTTTTGGCTGTGACTGCTTTAGAATGAATTGCAGCCCTTTGAAAGAGGCTGATCTGAAATAACCCCAAAACTGCCTTTGCAAAATGGTTCTGATCAGGCCACCATTGATTGACAGACCTCTGTAATGACACTAGTATATCTATGCCGACCGAATGGCAATTACAGGTGTTTATCTGTGCCACTAGTCTACGCACATCTGTTCTGCTGACTGTTTGCAGTAAGCCTTGAATTTAAGCCACAGGCATGCAGAGACCAACTGCTGGAGGGTTAGCAGGAAAAAAAAGTCAATTCTGCTGGTCTTTTACCTGTGCAGGTAGAAAGAGGGTTGAAAGAAGGGAGCATCCTTTCTCAGAACAGCCAGTTCTGGTGTAGAGTAGTACCACTTCTTCTGTACAGGTCGTCTTCGACTTACAGTCACAACTGAGCCCACAGTTTCTGTTGCTCAGAGAGTATTTCCCAGTTGTTGTGATTCAGGGTCAGCCTGTGGGTTTGGCAGTTGGGTCGGACGACTCAGAGGAGGAGGGGGGTGTTGAAGACCTTGCTGAGGGGGTTGAAGATCTTGCTGATGAGAGCCCTCAGCCAGGCCCCTCCCACTTGGTCACCACGGAGACCCAGCTGTGTGAGCCTGACAGCGTGGATGAAGATGACCCACAGCTGGCCCTGTTCAAGGACGCCCGACGCAGGAGGCAGTCAATCAGGAGTAAACAGAGGAAGGCAATGAGGCACCTCGGAAGGAGGCAGAGAGAGGCCATGCCCTGAACTGTATTTAAGGGGAATGTGTGGGAGGGCTGGTTTGCTGAAGGCAACCGCTTGGATAGTTCCTGTTTCTTAAAGCTCCTGTTTCTTGGTTTGTCTTGTTCCGTTTGTTTTTGTAGCAATAAATTTGGCAGGCGTAATTCCAGCCTCTTGCCTTCTTGTAAAAGGGGTTGTCCCTGCCTTTTCTGCAGGGCCGGTAGCAGGCTGGTACAGAACATTAAGTGACTAGCTAAGCGAAGCTGGCTTCCCTAATTGGCTTTGCTTGTCGGAAGCCAGCCGGGAAGGCCACAAATGGTGATCATGTGAACCTGGGACGCTGCAACCTTCATAAATACATGCCAGCTGCCAAGTGCCCAAATTCTGATCACGTGACCCATGGGGTTGTTGCAAGTTTCATAAGTATGAAAATTAGTCATAAGCCACTTTTTTTCAGCACTGGTATGACTTTGAATGGTCATTAAATGAATGGTTTGTAGGCGAGGACCACTGAAGGGCAAATTGATCGGCAATTGAATCTTCTTTCTGCACAGTGGGCCGCAACCTCCTGTTCTGCCTAGTTCAAAGGACTACCCATTCACAGACCTTGATCTCTATCCATTGGTTCAAAGCTGCCTCCCATCCTAATAGTCAGGTTGATCTTGACCTCTTCCCTGTGCACCTGACATAGGAATACATCTCTGGGCCCACTCTTCTGCCTTCTCTTAGCAGACCGCTAACATTTCCCCCCCCCTTGTTTGGCACATTTCAGGACTAATGTACAAGGCATCACTATAAAATGGAGCAGTGTGTATCTGTAACTTAAATAAATTATATCTGACTTGTATCTGCTTGGCTATCATGCTGTACATGCAGCTATTCATCGTAAGACAAACATGCCTTTATTTTCACACTTGTCATGATAATTTTCTGCTCGGTAAATATTGACATAGGCAATATTGTGCTTTAGGAAGGTTTGTATAAACACAGAATAGCATTGCCATGGATCCTGAAGGCCGAGGAGGGAAAGGAAACCAAACTTTATAAGCTACCTACATTTGAATAGGAGGAAGAAAACCAAAGACAGGGAATCTTTTTAGTGCAAAAGGAAAGATAAAATGGAAAATATTAAAAATTATTTTATTTATAAAAGATCTAGGAGTTCTGAGATGACTAACCGGTTGGGGAAAATGAGCTTTTTTACTAAAAAATAAAAATAAAAAAGGACTTACAACTGTAAGCAATTTTGTATTAAAAAAAATCTAAACATACCTGGTCATTTTATAAAAAGTATATGTATAAGTATGGCATAGGTTTGCCATACAGTTAGAAGTGTTAAAGATCTCTTCAATGATATCATTGACACAATTCTGCCTACAAAGGATACAAATGACCAGGCTTGTTCAACTCTTAACTTTGTGTATGTGTTTGTGTGTTTGTTTGTGCATCGATTATGAAAGAAAAATAAGATGTAATCCATCTGATTTGCAAAAATCTTAGCTAACAGATTAATGAAGGTAATGCAACAAGTGATTCATAGTGATCAAACTGGATTTATAAGTGGTAGACAAATGAAGAATAATGTGAGACACATTGTAGATCTATTGGAATTTTTGGAAAGAAATAATCAGATCCCCGCAGCGCTGATCTTTTTGGATGCTGAAAAAGCCTTTGATCAATTGGATTGGCAATTTTTGATGAAAGTATTAGAGAAAATGGACTTTGGGGAAAAATTTTTACAACCTATTAGGGCAATATATCAGAAGCAAACAGCCCGTATAATAGTAAATAACAGTTTGACAGAATCATGTAATATTGAAAAGGGTACAAGACAGGGGTGTCCGCTGTCACCTTTATTGTTTGTTTTAACATTGGAAATATTACTGATTAAAATACGAGATTTTGTATTCAAAAATGTATTGTAAAACTTTTCAATAAAAAAAAGATGTAATCCATCTGAAGGGCTGTTCAAATCTCAGTGTGGATAAAGAGTTGTAAGAAGGTATTAACAGGCAAGTGATGGTGGTCTACATCCATGTGTGGAAACTGAACACACACAATGAAAAATATCATTCAAATAAAATTCAGAAATAGCTCTAAGCAAGGTGATGGATTCAGAACTGTGTTGGCATGTGGGCAAGAACATAGAATATCTACATCTAGAAATCTGAAAACATTGTGGGTGGCTTCAGATAGTATAAGGACTTTTCTTAGGAATAATTGAAGTATTTGTGTATCTGTGTATACATACACATACACACTTACATATGGCTTTAATACTAATGCTCAACATTTAGCCTCTAACTACTCCATGAACTGCAATTATGATAATTAGGAAATACCATCATGTCATCAATATAACTTTGGAGGTTGAGCATGAATAAAATATAATTAACGGGAGATATAATTAAAACTTTTTCCCCTAGAGGAAAAGAGGTAAATACCATCACAACCTGAGCCTCAATTAATATAACAGCTGTCTTTTGCTCAAGATTGTACAATTATTAACATTAATGAAGAGCACATAACAAGAGGGGGAAATCTAGTGGGATTTTCCAAAGAATGTTTATCATTAATTTATGCTTATACTGTATTTATAGTATCACAACCAATGCTTGTACTCACTTGAATTTATTTAAATTTGTAATAAAAGTAAAATCTCCAAGTTGAGCTCAGTTCCTGGTGAATTCATGGACATGAACCTGGCAGCAATTTGAAACTGAACTATTACTGCTTTCTTCTAGAGTAGAATTTGGTTTGGTATGATTTGACTTTCACTCTAGCCTATAGGCCTACAAATCCTTGTTGCCAATTCAGGATTTAATAGGATACATATAATTATACTTTTTTTTTAATAAACAAAATCGGTTATGTCACTGGGCTAAAAATCCTATCACATTTGAATAACCCGAACGCACTGAATTCTAATTTGTTCTAAACTGTAGAATAGAAGTGGGAAAGAAAAGGAGATAAATTTGGGAAGCTATTTCGGAGCTAAAAACATAAGATTGAGGAGGATCGCGATACTTTCTCTTTTATTACCACCAGAGACATCTAACTTTCCAAGGCATTCTGCTCCACTGAACATGTCTTGAAATTTATCTACCCTGTGGTGTCACTGGAAAACTCTTTGATGGCAAATTCTTCGGCCAGGTGGAATCTGCCAGTCACAGAACAAGGAAGAGGCATGTTTGAGTGACTTCCCTTCCCTCCTATACTCTTCACATCTCCCTTTAATCTGTTCCAGATGGTCATGGGGCATTTTAGAACAGTGTAGGCTGCAGGAGGAAGGGAGTTTGATCATTTTTAGAACTTGCCAGAAAATCTGATCCCAGGGATTAAACACAAACACACATACACACACACACAGAGAGAGAGAGAGAGAAACATTGGAGTAAAAAGGTAGTTCTTTAGCAATGTGGCACTGCTAAAGAATGACCTTAGTGTGACACTAATTGGATTTAGCTTTCTGGCATCATAATATGCTAGAAACATAATATCTGAGACTATAATGCTAATGGCAATAGGATTGTGCAGTGATTTGATTTCAGCTGCAAAAAGGGGGTTTGAAGTTTTCAGCCATCATCCCAGGAAAAGACACAGAACTGTAGACAGATGTTATGCTTACACCCTACATGCCTTGAAGCAGATTTGAATCTGAAGTGCTATATTGCCCTAATTGGCAATATTTCATACCTTAATAAAAAAGTATGTAAAGTTATTAAAGATGAAGAGGTCACATTTATAATTTGTAGAGACAGTTCTGAGGACTGGGACATGAATAATACTTTTGGACGGGTATTTTGTCATTTTAGCTCGGTAATGCTTGCAAACAGGTCTGGAAAGGCAGCTTATCTAAAACATAATAAAGAGTGAGGACTTTCCATTGAGCATAAGCCTGAATAACGATTTTTAATTCCTGAAACCAACCTGCTACATTTCCTGATCATTCTACACATCTTTGCCCAAGCTTTCTTCTTCTCCTTTCTAAAAACAGTTCACTGCTTTTATTTAAGGTGCGTTAACACCTTATATGTTTCTGAACATTATGGTATCTTTGGCTATTTGTAGAACTTCTACCATTATCAGAAATAATACAAATGAGAGCCTGGTAATGCAAAATTGACGCTCTTCCTTATTGACACAGCAAGATCGTAAGTCAGTGAGAGAAAGTGGAAAAATATTGTGTATTGCATTTGCTTACACTTAATACAGTGTTTTAGCTTCAAAAATGTTTGTGAACTTGTTCTTTTTAAAGAATAAAACCTTCTTTGTTATGTTGAATTTTAGTCTTTTGTTTATATTAGGACGTAGAGTTTCTTTATATTGCTAAATGTGAAATTCTTTCAAGTCATGAGTTGAGATATGGAATGTTTATTTCACTGATATACGTTGCTATTTGGTATGATTTTCTTTGGAATTGTTAGCATTTAGAATAGGAAAAAGCTGTGTATTGGGTTTGTTTACATTCAACATGGGGCTTAAGCTTTTTCCCCCTACAGTTAATCTAGAAGTAAGACCTATTTGTAAGCTTGGTTTTTTTTTAAGAACAAAAGGTCCCTCTTTGTCATGTGAGTTTTTGGTTTACACTAGAATACTGCGACCACTTTATGTCTTTAAAATATGATTTTGCTTAGAGCTAAAAGTTGAGATGTGAAACGTTATTTTAGAGCTCGGTCTGGAGTTTTAGTTGATACCTGGATTGAAAAAAATGTTACTTATTGGATTTACCTACAGTTAAGAGATAAGTTATGGGACGAAGAGTTTTATATTTGTTAATTAAGAGGAAGTAAAGAAATTATGAAACTGCTTATACCAGATGTGATGAGGGTGGAAGTTATTTTCTTTTTCTTTTCCCTTTCATACTTGTTTTTTTGCATCTTTTTCCTTTTGTTTTACAGTTTGAATTATATTTGCTGTTGTAACTAAATCTTTAATAAAAATATTTGAAAGTTATTAATTTAAGTTAGTAAAAATATATCAAATTGATATCACGCTAATAACTTCTTGCGCATTCTGAGTTGTGCACATTATATTTCAGTATAGCAGATTTACATGGTGATAGAAATCTCCATCACTTTCCAGATGTCACTGAAAATTCAAATGATTTATCATACTTTCTGCATCTGTAGACATAAGAGATAGTCTCCCTCCGATGCCCAATTATTTTAAATCATTTCTGATTAAGCATTATTTATTTCTCTAGCTTTTTCTGAGTTTAGACACTTTAAATCATCAAAGTAACTGGGATATTGTCATTCTTCTTTATTATCACAGCATATTAATTCCCTGCTGAAGGAATACTCCAGTGCTTGCTGTTGTAGTCATCCATTACAAAAAAAACACATTCTGCTCAGCGATTGATTGATTGATTGCACTGTGGAGAATATAGACTGTCTCTCAGAAATGGATGGGCTGAAACATTCTGGAAGTGTCAGATCCCAATCGATACAAAAATATTAACGTAACCCTTAATCAAATGCTAATCAACTTTGCTGAGTTAGGTTGATTTTATTTATTTATTTATTTATTTATTTATTTATTTATTTGTTTATTTATTTAATTAATTAATTTTAATTCCATTTATATCCCGCCCTTCTCCGAAGACTCAGGGCGGCTTACAAGCTTAGCAGTAGCCTTCATTCTATGTATATGCCTGCTTATTAGGGCTTTCATACACCCCCCAAGAGGCATTATTACAAAGTCAGCTTAATTGCCCCCAACAATCTGGGTCCTCATTTTACCTACCTCGGAAGGATGGAAGGCTGAGTCAACCTTGAGCCTGGTGGGATGCAAACCTGCACTAATTGCAGGCAGCTGGTGTTACTTAAGGAGGCATTAGCCCACTGCTCCACCAAGGCTTTTTGCATTCTGCATTACATCTTACTCTGAAAAGCTCAGATATTTTCAAAGATTCAATGTGATCAGTGCATGGTGCACTACTCAGAACGGGTCTATTAGAGGATATCTGGCTTTTCCAAGAATAATTGTTTTACTGGGTTGCTGTCAATAGCTGTCATATAAAGGAAAGATTTTTTTCCCCTAGATGCTTCTCAGTATTTTGGGCATTTGGGTAACAATATGCTGCTTGCACCATTTCAGGTAGTCCTCGACTTATAACCATTCATTTACTGACTGTTTGAAGTTACAATGTAACATAGAGAAAAGTGACTTATGACCATTTTTCACCCTTATGAACATTGCAACATCCCCATGGCCACATGACCAAAATTTGGACACTTGGCAACTGGTTCATATTTATGATGATTACAGCGTCCCAAGATTATATGATCACCATTTGCCAACTTCCAACAAGCAAAATGGGGAAGCCAGATTCACTTAAAACAGCCATGTTACTAACTTAACAATTGCAGAGATTTACTTAACAACTCTGGCAAGAAAGGCCAAAAAATGAGGCAGAACTCATTTAACAACTGTCTCATTCAACAACAGAAATGTTGGGTTCAGTCGGGCTCGTGTATATTGTAGATTAAAGTAAAATCAAAAGGGCATCAAAAATTTATAACCAAAATAATTGTTGGCGTGTGGCATATTTATTAATTTAATTTAATTTAATTTATTAATATTTCTATACCGCCCTTCTCCCGAAGGACTCAGGGCAGTGAACAGGGCAAGAATAAAAACACAGAATTACAAAAGTTAAAAAATGATTAAATACATGCCCACTAAAAAACAATTAATACATAGTAAAACCCCAATAAAATACAATAAAAACCCTACCAATCCCCCATCAGGCCAGGCCGGCTTGTTCGAACAAGTATGTTTTTAGATCGCGGCGAAAGGAGTGAAGATTGGGCGCCGTCCGGAGCTCAACTGGTAACTGGTTCCATAGCTCCGGGGCGCCCACAGAGAAGGATCTCCCCATGGGGGCCACCAATCAACATTCTCTGACCGGTGGCACCCTGAGGAGGCCCTCTCTGTGGGAACGCACAGGGCGGAGGGAAGTTGATGCCGGCAGCAGGTGTTCCCTAAGGTACTCCGGACCCCTGCCATGTAGGGCTTTAAACACCATTACTAAGCTGAATCAACACTATCTCTGAGTTTTCTAGTATAAATAACAAATGAAGAATTATATCCCACCAGTCATCATGGGAAGGCGAAGACATCTCTACCACTGAATATGATAACTAGGCAGGATGCAAGTTGAAATCCAACATCTAGATATTCTGCCATCCAGGAAATTGGTATTTTTTTTTATATGGTTATCTTTGTTGTGAACCGAAGGCAATATCGGAGACCTCTTCCATGCAAAGCCTACAAGTTTCTACTGAAATATCTATTTGCTGTTTCTCCGTCAATAAAACATATAATAAACAGTCCACGTTTCAGTGTATGTGGACATCTACCTTGAACTGTCTCAACAGACTAACAATATTTCCAATCATCCACTATAATTAATACAAACAAACTGGAAAAAAATGGAGGGGGAGGATCAAAAGGATGAATAACAACGATAGGCATCAAGGACTGAACTAATGGTTGTGAAATATTTTGTCGATTATCAATTAAATACCTCTCAGCAATACAAATCAGCCTTCTCTCTTTGTTTTGATTCCATTTTTATCAATATGGATGGTCAGTTCCTTAGGAGCCTACAAATATCCTGTTCATTTTAGAGCATAACACTCAGAAGGTTTTTGTCTATCCAGAATATGTCAAGAAAATCAGTGCCACGGATTCTTTGAACAAGCCCAGTTTTCGAAAGCTCTGCTGTCATTCCAGGTAAATGTTGGTTCAATGCAGCCTTATGAGACTTAAGGCTGGTATTGGTTCTTCATTCGTGTTTGTGCTTTTTCAAAGACCTTTATCAGGTTTCATATCTGTCGGCTTCTACAACCTCAAGGGATCTGAAATTGGTCCTTGCACTCTGTGCTGTGGCTAAGAATGTTTACAAAAGGTTAGTCAACGCAAATGAAGTTTTCAGTTAGATGAAGAGGTCTGCAATTCAACCTCCCCTTTCTGGAAGCATTGGTGATTTCTCCCATTGAGACCAAACCATGTGTGAATTTCTATTAGGTCTTAAGTACTTTGGTTCAAGAACACAAAAAGAGAAAACTGGATGGTAGAAGACTTTGGTCAAAGAACAAAGATTTAAAAGTTCTGTGCCCTCACATTAGTTTATGTGAAATTGCTATTGATTCTTTATTTAAAAACCTTGGGTGGTTTTTTTCCAGTACATTTGTACAGTATGCATTCATTTTGCTTTTCCAGTTCTCTGCAAACGGAAGTGGCATCTGAAGTGCAAAGGAAGAATAAAAGCATACCTATCACGCTCCATAAGCAGAAGCAACGGCAGGCCATTATTTCTAATGAACATATTTGTTCAAAATGTGCTACCTCCTATTAAGACCTCCTCTCATTAATAAGAAGAGCTAACTGAAATAAAATCAAGTTGACTTTCCTTGTAGGCATTTCAATTAATTAACCCATTTAAAGAGCACATACAGTAACTAAGCACAACCATTTGGAGTCAGTGCAGCTTCTTCAAGTCAAGCTCAATGAAGCATACCCCACAAGATTTCCCAACAGCAACGTGATGACTAATTGGTATATTTTTATCCCTCTCGCTTCCACAAAGGTAATTGAATAAAACATGTCTTTACTGCTTAAGGAATGTTTGTGATGCATATAAAAGTAGACTAAGCCATAAAAAAGAGAGCCAGTTCAATATAGTGGTTAAGGCATCATGGTAGAAACTAGAAGATTTGGAATAGTAGTCCTGCCTTAGGCACAAAGCCTGGCGGGTGACCTTGGGCTAGTCATTTTCTCTCATCCCCCAGGATGGAGACAATGGCAAGAAAACTGCAGGCACTTGTCCAGGCAATCTCTAAAGCCGGACAGCATTCTTTCTTTCAAGTTTTGCTTCCTGATATTCTCAATGACATCCTTGAGTGCTTTTCTCTAGCCCCACTAACATAATTTTGAACCACTTGTCATTGATGAC
Organism: Vipera ursinii; assembly: GCF_947247035.1. Classification (NCBI taxonomy): domain Eukaryota; kingdom Metazoa; phylum Chordata; class Lepidosauria; order Squamata; family Viperidae; genus Vipera; species Vipera ursinii. Next base: position 135,478,749 of record NC_139512.1, read on the forward strand.
ATATTTGATTTATGGACCAACAAAAACACCTTCTTTAATCATGGAATCAGTTATTCTTGGAAACAGCTGTCTCAAATACCGTAATGAAAACCTTCACCTTCCTTATTCATTGCTTTCACAAAATGTGATGTAAGTTTGAGTTTTATGTGAAGCGGAGGCAAAAATAGCTTTGTCAAGTCAACAAGTGATTCATGTGCCATGTTTTTCTGTCCTATAACCAACTTCTTTCAGAGTAACCATTTCTTTTTGATGTAATGTGACTCTCATGCATGGGTGTCCCATTCAGATAAGAATCAATAGTACTTGGCATATCTGAGCTACATTTCAAGCAACAGAGCCATTACTTTTAGATTCCCACAGATATTCCAGTTATACTTGGTGTACCAGATGTGCTTCAACAACAGTTACATATGTTGTTGAAGCACATCCAATTCATATGTTTTCATAATGTTTCTTTCATGTGTCGCAGTATAGCCGATAGGTACTGAAGGGGGTACATGGCCATTGTGAAAAACAAAATAGCCTTGGTGGAGCAGTGGGCTAATGCCTCCTTAAGTAACACCAGCTGCCTGCAATTAGTGCAGGTTCGCATCCCACCAGGCTCAAGGTTGACTCAGCCTTCCATCCTTCCGAGGTAGGTAAAATGAGGACCCAGATTGTTGGGGGCAATAAGCTGACTTTGTAATAATGCCGCTTGGGGTGTGTGTGAAAGCCCTAACAAGCAGGCATATACATAGAATGAAGGCTACTGCTAAGCTTGTAAGCCGCCCTGAGTCTTCGGAGAAGGGCGGGATATAAATGGAATTAAAATAAATAAATAAATAAAAAATAAATAAAAATAGTACGATAGCTTAAACTACAGTTTATTAGCAGCCAAACATCTATAAAGACAACCTTAAAAGGGTTAAAAGGGTTCAGGAAGCAAAATCTTTGTTGTCCAGTGGAATCAGACATGACTGAACAGAAGAAAGAAGTCACAAAAAGGTTTGTTGTGAAATCTAATGAATATCATATAAATCTTTGGCAACTTGATTGTATTACCCAGTGCTTTTTTTGTCATAGAACACATGGAATGGCGTTCCAGCACCTTTTTTGAAGGGAAGAACCGGCTCCTTCTAAGCTGCCAGCGCAAGTAAAGCTCTGGCTTGGTGAAAGGAAACTGCCCAGGGAAATTGGGGGCACTGAAGATCAATCTGGAAACACTTCCATGTCCCTCAAAGCAGACCCTCTTCTCTGCCTTGGTTCACAGGGCTCCTCCCACCACCGCCGCCTGTCCTCACCCCTGTGTTGGCCACCAGGGACCAGGACTGACTCCTGGAGTGAATCTCTTCGAGCAACCAGGCGCCTTGGTCACTCTGGCTCTGGAGGAAGCCTCTATGTCATCAGAGGCAGAGGAGGACAAGGTGGCAGAAGACATGCTGGCTCCAAACAAGCGCCCTCTCAAAAGCCACGGCAATGGCGTCCGTCAGCTGATGCTGCTAATGTGATTTGCACCTCAGAGGCTCCCTAAAGTGGTTTCCCCACACACACATACTCTGTGAAGGGCTTTCAACCTGAGCTGGAGTTGTGCATGAGTTCTGGCATCTTTTTTTTTTTTACAAAAAAGCACTGGTATTACCACAGCAGAACAAATGCTGTTTGCAATTCCTTTTGACATGTTTTTGGCAAGATTATTCTCCAGGGCTTTTTTGCCAGGTAGGAAAATTCCCAATCATGCATACTGGCAGTTTCAAAATCTTTCAACCATCTCAGATCTTATTCCAAGGAAAGAGAGCCAGAATAGCTTCCTCATTTTGGCATCTTCCACAGTTGTTTGTAAAGTGAGATAGTCAACATAGTTTTCTTAAGAACTACAAGACATTCCATGCATATTTGGCCTCACTGTCTAGAGTAGAGTAGCTATTCAGAGAGGAATTGTAACATTTGTATTTTGGGTACAATCAAGACAGAAAGAGTTTCTACACTTAGTGGATCATCAACTAGGGAGTCATTCTGAAACAACAGTTGCTACTTCAGTTGACTTTCATCCTTTAAACATTTCCAAAGATATTTGAGATGACAGTCAGGAGATGAATTATTGTATAAGGATATTGCAAATGTATTGTTAATAAAAAAATAAGTTATTAAGGCTATACATTGCATATGTGGATTTCTGCTGCATTTAAAGAATGAAAATCTTGTCCCAGCCATTTTTTATAATTCCAGTGATCATTTGTGCTTGAAAAAGACAGTTGTGGATTTTGCATGAGGAACAGGTCCAGCAAATGATTACATGGCCTAGCATATGACATTTTACTATTTTCTGTTGAATAGGGTCATTGCAATTAATAGCTTGAACACCAACGGTGCCATTATTAATAATGAATGTTTAAAACCAGAACAGGAGAGAAAACTCAGGGGATGCTAAAGCTGTTATCTTCCCAATGCAATGCTAGATCTTTCAGATTGTTCTGCAGAAATGAGAGTACTTTTGTGTAGCACATGACACACCAATATATGCCTAAGGTGCAGCAGCAGAAGTGATGTTATTTGTAAATATTGCTTAACACACATTCATAGCAACTTACTTGATTCTACTTTTATACCATAAATTTATCCCCTATAACAGATAAGTAGCAATTTCTTACTGTGATCTTCTATAATACAGTATTTCTGGAATGTCTCCAGCACTGTACAAAATCACTCACTAAACATATTCATAAAGTATCATTTAAATATGACATAGACATGAAATAAAATTTTAAAATGTATGATATATGCAAAACATCAAAGAAGTAATAGTAGTAAAATGAAGGAAAGTGTACCGATAGAAGAGAATATTTGTACTTCAGGGTTGATGCTCTCTGACCTTGGTTGTTTTCATGCAGGCATTTCATTACCAAACTAGGTAACATCACCAGGGTTAGAAGGAAGTGGGGTTTGCTCTCATTTTATATACAAGTGGCTTGCCCTGTTGGTGTTTGTGGGAGTCATCTTGGTGGTTTCCTTGATTAGGTTGTTGTTTACTGTTGGGTTGTTGGTCTGCATTGGTAATTTCTTGATTGGGATATTGTTTACCCCTTGATTGTTGCTCTAGTGTTAATTTTGGTGCTAATCTCTGCTCATCTGGATGTTGATTGCTGATGAAGAGATGCTTTGGTCTTTTTGTTTCTGTTTTGGCTTTTTTATTGTCTCTCTTAAGAGAGTAATTTTGCTAATTCTGGGTTTATAGATATAAAAAATGCTGTGACATCAAATGACAATGATTTCATCTTCATCTATGGCTAGGTCTTTGATTCTTTGGAGGCACTATAGTGGGGAGCTTATGGAGTATTTGCTTTCCTCTGACCAAGCTTTTTTTTTTGTCAGTTCTTTAGCAACATTGTAGGTTGGGGTCTCTATAACAATACAATTGGATAAAGAGGTATGATAACAATAATGCATATATATTTATACACTTACATGCAGGCACATACAAAACCAAGTCACATAGGGCCCACACAATTTGAATTGTTCCCTAAACAAGACATACAATGTAGTTAAGAGTGCATGTTTTTGTAATTATAACAATTGCACTGCAGTAACTTATGACTAGGGTATTATCACTTGGGAACCTTTTGTAAAAACAAACATTTATCCTGAAACATAATGAGCAAAGATCTTAACCCAATGCTGAAATGAATTCTGAGGACCATGTAGCTTGCATAGAAAATGGGACAGCTTTCATTCAAAAGATCGTGTGTGCACAACACTTTGTGATCCATATCCAACATTACATGCATGTAGCAGCATCTTTTCTTTTCTTGAAATTGTATTGGATTGGAATAGATCTGAGGCCATTGTGGTAGCAGGAAAAATTAGATATAGTCGTCAGTTAACATTAAAAGCAGATATCCTACATTACTACAAAATATGGATGACAGAGCTGTCATAGCTCTGTTCATCCTAGGATTTAAAATATTTGATTGTACAGCCAAACTGTCTCCATCCCAGTTTTGTTATGTCCAAAACTCCATTGCCTGAAAGACCATAATTTGTGTTTTACAATAATGTGCAGAAAAGAGCAGATTCCAATGGCTGACTGCAATTATTCATGCTAGCTTATCCCCTTTCCTCTCTAGTTCTGGACTCATTTATCTTGTTTATTGGGTTGTTGAAATGCCAGTCCATGCAGAGTTTCTGCACTTCTCTCTATGGAATCTATAAATTAGATACCATTCCTTCCTGAGTAAGCTCATTTTTAAACATTCAGAAATGTTTGTTTTTGGTATACAAGCCAGAGCAAGGTTAACAAAACATACTCTGCCAGTGTTTTGTTTATTGCAATATAAAACACCATAAGTGGAGAATAAATTGTCATTCAAACATATGCACTCTGAAGTCTGATACAGCTGTCATATTTTCATTAAGAGTTTGTGCAAATTGTATCACAGGCAGCAGTTTGCCAGCATGTCATGTTCATATAACACTGTATAATTTTTGTCTCACTCGGATGTCAGAACACTTCAAATTCCATTTAGAAATAATTCATCTGTTTTGCTCAGTTACATATAGTTCTATTAGTTTATTGAAGTCTAACGAAGAAACAGATGCAATGAGTCTAAGCTGCATTTCTGACAACAAATATTAAGGCAACATATAACTTCTGGTAGCTAAATAATTTTAATGTCATATTCGTTTATAGAATGTCACAACTATTATGAAAATAGTTATGAGAAGGTCAAAAAGTGTTGGAACTGTTCTCATATTAGGTCCAGAGGTTTACAAGGTAAAGGACAAACATTACACAAATTATGAATATTTTTTATCTTAATATCAGATACGTCTTAATGTTCAGTTTTATTTTATTTTATTTGTGCCTTTGAATCAAGTTTTAACGCCTGCCTATTGCCTGAATAAGTCTCTGCAGTTTGCCTGGCAAGAAGTGAACATGATTTGCCCTTGCGTGCTTCCACAAGCTGAGAGTGACTAGCCCAAGGACACCCAGCTGGCTTTATGTCTCAGTTGGGACTAGAACTCACCATCTCCTGGTTTCTAGCCTCAAATTGGCTCTCTCACATTCAATTTAACATTCCACAATTAATGAGAAGACTGCAATGTTCTTTTCAAATTAATCCCAGCATTCCGTTTTTATTAATCAAATTTCATAGATCAACTTTTATAATCTTAACTTAGGTTATTATAACATCATAGTCTTCCTCACGTCTATAACAGGAAGTCAGCTGAAATGATCTCTTTACTTCTGTAAGCATTCCTGTCTGGATTAATGCGTATCTGGATTAATGCATGAAGTTTTCAAGAGTACTATATTCAGTTGCTGAATGTAAATTAACCTTTTACAGAAAGTATGACTTTTGTGGTAATTTTATTTATTTATTTATTTGTCATATTTACACCTGCCACAATCACAAGATCTTTAGTTTTAGGGAAATGCTAATGCATCCAAGACTGAAATGTCAGGGTTTATACATCATATCAAGCCATCATGGTCTAGTTTTGCAAGTTGCAAAGACTAGTTTCATTAAGCTAGCACCAAATGTTATAGTTTAATACCAAGTTGAAATATGAATTTCCTATCTGTCAACCTGCCTTGCAAGCAGACTGACACATATCTAAATAACTAGATTGATCCATGAATACTTTAAGTTTAATTACTACTACAGAACTGCTACACACTAAGAACTGGAAGCTACGGTTTGCTGAAAACTGAAGCATGCTAATTTCTTTTTTTTTCCTGATCAAAATTCAAACTTTTGAAGTTTCACCTAAAAATGGGAGAAGGGAAAAATACTGGGTCCTCTATTTCCCCATCAAATAAAACTACAGATTGGAGACTATAAAGTTGGAGATTATAAAATAGTATGGGGAAAGCATTAAAAAGTTTTTCTCCAAGATAGTAGGGCAAAGCAAAAGCATTTTTACAAAATGTTCAGAATCTTCATGTTCATTCACAGATGTTCCACACATACATCAATTCCCCACAACTAAACTGAGACGTAAGAATAATAGAGTTGGAAGGGACCTAGTCCCTGCTCAAGCAAGACACCCTATACCAGGGGTCTTCAAACTTGGCCCTTTTATGACTTGTGGACTTCAACTCCTAGAATTCTTCAGCCAGGCATGCTTGGTGAGGAATTCTGGGACTTGAAGTCCACAAGTCATAAAAGGGCCAAGTTTGAAGACCCTTGCCCTATACCATTCCGGACAAATGGTTGTTCAATCACTCCTTTAAAACCTTCAGTCATGGAACACCCACAACTTTTGAAGGCAACCTGTTCCACTGATTAATTGTTCTATCTGTTAGGAAATTTCTCCTTACTTCTAGGTTGGTTCTCTCCTTGACTAGTTTCCATCTATTCCTTCTTGTTCTGCCTTCAGCTGCTTTGGAGAATAGGTTGAACCTCCCATTCTTTGTGGCAGCCCTTTGGAAGACTGCTATCATGACACTCTTAGTCCTTCTTTTCATTAAACTAGACATCTTGCAATTGCTGTTCATATGTTTTAGCCTCCAGTCCCCTAATTACAGGAACTGGCTGGAATGAGAGAAACTGTGAGATGGAACATCTATGCCAGTAGCAATTCTATCTGTACTACTGAGGTCTTGGGTCAGAGGGACCAATACTCTTTTTCAATGTAACCAGCAATTAATCCCCTGCAAGCTGGTTGACCCAGTGGGAGGGATGGCCTGGATCTTAGCTCCAGTACGAGGGGTTAGAAAGACTCCTCCTGTATCTTCTCCAGCAGTTGCTAGAGATGTTCTGGCACCTTTTTTGGATGGAACCTTGTATGGTACGCAAGGTGGGTTGTATGACATGTGTGAGTTCCGGCACCTTCTTCTTTTACAAAAAAAGCACTGGTTACTGTCTTCATAAATGAAGCTGGACAATCAGTTATAACTGCAACTCTCCTTGCTTAGTGCAACTGTTAATCCCTTTTACTTGTACATTTTTTGTGACTCTCCTATTTTTGGAGGAAAAAAAATACCTTGTCATTTTCATGGTCAAATATTTCTTTCCTGATTGCTCTGAAGGTTTAATCCATTTGGACAGAATGGCTCTATTAATGAAAAAGGGTCACTTTGTTTCAAAATGAATTGTATATGTTGGACATTACTAAAATGAGAAAGAAGTATGTATCTCTTTAAATTTTAGAATGTGTCCCAAAACTTCAGTGAGCTGAACAGATGGAAAAAACAACCTGCTGCAGAGTTAATATCCTATATTAAGGCGGCCATAGCTCATTTACTTGTCAACTTAGCTAAATCTAATGCATATATACATGAAATTACGTTCCTACACTGCATTTAGACTTCTCCTATTAACTGAGAACTTCAGCATTTGCAGTAGCATATTTCCAAGCCAGTCTTTATTTCTTTCCTGTAATTTATTTGTTTCACCTTATTTTCACTGAAATAATAATAATAATAATAATAATAATAATAATAATAATAATAATAATAATAATAATAATAATAAGAATAAGAAGAAGAAGAAGAAGAAGAAGAAGAAGAAGAAGAAGAAGAAGAAGAAGAAGAAGAAGAAGAAGAAGAAGAAGAAGAAGAAGAAGAAGAAGAAGTAGTAGTAGTCCTGGCCTTTTTCATGTGAAGGAAAATAAAGCCTCAACAAAAAATATTACTAGAGAACTCCCAATTATAAGGATTCTTACAGCAACAGTTGTGTGATGCAGGATTTGGACTGGTGAGCAGTACAGTAACTGCTTTGTGAAAAAGTAACTTGGGTATCAGAAAGATTAGGCATTTTACTCATTCAATGTCTTAAAGTATCATCAAAGAAAAAACATCTCTGAATAATCTGATATTTAGCTCCTCCGTGTAAATCATTGCATTGCTCATTTATTCCTTTCTTCTTTGGCTCCTTCTTACCCTTGGCAGATAATCCAGGAATAAAGCAGAACCATCTCACACTAGAATCACAAGAAATATTGGTTTAGCCATGTACTGTTCAACATCACAGATCCCTCTTATCATAAGAATAATTTGGGGTTCCAACTTGAGTCAAGGTTAAATAAAATTGAGATCCAGATAGCTGTGAAGAAAGCAGAAATATTTATTACTAAAAGCAAAGAGTCTGCCTTTAGGGGCAGCTGCAGAGAAATAGGGTACAGCTACATATTTTTACAGGGGAGCTTGTCCAGGTGTGGAAGTATCTACTGTACGTGTTGATTCTAGTGTGCCACTTGAGGTGTGTGTGGGGGTGTGTGTGCGTGTGTGTGCATGTGTGTGTGTAGGCATGCCATCTATGATGTTTATTCTTGTGAACATGCAGTTCTGCTGGGAGACCTAATTTAATTAACTCTGTTTGTGTTTGCAGACCTTTTCCTTTGATACTTGGATTAGGTCTAGGTAATTTATTGGGGCATTTGAGGAAGTTTGAGTAAAAGATTTCCCCACATTTGCTATTTTTACTTGATTAACTTAGTTTAAACTTGACTGCCAATTATCTAGTGGAGATGCCGATTCTCAAACTATTGTGGATTCTGTTAATGTTCTAAGGGAAGATGGAAACAGTATAAAGAATATTTTGATATAAAACTTCTCACATTCTGTATATACTAAATATGCAATTATATTTTGGGATGTTATGAAGAATGGGCAAGGAGAAGGCAAAGAAATTAAAGGAACAAATAATACAAGAAAAAGAAGTGGAAACATGGCTAAAAGTAGATTACAACAACACCACACACAGTATTTTTCTATCTTTGCAAAGAGTATTTTCTTCCACTGTGGCCTTATATAACTTCCTGCACTTCATACACTTTTGTTCTTTAAATTTTTCATCTCTTCCTTTTGGTTGTTGTTGAATTTCCTAAAATTAATCTTGACCCATTCACTCTTCCTTCACATAGTTCTTCTGCCACTCATTCCTCATTCTTTATTCTACATGACCTGACAATCTAGACATATTTTGTTCACTGGCCACCCACTTTTGTATTCAGTCCATTGTTGAAGCCATCACTTCTTGTTTTACCATGCATATTTCTGCACCACATTAGTTGCCCTATGCTCAACATACTTTCATTGTTCTCCTGACATAACTCACCTCCTGCTACCATAGAACAAAGTGGGCAGAAACAGACTTTATAAACAGTTGTTTTTGCTTCCTTCAGCCAACATTTACTCCTCACAAGAAATTGCATGTTATTTGATGTCCTTCTGCCACTTTACACATTGTAACGTATCTTCATGGATTTTATTTAACAGTTTATTAAATATATCTCTATGGGTCTGGAATCAAAGTGCTCTCAGTGGCTTACAGAGAAAATATATAATACAACAAATCCATGGTACAAAATCAAAAGCAACAATGCACCACACAATGATAAAATCATTTTTTAAAAAAAATGAAAAATGACAATGTTTTTCATGGGCAGTAACAAAAACCTACCTATAGATTATCCTACTTGCTCTTCTTTTTCACTATTTGTATGCAACTTGCAATTTTCTAGTCCATTTTTCCACATATTTACCTTAGTAAATTGTCAGATCCAATTTTCTGGTTGTATCATCCAGTCTATCCAACATTTACTGTAAATCATTCAGGTTCTCAGCCAGCAATGATGGCATCATCTGGTTACTTCCCAGGGTGCTAAAGGAACTGGCAAATGTAATCTCATAACCACAAAGTGGAGAATTCCTGGAGTACAGGAGAAAAGTGCAAAATACAGAAGAAGAGCTGACATTGTTCCAGTCTTTAAAAAGGAGGATGAAGTAGACCATGGAAACCACAATCCAATTAGTCTGACATCAGTACCAATTTCTAAAAATATATCACCAAGAAGTGGGTTTGTAAGAACTTTAAAAAGAGCAAAATATTACCACAGTAGCCAGCCTGGATATGTTCAAAAAATAAATCATGGCAAAGTAAGCTTATTGCTTTATAAAGTAACTAGCTTACATTCTGAATGTGCCAGGCACATGGAATGACTCCAAACAATGAAACATTTGCCCTTGCCCTTGGGCTCAGTCTACTTATCTCCTACAGAATGTAACCTAGACTTCAGTAAGGTATTTGATCAAGCTGACTATAAGTTATAAGCGAGACAATGTGGGATAGATTAGATCAGACATGTCAAACACAAGGCCCGGGGGCCGGATCTGGCCCGCGAAGTGGTTTCATGCGGCCCGCAAAGCCATCCTGGAAACAGTGAGGGAACGGCCCCCACTGCCTTGGCCCTGGCCCAGAGACCCTCCTTCTGCCAGAGACCCTCAGATCTGTCCCACTCCTGCCCAGGCCCCCATAGGCACCCTTGATGCGAACGATGTAGAGCTGGCCACGCCCACACAGTAGGTCATACGCACTCTAGCCACGCCCACCCAGGCCATGCCCACCCTGGCCATACCCACCCGGCCCCCTGAGGGCAACCGCAATGCTGATGCGGCCCTCAATGAAATTGAGTTTGACACCCCTGGATTAGATAGCCCCACAACCAGTCACAATTGACTGAACAACCGTGCCCAACAAGTGCTCCTTAATGAGTCTATGTCCAGGCAGAGAAAGATATGCAGGCGGTACCTCGGGATTTTGTTCAGGGCCCAGTGTGTTCTTTAGCATTTTTATACGTGACTTGAACATGGGGATCAAAAGGATGTTCAGCAAATCTGCGGGTGAGACAAGATTTGAGAACATTGCTGATGAGTCAGAAGACACAGTTATGGTTCAAAAGGTTCTGAGTAGATTTGCACATTGGGCTTTTTTATTTTCCAGCAAAATGCAGTTTAAAATATTGGGTACTGCACTTACTGGTAGGCAGGAAAAACCCGGTACAAGGAGGAGGATATCTAGTGATAGTGGATCGAAAAGATTTGGGTTTCCTTGCAGACTAGAGATTAAATGTGAGCCAGCAGTAGCTGTCAAAAAAAGACAATGCAGCCTTCAAGGGACATCAGCAGAAATATAATGCTGAGATCACAAGAAGTTATGGTTGCATTCTGTGCTGCACAGATCACACCGTACTTGGTATGTTGTGTCAGGCTTTGGTTGCCATAGTACAAGAAGATTATTAAGGAGTTAGGAAGAGTGCAGAGATAGCAATCTTCCAAAATGGAAGGGTGGTCTTGGGAAAGATGATGACAATTTATTATAATGGCTCAGGATAAAATAAGAACCAAGGGGTGGAAGCTTTACAGCAGAGGTCTTCAAACCTGGCCCTTTTATGACTTGCGGACTTCAACTCCCAGAATTCCTCAGCCAGCATCCCTGGCTGAGGAATTCTGGGAGTTGAAGTCCACAAGTCATAAAAGGGCCAAGTTTGAAGACCTCTGCTTTACAGAGTCCCAAGCCTGACCAAAGGAGAAATTTCCTGACTATGAGAGCTATTGTGGAACAGCATTTCTCTTGAAATTGTGGGTGCACCTCACTGGAAATTTTCAAAGGTTGAACAGCTATTTGCCTGGGAGGGCTTGAGAATTCCTGTCATGGGCAGAGGATTGGGCTGGAAGTCTTCAAGAGCTTTTCCAACTCTATGAGTCTGTAATTTAGTCCAGAACCAAACCAGATACCTACCCATATTTCATTCAATGGATCAGTCACATTAGCATCCATCTATTTTACTTCCAAAGAAGCTCATGATTCCTTTAGCACAGACATGTCAAACACAAGGCCCGGGGGCCAGATCCGGCCTGCGAAGTGGTTTCATGCGGCCCGCGAAGCCATCCTGGAAACAGTGAGGGAACGGCCCCCACTGCCTTGGCCCTGGCCTAGAGACCCTCCTCCTGCCAGAGACCCTCAGATCTGTCCCACTACTGCCCAGGCCCCATAGGCACCCTTGATGCGAATGATGTAGAGCTGGCCATGCCCACCCAGTAGGCCATACGCACTCTAGCCATGCCCACCCAGTAGGCCACGCCCACCCAGGCCATACCCACCCGGCCCCCTGAGGGCAACCGCAATGCTGATGCGGCCCTCAGTGAAATTGAGTTTGACACCCCTGCTTTAGCACAAAGCTAAAGCTTTAGCACAGAGCAGAACTCTGGTGGAAATGATTGGAGAATAATCTCTTTTCCTTTTGCAAAATGTTTCTGCCACAATTGTGTCATAAATGGATGATTGTCAAACCCAACCCCCTATTTAATGCAGGAATACAAATTAGGCAGATGGATGTCTAGCTTCTTCATGAAGGCTGGACTGGGCTCCAGCACTAGTTTGGAGACTTGGTTCTCTATTGAAGTATTGAGATCTTAGGAAGATTTAACTTAAGTATAACTTAAGATTTAAGTTAAATCTATCATTATGTGTCTTCTGCTTTGAAACAAGAGGTGTCAGTCCTTGCCCATTTATGTGACATTGTACCAGCTGTATAAACATTGCTATCTTGGGCACCTCTGGGCTCTTTTCTCAAAGCTAAACAATCCAGCTCCTTCCATTTCTCTTTATATGGCTTAGTTTTTAATACTTTAAATATTTTTACCGCCTATCTCTGAGTCCATTCCAGTTGCTTTGGATCCTTCTTATGTGATCCTCAACAATGGACTCAGCGCTGAAAGCAGGGTCTTACTTGCCAAAGCAGACTAGAGCGAAATAATTACTTCTCTTAATTTGGCAATTGTTCTACTGCTGATGCACCCATAATTGCACTTGCCTTATGTGAACGCACTTCTCACAAATTCATTCACTTTAGAAGGATTTAGCCTTGGACAGTAAATACAATTTGATTTGTTTCATATTGCAATCCACTATTCTTCCAAAATCTTTTTCACAAGAACTACTGCCAGCCTAGGTATTGCCCATTCTATATTTATGCATTTCGTTTTTGCTTTTTTAAATGAAGACCTTTGCACTTCTCTCTCTGATATTCATGGGGTTATTTTCAGTCCGTTTCTCCAATTTAGCACAGTTATTCTGAAAAATGTTAGAAACCTGGTTATTTGCCAAGCCTTTAGGATAGGGTGGTTGTGGAACTTTTTAATTTAGTTTGGTTTTGCTCTTTTGGTTGTCTGTGTTCTCTTTTACATGTATTATTTCTTTTATTTGTAAGTCATCTAGGTGGCCTTGGAATTGGAATAAATAAATACATTTCTTGTTTATTTATGTCTTCTATGGTGTCAGCCAAAGTTGTATTTAAGCAAAAGCTAAATACACTACACCCTAAGGTCTCACAGTTTCAAGGAGCGTCTCAAATTTTTAATACATTCTTTATTGGTTATAGTTTTATATGTGAAATATAGTGCTCATATTTCAAAGTTAATTAAGTCCTCCTGTATCCCTCATATGAACGTCATTAATTGATTAAGATATGCTTTGCTTCTGCAGGCATTCATACCTTCTGTTCAAAGAGGACTTCCCCACCCAATACGGGTATGTTATGTTTCTTGGCAGTATTCTTGCCAAAATCACTTGTAACACAACCTCCTTCTCTGTTAGCCCTTGCAAATACAGACGCCACAGTTTCCAACCACTTTGAGCCTCACCATGTCTCAATCCAGCCCTGGTATTAGCTATCCTACCTAATTTTGAATTTGATAAGTGTACCCTCTATCTATGCACACAAATTGTTCCTGAAAAATATTGAAGGGTAGACACTGCAGGATCGAACATTCTAGCACCCTGTCTATTGCATTGGTTCCATTTGCAATACTATTGACTAATGCTCTTCTCAATTGTTATATAGTTATGGAATTTATCTTACCAAGTATCTGTTGTTCCTCTTAAGTCCTACTGGTAGTACTCACTCACCCAAAGTAATTGAAACTGGAAACTTTCTTACTAAGTGATGCACTCATAAGGCCCAATATTCCACACACAGCAGTCCTCATTGCCAGGATTAGGTGAATTCCATACGTTCACAGCATCCATGTGGTGGAATCTCCAGCTAGACTGGAGGCAAGTGAGGGCTGAGTCTGGAGTCTTTGCATTGCAGGAAGCAGCTCAGACCTGACCTCCCCCAGAATCTTTGAAATCTTTCCATTCCCAAGGAAATGCACTGCTCAGTCTGGTCAGATTCTTGTGATATAGCTGACTAGCAATAACATTCCTGCTCAGATTCTTCCAGTAGTTCTGATTGCTTTTGCCTGACATTCCTATAGTCATGTACTCGTCACTTGCAACCTCCTACTGGCTTCCCCAATGACTTAGATAGTTCAAAGCTGGCAAAGAAGATCGCAAATGGTGATCAAGTGACTGCAGGATGCTGTGACCTTGTAACTGCAAACCTGTTGCTAAGCTCCCAAACTATTATCATGTGACCATGGGAACACTGTGACAACCAACAGTATGTCAATCCTTCATAAATACTCTTCATTCAGCACTGTCATAACTTCAAAATGTCACTGAACAAGTAGAAATACCTGCATTTGGCCTTCTGAAATAAGCGTTTGGGATCACATTGCATGTTTCCCATAATATGAGTACTGGTTGGTTGATAGACCATAAAGGTCACAAATTTCATGGGACAACTATATTCTTTCTGAACATCTGGAGAGCCAGAGATTCTCCACCCAGGAGTGCTGTATTTTTGAAAACAGCACACATTCACTATTGCAATGAATCACAAAGTCAGTTTTCAAGAACAGTGTGTTAAATTCTGATGTATTTTTTTTAATAACAATCATTTTCCCCCCCAGCCCAGCTGATAAAAACTGACACTAACAAAGGATGGAGGGAGAATATACAGTAGAGAATCAAATTAATATTAATCTCTTGAGGTCTTAAAAAGATTTTTTTTAGGAATAAGGATGTAAATCATGCCACACTTGGCTGATTTGTGCATCCTTATGATTCAGTAACAAAGAACTGATGTGCATGTTCGCCACCTGTTGACAATTAATTTCAGTGGAGCCACAGTTTATGATCTAATAATGAGGAATCAAGAGATGCTTATTTATCCTTGGGTTAGCCTTCATTGTAGCGAAGCATTATAAGCATCAATCATCTTGCAATCAAAGTCTTGCATGCCAGTTGTAATTCTCAGTCAGTATTGATGTGATGCTCATATCTTACAAGAATCTGAATTTAAGCAGGAATTACATGAAATACCTGGTTATTCTAGGAACACTCATAGTAGTAAAACTAAGATGGGCAATTAGGTGGTGTCCTAATTGTCTTATTTGTGTTAAACATTCTATTTCTCTTCTTTGAAACAGTCTCAAGGCAAGACTATAAGGCTAGCAATCACAACTCCTTTAAGCACCCCTTTTTGTTTTTTGGTTTTTTTAAAAAAAAAATCCTCATGTTCTTAAACATGCAACCTTGCAACTTTTTCCTATACTTCAGCCACACAACTTAGGAATTAGTTTGATCAGGAAGCCTCAAAGGCACCAAGCCAAAAAATCGGAGACCATGAGTTCAATTCCTGCCTTAGCTATGAAAGCCAGCTGGGTGACTTTAGGACAGACACTCTTTCTTAGCCCAAAATAACCTCACAGATTTGTTGTTGTGAGGAAAAGGTGCGTTGGATATGTTCGCTGCCTTCAGTTATTTGTAAAATTAATAAAGGTAGGAAAAATAAAATAAAATAAAATAAAATAAAATAAAATAAAATAAAATAAAATAAAATAAAATAAAATAAAATAAAATAAAATAAAATAAAATAAAATAAAATAAAATAAAATAATAAAATAAAATAAAATAAAATAAAATAATAAATAAAATAAAATAAATAAATAAAATAATAAAATAAAATAATAAAATAAAATAAAATAAAATAAAATGAAATGACTGTTTTTGATATGTCAGAGAAAGCAAGAATCTTGAAACATGTTGGCTTTCTGTGACCGAAAAATGTGCCACAATTTTTTTATTAAATGTATATTTATTTATTAAATATATGTCTCCAAGAGTCACTAGGGAGATGGGCAGCATATAAATTTAATGAATAAGTAAATAAAAATTTAAAAAATCTATTTCTTGGCCCATCGTATGAACAGAAATAGGTAAACAGTTCACAGAAATTCCTTCCATGGTTTGTTTGTGGTGATTCCAGGATTCTGATTTCAGAGACAGAAGCCATAGTTTGTTTTTTGCCTCTCAAAATCTAATTATCATGAAGATCATAATGAACAAACCACAAAAAGATCTTCTGTGCCTTGTTTTGCTGCTTCGGCTAAATTTGCTAACTATGACTACTGACTTGGTTTCTGTTAGATAGACTAAGACAGGGGTCTCCAAACTTGACAACTTTAAGACTTGTGGACTTTAACTCCCAGAATTCCCCATTCAACCCTAACCTCTGGACTAAAAAGCTGAAAAATCAAGAGATATTATTCATGGGTTCATGTGAAAACTCATTGCTGAAATCATTAAATTGGAATCTATTTATTAAATAATCTGTTTTTAAGTCTTTCTAAACCTCTTGCAAAAATGTTGAATTACAGCTCCCAGAATATCTAGGCATCAAAAAATTGTAAAGACTTCTAAAAGCTTTTACTTATCCACTAAGTTGAGTATATCTGGACTTTAAAAAATGCTCAACATTCAATCTGTGTTGGAATTACAAGATATATATTGCTTTTCAGATTGTTACCACACGGTTTGAAAAATAATAATGTTCATCCTCTCAAATTCAAGAAATCTAACTGGCGTAAACAGATTGTTAAGTCTTGATTCACTTGATTTTACAATACATTTATTTATTTATTATAACTATTGAACATATTTCTATGTCACCACAATCAAATAGAAGCTTACACAGGGAAAAAATACAATATAAAATATTTACTTTCCTGAGCTGATCACCTTATCTTATGCTACACATCAGTGAAAGTTAACTGCCAGTTAAAGAGCATTCCATGTAAACCATCAAATACAAAACAGTACAATGTATGAAAAGAAAATAATAAAAATATAATGTGATAGCCAGTTTCAAAAACTGCAAAATGTGAATAATCTTGGTACATTAAATATTGGGGGGGGGGGGAAGAGAGAGAGAGAGGATACATAGAGATGATAGATAGAAAGATAGACAGACAGATGATATACTGTATATTAAAGCACTGACATCTTTTTAAAAAGTCAGAGTTCTTTGGCACTATCTTCCTCCAACAAACACACACCTTATTGTGGAGAGATTTGACTATTTGAAGGACAACTTTAGAAGCAGATTATCCCTGCAATTCCCTGAGCTGAGTGTTTGCCAGTATGGCGCTTATGTTCATGGGATATACATTATTTATTTATTTATTTATTTTTATTTTAATCCCATTTATATCCTGCCCTTCTCCGAAGACTCAGGGCGGCTTACAATTTAAGCACAAACCAATGTGCTTAAGCCACACATTTGGAAAACAGGTTCCTAATATCCCATCAGAGGTTTGCTGATATATGCAGCTACCCTGAAGCAACAACTTCATTTCCCCTACTCTTTCATGCAAGGGTGGTATCATAAATGAAGGTGTCAAAGAAATATCAATTATCCAAATTGTTATTAATCCCATGTTCTTATGAAGTACTTTGTACCCAGTAACATGAAAGAACTCACAGATCCACCTATTCTTCAGGCCAAAAAGGAAAAAAAAGACAGTAATGTGTTGCCATCAAACATAACTGTTGTGATTCAGTGTCAGCCTGTGGGTTCAGCAGCTGAATCGGACAATTCTGAGGAGGAGGAGGAGGAGGAGGAGGAGGAGGAGGAGGAGGAGGAGGAGGGGATTGGAGAGCCTGCAGAGGAAAGTTCTGAGGCATCTCAGAGCTCTCAGCCAGGCCCCTCCCGTCTTGTTCCTCCTCAGACCCAGCTGTGTGAGCCTGTAAGCTTGGACGAAGATGATTCACAGCTGGCTTTGTTCAAGGACGCTCGAAGCAGGAGGCAGACAAGCAGGAGTGAACAATGGAAGGCAATGAGGCACCTTGGGAGGAGGCAAAGAGAAGCCACGCCTTGAAACTGTGTTTAAAAGGGGAATGTGTGGGAGGTGCTGGTTGCTGAAGGCAACCGTTTGAACAGCTTTTGATTTAGTCGTGGTTAGTATTTGTTTTGCTCTGTTTTGGATCTGTTTCGTTTCATTTGTGTAAATAAATTTGGTTGGCTTACTTTCAGCCTATTGACTATTGAAAAGGGGTTGTCCCTGACATTTCTGCAGGGCCGGTAGTAGGCTGGAGCAGAGCAATCACACTACGCAAAAGGTGCAAAGCCATATATGGAAAAGGAGGATCTCAGAAGCTTTATGAAATGATGTTAACAATATAATAGATGTTTTAAAATTTTAATATTTTCCTAAACACATATCAGTTGGATCCCTCCTTCCTGTCAAGGTTTTCCTTCTTCTGGTATGTTGTGTTCCCTCTATAAGTAAAATTGAATCGTAAAAATGAAACAATTAAATGGGAACTTAATCATTACATAAGAGCGAAATAAATCATGTCAAACGATCTGATGCCATGAATACTTTTGGTGCTACTGCACTGGTTTGACAGTGAGTTACTTTATTCTGGGTACAATTAAAATATGTTCCCATATTCATTGGAATTTCCCTTCTTTTTCTTGTTTCTCTTCTATGATGCTTTTTCATAGGAGACTCAAGTCAACAGAGCTTAAATCCAGCTGGGTTTGAGACACTCAGCAAAAAAGTAAGGAAGTGACTTTGAAGAAGTTGCAGGTCAGTTTTAATCTAATTTAAAAAGAGACAACCTTTGACTAAAAAGCTATTGATTCACGATAACATCTGTGAATCAAAAGCATCTAAGTAATTTCATTTACTTTTGCTGATTCTGCAAAGTTCCCCTTTCCTTGCACTTGCTATAAGAGCTTACCCTAACTGGATGAACACATTACGTTGTTTAATCATGATTTATTGAATAGTTATAATTGGTATGATTCAGACATGTTCATCAGAAATGATGGTTTACGTATTGATTGGGCTCAGACAACATGCTAAGCTAAATCTAACCCTATTAGCGGTTAGTACAAAAGAATTATCCTAGCCTTTAATCTAAAAGTTATTTTTGAAGTAGGCACAGGGCATCTAGTCACAGGACTCAATAATTCTTCACTTTTAAAAAAATGAGATTTTTTAAATTAAAAATTATATCCAGTCTATATCTAAAGTCTATGGGAATTCTCCATTAGCAAAAGTGTAACCTTGAGAGAGCAGGTAAAATGTTTGATAGAACATTCTTCTTTGCTTGCTTCAAGAATGAACTCGTGTATACATGAACAAGAGCCATAAATAGATCTTCCTATCACGGCATAGAATGTCATGAGTATTGTTTCAAATAGAAGACAAGGTAAATAAAACCATTCTGATTCCACCCAAGTTTGTTCCTGTATTTTCTCTGGGAGTAGAAAATATAGTACCTCCACCTAGTAGCACCTAGTGGAAGGTCCACACTTGCATATATACAACTACCTAACTTGAAGCAGATTATCGTAAGCAACTAAAACAACAGGGAAGTAATACTAATGAAGTTGTCTACTTTGGTCTCACACATATAGCAATTTATTCACATCCAAAATTCACATACAAGGTGCCTTCATATGTGTTTCCTCTAATGTAATACAGTTCGTCCCCAGGTTAAGAAAGTCTGATTTTATGGAAAGCTTGTATGTATGAACAGGTTGCCCATTATTAAAAATGGTGGATGGCATTCTCCTTCCTTGAGCAGACAAATCACTGAAGCCTCACAATGTTTTCATGAACTGCTAAAGTCATACATTCTTAATGCACAGCCTGTTTTCAGTGGTTTTCAGCAATTCATGAAAATATTGTACTGCTTCAGCAGTTCATCAGCTCAAGGGAGGAGAATGCCATCCACCATTTTTTATAATGGGCAGTCTGATTTACATACAAATTCAAATTAAAGGCAGATTTGAAAACAGATCTTGTTCTTAACCCCAGGACAGCCTTTATATGCCATCATCTGCTAGCAATGCTTCTCTGGATTATACATATGACAAATAATAAGACTTTGTGCAAAAGAAACAGTGGATACAAGTTTGACATCAGGACTCAAAATAAGCAATAGCAAAGCATTTTAATCTTCCAGGATACTCTATTACAGTTGTTCTGAAACTAAGAAACATCAAAATGTTTCAGGGTATCTAAGAAGGTCTCAACAAAAAGAAACAGTTGTTAACACATTATAATTGTTAATTAAGAAGGTACTATTAAACAATCTCAGTGGTAACTTGCATCGGCCTGTCTTCCCCTCCCTTTCCCCCCATCTCATCCCAATTTAAATCCAGCATCTGATTACAGTAGCTGCTTCATGCATCTGATAAAGTGAGCTGCAATATATGAAAATTTAAACCATTTGGCAAAAGTTGTTAGGAAAGATACTACCAGGCTCCTTTTGATTTATGGATTAGACGGGTTTACACAAATGATCAAGAGTGGAAGAGAGGGGATGTCCATCACAATTCCCACAACACGCAGAAGCAGAGTGTTTCTGCTGCAATTATACTTTTCTGCTTCATTCTCTTACTCTATAATTTCCCAATAAAGTTCTTAGGAAATAATTGTTAAGTTATAGAATTTTGCTTTATTGAGCCAACAGCTTTATTTACAGACACTCTCTTTTAATCTATATCCACAATTTTACAGATTAATATGCCAACCACCTTCTCCATGGTTGATAGTTCTATTTTATTCCATTATTATTTACTCTTACTTGTGAATGCAATTTTTCCTTTCCTTTCCTCCACAATCTAAATCTCCATCAATTAATCTGAAACTAAATGCTGTTGAACTCTAGGCTTTATTGTACAGTATGAATAAATAAAAGTAATAGATAGAAAAGCTTATTCCTCTCTTCTTTTGTGTTTACATACATTTCTAAGTGGATTTATAGCAACTTTATTTTTTACAAATTCATTATGACTTGGGTTTTTATTCATTCTTATTTTTCAGTCATGGTACTTTCCTGATTTTTTTAAAAAAATATTTCATCCATTCTCAGTGTCTCAAGGAATCTACGTACGACTTTGGCTAGGCCAGGGGTGTCAAACCCAATTTCATTGAGGGCCGCATCAGCATTGCAGTTGCCCTCAGGGAGCTGGGTGGGTGTGGCCTACTGGGTGGGCATGGCTAGAGTGCTTATGGCCTACTGGGTGGGCATGGCCAACTCTACATTGTTCGCATCAAGGGTGCCTATGGGGGCCTGGGCAGGAGTGGAACAGATCTGAGGGTCTCTGGCAGAAGGAAGGCCTCTGGGCCAGGGCCAGGGCCAAGGCAGTGGGGGACATTCCCTCACTGTTTCCAGGATGGCTTTGTGGGCCACATGAAACCACTTCACGGGCCGGATCTGGCCCCCGGGCCTTGTGTTTGACATGTCTGGGCTAGGCTAACTGGTCCATAATTTGCTACCGCTTATCCTTTTAAAAAGTTCCCTACCTAAGAAACCTATCAGTAACTTTAGCCAAAATGAACTAGACAAATATAAACAAATGTTTCATTAGCAGTTCAAAAGTTTATTCAGAGGAATTTGTTCTCGTTTGGAGGCCACCTTGTTTGGTATTGTCTATGTCATTTAAAGACCTCTGGGAGACCAGGAATGAAGCAGCTGCAGCTCAAAAAAAGAGTCCATTTCATAGATATCTCTTAATTTCATTTCTGCTATCATTATGAAGCTTCATATTTCGTGTCAAGCTGGCGGGATCAAGGGAAAGGAAAGGAAGCAGCAGGATGTTCCTTTACAGTATACCTGAAACATCAAGTTAACATGTAACAATACAGCAATAAAGGTAGCTATGCCTTAAAAGTTACACAAGTACAGGAACATTTTTAGCCATAGAATTACCTTAAAACATGTAGAGATAAGATCAATTTTACTTAGCTCTATCAAAGTGATTCTAGATTAATTAGTAACGATATTCTTGGTGGGGAATTTTTAAAGTGCTGCTTTCAAGCGTGCTCTATTCACAAAAATTGTCATACATATGTTCCTGTCACAATTAGACAGTAAAAATAATTTTTCCTCATAATTTAGCATAGCCAATCGGCATCACCTACTGTATATCTGGCCCTTCGGTCCAGAACTGTCCAGAAAGAGCAGTCTATCTAATAGATAAAGTCACTTAAATTCAAGCTGATTTGGGCTCCTGGTTGGATCAGGTCTTGTGGAAACCCTCTTCCTGCAGATTAATTAACTGGGACAAGTTTGTTCTTGTTGGTCCTGGGAAGCTGGCAAGGCCCTTGTGACAGGTTGACTACCTCTGTTTTAGATTCATGTCTCTCCTGATTGGCTAAGACATCCCTGGAGATGAGATGTAGTTGGTTTTTCGGCAATGAGAGAGAAGATTGTTCCAACTGTTCTCAAGGACAAAGTAATCTTCACTCCCCAGGAACCCAACTATTTTGGACAATTTTTTGTCCAGTTTCCAACCTTCCCTTTTTTGAGAAGGTTATGGAAAAGGTGACTGTGTGACAGATCCAGAGAATTCGGAAGAAACAGGTTACCTGCACCCTTCCAGCCAAGACTGTGATCTGGGTATGAGATTTAGACAGCATTGATTGTACTTGTAGATGACCTCTAGTCAAAGCAAGATGGGATGGAGCAATGTCTACCCCTGATGATGTGGACAGGATCATGGGGAGACTGAGCTCCACCACCTGTTTGTTGGATCCGTGCCCCTCCTGGCTAGCTTATGCGGCTCGGGAGGGAACACGAGGCTGGTTCCATGCAGTAATAACTGCTTCTTTGAAGGAGGGTGTCTTCCCTGCCGCCTTGAAGGAGGCGGTGGTGAGACCCCTCCTCAAGAAGCCTGCTTTGGACCCGGCTGTTTTAAACAACTATCGTCCAGTCTCCAACCTTCGCTTTCTGGTGAAGGTTGTTGAGAGTGTGGTGGCGCATCAGCTCCCTCTGTTCCTGGAGGAAACTGATTATCTGGACCCGTACCAATCGGGCTTCAGGTCCGGACACAGCACGGAGACGGCATTGGTCGCGCTGGTGAATGATCTCTGGAGGGCTAGGGACAGGGGTTGCTCCTCTGTCCTGGTCCTATTAGATCTCTCAGCGGCTTTCGATACCATCGACCATGGTATCCTGCTGCGGCGTCTCAGGGGGTTGGGAGTGGGAGGCACCGTGCTACGGTGGTATTCCTCCTACCTCCAGGGCTGCTCGCAGTCGGTGTTGACAGGAGGGCAAAGATCCGCCCCGAGGTCTCTCATTTGTGGAGTCCCTCAGGGGTCGGTTCTCTCGCCTCTCCTGTTCAACATCTATATGAAGCCGCTGGGCGAGATCATTCGTGGTTTTGGGGTGGGGTATCACCAGTACGCTGATGATACCCAACTTTTTCTTTCCACCCCGAACCAACCCAGTGATGCCCTCTCCGTGATGTCCCGGTGCCTGGAGGCGGTTCAGGTCTGGATGGGGAGAAACAGGCTTCGTCTCAATCCCGCCAAGACTGAGTGGCTGTGCATATCGGCGTCTCGGGTTAACCAAGTTATTCCACCTCTAATGATGGGGGGTGAGGTGTTACCCCCCGTTGATAGGGCTCGCAACTTGGGCGTCCTCCTGGATTCACGGCTCAATTTTGAAGATCACATAGGAGCCGTGACCAGGGGGGCTTTTGCACAGGTTCACCTGGTGCGCCAGTTGCGTCCCTATCTGGACCGAGACGCCCTACGCACAGTCACTCATGCGCTTGTGACCTCCCGTTTGGACTACTGTAACGCTCTCTACATGGGGCTGCCCTTGAAGACCACTCGGAGGCTTCAACTGGTGCAGAATGCGGCTGCGCGAGTTGTAATGGGGGTTTCCCGATACTCCCATGTAACACCTCTACTCCGCGAGCTGCATTGGCTTCCGGTTGCCCTCCGGGTGAAATTCAAGGTGCTGGTTATTACCTATAAAGCCCTACATGGCCTGGGTCCGGGTTATTTGAGGGAACACCTGCTGCCGGCATCAAACGCCCTTCGCCCAGTGCGCTCCCACAGGGAGGGTCTGCTCAGGGTTCCGCCGGTGAGAGATTGCCGGCGGGTGACACCCAGGGATAGGGCCTTCTCAGTGGGAGCGCCTGCCCTCTGGAACCAGCTGCCGGTGGAGCTGAGAACTGCCCCCGACCTCCGATCATTCCGCCGGGGCCTGAAGACCTGGCTCTTTGAGCTCTCGGGCCCAGGCTGAGGAGAAATTTTTTAATTGGGGTTTTAATTGTGTACAGGGTTAATTTAATATTTTTTAATATGGTTTTAACTTTTGTATGTTGGATTTTTTAATTCCCTGTAAACCGCCCTGAGTCCTCAGGGAAAGGGCGGTATACAAATGCAACTAAATAAATAAATAAATAAATGGTGGAGCAGTGGGCTAATGCCTCCTTAAGTAACACCAGCTGCCTGCAATTAGTGCAGGTTCGCATCCCACCAGGCTCAAGGTTGGGGGTACGGAGCCAACTAGATGGTACCGCCCCAGGCGCTTAATGGATCCTGACAGGTTCCAGGCAGCACTGGGGTCCTCACCTGCCTCCGTTGTTCATAACTCAGTGGATGCCCTAGTGGAAGCCTGGGAAAGGGCGGCCACTGGGGCACTTGACCGAGTTGTACCCTTGCGGCCCCTGACCAGGTGCAGATCCCAACGAGCTCCATGGTTCTCTACGGAGCTCCGGGAGATGAAGCGTCAGAAACGGGGCCTAGAGAGCTGTTGGAGGTCCAGCCGATCTGAATCCGACCGGTTGCGACTAAGAACCTTTATTAGGTCTTATCTCGTAGCAATGAGGGCGGCGAGGTGTAATTACTTCTCTGCCCTCATCGCGTCCGCAGATAATCGCCCGTCCGCCCTGTTTAGGGTGACCCGCTCCCTCCTTAATCAGGAGGTGAGGGAGGAACCCTTGCAGGGTCGTGCCGAGGAGTTTGGTCAACATCTGCTGGATAAAATCGCTCGAATTCGGACCGGTCTGGACTCCAACTGGGCAGAGTCCGACGATCAGGACACGGGCGGTCTTGTCAATGTTATCTGGGAGGAGTTTGATTCTGTAACCCCTGATGAAGTGGACAGGATTATGGGGAGACTGAGCTCCACCACATGTTTATTGGATCCGTGCCCTTCCTGGCTGGTTTATGCAGCCAGGGAGAGGACACGAGGCTGGTTCCAGGCGGTGATATCTGCTTCTTTGAGTGAGGGTAATTTCCCCACCGTCTTGAAGGAGGCGGTGGTGAGACCTCTCCTCAAGAAGCCTGCCTTGGACCCAGCTGTCTTGAACAACTTTCGTCCAGTCTCCAACCTTCGCTTTCTTGCGAAGGTTGTTGAGAGTGTGGTGGCGCATCAGCTCCCTCTGGTCCTGGATGAAGCGGAATATCTAGACCCGTTCCAATTGGGTTTCAGGCCCGGGTACAGCACGGAGACGGCATTGGTCGCTCTGGTGAATGATCTCTGGAGGGCCCGGGACAGAGGACATTCCTCTGTCCTTGTCCTATTAGACCTCTCGGCGGCTTTCGATACCATCGACCATGGTATCCTGCTGCGGCATCTCAGGGGATTGGGAGTGGGAGGCACAGTTCTTCAGTGGTTCTCCTCCTATCTCCTGGGACGCTCGCAGTCGGTGTTGGCAGGGGGGCAGAGGTCGACCCCTAGGACTCTCGTTTGTGGAGTTCCTCAGGGGTCGGTCCTCTCGCCTCTCCTGTTCAACATCTACATGAAACCGCTGGGTGAGATCATTCGTGGTTTTGGAGTTCGGTATCATCAGGTGAGTTTTTACCCCCCGTGGATAGGGCTCGCAACTTGGGAGTCCTCCTAGATTCACGGCTTACCCTGGAAGACCATATAGTAGCCGTGACTAGGGGGGCTTTCACCCAGGTTCGCCTGGTGCACCAGTTGTGGCCCTATCTGGACCGGGATGCCCTGTGTACGGTCACTCATGCGCTCGTGACCTCTCGCCTGGACTACTGCAATGCTCTTTACATGGGTCTTTCCTTGAAGACCACTTGGAGGCTCCAACTGGTATAGAATGCGGCCACGAGAGTTGTCTTGGGAGTTTCCTGGTACTCCCATGTTACACCTTTGCTCCGCGAGCTACATTGGTTACCAGTTGTCTTCCGGGTGAGATTCAAGGTTTTGGTTATGATCTTCAAGTCCTTACATGGCATGGGTCCGGGGTACCTAGGGGACCACCTGCTGCCGGCGTCGACTTCCCTCCGCCCCATGCGTTCCCACAGAGAGGGCCTCCTCAGGGTGCCTCTAGTCAGAGAATGTCGACTGGTGGCCCCCAGGGGGAGGGCCTTCTCTGTGGGCGCTCTGGCTCTATGGAACCAACTGCCGGTTGAGCTCCGGATGGCACCGGACCTTCGCTCCTTCCGGCGCGGTCTGAAGACCTATTCATTTGAACAAGCTGGTCTGGCCTGATGGGGGACGTTAGGGTTTTTTAATGGGTTTCTTATATTGTTATTGTTTTTTATCTGGGCACTTGTTTAATTCCCTTTTAACTTTTGTATTTGTTATTTATATATGCCCTGTTCACTGCCCTGAGTCCTTCGGGAGAAGGGCGGTATACAAATTTAATAAAATGAAATGAAATGAAATGACTCAGCCTTCCATCCTTCCGAGGTAGGTAAAATGAGGACCCAGATTGTTGGGGGCAATTAAGCTGCCTTTGTAATAATGCCGCTTGGGGGTGGTGTGAAAGCCCTAATAAGCAGGCATATACATAGAATGAAGGCTACTGCTAAGCTTGTAAGCTGCCCTGAGTCTTCGGAGAAGGGCGGGATATAAATGGAATTAAAATAAAATAAAAAATAAAAATCCTGTGAATTGAACAGTAAAGGCACACTTCAGGTCCTGTCAAATTTCAAGTTTCAAACTCGCAACACAAAGTTTCTAGGTAATAATAACAGTTTACTTCAGTGGTGGGATTCAGCCAGTTCGCACCACTTTGGCAGAACTGGTAGCTAAGTTTTTATTGCCTAGGCCCAGAATGGACGTCCGGAAATGGCATCCACACAGAGAACCGGTTGTTCACATATTTGAATCCCACCACTGGTTTACTTTAAGCTGGTAGGTAAACTGCAGATGAGAAAATGAATACACTTCAAAATAGAGTCTCTTGGAAAGAAAGCTTGCTTGTTTACTTTTGTTTTCAACAACATAGGGAAGTAAAAACGCAGTCTGAAGTTCAGAGAGTCAAGAGACCAGACAGTTGTTTCCAGCAGAGAAACATGACTCAGGACTGTCTCTTACATCAGGCTGCAGCCAGCTATCTTTAATTAAGATATTTACCCCTCTGCTTGGCAAGGAGCCTCACTGGACGTCTTTGCTCTCATCTCCATTCTACTCACTGAATCCAAGGGCTTGGGGATCTTCTCTCATCATCTGATTGATTCAGCTACTCTGATGATGCTTGTGTTTGATCAGCCTCAAATGATCTAAGGCTGACATTAAACTGGTTCAGCTGGAGCAGCTTCTCCAGAGTCATAGTCCAAGTCCTGGAGCATGATATGTCTCTGACGGGTCCCTGGAGAAGACCCTTTTCTCTCATAGCATCCATTCTCTGGAACATCATTCCCCTAGAGATTAGACTTTGCAATAGTGGCAAATATCTGTAGCTTAATGTAGGATGAGGGTGAAGATTCATTTTCTGAGATTGTCGGTTGGTTTCCAAATGTTTCATTGCCAGGATAGGTAACATCTTCTGTGGAGTTTAGGAGTTGTAAGTGTTGGTGTTCTTCTGTTTATAAGAGTTTCAGGTACCTGAAGCCCTTATAAACAGAACACTGATACTGACATCTAACCTTAGTGGTGGGATTCAAATACGTGAACAACTGGTTCTCTGTGTGGATGCCGCTTCCAGAAATCCATTCTGAGCTTGAGCAACAAAAAATTAGCTACTGATTCTGCTGAAGTGGTCCAAACCAGCTGAATCCCACTACTGCCTAATCTCTACTGAAGATGTTACTAGCCTGGTAATGAAACGTTCAGAAACCAACCCACAAGCTTGAAGAACAAGCCTTCATCCTCAGATTAGATTTTATCTTACCCAGCTGGCTTTCTCTAAGACCCTAAAGATCTGGGGACTTCCAGTTTGCCATTGTGGCCGCCACAGACACTGAAAGGTGAGCTCCATCTTCTGCATTTGATTTCGCACCGCTGGGGGACCCTGGAAAGGGTCGAAAGTCGCACTGTAGGGGTGACCAACAAGGAGGGGATCCCCACTTGATCGCAGGGAAGCCCTCCAAACCAGCAGATGAAAGACCGGCCATAGATATATGGGTCGTCACTAAGCTGCAGACAGCCGAAGTCAAACTTACCACCAGGCACTCCAAAGCAGCGCAAATGAGATTGGGTGAGATCTGAACCTCTCTTTTATTCCAAGTATTTTTTTCTTCTGCAAAAGCTGCCCAAAGTATCTTCCCCCTTGTGAAGAGAGGAAAGCGAACTTTTATCCCACCCTCTAAGAATATCAGTGACATTGGTTTTTATTTACAAAAAAGAAATAAAATTGGAAAAAGTATTATAAAAGTTTTGGACTTAAAAAACCTTCAATGACATTGGTGACATCTTGTGGCTAAGTTTGATATTACAACTTGTTATTGTCTAAAGGAGACTTGGCTGGAAGCCCAGAATACAGATAAGACTTTTTCAACCTGGACAATTATCAGCTGTGAGAAGCTCAGCTGTGTTCTATACTCAGTTATAAAATTATTTTCACTCTCTGATTTTAAAGTTCTTAATTTAAGAGACTACTAAGAAAATATGGATGAAGACCAGGAACAGATTCTCCTTATGTTAAAAGCAATACATGAAACCATTCTTTCAGCTTGTGATGAAATAAGATGCTACAGAAAAGAACAAGATGTCAGCCTAGATATACGAACTCAAATTTTGACTACAACTAAAAAAATCAACTACACAAAACATAACAGAAGAAGAGGAACAATTAAATACTATGACAGAGGATTCAACTGATCAACAAATACAGTCAATGGAAAGTCCAGAAAAGGGACTGACAACACTGAAAATGGAAAAGATTTTCTATATAAACCAGAAGAAACTTGAGGAGCAAGAAGAAGTACAGACTGAAGGGAAGGGAAGATAAACATACCAGGACAATTATGGGGATATGGAATAATAGAGAGACAATTGATTAGCCCTTCCAAAAATAATGGCAACTGGATAGTCTCTTTTATTTCAAATAATATATATAATAACAGAGGGAGATCTATTTGATGACTTAAAAGCACTGACATGGCGGGCAAGATGGTCAAAGGAAGAAAGCTAGAATAAGGCTGAAGAAAACTGGTGTTTTGATTTATCAGCGAGGATTTTATATTACTAATTAAAATAGAATATACTTAAATAGACAAGATGTGTACTTTGAATACCAGATGTTGATATGAATTGAGATAAAGAAAACTTTGGTCATTTAAAACTTGGAAGTATAAATACTAAAAGTTGAATTTGAATATTGATGGGAAATTAAATGTTGGAGAAAACAAAGAAATGTTATATTGTATTATTAATTAGATGATATAAGATGGTGGGAAGTAGAATATACTCAAATAGATAAGATGTGTATTTTGAATATTAGATTTTGTTAAGAATTGTGACAAAGGAAACTGGTTACCAAAAATTTGGAAATAATAAATATCAAATGTTAAATTTAAATATTAACAGAAAACTAAAAATTGGGGAAAACTAACTACAGGACATTGACTGTTTATAAAGATTGAATGTTAAAATAATTAAGATATGCATAAGCTAAAAATTTATTGATAAATGTAACAATGCTATCTTTACCTAATGAATATAATAAGAATTGTATTAGTTTAAATATGAAACAGTAAATATTAAGGGAAAAAGAGAGGAAATATTTAATGTGGTAGTTTGAGATTTGTACTAAAGATTTTTGTATGTTATTGAATTATTGATTAACCCAGCTGCCACATTGCTTTTTAAATACTTAAATGTAAAATTAGAAAATCAATAAAATATTACAAAAAAGAGACCCTAAAGATCTGGTACTGTTTCAGACCTTGGGGCCCAAAGAGTGTGGTTGAGCCTGTATCGTGGTTATGCTGATTGTGCAATTTAGTTGTGCCTTAGTTCCTATATTTGTTATTTATTTGTTTTTATTTCCTGTTAGCCATCCAAAGTTTGAGACAGGCAGCCATTTTAGAATGAGTGAGAAAGAGAAACTATATGGCAGAAGCAGGAAGGAGCAAAGATTCTCACCGATGCCTGGTGGCACTCATATAGAAACCCTGCTTGGCTGATGTATTTACAACCCAGTATGGAAAAGGCTTAACTTTAACACATTAGTTTAAAGTAGTATGAAATGAAAAGAGTTTATTTATTTATGGAAATAAGTGTATTTAGAGTTAATAGTTTAGTTAATTAAAAGCTAACAGCATTATTAAACTATTGTAAAATCCAAAGTAGATGAAGCAATGTTCTGCAGAAATAATAACCAGATTTTCCAATGATGATGAGAACTATTTTACTCTCATAATATGCATTAAACGTTCCTGCTAATATTTGCTTAGATAAAGTAGCCAGGCAAGCCTTGAAAGAAATTAACAAAGAGCCACTCAAGAAGATGAGAATATACAGACAGAAAAGCAGAAATATACAAAGCCTGAAATCTACTCTTCAGCTTTAAAGAAAAGCAATATAAGGTGCCTTAACGTGTTTGCTTTTTGCATTTATTTAGGAATAGTTGCAGAATGAATGGGATTATCAAAATGCCAAAAGAAATTGTCTTGGCTTTTCACCCACAGTCAAAAGGGCAGGAATGCGAAGGTCAGCCAGCAAGTAAAGCTTATGTGTGTAATTCAGTCTGAATTTCTCAAATGGTTATATATGCTATCTAAAAACTCTATCCATTTTGACAAAGTTGCATTAGAAAACTTTCCATTGAATTGTGACCTATGAAAACCCACACTGGAATCTTTGCAGAAAATAAAAGATTTAGAAAGCAATTTCAGCCCCAACTTTGAAGCACTATATCACAAACACATGAATCAAGTGATAGAAAACACATTATCCCTAAAAACAAGATTCCCTGATATTCTTGTCTTCTGCTATAAAATTAAATATAGCAGATGGCTATATTTAATTATACCAGATACGTATATACTGTACTGTGTGCTAAAATGAAGTGGGGTGGGGAGGAACATCAAAGATGGGTTATGTCTACTAATACATGTAGTGCTTGAGTTACCATCAGTTGCTTAGTCACCATTCAAAGTTAACATGGACCCCCAAAATGGGACTTAAGACCCAGTTTCCAACATCTATTCCTCCCAAGACAGTCACGTGACATTTTGGGTGCTAAGCAACCAGCCCATATTTGAATGAACCTTTATTGTCAAAGTACAAAGTACAACCATGTATACATTGAGATTGGCTGAGCCTCTCTTCGTGCCCCCACCACCACAACTCACAGTGACTGTTATGTCAGTAGATAGTTAAAAGGTAAAGGTAAAGGTTCCCCCGCACATGCGTGCTAGTCGTTTCCGACTCTAGGGGCCGGTGCTCATCTCCGTTTCATAGCCGAAGAGCCAGCGCTTGTCCGAGGACGTCTCCGTGGTCATGTGGCCGGCATGACTAGACGCCAAAGGCGCACAGAACGCTGTTACCTTCCCACCGTAGTGGTCCCTATTTTTCTACTTGCATTTTTACATGCTTTCGAACTGCTAGGTGGGCAGAAGCTGGGACGAGTAACAGGCGCTCACTCTGCAAACATGTAAATAGCAGGTTGCAAAGAAGGTTCTTTAAAGCGGGAGATTCTGGTGCAATTATTGGTTACACTTGTAAAAGCGGGAAAATAGAGACTTGTGATTGGATACAGTTAAATCAGCTCCAGTATAAAAGCCTGTAACATTTGACAGTTGACAGTTGACATTTGTGTATTGAATAAACTCTTTTCGTTGCTAACCTCTCTGAGTCATAGTCTACCTGAACCAAACAACTGGCGACGAAGGTGGGATAGACGGTGGACCAGAGAAGGATTTGCGGAACAGCTGCGCATAGGCGGCAAATTTGAAAAGAAGTCACTGTCAACCACAAGCGGCCGCGGCAGAATCCACAATTCTCCGAATGGCGCAAATCGGGTCCTTGAAAGAATTCAACCCAAACTTCCCCGAGGACTGGGAAGAATATGTAGGACAGGTCGAAGGTTTTTTACTTGTCAACGGTATAACTGATGACCGAAAAAAGGCGGCGGCGTTGCTAACCATATGCGGCACACCGGTGTATCGGATCGCTGTCGGACTTTGTCAACCGCAACCGGTCTCAAGCGTTCCGTATGCCGATCTATTGGCCAAACTTAAAGTGCATTTCACGCCAAGGAGGTCAGAACTCTTTTGGCGACACATATTTGAAAAAAGGAATCAGAGACCGGGCGAGTCGATCCAAAAATTCGTCGCTGCAGTCAGAGAAGCAGCAGTACGTTGCAAGTATGACAACTTAGAGATAAGAATCAGGGACAGAGTGGTGCTGGGCTTGCGTGATGAACAACTACAAAACAGAATTATCGCTAAGCCCACCGGCGACTTGCAAGAAGTACTGGATGAACTCCTAACTTATGAATCAACCGGGTATCGCGACCCCCCCCAAAGTAGCATGGCTGCGTCTGCTGAAATTAATCAAGAAGGCCTTGTGGACGGGACTTCCGGTGGCTGCGCAGCGCCGAAGACAGCCTTCCCGGGCTGCCCGCGGCTCAGCTGTGTGTTTTTTCGCCCGAAAGAGCGCCGATCAGCTGTTCGGGTGAATTTGAAGCCCCCTCCTCGGGAGAAGAGGAGGGGGTGAGGACCCAGGTAGGGGTCGAGTTCTCCGGGGCTGCCTGAGCTTGGAGCTTGGGCGGCTGAAGGATTGAACTCCCCCGAAGCCTGGGTTGCTCCCAGCTGGCCAGCGTCTCTGCTCCGGACTTCTTGGAGCAGAGCCAGGCGTCTGCGAACCACCCCTGCCTGAAGAAAGGATTATGGATTAAAGGAGCAGGCAGAGCGGTACAAGAGGAAAAGGTGAAGAGGATTATTTTACTATACTCTTGAGCTTGATGGACTTTTTAAACTCTAAGTGAAAGTGCGTCACAATTGAAAAGTAAAAGTAAAAGATGGCGGCTAAACCTCCCCCTAAAACTCTTCGGAGTGGTGGATCTTCTCCGGTGCAACAATCATCATTACAGGCGTTGCACCCTCCTGATGTACTGACACCGAAGGATTTACGAGATGCACTGGATAAACATGCCCAGGTACTTTTGGAATCAATTAATCAATCAATTGGTGATAAATTTGCACAGATGGAGGAGAAATTGGAGAAACTGGAGGAGAGAATGGAAGAGAGGATGGAACAGAAGTTCAGCGTGATGAAGGTAGACATTTTGTCTTCAGTGCATAAAGTGGCGGAATGTGTGGAAGATTTAGATGAAAAAGTGGATGATTTGACCCAAAAGAATGCAATATTAGAAGCAAAAGTACGGGAGAATGAAAATTTAAGAGACAAAATGGAAAGGGAGTTAAGCCTAGCTCAATATTACCAGATGCAGTTTGCTGTTAGAATTAGAGGTTTAAAAGAGGATATTAAGGAAGATTTAAAGCAGCTGGTTTCTGAGGCTCTTGAAGTGGTATTGAACCAGCCAGCATCTGAAATAAGAGCAGCTATGGATAAAGTGTTCCGTGTGAATTCATGGATTGCCAGACAGAGAAAGTTGCCTAGAGATGTGGTGGTATACTTTGCAAAAAGAGAAATTAGAGATGAAGTTATACAAGCTGCCTATGATGCTAAAGTTGTGGTTGCTGATCAAGAAGTCTTGGTTTTAAAAGAAATCCCTCCAAAGATTTTAAGGAGAAGGAAGGACTTTACATTTCTTGTGCATGAGCTCAAGCAACGAGACATAAGGTTTAGATGGGAGATTCCAGACGGGCTGATGGTGATGTATGAAGGCAAAAGGTATCGGCTGATTACTGTGAAGCAAGTGCGTGATTTCTATAATAATGTCTTAAAAGCAACCCCATTAACACTTCTGGAAGCTGCAAAGGGATCTGGAGAAGAAGAACATCAAGAGGATGAAACAGAGGAAAATGGAGCTGGAGGAGATCAAGTTATAACTTCTTTGGATGATCCTAGAGAGCAAAGGGTAACGCGTGCTGCTTTAAAACGAGCAAAGAAAATAAAAGAACAAGACCAGCAAAAGTCCTCAGAATCTTCACAACGTACTCATAGCCAAGCAGTGGGAGGAGCACGGCCTAAAGAAGTTAGTCCTATTAAAGCTGTGGTCCAAGAGCTTTGGGAGGATATGCATGGCAACTAAATTTCTAACCTGGAACGTTAATGGACTAAATTCACCACAGAAGAGGAAGAAAGTTTTTCAATATTTAAAACAATTTAAGACAGATGTTATATGTTTGCAAGAAACGCATATTAGAGTTTTGGATCAAAAGTATTTATTGAACTCGAAGTTGGGTACGCAATTTGTTGCTTCTGCAGAAAACAAGAAAAATGGAGTGGTTGTTTATGTTAAAAGTGCCTTAACAGCAGACTTAATTGAAGCAGACAAGTATGGAAGATATGTTATGATTGAGCTGCTGTTGGAAGGTAAAAAGACGCTTTTAGTTGGATTATATGCACCTAATCAACAACAAGATGACTTTTTTAGTTCACTTCACACAAAGCTTACCCAGTTGGATTATAAATCTTTTATTTTTATGGGGGACTGGAATGGTGTTTTGGATGTACAGTTGGACAAGGCTGGAGTTTTCAAGCGCACTCCAAGTCATGCTAGATTGCCTAAATCTTTTTTTGAAATGAAGGATGACCTGGAACTGCGAGATATTTGGCATGAGAGACATTTGCAGGAGAAGGATTATACTTTTTATTCTGATAGACATCAATCTTTTTCGAGGATTGATTTTATTTTGTTGACTAATGATTTTTTTTGAGGACCAAAAAGGTGAAGATTTGTGCAAGAACTATCTCTGATCACAGTCCAGTTTGGTTAGAGATTGATAAGGAGAAAAGAGACAGGCGCTCGTGGCGCGTAAATGAGAATTTGTTTAGAAATCAGAGAAATGTGGAAGAATGCAAACAGCGGATGAAGGATTTTTTTGAGACTAATATGTATAAGGGTACCTCTATGGATATGGTTTGGGATGCTAGCAAGGCCTATATGAGAGGGGTGTTGATATATATGAATAATAAACATAGACGTGCAGTGGAAACTAGAAGGAAAGAACTGGAGAATGAAATAAAGGAAAAAGAAAAGGCTTTGATTTTGAACCCAGAGGATGTTAAGACCAAGGAGGCTATTAGATTGCTAAGAGGACAATTTGATAAATTAATGGCTGATCAAGTGGCGACCAATCTGCGGTTTGCTAGGCACAATACTTTTTGCAATGCTAATAAACCAGGCAGATGGTTAGCTTATAGATTGAGGAAAAAACAAAGGGCTTCTAATATAGATAAGATTGAGTATAAAGGAAGGGTTGTGTTTCAACAGAATCTTATTAAGGATGCTTTTGTGGATTTTTATTCGAAATTATATGCTAAAGAGGAAATTAATGAAAAAGATATTGATATATATTTGGAGAATGCTAGCATCCCGGCTCTTACACAAGTACAAAAAGAGGGGATTAACCAACTGATTACAGAAGAAGAAATTTTTACAGCAATTAAGGAACTGAAGGTGGACAAAGCACCAGGTACGGATGGCTTGACTGCGGCCTATTACAAAAATTTATAATTAGAGATGATAAAACCGTTAAAGGAACTGTTTCAGACAATCCAGAGGGGGGGAAAGGTGCCACCGTCTTGGAGAACAGCTTTTATTTCTTTGATTCCGAAGGAAGACCAAGATGCTACTCAAGTTAAAAACTATAGACCGATATCGCTTTTAAATACAGATTACAAGATATTTGCTAAGGTTTTGGCTAATAGACTGATGAGGGTTCTGCAACAGGTGATTCATGGGGATCAAACGGGGTTTATTAGTGGTAGGCAAATGAAAAGTAATGTGAGGCATATAGTTGATGTGTTAGAGTTTTTGGAAAGGAACAACCAGATCGCTGCGGTGCTAATTTTTTTAGATGCTGAAAAAGCTTTTGATCAATTGAATTGGAAATTCTTGTTGAAAGTTTTAGATAAAATGGATTTTGGGGAAATTTTTTTACAACCGATTAGGGCATTATATCAAAAACAAACTGCCCGAATTATAGTCAATAATAGTTTGACAGAGGCATGTAATATTGAGAAGGGCACAAGGCAAGGGTGTCCGTTATCGCCCTTGTTATTTGTGTTAACATTAGAGATATTATTGGTTAAAATTCGGAATTCGGAAAAAATTAAGGGGATACGAATTGGAGATCAGGACTATAGATTGAGAGCATTCGCAGATGATCTGGTTGTTACAGTGACCCAGCCAGAGAACTCTGTTGTGGACCTGATGGAGATAATAACACAATATGGGAAGGTTTCTGGATTTAAAGTTAATACACAGAAAACAAAAATTTTGGCTAGAAATATGACAGTTTCGCAAAAGGCTCTCTTAGAAGGATTAACTGGATTTGAGATTGTTAAAAGGGTTAAATATTTGGGGGTGATTTTGTCGCCCTCTAATACAAAGCTATATAAAATAATTATGAAAAACTATGGGGGAAAATTCAAAAAGAACTGGAGAGTTGGGAAAAGTTGCAATTGTCTTTGTTGGGACGGATTACAGCAGTAAAAATGAATGTCCTGCCTAAATTTTTATTTTTATTTCAAATGATACCGATTCTTAAGAAAGATTCTAATCTGGAGGAATGGCAGCGAGGTATCAATAAATTTGTGTGGGCAGGGAAAAAGCCACGAGTTAAACTTAAGATTATGCAGGATACTCGTGAGAGAGGTGGCCTTAAATTGCCTAATTTTAAATTATATTATGAAGCTGCTGCATTAGTAGGAATAAGTGATTGGATTAATTTGACGCAACCGAGGTTATTAAATCTTGAGGGCCATGATTTGTTGTTTGGCTGGCATGCATATTTGTTGTATGATAAGAAGGTAGACAACGTGTTTAGGGTGCATATTTTAAGACAGGCATTGTTGAGAGTTTGGAAGAAGTATAGACATAAGTTAAGTTGCAAGATACCATTGTGGGCAATTCCAAAACACGCAATAGAAAATATACATGCTGGCTTCAAACATGATGTGACTACGTACAAGGAGATTCTTAGCTTGGAAAGAAATGTTTGGTGTCTGAAGTCATATAGCCTCTTGCGAGAAGAGAAGGTTGTTCAAAATTGGTTTCAATATATTCAGTTACGGGCCAGGTGGAAAGAAGACCAGAAAAATGGATTTACAATCACTGATAAAAATTTGATAAAGCAAATTAATTTAATTTAATTTTAATTTAATAATATTTATATACCGCCCTTCTCCCTGAGGACTCAGGGCGGTTCACAGGGCAGAATAAAATACTACATACAAACGTTAAAACAAGATTAAATAATTGCCCATATTAAAACAGTTGGAATAAAATTCTAAAACAACAATTTAAAATTAAAACAAAAAATTAAAAAACCCCACCAATCCCCATCAGGCTAGGCCGGCTTGTACAAACAGAAACGTCTTGAGGTCGCGGCGAAAGGAGCGAAGATCGGGCGCCATCCGGAGCTCTACCGGTAGCTGGTTCCACAGCTCCGGAGCGCCCACAGAGAAGGATCTCCCCCTGGGGGCCACCAATCGACATTCCCTGATCGGTGGCACCCTGAGGAGGCCCTCTCTGTGGGAACGCACAGGGCGCAGGGAGCTTGATGCCGGCAGCAGATGTTCCCTAAGGTACTCCGGCCCCATGCCATGAAGGGCTTTAAACACTGTTACCAGTACCTTGAATCTCACCCGGAAGACAACTGGCAACCAATGCAGCTCACGGAGCAGCGGTGTAACGTGGGAGTATCGGGAGACTCCCAACACAACTCTCGCGGCTGCATTCTGTACCAGTTGGAGCTTCCGGGTGGTCCTCAAGGGCAGCCCCATGTAGAGAGCGTTGCAGTAGTCCAGACGAGAGGACACGAGCGCATGAGTGACCGTGCACAAATCATCCCGGCTAAGATAGGGCCGCAACTGGCGCACCAGGCGAACCTGGGCGAAGGCCCCCCTAGTCACAGCTCCTATATGGTCTTCCAAAGTGAGCCGTGAATCTAGGAGGACTCCCAAGTTGCGAGCCCTATCTACGGGGGGTAATAATTCACCCCCCATAGCCAGAGGTGGAACATCCGAATAAACCCGGGATGAAGGTATGCACAGCCACTCAGTCTTGTCGGGGTTGAGTTGGAGTCTGTTCCTCCCCATCCAGACCCGAACCGCCTCCAGGCACCGGGACATCACGTTGAGGGCATCACTGGGGTGGTTTGGGGTCGAAAGGAAAAGTTGGGTATCATCAGCGTACTGATGATACCCAACTCCAAAGCCACGAATGATCTCACCCAGCGGTTTCATGTAGATGTTGAACAGGAGAGGCGAGAGGACCGACCCCTGAGGAACTCCACAAATGAGAGACCTCGCGGTCGACCTCTGCCCTCCTGCCAACACCGACTGCGAACGTCCCCGGAGATAGGAGGAGAACCACTGTAAAACTGTGCCTCCCACTCCCAATCCCCTGAGACGCCGCAGCAAGATACCATGGTCGATGGTATCGAAAGCCGCCGAGAGGTCTAATAGGACTAGAACAGAGGAATATCCCCTGTCCCGAGCCCTCCAGAGATCATTCACCAGCGCGACCAATGCCGTCTCCGTGCTGTGCCCGGGCCTGAAACCCGATTGGTACGGGTCTAGATAATCCGCTTCATCCAGGACCAGAGGGAGCTGATGCGCCACCACACTCTCAACAACCTTCGCAAGGAAGCGAAGGTTGGAGACAGGACGAAAGTTGTTTAATACAGCTGGGTCCAAGGCAGGCTTCTTGAGGAGAGGCCTTACCACCGCCTCTTTCAAGACGGCGGGGAAGCTACCCTCACTCAAAGAAGCCGATATAACTGCCTGGAACCAGCTGCGTGTCCTCTCCCGGGCTGCATAAACCAGCCAGGAAGGGCACGGGTCCAATAAACACGTGGTGGTGCTCAGTCTCCCCATGATCCTGTCCACTTCCTCCGGAGTCACAGAATCAAACTCCTCCCAGGTGATATCGACAAGATCGCCAGTGTCCTGATCGTTAGAAATCAGGGACCTGCACATATCAAACGGATATATCTTGCATTGATAGAGATTGACTCAGAAACAGAGCTTGTTAAGGATTGTATGATAAAATGGGCTCAGAATATTTAAGAAGTTATCACAATGGACACGTGGGAAAAGATTTGGGTGAGGAACGTAAAATTTACTCAAGCTCAAAATCTAAGAGAGAACTTTTATAAAATGTTTTATAGATGGCATTTAGATCCTAAAAAGCTTGCAAGTATGTATCCGAATTATCAGCCTAAATGTTGGAGGTGCGGTGATGAAGATGCAACATATTTTCACATATGGTGGACATGTAAGAAGGTTAAGGCCTTTTGGATAAAAGTTTGGTGGAATATGCAGAAGATCTTTAAACAGAGGATAAAGTTTTGTCCGCAATTTTTTTTGTTGGGAATAATTGCAGACGCTACAGTTGTGGACACCAAATTGATGTTGAATTTAATTACGGCAGCAAGACTTTTGATAGGCCAATATTGGAAGAAAGAGGAACTGCCGACTATAGAAGAGTGGACTTTAAAGGTTTCTGACCTGGCAGAGATGGCGAAGATTTCGGCCTATTTGAAAGACCATTCGCAAGAACGCTATATTATGGAATGGAGGAAATGGATTGAGTTTATCCAGAACAAGTATAGGGTTAAGAAGTTTTATGTAGCATTTGAATAAGTCTTCTTTCGTTTTTCTTTTTTCTTTTCTTATTTTAGTTTCTTTTTATATATATTCAATATTACTAAGGCTTGTTTATCCTATATAAGCTAGAGAGTGATGGATTTTAGACTTTATAGTTGTTAGTATATGATTGTTTATGATTGTTTTTTTATATATATACCTTGCATTTAGCTCTGGGAAGTCGGGGGGGAGGGGGGGAGGGGGGGAGGTGGGGGGGAGGAGGGAGGGGGAAGGGGGGATTTTTAAAGGAAAATTGTATTTTAAAACTTTTCAATAAAAAAAAAAAGAAGGCCTTGTGGACTACGGGGAGGTGGACCAGCAATGGGAAGCTGACATCGCCGAAGTCACCAGACGGTTTGGGAAAATGGCGGCAAAACCAGCCCGAAGCGAAGGGCCTGAACCGAGCCGCCGATTCCAAAATACAACACCGCAACGACAAGCAACTACAGCCCAACGACAACTGAGCGACACAGCAACGAGACCGCGTGACAACGACAATAGATGCGGCAGCTGTGGGGGCAATCATCCCTGGGCAACTTGCAGGTTCCGTACGGCCCAATGCAGATTGTGTGGGAAGACCGGCCACATTCAGGCCATTTGCAGGGGTCGGGCACGCGACAATCGCTTACATGAAGTCGACGTTTGGGCCGAAGGTAAGGTAACCCCTTACTATAGTGGCAAAGAGACCCCTAGACCAAGGGCTAAGTTACCGAACCGCGGGGAGGTGGCGCGAGTCAATCACCATAGAAAGGAAAAATTTGACAATAGTGCGGGTGGAAAATTAAAAATTACAGTCCAATTGCAGGGAATTCCATGCAAAATGGAAATCGATTCTGGGGCCTCCGTGTCCGTAATCTCTGGAGAAACCCTTAAAATGATCGAACAGAAAAGTGGCAGAAAGATTCCCCTTATTGCAACAAAAATCCAATTGACCGACTTCCAAAAAAACCCCATAAAAATTAAAGGAAAAATTACTCTCAGTGTTAAGTATAAGGGGTTTAAAGGAGCATTAGATTTAATAGTTACAGAAGGCCAAAGACCTAGTCTGATAGGCCTTAACTGGTTCCCTGCCCTGGGAATTTGGATAGGGGGAATAAATTCAGTAATTAAAAACAAGACCCTCAAATCAGTCTGCGATGAATTCGCAGACGTATTTGATGGGTCTTTGGGTAAATATAAGGGGCCCCCAATTAATTTTAATCTAGACCCGTCGGTTAAACCCATCAGGCTTAAGGCCCGAAGGGTGCCTTTCGCCCTGAAGCAAAAAATCGAGGCCGAGCTCGATAAGCTTGTAGGCCAAGGCGTCCTAGAACCAGTCGAGGGTGGTTTGTGGGAAACGCCGATCGTCACACCCCTTAAACCTAACGGGGATGTGAGGATCTGCGCTGACTACAAAGCCACCCTGAACCTTGGAATGAAAAAACATGCTTACCCGGTCCCGACGGTGAAGCAGGTCCTCGCCACGATACAGGACGGCGCCATATTTGCCAAGTTAGACTTGGCGCAGGCGTATTTGCAATTAACTGTTTCTAAAGAGGCTGCTGAAGCTCAAACTATAGTTACCCACAAGGGGGCGTTCCGAGTCCACAGACTGCAATTTGGTATTGCAGCAGCTCCTG
Source organism: Vipera ursinii (assembly GCF_947247035.1). Lineage (NCBI taxonomy): Eukaryota > Metazoa > Chordata > Lepidosauria > Squamata > Viperidae > Vipera > Vipera ursinii. Next base: position 135,520,030 of record NC_139512.1, read on the forward strand.
GCATCTTCCAAGAAGTGATGGAGAGGACCTTAAAGGGCATACCTGGTGTATGCCCTTACTTTGATGATGTTCTTATAGCTGGAAGAAATGAAGAGATATTAGCTGAACGCCTGGAACAGGTACTGGGAAGGTTTAGGAGGGCTGGACTTAAATTAAAAAAGGAGAAATGCTGTATTGGGGTTAAATCTACTGAATTTTTAGGATTTAGGATAGATAAAAGTGGAATTCATCCTACCCCTGATAAAATCAAGGCAATTAAATTGGCACCAGAACCAAAAAACAAGGCTGAATTACAAGCCTTTCTAGGCTTGGTTAACTTTTACCACACGTTCGTGCCACACAAAGCTGCCATAGCAGAACCACTACATAGACTTTTAGATAAAAAAACCCCATGGCAGTGGCTTGATAAACATAGAGTCAGTTTCCAAACATTAAAAAATATTTTGTCGGGGGGGCGGAGCCAACTGTCAGAGCGGGCGGCTGTGTGAACGGAGCTCTCTCCACGCACAACCTCTCACCCAGTGTTCGCGGGGGCTTTTCGGAGCTTCAGGAGGTCCTGTAGGGACATCCGAAGTTGCAGGCAGCCCGGAGAACCTTCATGAGCGGCAGTTCGTGTTGAAGATCCGGAGAAAGTCTGATGCGAGCGAACCGGGGAGAAGGAGGCCAGTAATGGCCGACATGAAGATCTGACAGAGGGACGGAGCTAGCACGTAAGCAGCGGGACAACGGTAGAGCGGAGCTGACGGAGAGTGTATCCGAATATTAAATAGGAAGCGCTTGTGAAAGAGGTACTGGTTCGAAGTGGGAGCCTCACGGAGAGGGAATAAGCGGCGATAGAAGTCTTGAGGGAGGCGTTTGGCAAAAACAGCAAGGGAAAGAAAGCCGAAGACTATATGACTGTATTCTAGCTGGAGAAAAGCTACAACAAGTCAAAGTCTGAGCTTTGGAGCCTTAGAGACTGAACTCTGGATTGTCGGGCGTGGAAAGCGATCAGCTTGGTCTAGTCTGGTCTATCCTGGTAAATTTTGAATTTGTGAACTTTTGAAACTTTTGAAATTCTACTCTACTTGTCACGGGCGGCCATTTGATATAGCAATTTAGTAACTGGAGGTTTGTTTAGTGGGACACCTACTGGTCTTTGACAGCAGAGGAAGACGGAAAAGGTGCCAATTTCTGCGCCGGAAACGGGGGGGGGGGGAAAAAAGAAGAAGAACGTGACTTTGATTATATTCATACTATAGAATTTTATTATATAAATTGCTTAGTTGGTAATAAGTATCTGGTGGTAACTGTTTTATATATCTTTTGTCATAGAGTTAAAAGGTTTATATAAGACTCAGGGTATTATACATTGATAAAACGCTGTTAAAATTGGGGAAACATGACAAGTATCTCGGGAGCAACTAAGCCTAGCGCTGGCAAAAAGGCAGCAGCACAGGGACAGGGGATGTCCTCAAGTCCCTCCAATCAGAAATCTATAGAGGATATGCTGCAAAGGGAAAGATCTAACTCGAATTCCTTTAAAGATTTACATGCCCTTTTGCAAAACCTACACGAGGCAATGGCCAAAAACCACGAGGAGATGAAGAGAGAAATAGGCCAAATAAGAAACGACACTGGTGAATTAAAGGGGAAAATCCAAGCGATAGATGATAAATTTGAAGGGATTCAACAGCAATTAGTCAAAAATGAACAAAGACTTCAAGATATGGAAGCTAGAATGGAAAAAGAGGAAAAGAGAGTAGATGATTTAAATGAAACACTCCTTCAGGCTAATAAGGAATTAGAAACAACAGTCATTTTTCTGGAAGCAGAAAAGGCTGCTCATTATCTACGCTTCCAGAACGTTCAAGAAAAAAGAGGGGAAGATCTGTTGGTCATGATGGCATTACTGATGGCAAAGGCACTCGGTGTAGGGAAGGAGGAAATGCTGGCGGAAATTGATGAAACATACAGGGTCCAAACTAATTATGCGAGAAGGCACAACCTCCCAAAAGAAGTACATGTAAGGTTAGTTAAAAAATCAATTCGGGATGAGCTTCTGCATAGATCTAGAGAGGAACCATTAGAATTTCGGGGCCAACCAATCACCATCCTTAAACAGATACCTAAAAGGATGAGGGATCTGAGACGCGGCTATCAATTCTTAACATCCAAACTAATAAGAGAAAATGTAAACTTTAGATGGCTAACTCCAGAGGGTATTCTTGTTACGTGGCAGGATAGAAGGCATAGACTGGACACGATAGAGAAGGCAGAAGATTTTTACAAACGCCACTTCCATAGCCAAGAGGAAGTAGATTTAGAAGATCAAGATGGAAGGGAGGTAAGAGAAAGAGATACAATACGTGTGGCAATGGATGGGAAGATCTTAGCTACAGAGGATAGAAGGAACAAATCCGGTGAGTTAACAGAGAAACATGGAACTAGAGACAAGGAAGAGAGAGAGCCCCGAATCACGAGATCCACAAAAACCAGAAATAAGTAAGATGAAGGGAGGTGAGTGTAGTATTATGTCTGTGAATATTAATGGATTGAATTCGCCAGTGAAAAGGCGGAAATTTTTTAATAGGCTTATTCACCAACAATTGGATATCGTGGCAATACAAGAAGTCCATATAAAGGAACAACAAAAATATTTGTTAGTACAACCAAAAATAGGGAACCTATTCGTTTCCTTAGACCGACACAAGAAAAAGAGAGGAGTGGCACTATATGTAAACCCAAAATTGACTGCAAAACTAATTTATAACGATAAAGAGGGTAGAATACTGATAGTCGAGGTTATAATAAATCACAGGAAGGTCATGATGGTAGAGATATATGCCCCAAACCATAACCAAGAACAATTTTTCAAAACACTTCACAATAAGATATGTAGCATTGATTATGAGGAGATTTGTTTAATAGGAGATTTTAATGCTATCCTAGATATAAATTTGGATTATATGGGAAAGACGCTTAGGAAAAAGAAGAGAAGAACTCTACCGAGATCTTTTCTTAACTTGGCTGAGGAACTAAATATCCAAGATGTCTGGAGGGAAAAAAATCGTAAGGCTAGACAATATACATATTACTCCAACCGACATAACTCATGGTCTAGAATAGACATGGTGTGGATGACGAAAGAAATTAGTTCAGAAATAGATGAGGTACATATAGCGACAGGTACTTGGGCAGATCACAATCCTATTAAACTTATCTGGAAAGGTTCCAAAAAAATATCCAGATGGACGCTTCAAAGAGCAATTTTAAAAGAAGACGAATTCAAATCTAAGATGGAGAGAGAACTAAGTTTTTTCTTTAAGGAAAATAAAGCTATAGACACCTCAGTACAAAACAATTGGGATACAGCTAAGGCTGTGATGAGAGGGGTAGCGAGGGCATATATGGTATATAAAAATAAGGGGAAAAGACAACAACGGGAAAGATTAGAAGAGGAATATAAGAGCTTAGAAGTTACACTCCAACAAGATCCACAAAAAGAGAATATCAAGCAATCTATGGATCTGATTAAACACAAACTTAACATTCTAGACAAAGAGAAATTGGCACAACAATTGAGAAACACGAAACAAAATTTTTTTTGAAAATGCAAATAAACCGGGCTGGTGGCTCGCATACAAATTGGGAAAACAAAAGGGGAAAAACTGGATTCACGAACTACGAGATGAGGAAGGGAGAATATTTCACCAGGAGGAAAAAAAAAAAATTATAGCCCAGGAATTTTATGAACGTTTATATAAAGAAGATAGCCAGGCAAGTGTGGAGAAAATGGAGGAATATTTTCAAAGAGCCAAACTACCTAAGGTCACAGAAGATACCAGAAATATGTTAAACGAGGAAATTCGACTATCTGAGGTGATAAAAGCTATTAATGCACAAAAGAATAATAAAGCATCGGGACCCGACGGTCTTCCATCAGAGATTTATAAAGAATTACAAAATATCCTAGCTCAACCCCTAGTGGAGGTATTTAACGCAGTATTAGAAGGCGCAAGGACGCCTAAATCTTGGCTAGAGGCAAACATAACCCTTATTCCGAAAGATAACACAGACCATACATTAATCCAAAATTACAGACCCATATCACTTCTTAACTCGGACTACAAGATATTTACATCAATTATAGCGGAACGATTGAAACGATTTCTGAATGATTTCATACACGCAGATCAAAATGGTTTTCTCGCTAAGAGACACACTAAGCACAACATTAGAATAATATTAGATACATTGGAGTACTATGAATTACATAGCGAACAACAGATGGCATTACTTTTCTTAGACGCCCAAAAGGCATTTGACAATGTTAAATGGTCTTTTTTGTGCCAACAGCTTAGCTTTATGAATATGGGTGAAAAATTTATAAATATAATTAGGGCAATTTATGACAATCAGGAAGCAAAAATAATTATTAATGGGGAAGCATCTAGCAAGTTTCAAATTCAAAAGGGAACACGGCAAGGCTGCCCCTTATCACCGTTGCTGTTTATATTGACTCTTGAAGTATTAACGAGAACTATAAGAAACGACCCAAAGATAAAAGGATTAACCATTAAAAAGGAAACCTTTAAATTGCAAGCTTTCGCGGACGATCTAGTTTTTATTATGGAGGATCCATGTCAGACGGGACCAAAGCTATTGGAAGAATTATCTAAATATGGTGAGGTTGCCGGACTGCGAATAAATAGAAATAAGACCAAGATGATTGTTAAAAATATGACCAATAAACAAAAAGGTAATCTGGCCGAAATCACGGATATAGAAATAGTCAAGAAAATAAAATATTTAGGGATTAACATTACGGCTAGATGCACTTCACTCAAAAAGGATAATTATGATAGTGTAGTGAATCAAATAAAAGGTGACCTGGAAAGATGGGGAAACCTAAAACTCTCATTATTGGGAAGAATCGCTGTCATTAAGATGAATATTCTGCCTAAAATCCTGTTTCTGTTTCAGAATATCCCAATTCAACTCGACTCTAAATTTTTTCGAAATTTGGATAAATTATCACTAAATTTTATTTGGCAGGGGAAAAAACCAAGAATTAAATTGAAATATTTACAAGACACGAAGGAAAATGGGGGTTTTGGATTGCCAGACTGGGAATTATATTACCACGCCGCGGCCCTGAGCTGGATTAGAGAATGGGTAATCTTGAGAAATAGAAGACTATTAACTTTAGAGGGTCACGATTTGCAATATGGCTGGCATGCTTTCCTATGGACGGAGAAACAAGGTCTTTTCTCGCATTTTCAAAGACACCGGATCAGGCAAGCGCTACTCAATACTTGGAAAAAAATTAGATCTCACAATTACACCAAAATACCGGTCTGGCTATCCACCCTTGAAGCGATAGTTTACCCAAATCTGTTTGATTTGGGTAACATAATCTCATACAAGGATATTCTGAATGAGGAGGGGGAATTGAAACTTAGGAATGAACTAGAATTACAAGGTATAAAACTCGATTGGTGGGCCTACTTACAAATCCAATCGAGATTTAGGAAGGATAAAAATGAATGGGGGATATACACCTCTGAAACAGCATTGGACAAAATATTATTGGGACCGGACTCTAAACAAATAAGGAATTTTTATAAATTACTTTTGGGATATAAGCTGTTTGAAGAGCAAGTGAAAGACCCCATGTTGATCTGGGCTAACAATTTAGGACATAACATCGACCTAGATACTTGGCAAACAATTTGGGATAGGAATAAAAGGATAACACTGGCCTCATCGTATAAAGAAAATTTATTTAAAATGTTTTACCGATGGCATCTTCCCCCAGCCCGCTTAGCAAAAATGTACACAACAGTATCTCCCAAATGTTGGAAGTGTTCTGAAGAGATAGGCACATACTTCCACACGTGGTGGTCTTGCAGTAAAACACAAAAATTTTGGAGAATGATTTGGATTTGGCTGAAAGAAATATTGAAACAAGATCTGGAGTTTAGTCCAGAACTTTTCTTGTTGGGAATCACGAAAGAGAAATATCCTAAAGATGTGCTATACTTAACGATCCATATTATCACAGCAGCTAGAATATCATTTGCGCAAAAATGGAAAAAGAATGAGATCCCAGGACAAAAAGAGGTTATTAGGAAAATTTGGGATTGCGCTGAAATGGACAGATTAACTTTGGAATTAAAGAATAAAGATCAATCAGACTATTATAGAATTTGGAACAAATTGTATCTTTGGATGGATAAAAAGAAAGGTCTCTATTAGGTTTTACAGACTAGCTCACTGTTTTAAATATTGTGGTATTTCACCGATTTGTAATCTAAGTGTATTTAAGTGTATTTTTGATGTACATATATACATGTATATATATATATATTTAAACATTGTAGACAAAAAGGTTTGTCAGCTCGCTGGTACTGTGTCCAATGTTTTTAAATAATAAATTTAATAAAAAATTTAAAAAAAAAAATATTTTGTCTAGCCAATCCACAGTAACCCATTTTATTGAGAATAAACCAATTTATTTAGCTTGCGATGCTTCACCTTATGGTGTGGGGGCTGTTATCAGCCACTTGGATAGTCAGGGAATCCAAAAGCCAATTGCATATTATTCCAGGACGCTTACGAAAGCAGAGCGGAATTATGCACAGATTGATAGGGAAGCATTAGCAATTGTGGCAGGAGTAAAAAAGTTCCATGATTACCTTTATGGTAGGAACTTTACCATACTCACTGACCACAAACCATTATTGGGACTGTTTACCACCGATAAACAGACACCCCAAATAATGTCTCCCAGAATGCTGAGGTGGTCAATTTTCCTCTCAGCATATTCATTTTCACTTCAACATAGACCAGGTAAGGAAATGGGACATGCAGATGCCCTTAGCAGACTGCCCTTAAACATCAGTGAGGAGGACCCTGCTCCTGTGGGACAAATGATGTCTTTACAGGACATTCCTGAATGCCCTTTAACTGCTAAAGATATAGCTGAAGCTACCAAAAAAGACCATACCCTTAAGAGAATCATGGCCTGGGTCCTTAGTGGGTGGCCAAGCGCTAACCCGGATGCAAAGTACATTCCATATTTTAGAAGGAAGGATGAACTATCATCCCATTTGGGATGTATTTTGTGGGGCAACCGTGTTGTCATTCCTGAAATCCACAGACCTACAATTTTATTGGAATTACATGAGGGTCACCCGGGAATAGTACGTATGAAGGCTTTAGCTAGAAGTCACTTATGGTGGCCAGGACTTGACAAGGACATTGAAGAATGTGTTTCTGGATGTTATTTATGTCAACGATCCAGACCGGAGCTGCCTCACACACACACTCATAAATGGGAATTGGCCAGGAATCCTTGGTCTAGAATTCATATTGATTTTGCTGGACCTTTCCAGGGGTTAACCTTCCTAGTAGTGGTGGACAGTTTCTCTAGGTGGCTAGAGGTAGTACCTGTCAGTTCTATGACTACGTGTAGAACAATACAGGTCTTAAGGGGCCTCTTTGCCACTCATGGGTTACCTGATGTAATTGTGTCTGATAATGGGCCCCAATTCACCTCTGTTGAATTCCAGGATTTCCTCAGGGCCAACTCGATTAGGCATGCAACATCAGCACCCTTCCACCCGTCCACCAACGGCTTGGCTGAACGCAACGTGAGGACCACCAAAGACGCATTAAAACGTATCATCCGCGGTGATTGGCACCAAAGACTGGCAGACTTTTTGCTGACCCAACATACAACCCCTTGCACGGCTACCGGAAAGAGCCCAGCAGAAATGAGGTGGGGAAAAAGGCTAACCACCAAACTGGACAGGCTACATCCGGACAGACTACCCTCAAGCGCTGAACTGGACATTCCAAACAGATCATTCAAAATCGGAGATTTAGTCTGGGCCAGAAATTATGCACAAGGAGACAAATGGATTCCAGGGGTGGTCACTGACATATTGGGGCCCTTGTCTTACACCATTGAGGGGGAAGGGAATAGGGTAAGCAAAAGACACATAAATCAGCTAAGGAAGAGATTTATGGGTAGCATGCCAGTAGATGGTGATCAAAGTGTACACGGGGGGAATATCACATCATGGCTTTATCATAACAACCTGCCAGTTAGTGGAGAAGCAGAAAACCAAAATCAAACCAGAGAATCCACTGCTAACCCACAACATGGTCAAATTGACTGGGAGCAGTCCCCCTTGAGCAGGCCCGCATTAGCTGAGCATCAATATCAAGCACAACAACAATCACCAATTGTCAGTAGAGTAGCATCTGAGCCAGCAATCCTAGAGTCCAGACCATCAAATGTAAGTCAGCCAAGCAGACAATCTAAGAGCAATGACCTCGGTAATCAACCCAATAGATATCCATCAAGGGTCCATAGGCCACCCAAATACTTAAGAGACTATGTCAATAAATAACAACAACTGGGGGGTAAGGGGTGTTATGTCAGTAGATAGTTGCAAACATGTAAATAGCAGGTTGCAAAGAAGGTTCTTTAAAGTGGGAGATTCTGGTGCAATTATTGGTTACACTTGTAAAAGCGGGAAAATAGAGACTTGTGATTGGATACAGTTAAATCAGCTCCAGTATAAAAGCCTGTAACATTTGACAGTTGACAGTTGACATTTGTGTATTGAATAAACTCTTTTCGTTGCTAACCTCTCTGAGTCATAGTCTACCTGAACCAAACAGTGACAACAAACCCACCATCTTGTTATACCATGTGAGCTAATTGCACAACACACCAGCCTCGCAAATCAATCATACATAAAATTATAAAATTATTTCCTGTTCAAGAGCCTGACAGCCCATGGATAGAAGCTGTTCTTCAGCCTGTTGGTACAGCTGGCTATACTCCTATATCTCCTACCTGATGGTAGGAGAGAAAAGAGGTACCGACCAGGGTGTGAGTCATCCCTGAGAATTTTTCTCACTCTTCCAAGGCAGCGAGCCCTGGCGATGTTATCCAGTGGTGTCAGGGGACAGCCCACAATGTTTTGTGCTGTGCTCACCACCCTCTGTAATACTTTCCTATCCTCGGCTGTCAGGCCAGCATACCAAACCACAATACAGTGCGAAAGGACACTCTCTATAGTAGACCGGTAAAAGAAGGTCATTAGCCATTGTTCTACCCTGTTCTTCCACAAGATCCTGAAGAACTGGAGTCTCTTCAGGGGGGTGGATAAAACAGACCTGACCCTAACTGAATCATAACCCAAAACTGCTATTGTCAGGACCCTGTTTCTGTAGTGGTCAGTTAGATGCCTATGGAGGGCCCACCAGCACGGTATGTGGAAGGCATGAAGACCACAAAGCAGGAACTCGGGGTTTTAGATGAAACGGAACTAAAGTGCTTTCCAATCTCTAGATCATGAAGCAAATGGCCGCATTTATGTTGACTAGGTGAGAGAAAAGTAATGAATAAGGTTTATTATTGAGTACTGTGAAAGACAGGTTGTCTGTGTGTATATGGTTTCATTTTGTCTGCAGATTTAATCATATTGTCACTTAAGCTCTTACTGTAAATTCCTGAATTCAGACAGTTAAATGACTTGAGAGCCAAAATTTATTGCAGTAGCTAGGAGTTTATATCAAGAGACATAGTGACTCTGCCACTGGTGATAATACAGTATTTATTTCAAAGAAAAACTAATTCCCCCAACCCCTGAATATTTTTTCACTAAAATAGGCAAATTGTCTTCAGTCTGCTATGGTTTTGGAAGAAGCCAGTTCTTATTAGACTGGGGGTTTTGTTTACTCCAATATTCCTTTTGGGCTGTGAGTCATCTTAAATTCATCTTTCATTTAAGTGAAGTGGTGGTTATACCATCTCATACCACATAAAATTTTATTCACCTGTGCCACAGATTGGTAAAAGAATAAGTTCCAGATATATTTCAACATCTGCCTATATTTAATATTCTGCAACTCAGAGAGATATTTACTCACTTCCAATTCATACATGTGGCTGTTTGAGATTAATAGCATCCAGCATGAAACTACTACTGTTTGTAGTAGTAAGGCTGATTACATTTTTAATTTAATACAGCTCACTCTTCTTTTGATAATAGGTTTGCTTTGTACTGTCTACTCCTTATACGCAGAAGTGCTTAATAGATTTGGCTTTGTTGTTCTGCATACACTTTGGATTTTTATTAGCAATGCAGACCAGATAAAATATGCTTGATAAAGTAACCTGGGACGATGGATGTCCCTGAAACAGCAAATCTGCACATTGTTCTCCAGATTATCCCTAGCTACAAATAAGGGTATTATTAGCATTAAAAGTTTTAGGCCAGTGGTGGGATTCAGCTGGTTTGCACCACTTCGGCAGAACCAGTAACTAATTTTTTGTTGCCCAGGCCCAGAATGGACTTCTGGAAGCGGCATCCACACAGAGAACCGGTTGTTCACATATTTGAATCCCACCACTGTTTTAGGCCATTGTTTAGGTCAAAACCTTCTCAAAGTGGCTTACATTAAAACTTTTTTTTTAAAAAAATCCAGTATTATAGAATAAAAGTTATCATAGCATTTAGACTGCTTGCAGATAATACTACTCATGTTTCTTAGGGGCAAAAAAGAATCTTAGTTTTTCAGTTATATTGATTCCAAAGTAAATGTGTTTATGATTGCTGGTTTAGACTACGCTCCTTAACACAAGTTAAGATCTATTGACATGAATTAATTTACTTTCAATGAACATGCAGGAATTATAGTATTAATGGGATTTTTTAATCATTAATTTTTTAATCATTCCAGAATATCACAGGGAGGTCACAGGAACAGGAAAAAGTCAAAACATCCCAAATCCTGTTCCAGCCTCTAACCAGCATCAACCAGCATCAAGTACAAACCCATCTTGAGCAGTAACGCAGCAGAGATAATCAAACACGCTGAACCCATCCCTAGGGCAACAGGAACTCAGTCATAGATGTTAAATGTTCAGCTTCAAGCAGTCAAATCTCCATCATCGTTTGGGGGAAAGAAGGCGTCAAAAAGCCTCCCCCATAACTTCCACACCAGAACTGCACCCATCAGCAAACTCTGAGAAAAGATGGTCCGTGGCCATTTATAAGCCGAAAAGCCAGAGTAGCAGTCTGTTAGCAGTTATGGATGCTTTATATCAAATGGGATCCATTCTATGACTGCCTTGGTCCACCTGCCATCAATCCTTCCTGCTAAGTGACCAGCCCATTTCCATTTCAATTCTTTTACAACAACAACAACAATAATAATAATAAAAAATAAAGTTGGAAGGTACCTTGGAGGTCATCTAGTCCAACCACCTGCTCAGGCAGGAAACCCTATACCATTTCAGACAAATGGCTGTCCAGTTTCCTCTTTAAAACTTCCAGTGTTGGAGCATTCACCACTTCTGGAGGCAGGTTGTTCCACTGGTTAATTGTTCTAACTGTCAGGAAGTTTCTCCTTAGTTCTAGGTTGCTTCTCTCCTTGACTAGTTTCCATTCACTGCTTCTTGTCCTGCCTTCAGGTGCTTTGGAGAATAGCTTGACTCCCTCTTCTTTGTGGCAGCCCCTGAGATATTGGAACACTGCTATCATGTCACCCCTCACCCTTCTCTTCGTTAAACTAGACATACCCAATTCCAGCAGCTGTTCCCTATATGTTTTAGCCTCCAGTCCCCCAATCATCTTTGTTGCTCTTCTCTGTACTCTTTCTAGAGTCTCAATGATATCGTATACTTTTGTTTGTTCTCTAATCCATGTGCAGGTCTTTCTATCCTGTCTTGTAATGCCAAGCATGTATCTTTCCATTACTTTTTGCGCCACTTGAAGCTTTTGCATCAATTGTGAGGTTAGTGTGCATGTTTCCCCGGCATATATTGGAGCAGGTAGCACACATGTAACATACAGACCTATAACTGTCTGCAATACTAGATGCCCTTTTTACAGTTGTGTTATGTTCAGAACTGACATGGACACTGGCAAAGAGATGGACACTATTTAATGAGATAGTGTAAATTTCATCCAGCTACAGAGTTGTAGCTCTTTTGTTTTAATTTAATATGGTTCATGGGCTGGGATATTATACCTTGTATTATTTGATAAAAGGACTCTTAGATTATGTATATCCTCTGCGTGATCAGGAACCTTGCATTGCCACCCACCCTTCATTTTGAACAATGAAAGGGCTACCTGATGAAATTAATCTGAGACTGCATAAGAGCAGGACTGCAGAATAATGCACAAGCAATCTAAAAAGGGCCAGAGCAAGGCAGGACTCTTTGTGATGCTAATCCTCTATGATTACAGCAATCCATAATAGTTATTTAAATGTAGTTTGGGATCAGATCTGTCTGAGATGTTCTTAATTAGATATCGAAAAGGAGGAGCTTCCAGAGGTAAGCAAGAATAGCTGAATATATTAGCTAGGGTATTACATTTTAAGGCATATTTTTTATAATATTCTGGCAAATAGAACTGCAGGATATTAAATAAATGAATGGAGAAATTATTTCTCTTGCTAAACCGGGCAATCGTCTGATTGGTTAATGAAAATAAATTTTGCAATAATGTATTTTACTTTTTTTAAAAAAATCCTGTGACCAGGAGTCTTGCATAGTTTCTACTATGTGACATAAATACTTAGAGACGGATGAAAAACCTCCAAGATAGACTTATTTTAAGTGCAGGAGAAAATGCAACACTCAAATGAACATCTGCTGCCAGTCTGCCTTGAAGGAATTAAAGTCTCCTGTTCAATGCCAGCCACGAGGCTCTGCCCCCAATAGATTCATCTTGGTATAGAAGGGCGCAGCCTGCATATAGGCATCACCATCTGTCAGAGGTATGGCCTGCGCCTGACTTGTGAAGTCAGAACTTTCTGCACATTAAACATTTCACTAAACAAATTCTAACATTCTTCACCTTGATTTATAACTGAAAGCTTCAGCTAGTAATCTTGGCTAATTTAAACCATTCGGCAATCAGAAGCTCCATATAAATAATGGTTTTACAGTTGTTTAAAATAATAATTTCAAAGCATGAAAAATAGTTTCTAGTCTTGCTTAATCAATATAACATTTTAAACAGAGCAGAACAGGGTCAGCCAGCACAAGTGTGTTTGCTTTAACAGAGGAAATTCCAGATTACAGCTATATAATTCATGGAACCATATTTCATGGGAATAGCATCCGTCAATTAGCACATTCCAATATATGAAAAATGCTTTAGCTGGCTAATATATTTGATTTTTTTTCACCCTTTTAGTGAAATAGGGACAGCATTTTTTTTGAAAACGTAGGTCAGTTACTGTATAGTAAAATGTAACTAACAAAGTTGCTTAAAAGAAATTCAGTTTTCTGTGCAGGGAGTCCTCAACTTACAACAGCTTGTTTAGTAGTCATCCCATGTTACAACGGAACTGAAAAAAGTGAGCGATGATTGTTTTTCACACTTACAACTATTCCAGCAGCATCCCCATGGTTACGTGATCCAAATTCAGATGCTTGGCAACTGACTCATATTTATGACAGTTGCCATGTGCCATGGCCATGCGTTCACCTTTTGAGAACCTCTGACAAGCAAAGTCAATGGAGAAGCCAGATTCAGTTAACAACCATGTTAGTAACTCAACAACTGCAGTGATTCACTCAACAATGGTGGCAAGAAAGGCCCTAAAATGGGGCAAAACTCACTTAACAAATGTCCCATTTAGCAACAGAAATTTTGGACTCAATTGTGGTTGTGAATTGAGGATTAGCTGTATGTATTTAGGTATAAAAATTCCCTCTCACCCTTATGGGGGGTGAGGTTCATATCTTCCTCAATCTCAGGTCTTCTACCAGTTCCTCTACCAAGTCTGAGGTTCAGCCCAGGGTCTTAGCTGTTCCTAGCACTGTACTTTTCTGGGCAGAGAGCTCTGAGATTGTTCCTGGGCTCTGTTAAAGCCATTCTCCCAGCTTAGAAGTTACAGCCCCCAGGGCTCCTACCACCTTTGGCGCCATTTTGGCCTTTGCTTTGGCCTCTCCGGTTCCTCCATCACGCCCTGGTGCTTCTCCAGCTTCTCATACTCTTTCTTCCTGATGTTGTTGTCACTTGCCCTCCCCATACCTATCATTATCCTTGTCTACTATCTGGTTGTAGTACTTTAGCAGGTGTGTGTGTGTGTGTGTGTGTGTGTGTGTGTGTGTCACCTGAGCCTGATATTGTGGGCTGAAAGGCCCAAAGATTTTCATGCCTAGGTGGATGACCTGATGTCTAGCCTGGTGTCTTAACCACTAGACCATAAATGCCTATAAATTTTATCTGTATCTAGGAATAAATAAGATTAGATAACAAGACTATTTCTTATGTTTGAGAATGGGAGGATGTAAATTATCAGCCGTAAATCCCCCCTCCATCATGAGGATATTAATGTAATAGCTGGCTTCTCTATATGACCTGGAGACTACATGAAATGACTGATAATGAAACAGAATCATAAACTACTGTACATAACTTTGCATGAGTAGTCACTTATTTGGGTCTCCAATTTATATATCTTGCCATATTTAAGTCAGAAAATACCTTAGAGAATTTTCTTCCACTTATGTGGTAAGAAGAAAGCTTGACTAGTTCTATTTCTCACTAGTTCTATTTAAATGTTTAGTAGATTGTGGGAATGTTGTGGATGTAGTTTGTTTTGGTTCCAGAAAAGCTTTTCACAGAGACCCTGTTTAGTCCCCAAAGCTTATCACAACTTGTTGAAATACAATTTTTTGTATTATACTTAGTAAAGTATTCATTGTGTAATTCTTGAGATATGGTTTCTTGACCAGTACTTCCTACACTCGTACCACTATGGCAATATTATGACTCACTCTGTTATCATATGTGAATTAAAGCTAAGTATTTATTTGTTTATTAAATTTTTGTGCCGCCCATCTCCCCTACAAGGTGACTCTTTTGTGCTTATAGAAAGGAAAACGAGTCCCTGCAGATTTTACTCTGCTAGTCGTTGCCAACTATAGGGGGTGGTGTTCATGTCCATTTCAAGGCCATTGAGCCAATGCTGTCTGAAGACATTTCTGTGGTCCTGTGGCAAGCATGACATCACCAAGTGCTGTTACCTTCCCATGAAAGTGGTACCTATTTATCTATTTGCATTTGCATGCTTTTGAACTGCGAGATTCGGCAGGAGCTGGGATGAGGACGGGAGCTCACACACTCATGTGACACTTGGGTCTTGAATCTGGGCTGCTAGCTTTCCAGCCAACAAGCACAGCATCTTAACCACTGAGCTGTGATGAGACTGCCCCTTTTGCGCCTGCAATGATCTGTTATTCAAATAGAGAAGTTTGAGTCCATCCTGAAGTATAAATCATCCATGGTACAAAAATCCTTGGCAAGGGAGAATAAGATGTATGCATAGCTCTACACACTAGTTTCACATTCTTTCTAACAGTTATATCTGTTTTTTAATCAGTTTGAGATCACTTCTCTCCTTCCGGTGTGTTTAAAATATAAATTCATCTATTACCATTTTTCTCATTCATCTTCTACTGAAGAAGCATTCCGACAGTTTGTGCACTGCCAAACAGTACTAAACATACCATCCCTCCCAAATATAGGCAAATGTTGATTTATACGACAGGAAATCTATATTTGCGTGGAGACCAAGAACAAGTTTTAATCGAAATGTAACGTGTGCAAACAAATGCTTTAAACTTAATGTAAACCGCTTTAAGCTTGATTGTAAAAAAATTGATTTTTGTTAAAGAGTTGTCAAAGTCTAAAATACTTTACACAGTTTAGCTGCCTTAGCTACTAATTTTCACCATTTTAATTCTAACTTAACTTCTGTGGACCTCATCCCATATTTAAGAGGTTCCTAAGGGGGTGTGCATAAGTGCATTAATGTGCCTATCATCCCTGTCACATTTTAATTATTTCATTTGGTTTGTTTGAATTTGTAATTTTTGTTTGACAAATAAATAAATAAATTCTGAATGAGGAACTACAACCAACTGGTTTTAGCCGGCCTCACTCAGTCTGGATGAAATTGAACAGAATTAGGCATTATAGCAATAGCAATTGCACTTCGACTCACAGTGCTTTACAGCCCTCTCTAAGCAATCTACAGAGTCAGCATATGGTCCCCAACAATCTGGGTCCTCATTTTACCAATCTCGGAAAGATGGAAGGCATAGCCAACCTTGAGCAAGGGAGAATCAAACTGCTGGCAGTCAGCAGAGTCAGCCTGCAATGCTGCATTCTAACCACTGCATCACCACAGCTCCTAATGCTAGTGGAAGAAGTGGCTCTGCCCTGTATCAATGTGGTTTGAAAGACTCCTCTTGCTGAGATTGTGTTGCCAATATGCAAACTATTAAACCTATTGTGCCCGACTGCTCACAATGCACATTTTCTGGTTCCTTTGAAGATCTGCATGAAACAATGCCAGCTCACCTAGATCATGGCTTTTCAAACGGTGGTACGCGTACCACTGGTGGTACGTGAGCACCTGGCTGGTGGTACATGGCGTCGCCTTCCTCCCCCCCACCTCCCCCTGCCTCCTCCTCCCCCCTGCGCTCTGCTCCTTCTCAGCTCACTTGCTGCCAGAAAGCATGCTGCTTGGCAGCGGCCTGCAGGAACCCTACAGAGGGCGCACACAGGCGCAGAGCAAGACCCCGCCCTCCCCAGGGACTTGTTGTGGAGCAATCAGATTGACTTCTGATCGGCGCTTCTTCAGGGCACACATGGCCAGAAAGGCATGTTGGAGTCCCAGGTACCTGTAAGGCAATCAGCCTGCTCTTCCTCCATCGCCCGCCAGCCCTGAGAGAGCCCCGTGCGAGAGCCTCGCCAGCCGCCGAACCCTGCCTTTTGAGCAGGGGCAGCCTTGCCCTGCTTGCCCTTGACTGCCTCTACGGGTGCCGCTCTAGCGCAGAGAGGGTGAGGCCGGTCCCTGTTCGGCCTGCCAGCCCCAGGAGAGCCCCGCACGAGCGCCTCGCCAGCCGCCAAACCCTGCCTTTCAAGCAGGAGTGGCTGTCAAGCCCTGGGCTCGACAATCAACTGTGTTGGGGGGAGGGGGGAATCCATGCAGCAACCCATCTACCTGGCCTGCCATCCGCTCATTGCTCTGCTGATCAGCTGGGAGGCTGAGACTCTGGATCTGAGCCGCCAACAGAGCACAGCGCAGGGAAGACAGGCCAAAGCTCGTCCCGGAGCCTCCCGCTGCTGGAAGCCTGCTTGCAAAAAGTGGGATGGGCAGTGGCAGCTGCTCACAGCACTGGCCAAGAGCAAGCAGGGCAAGGCCGCTATCAAGCCCTGGACTCGACAATCAACTGGGTCGGGTGGGGGGAATCCATGCAGCAACCCGGCTACCTGGCCTGCCAGCTGCTCATTGCTCTGCCAATCAGCTGGGAGGCTGAGACTCTGGAGTTGAGCCGCTGACAGAGCACAGCGCAGGGAAGATGCACCAAAGCCAGCCGCTCATTGCTCTGCCCATCAGCTGGTTTGCTGCGCGATTCCCCTCACCCACCCAGTTGATTGTCAAGCCCGGGGCTTGATAGCAGCCTTGCCCTGCTTGCTCTTGGCTGGTGTCGTGAGCAGCTGCTGCCACCAGCCCCACTTTTTGCAAGCAGGCTTCCAGCAACGGGAGGCTCTGGGACGAGCTTTGGCAAGTTTTCCCTGTGCTACACTCTTTAGCAGCTCAAATCTGGAGTCTTAGCCTCCCAGCTGATCGGCAGAGCAACGAGTGGCTGGCACAGATTCTCCACCCCACCCGGTTGATTGTCGAGCCTGGGGCTTGATAGCGGCCTTGGCCCATGCCGTGAGCAGCCACTGCCGCCCACCCCGCTTTTTGCAAACCCTGTTATGCTGCCGCCGCAGGCTTTCAACAACAGGAGGCTCTGGGACAAGCTTTGGCACGTCTTCCCTGTGCTGCGCTCTGTCTGCAGGGGCCGCCTTGGGAAAGGTGGAAGCGCAGCTGTGGTCTGGGACAGTCAACCGCTCTGAGCCCTGTTTGACCGGCTTTGTGTCTCCATCCCCCAAGAGCAGCTGGTTGTGATTTGCTGCCATGCACTTCCCCAAGTGTGCTTCAGCCTCGGATCTCCCCCCACCCGAGACTCCAGATGCGTCTTCAGAAGGCAGCGGGGTGAAGGGCTCTTTGGAGTGTCTTCAATCCATCCCGTGTGAAGGGCACCTTCCTGCCCCGTGGTCCACGGCAGCATTGTTGGCATGCATGGATCGACTGTGAGCGAATGCGAGGTGTTTCTGTTGCTAGAATAAAGCTTATTAAATGAGCTGGCAACCTCTGAGTATCATTGATAGATCTTCCCCAACTTTCCTCGGGTGCTTCATAAAGAGTTAAGTGGGCATCAGGTTTCTTGATAAAAATGAAGAAGGAAGGAAGGAAGGAAGGAAGGAAGGAAGGAAGGAAGGAAGGAAGGAAGGAAGGAAGGAAGGAAGGAAGGAAGGAAGGAAGGGACAATGGGAGGGAGGGAAGGAGGAAAGGACAAAGAGGGAGGGAAGGAAGGAAGGGAGGGAGGAAAGAAGGAAGGGACAATGGGAGAGAGGGAGAGAAGACAGAGGGAAAGAAAGAGGGAGAGAAAGAGAGAGAGAAAGAGGGGGAAAGAGAGAAATAGAGAGAGAGAGGGAGAGATGGAGAGAGAAAGAAAGGGAGGGAGAGAGAGAAAAAGAGAGAGGGAGAGAAAGAGAGAGAAATAGAGGGAGAGAAAGAGGGAGAAGGAGAAGGAGAGAGAGAGATAAAGAGGGAGAGAGGAGGAGAGAGAAAAAAGGGAGAGAGGGAGAGAGAGAAAGAGAGAGGGGGAGAGAGAGAGGGAGAGAAATAGAGGGAGAGAGAGAGATTAAATTAGTAACATGATGGTTAAGTGAATCTGGTTTCCCCACTAACTTTGCTTGTCACAAGGTTGCAAAAGGCGATCACATGACCCTGGAACAATGTGACCATCATAAATATGAATCGGTTGCCAAGCATCTGAATGTAAATCACATGACCCTGGGGATGCTGCAACGGTCATAGGTGTGAAAAATGGTCATAAGTCACTTTTTTCAGTGCTGTCGTAACTTTGAACAGTCACTAAGTGAATTGTTGTAAGTCGAGGACTACCTGTGCTTCATTTTTTTTTCTTTTTTTTGGGGGGGGGGTCAAGTTTTTGACACCTTGCTGGGTGACTGGTGGTACTCGGACATTGCCTTATCCTAAAAGTGGTACAATGGGTGAAAAGGTTGAAAAACCCTGACCTAGATAACTGAATTGGACATCCAATTATGAGACCACTGTCATACCCCCACAGTAGTTTGGTATATAATTATGTGGATTGTATGTGTTTGTTTACTACTCTTTTATTGTGTTCTCATTATATGCTAAATAAATAACTATCGCTATCTAGGGGCAGCAACACTAATGCCAACATAGATTTTCTTCCAGCTAGAAAGCTATTCTTAACAGACCTATAAGATAACAAGCTGGATCAAAAATATCACAAGTAACTCGCTCAAATGTATCGATAGTCAACCTTTAGATTTGCTCTGTACACTTTGCTTTTATTTTATTTTTTTGCTGTGGAAACCAAGGTTTGGGAATGATTGTAATATGTTACTTTCTTCTGTCAGTTTGATGGATGGGAGATTTCCAGTGATGAAGAAGCCAGATCTTAGGAATGTGGACTTACGATCCAAAACACTGGATTTCAGCAACAAATTATCCCCACAGGGAAATGTGACAAAAATTAGAGTTATAGGAGTATGGGAAATTGAATCTTGCAGTATAAGCTGGTAGTCCATTTTGCCAGGTCCAGTGTAATTTATTATTTGCCCCTAGAGTTAAGAGCTGCAGGATTCATTCCAATACATTTCTCTGTATTCCTCAGTAAAGGAAGCCTGCAAAAAAACAGAACATAAGTTTTCCTTAGCTGGATTATACTGTCCTCTTTTTGTGTAAATGTCATCTGATTTTTTTTTTTACAACATGAGAATTGTTTTTTAATGGCTTTGGCTGTTGGTTTTATCTTTCATGAGGGAAATAAAACAAGAACGATGATAAATTGTGTAATAATTGTTCTTGCAGAGATCCACAGGCTGAATAGAATAAACGTCTTTAGATGGGAAAATGGAGTTATGGATTAATGGGCAAAACGGGGTCTTTTGTGTTATTGTTGTTTGAAGGAGATTTTCTCTAATGCTAATGTTGGCTTCTCTCTTCAAATCTAGCTAGCAAAGTGGGGAAACATTTGCACCAGGACCATTTTTAATACAATTAAATCTTAAAAATGGCCCACTTGGTGGCAATTGGGCTTTAAAACTATCCCTCTTGATGTCAGGGTGGGAAGGTGTTTTTACTAAGGATAGGATAGCAGCATTGTGGAACCTGGGGCTGGCACATCTCTCTCCAAAAGCAAATTCCTTTAGAAAGTGCAGTCAAACAGTGATGTTCTTTAAAATAGCCCTTCCCAACTGGGTGGAAGCTGGGTTGAGTGGGGCCAGGAAAAGGGCTCCACTCAGCCACTGGTTGAGTCTAAGGTATGTTTTACTTTCCCTCACTGGGAGAGAGAAGGTACCTAGGAAGAACGGTTTAGATGAGGAACTTACTACAGTTCAAGAGTCCCAGGCCTCAGTTAAGTGCCTTAAGCAAGACAAACGCTTCTGAAATTGGGGGGAAAACTTTGCGGGAACTTACTTCTGGTCTCCTGTGCAATTGTTTTGAAGGGAATCTTCTTCTGTCTGTTGCAATTGTAACCTAGAATTAAGGAGAAATTCTGCCCCTTTCCTATATGTGTGTAATGTCATCGCACAGAGACACAAACAAATATAGGTAGGGCTTGTATCATGTTGGTGTGATGCTACTTTCATCATTTGCCTCCCTTTCCACTCCCATTCCCCAGCCATGGGAAACATTACCTTTTGTCATATTTTTAAAGATAATTATCCCCATGTACCCCAAAAATGTGTCAATTCATTGCACGTTCCTCCTAATATATGGAATGCAGGCAACAGTATGTTGACTTCCAGGTAGTCTCTAGATTAGAGATCCTAAATTGCATAGCATAACTTGAGATTAAACCTCACTTTGACCTAAAATATGCCAAAACATTTTGGCATACTGTCAGCAGAGAATGATACATATGACAAGGCTGATAGCTTAGGCTGATAGTCTAATTTGTCCATTATCTCTCTTATTAAGAAACAACATGTGAAAGTCTTGATTGACCAAAGCCATAACACAACATAATCTCTGTGAGCCCATTTGTTTATATTTCTTTTTCTTATATAGCATGGTTTTAATTTACTTTGTTGTTTCTTTCTCTCCTTGCATACTTTGCATAACATTGCTTACTTTGGGGGAGGACAGTCTAATAGGCATAAATGTATTTCTCTGCTCTTAAAAATAGATTCTTCAAACAGACTTTGTCATTGTCATATTACTAATTAAAAACACATGTTTTTTTAAAAAAAATAAAAATCTCAATAGAGCTGCCCACATGCTGGCTTCAGATTTGCTGATTCAGAAGTATGTTGAGTAAATTTGATTAGGTGGGTATAGAATTACTTTTGATGCAGTCCTAAACATACTGTACCTGTCAGAAGAAGAGTAAATAGTAGGACATTTCTTCAGCAGAAAACTTAACAAAATCCAAAATGTCTAGGCAAATGGGTGATTCAACATGATGTCAAAAAGGCAATAATAGCATTGTTACTAAAATTTCTTTTGTATTGCTATTTTAAAGACAAAAAAGATCCCTTTTTGGAAATCCCTAACATGGCTTTCCTAAAGAACTATTTTGAGAAGGTCTAGTCAGATGATCTTAACCTCCAGACCAACTGTTAGGGGACACTACACATACTCTCTCAGCATTAAGATGTAGGAAATTCAAAAAAGGAAACTTTGTCCTACAGATTTCAAGTTGCTTCAGCTGTCACGGTGAATGTGAAGCAATATCAAGAATCTGGATGAAAAAGAAGTTAATTCCCTGGAAATGAATCTGGAACAATACTATTTCCTTGATACCAAGTCAAGGCCACAGACCTAGCTAGATATAGTCCTTCCTAGAACCTATTCCTGAATCTTCTCCTGTCTGCTGCAGATCCAGCTTAGAAGTATGGAGAAATTTCCTAACAGTGGGAATCACCTGAATGGTTTGCCTTCAGAACTTGTGGAAGCTTCAACACTGGAGGTTTTCAAAAAGGGATTGGACTGCCATTTGTCCAGAGTGGTATGTGGTTTCCAGCTCAGCAGAGGGTTGGAATAGAAGACCTCCAAGGTCCCTTCCACTCTGCTACGCTATATTTTGTTGTCTTATACTTGGTAGATATAAATAACCTGAGTATTCAAGACATTGGAAATAGATAGAGACCTTGTGTGTTTTATGAAATATTAAATTAAATGGTAGAGAGAAAGAGACAGAATTATTCCACTATGATAGATAATTCTGTAAAGTATACTTCCCTGGAGCATTACATCACCCAGAGTCAATTGTTGAGATGGGTGGCTATAAAAATAAAATAAATGAACAAAATAAAGGGGGGGAAAGTCAATTTGTACAGAAATCCCAATCAAGGCTTTTGTTCTTATTTTCTGCTTAGCCACTTGATCCTATCTTTCAAGAAAGAAAGAAAGAAAGAAAGAAAGAAAGAAAGAAAGAAAGAAAGAAAGAAAGAAAGAAAGAAAGAAAGAAAGAAAGAAAGATCATATTGCTCTCAATTTGTAATTAGGGTGGAATGCCAGGTGTAATGAATGACTTGATTTACACCCAAAGAGGAGAATAAGGGAGTGGTGTTTTAATTTGCACAAGTCCTTCCTATTGTGCAGACATTCATTTATTCTTGTACACCTTCAATAACAGACTACTCCCCTTCCCATTCCATTGCCCATTTCCTAAAATCGAGGTCAAAGTCATTGTTCATACAGGTGGAGAGATTGTGTTTCAAATCATTTACTTGTTCTTACAAAACAGATCTAGAAGATGGAGTGGGAGGATCTTGCCTAAATTCCTTAGAAAATTTAGCAAGGATACTATTTCTCTGGAATGCCTCCAATTTAATGAGACTTTAGAAGGTTGAAGGCCCACTTCTTTGAATTTCACCATTTAAATATGGACTAAGGTAGCCTATTTTAGAATCATACCGTGTTCCCAGGAATAAGTATTATTACCATATGGGAGCAGAATAATTGCCACTGATTTTTTTTTAAGTTGCTAATTGAATCAAGAGATTGTTCTACCAAATGACAATTGCAGTGTGCTACAGCAACAATATGATTAACTTATTTATGAAGGCTTTTAGACTACATGTCAAAAGCCTCATGACAAATGAGCTGGAGAATTTACTAGTTTGCTTCTCCAAACTCCCCAGCTAATTATCTGGACTTCTTGTTGTGATCTAGGTGAAAAATTGCCAAGTTACTCTGAGTTCTATGGAGTTTAGGTGAATAGAAATATAATAAAACTAAAACTAAAAACAAAAACAAAGGAGAATTCAGAAGATGCAGATGTTTTACACACTCTGAAAAGTTTGGCACCAAGTTCTACATATAATCTACAGTTAATGCAATTATTGATGGAACTTGGATCGCAACACAGAAAGAAAAATAAAAGGAAACTTTTAGCCCATGATAAGCATTGTGATAGGTCTGTAAAACTTATTTAAGAAAAAAAGGGGTTATGTATGCTTTGTATGCTTACATTTTTGAAGCATTATTGTTAAACCTGGATTTTCTTTTTATTTTCCTTTACGGGTTCTAATGTTACATATTGTTACTTAACTCTTAACATTTCCATATAGAGAGGGAAACAATAATTATTTCTGGTTTGAGAAATGTTTGAAGTGCTTTACTGATTTCATTTGAAGTTCCTAAGGATCAGTGTCCAAATAAGTTCTCTTCCAACTTTGTATCTTAGCCTGCCTATCTATCTATCCAGCTACAGTATCTTTTAACAAAGAAATAATCTGCTTTGCACAGTACCTAAATATATAGTATTTAAATACATACACAGTAAATAAATATGCAATATTTATTGAATACATACATATATAATAAATAAATAATAATTCAAATCCAGACTGAACATCTGGCTATGTGACTAATAATAATAACAACAACAATATCATCAACAATAACAACAACAACAACAACAACAACAATAATAATAATAATAATAATAATAATAATAATAATAATAATAATAATAATAATAATAATATAGATACCTTGAACGCCATCACATATCAACATCTACCTATCCCAGATCCTTGGGAAGCCCTTAATAGGTGGATAAAAATGGCAAATCCAGTCTGAAATCTGGCTGACTGTTCAATGAACAAATAATTAATAAAAAAATATATGATATTTAATACACTGCTAAATATATGCATACACCCACTCACCAATTCTTGCACACCTCACATATCTGCCTCATGTCTTTCTATGCTGGCACCGGTTGTCCAAAGCAAGAAAAGCACCATTGTATCCTTATTTATGAAAGCTCCTGGCATCAAGTTGTTATTTTTTTACTTACTACAGGCAACTCTGTGAGTTGCTATTAAGAAAAATGTTATGAGTAATTAATTGTAACTTTAAGATGACCTGCTTTAAAGGGCTGTGAAGAAGCACTAGCATCAACCAAAACATTAAGTGCCTAGATTGGACATTGACTACACAATCACAGACAACAATCACTTCTGCCACATTTTTTTAAATCCCCCTATAGAAGCTGTTGATGGTGAAGTTGAAGAACAATAAAGTGCATAAACCAAAAGATTTAATTCCTATAACCAAGTTTTGTGTGAAGTATTATCTGTAAGAAAAAGGGCGAAAGCTGCTAAATGTAAGGGAAACTCATGAAACTCTAAATATTTCAGACAAAGTGAATCACATAGAGTTCTTGTAGGCTTTGCAGAAGGCCACTGGTTTTCTTAGTCACGGGGTTTGAGCTGAATGTCATTGAGGTGAGCAAACAACCTCTTCAGCACTTTTCCCTCAGGACATTTTGTAAAATGTACCTGATGAATCCTGATAAAGCACCCAGAGAAGTCATTCATTAAATCAGGTGGCTTTCTCACCTGAATCTACCTCTGAAAATATGTGCTGAGGAAAACTGAAATCTGATTCCACAAGTTGAATGAAACAATATGTTATCCTTTATGGGGGGAAAAAGTGTTCTAAGCCTAAACAGGTCTGATTTTCATGAATTCATCAGCGTTGAAATGTGTTCTTTCAGAAATTTTTAATGAGTGTTTCAAAGGGCAATAAATGCTTCATTTAAAAAACAAAATAGCAATTACTCAGCACCGGCTTTGGTTTCCAGCAATGGGAAAACACTGAGGTAAGTGAGAGGTTGTTATGTATCACACATCTTAAAATCATGTACATAGAGGAGACACAAGGATAGCTTTAATGCTTGACACTAGAAGGTCCCAAGGGATTTTTGCTTTTGTGAAAGTCCTCTACTCTGATTGATATGTAAACAATTTAGCTACCTTTTCACAGAGTCCATTACTGTTCCTACATATCCATGCTGTAACATCTTTGCTGATGAAAGTCTTTTTGGTAATTTCTTTTGTGTGTGTGTGTGTGTGTGTGTGTGTGTGTGTGTGTGTGTGTGTGAGCAAATATATAGGACAGGAGTCTCCAAACCTGGCAACTTTAAGACTTGTGGACTTCAACTCTTAGAATTCCCCAGCCAACATAGCTGGCTGAGGCATTCTGGGAGTTGAAGTCATCAAGTCTTAAAGTTGCCAAGTTTGGAGACCACTGCTGTAAAGGATAAAATGAGGTTGTAACTGATGGTGTTGTATGCCCACCTGAGCCTTGGAAATGAGGCATCTGGAAAAAGGTGAGCAATTTCTAGTGAGTAAACATACCGTGCAATCAGAACTTTTGAACAGGCAGTGTGTTCACATTGTCTGGCTCCACACATAAGAAATAGCTTTTCCATACTGTCCCGCTTCAAATAGCCACACTCAGTGCAGAAATATCAAAGGATGAGTCTGAAAGGCATTTCAAAGGCAAGCTCTTAAATACAAATTCATAAACAACATATTTCAGTAGTCTAGCCCAAAAACACCTGAATATTGAAAACAAATGCTAGGAGTCAAAACTGGCACAGTAATCTTAGGTTTATGAAACAGACAACATAACGTAGAAAGGCATGTAATGCTGAATTTTCTAGTATTCCTCAAATTAAAAACTAGTCTTTCTGGACTTCCAGTGGTGACGCAACGCTGAAGACAGCCATCTCCGGGCTGTCCGCTCCGCAGCTGTGTTGTTTCATCGAAAACAGCGCCGATCAGCTTTTTAGGTGGATCTGAAGCCCCCTCCTCGGGAGAAGAGGAGGGGGTGAGGCCCCAGGTAGGGGTTGACCTCTCCGGGGCCGCCTGAGCTGAAAGTTTGGGCGGCTGAAGGATCGAGCCCCCCCGAAGCCTGGGTTAGCTCCGAGCTGCGCAGCGTCTCTGCTCCGTGATTTTTGGAGCAGAGCCAAGCATTAGCAACCACTCCTGCCAGAAGGAAAGACTCTTGATTATCAAGGTGCAGGCAGAGCGGTACAGGAGGTCAAGGTGAAGTGGACTTTTATCTTTACTCTCTAGCTCAATGAATTTTATAGCTTTAAAGTGAAAGTGCGCAACACGTGAAAGTGGGGGAAGATGGTGGCTAAAACTTCTAAAGTTCTCCGGAGTGCGGGGGCTTCCCCGGTGCAACAGACCTCGTTGCAAGCTTTGCTTCCTCCTGCACCTCCTCCGGCATTGACGCTTAAGGATTTACAAGATGCCTTTGAAAAGCATTCACAATTAATGTCAGATATGATGGATGAAAAGATGGAAAAGCTGGAGGAGAAATTGGAGGAGAAGATGGAAGAGAAGTTTAGAGCAATGAGGGTAGACATTTTGTCTACAATTGAAAGTGTGGCTGAATGTGTGCAACGTTTGGATGAAAAAGTGGAGGATCTTAGTCAAAAGAATTCTATATTAGAAGTAAAGGTATTAGAGAATGAAAATATAAGAGACAAAATGGATGGAGAATTGAGCCTTGTCCAGTACCACCAGATGCAGTATGCTATTAGAATCAGGGGCTTAAAAGAGAATCCTAAAGAAGATTTAAAGCAGCTGGTCTCCGAGGCTTTGGAAGCGGTATTGGGCCAGCCAGCATCTGAAATTGAGGGAAGTATGGATAAAATCTTTCGTGTAAATTCATGGATTGCAAGACAGAGGAAGCTACCTAGAGATGTGGTGGTCTATTTTACAAAGAGAGCAATTAGAGATGAAGTTATTCAAGCTGCTTACGATACTAAGTTTGTGGTTGCTGAGCAAGAAGTCCTGGTTTTAAAAGAGATTCCTCCAAAGATTTTAAGGAGAAGGAAAGATTTTGCATTCCTTGCACGGGAACTTAAGAAATGTGATATCAAGTTTAGATGGGAGATTCCAGTCGGAATGGTGGTGATGCACGAAGGTAAAAGACATAGTCTGGTTACTGTGACACAGGCACGTGATTTTTACAGTAATGTGTTAAAAGCAACCCCCTTATCACTTCTGGAAGCTGCAAAGGGATATGGCGAGGGAAAGCCTCAAGACGCTGAAGGTATGCAGACAGAGGAGAATGGTGCTGGAGGGGATCAAGTTACAGCTTCATCGGCTGCTGCTGGAGAGCAGAGGATGACGCGTGCCGCCTTAAGACGAGCGAGACAAGAGCAAGAGCAAGACCAGCAGAAAGTTATGGAACCTCCAAAGCGTACTTACAATGAAGCTGTGGGAGGGGCGTGGCCTAAGGAAGTTACAGGGGTCCTGGCAGATGTGCTCCAGAAGCTTCGGGACGCCAAGAATGGCGACTAAATTTTTAACCTGGAATGTCAATGGATTAAATTCACCACAGAAGAGAAAGAAAGTTTTTCAATATTTAAAACAATTTAAGACTGATGTTATTTGTTTGCAAGAAACGCATATTAGGGTTATGGACCAAAAGTACTTATTGAACTCAAGGTTGGGTATGCAATTTATTGCTTCTGCAATGAATAAGAAAAATGGAGTGGTTGTCTATGTTAAGAGTACTCTGACAGCGGAACTAATTGAAGTAGATAAGCAAGGAAGATATGTTATGATAGATTTGCTGCTAGAAGGTAAAAAAAACGCTTTTAGTTGGACTGTATGCTCCTAATCAACAACAAGCTGACTTTTTTAACTTACTACATACAAAGGTTACCCAATTGGATTATAAATCTTTTATTTTTATGGGAGATTGGAATGGTGTCCTAGACGTACAGATGGACAAAGCTGTTTTTTTTAAGCGTGCCCCGAGTCCTGCTAGATTGCCTAAATCCTTTTTTGAAATGAAGGATGATTTGGAATTGCGAGACATTTGGCGCGATACACATCTACATGAAAAGGATTGTACTTTTTTTTCTGATAGACATCAATCTTTTTCTAGGATTGACTTTATATTATTGACTAATGACTTTTTTTCTAGGATCAAGAAGGTAAAGATCTGTGCAAGAACTATTTCTGACCATAGTCCAGTTTGGTTAGAGATCAACAAGGATAATAGAGATAGGCGCTCCTGGCGCGTAAATGAGAATTTGTTTAGAAATCAGAGAAATGTGGAAGAATGTAAAAAGCAGATGAACGATTTTTTTGAAATTAATATGAATAAGGATACCTCTATGGACATGGTTTGGGATGCTAGCAAAGCTTATATGAGAGGGGTGTTGATATATATGAACAATAAATATAGACGTAATTTGGAAGCTAGAAGGAAAGAACTGGAGAATGAAATTAGGGAAAAAGAAAAGGCCCTAATTTTGAACCCATCGGATGTGAAGATTAAGGAGGTCATTAACCTGTTAAGAGAACAATTTGATAAGTTGATGGCTGATCAGGTGGCAACTAATTTACGGTTTGCTAGGCATAATACTTTTTGTAATGCCAATAAGCCAGGCAGATGGCTAGCCTACAGGTTAAGGAAAAAGCAAAGGGCGGCTAATATAGATAAAATTGAATATAAAGGAAAGGTTGTGTTTCAACAGTATCTTATTAAGGAAGCCTTTGTGGATTTTTATTCTAAACTATATGCTAAGGAGAAGATTAATGAAATAGACATTGATGTATATTTGAAGAATGCTAACATCCCGGTTCTTACGCAAGAACAAAAGGAGGAGATCAATCAATTGATAACAGAAGAAGAAATTCTTATAGCAATTAAGGAACTGAAGGTGGATAAAGCGCCAGGTACGGATGGTCTGACTGCGGCTTACTACAAAAATTTACAATTGGAGCTGATAAAGCCATTAAAGGAATTGTTTCAGACAATTCAGAGGGGGGGAAGGGGGCCCCCGTCTTGGAGAACTGCTTTTATTTCTTTGATTCCGAAAGAAGATCAAGATGCTACTCAAGTTAAAAATTACAGACCAATATCACTTCTAAATACAGATTACAAGATATTTGCTAAGGTGTTAGCTAACAGATTGATGAGGGTTTTGCAACAGATGATTCATGGGGATCAAACTGGGTTTATTGGTGGTAGACAAATGAAAAATAATGTGAGGCATATAGTAGATGTGGTGGAGTTCTTGGAAAGGAACAACCAGATCCCTGCGGCGCTAATTTTCTTAGATGCAGAAAAAGCTTTTGACCAATTGAATTGGCAATTTTTGATGAAAGTTTTAGATAAAATGAATTTTGGGGATAAATTTTTATAACCAATTAGGGCATTATATCAAAAACAAACTGCCCGAATAATAGTTAACAATAGTTTGACTGAAGTATGCAATATTGAAAAGGGCACAAGACAAGGGTGTCCGTTATCACCTTTATTATTTGTTTTAACATTGGAGATATTATTGATAAAAATACGGAGTTCGGGAAAAATTAAGGGTATTCAAATTAGAGATCAGGATTATAGATTGAGGGCGTTTGCAGATGATCTGGTTGTTACGGTGACTCAGCCAGAAAACTCTGTTGTGGACCTGATGGAGATAATAATGCAATATGGGAAGGTTTCTGGATTTAAGGTTAATGCACAAAAAACCAAAATTTTGGCCAAAAATATGACATCACCGCAAAAGGCCCTTTTAGAAGGACTAACTGGATTTGAGATTGTTAAAAGGGTCAAATATTTGGGGGTGTATTTGTCACCCTCTAATACAAAGTTATATAAAAATAATTATGAAAAGTTATGGGGAAAAATTCAAAAAGAATTGGAGAGTTGGGAAAAACTGCAATTGTCTTTGTTGGGAAGAATTGCAGCAGTGAAAATGAACGTCCTGCCTAAATTTTTATTTTTATTTCAAATGATACCGGTCCTTAAAAAAGATTCTAATTTGGAAGAATGGCAACGGGGTATCAATAAATTTGTTTGGGCAGGGAAAAGGCCACGAGTTAAACTTAAGATTATGCAGGATACTCGTGAAAGAGGTGGTCTTAAAATGCCTAATCTTAAATTATATTATGAAGCTGCTGTGTTATCAGAAATAAGTGATTGGATTAACTTGACACAAGGGAGATTATTAAATCTTGAGGGCCATGACTTGTTATTTGGCTGGCATGCATATTTGTTGTATGATAAGAAGGTAGATAATGTGTTTAAAGTGCATATTTTAAGACAGGCGTTGCTGAGAGTTTGGAAGAAGTATAGACATAAGTTAGACTACAAGATGCCGTTGTGGGCAATCCCAAAACACGCAATAGAAAACATAAATGTTGGCTTCAAACATGATGTGACTACATATAAGGAGATTTTAAGCTTTGAAAGAAATGTGTGGTGTTTGAAGCCGTACAATCTCTTGCGAGATGAGAAGATCGTTCAAACTTGGTTTCAATACACTCAGCTAAGGGCCAGGTGGAAAGAAGATCAGAAAATTGGTTTTTCAATGGCCGATGAAAATTTGATAAAGCAAATTAGAAACCAGGGTCCAGCACATATCAAATGGATATATCTTGCATTGATAGAAATTGACTCAGAAACAGAACTTGTTAAAGACTGTATGATAAAATGGGCTCAGAATATTTAAGAAGTTATTACAATGGACACGTGGGAAAAGATCTGGGTGAGGAACGTAAAATTTACGCAAGCCCAAAACCTAAGAGAGAACTTTTATAAAATGTTTTATAGATGGCATTTAGACCCTAAAAAGCTTGCAAGTATGTATCCGAATTATCAGCCTAAGTGTTGGAGGTGTGCTGGCGAAGATGCAACGTATTTTCATATATGGTGGACCTGCAAAAGGTTAAGGCTTTTTGGATAAAAATTTGGTGGAATATGCAGAAGATTTTAAAGCAAAGGATAAAGTTTTGTCCGCAATTGTTTTTGTTGGGCATAATTACAGATGCTACTGTTGTGGACATTAAGTTGATGCTGAACTTAACCACAGCAGCAAGACTTTTAATAGGTCAATATTGGAAAAAGGAGGAACTGCCGACTATAGAAGAATGGATTCTAAAGGTTTCTGACCTGGCGGAAATGGCAAAGATTTCGGCTTACCTGAAAGATCATTAGCAAGAACGTTATATTATGGAGTGGAGAAAGTGGATTGATTATATCCAGAACAAATATGGGACTAAGAAATTTCATTTAGCATTTGAGTAAGTTTCCTTTTCTGTTTTCTTTTCCTTTTATATGTAATAGTAAGACTGTTTGTAATCATTTATATGAGCTAGAGGGTGATAGAATTAATAGTTTATTGTTGTTAGAATATGGATGTTTATGATTGTTCTTTGTTTTTATACCCTGTATTTAGCTCTGGGAAGTCGGGGGGGGAGGGGGGAATGGGTGGGAGGGACAGGGAGGGTTAGGTAGGGGTGGGGGGAGGGGGGATTGTTAAAGTTAAAATGTACTGTAAAACTTTTCAATAAAAAAAAACTAGTCTTTCTGGACTCATGTCCCCTTAGAGTGACTTTGTCCAGAACAGGTTAAACTCAAACTTTTCACAATCAGAGGAATGAACTACCAGCATAACGTCTATACCAAAACTGAACTGACAAAGCACTTTTTTCCTGTGGAAATAAACTCACATTTAATACTTGAATTAGAGCAAGAAAATTTTCCAGTGTGCGATCATCAAGCAACTTGTTGTAGAGAACAGTTTTTATTTCAGATTACTTTATTGAGAAGTAATGATGACAGCAATAAAACATGACCTAAAGTGGTATAATATATTTTCCACACCACGCTTCATCTGTTGTGAGCAGATAGGCTGCAATGTAAACATCTATCGGGAGTGAAGTTCCCTCAAGGAAAAAAAAAAAACCTTGTATCAGTCGCATTTATCTATGAGCATTATTTGAAGGTTAAATTATGCAGCAATGGTCATCCTTCAATGCACTTCAAACAAATAGCACAAGTATTGCATTATAAAGCTATTCATTACAACTGCAGATGTCTGGGTCAGTAAATAAAAGGGAAGAATATTGCTGTCCTCTGTGAGACTGTTGAGATATTGAACTGGCTGTAGTGATTTTATGTTCTATTGGCTTCGGCATACCTATTTCCTATCAAATCACTATTAAATATGTAGAGGTTTGTTGTGGAAGTGTATGCCTTTAATTAATTCCAAGAGCCTCTATGAAATGTCCCTTTCAGATATTAAAAGTATTTCAGCTACAAGAGAAAGGTTCAGAAGGAAACAATCTCATTGATTTTTTTTCACTTTCTTTCCTAAATACTTTCTCAGTTGAATCTGGGGTATAATAAAATGATAGCCCTAATTTGTCAACTATGATCTGGATGTATATTTTTCCTCTAATATCTCCAAATTACAAATTCCTGCTTCTGGGTTCCTTTCCCAATGAAACTTATAATGTCCGGACCTCTATACTATATTGCGAAAGGGTACTTATGCAGGCAGGTGATGTAGTCTCCATAGAAGCTAGGCCTCTTGAGGGATTTCAAAGCTCCTGGCCTAATGAAATCATTAATACTCCTTTTCTAAGATGTCGTATAAAATCAGTGCAATTAGATTAGCTATCTAGAATGGAAACTTAGAGAAGAAATAAGTTTCCAGCACAGAATTCATCACATCTGATAAAATACTTAGTGGAGTTGCCTGAGGTTTTTGTTTTGTTATGTTTTAATTTTGGCTTTCCGGATGTGCAATTTTCAGTCTAGGAGGGATTATGGCAGCCCCTGATCTACCTTGTCTGGACTTGAAGACTAAGCAATAGACGGCCTGCTTAGCATTTGGATGGGAGATTATTAGGGAATATCAAACTTTAGGCTGTAATGGGAAACAAAAAAATAATAATCTGGAAGAAGGCAATGCAAATCATTTCCCTATTGCTACCAAGGAAAATATACATTCATGTCCATAAAGTCCATCAGGAATCAAGCTCTTCTGAGAGTCTCTTCCCCTATAATCTAGGGTAGAATTTTTTTTTATTTTTTGCACATAGATCACGTCAAATTCAATTAGTGGCACCTCCTGTTAAAAGAAACAAAACCAGTTCAGGTGACAATAGTGGGCTACAGACAGATCAATCCGGTAAAAGGACGCTTTTCTTGGTTATTATTGCCAATGGCCTGGCTGAGGAATTCTAGGAGTTGAAGTCCACAAGTCATAAAATGCAATGCTAGAGAAAATATGTGCCAGTTTGCTTCTGGGTTCAGTTCAAGCTGTTGGTTATCACCTACCAAGCTTTTCATGGTAAGGGACTGGTATCCACCCCACCTGGTCACAGAGCAGTGAAACTGAATTAGGTTGGATGTACATCTCTTTTATTCAATAGGCTGTGAAGAGGCAGACTCAAAATATTTCAGTAAAAAATATCAGTTCATTTACTGACTTTGTAGGTTATCTGCCGTTGAGTCAATCCATGTCATGAATATCCACATCAGATTTTATTGATCTTTCCTCTTCAAAGGCCATGCTGACCTGTTCAAATATCAAACTAGGCCACGCTTTGCTTAATCATTATTTGGTGAATAAGACATAATAATAGGAGAAATAAATAACCCTAAGCCATAAACTTGTGCATTAATTGCAAACCTCAGTGCTACAATATATTCATACAACTTATGATTCTAAAATGAAACAAGTGACATTATGGCACAGCATCAGGTGAGAACCCAGCTTTAAAAGACCATAAGATTTAACGATATATACTTCTTCCTGAGACCACACTGTATAATCAGTTTTGATGAAATGTTGAAGATAAACTAATTTTGATCCAAGATTTATAGAAACTTAAATTGCAAAATTACAAACTGGTCATGATTTCCTTATGTGTTGTTAGCAATCAAACACTAACAAACACATGCTTATTGCAAGTTTATGTGACACAGTAAGGATGTTGAGAACAAGAAATTTTTTAAAATCCAAAACTGGCTGTTAAATCTGATTAACAATAGTAAAATATTTACAGGTATGGAAATCGTATCTACCACTCAGAACTCTTCTCCAGTTATACCGCTGGTGTACCTTATATGTTTTGTTTTTTTTTTACTTAAGGGCTAATACAATAATACTGCAAGGCATTTTTAAACAAAGCAAGCAAGCTGTTCTACTTTCTTTTTATATGTTGATAAAAATCAAAGCCAGAAATTGCATTAGTGTGATGAACACATAGGGGGAAAAATGGCATAAAATAAAAACTGCACTCAATGGGAATGTTTATACTACTGTATCTCAGCCACCTCCTAACTGCTGGACATTTAGTCAGCACTAAGAAACAAATTATATATTTATACCTAGATTTTTCTTTCCAAATTAAATATTTTATACTGATGTCTTCCCATTTGGATTGAAATGTTCAAAAAGGATTTTTCCCCCTTTCCTTACTGAACCCTTTGTGCTATAGAGCTTGTCTCTAAAGACACAAGGCTTAAAGAATTCAACCTGAATCAATTTAGACTTTAAAAAGCTTATACAGGGGACAAGCTAGACGTCATTGTGTCCAAGACTCTGCTGAAAACTCAATGGTTAAATCCCAAGGAGATTGAGAATAATAGCCTTCCTCCCGTGATTTAAGGGGTGTTTTAAGTAAATCAACATGCTTGCAGGTTTGCGTTGCCAACTTGCTCTCCTCAACCCTTACTTTGGATCAATCTATCAAAGTGTAAAATACCTCAATGATAGCAAAGTTCTGGAACTGTTCCAGTTATGGAGAGTGGAGCAATATCCATCATGGATGCCAAGGGTAACACTGGGGAGGAACTACAGAGGAAAAGAAGAAAGCCAAAGAAGAACATAATTCCTTTGTTGTCTTTCTCACCTCACCGTTGTCAGGAGAACTTCCACACATTTGCTAACTCAGTTACATTTCTTAAAGAGAGGAGTTCCCCTCTTTTCATAACGCTCTGGAGATCTAGCTAGTTCCCCAGGCATTCTGGTCAGAAGGTTAAGTAAGCTCTGTATATAGATGGGAGTTTAAGACTGGAATGTATCATTTATCTCAAGCAGCATGGGTTATTTTTTAAAAAAAATCTTGGCTTTTTAATTTCTATACACCAGAGGTCCCCAACCTTTTGGGCACCAGGGACCGGTGCCATGGAGAAAGGCTTTTCTGCAGATCAGAGGGGCTGTGGTTTTGAATACTGCCTGCATCACAAGGATGGAGCTTTGCTTGTCTGGGCGGCCTGCTTGCTGGCATGCTGTGGACCGGTGCCGGTCCATGGACTGGGGTTGGGGACCCCTGCTGTACACCACTTGGAATCACTTCTGTGATATGACCAGGCATAAAAATTACCTCAGTACAGGTAGTCCTCAATTTAATGACCACAAATGAGCCCAAAATTTCTATTGCTAAGCAAGACTTCTATTGCTAAGAAAAGAGCCTTGGTGGAGCAGTGGGCTAATGCCTCCTTAAGTAACACCAGCTGCCTGCAATTAGTGCAGGTTCGCATCCCACCAGGCTCAAGGTTGACTCAGCCTTCCATCCTTCCGAGGTAGGTAAAATGAGGACCCAGATTGTTGGGGGCAATAAGCTGACTTTGTAATAATGCCGCTTGGGGGGGGGGCAAAAGCCCTAATAAGCAGGTATATACATAGAATGAAGGCTATTGCTAAGCACATTGTGCTTTAGATTGTAAGCCGCCCTGAGTCTTCGGAGAAGGGCGGGATATAAATGGGATTAAAAAAAATAAAAAAAGACTGTTGTTAAGTGAATTTTGTCCCATTTTACAACCTTTCTTGCCACAGTTGTTAAGTTAGTAAAGTGGTTATTAAGTGAATCTGGCTTCCCCATTGGCTTTGCTTGTCAGAAGGTCACAAAATAGGTTCACATGATCCTGGGACACTGAGACTGTCATAAATATGAGTCACTTAGTGAGTTTTAATCATGTGACCATGGGGAATGCTGCAATGGTTGTAAGTGTGAAAAATGGTCACTTTTTTCACTGCCATTGTAA
The DNA here is from genome assembly GCF_947247035.1 of Vipera ursinii. Lineage (NCBI taxonomy): Eukaryota > Metazoa > Chordata > Lepidosauria > Squamata > Viperidae > Vipera > Vipera ursinii. Next base: position 135,556,300 of record NC_139512.1, read on the forward strand.
CTTCAAATGGTCACTAAATGAACTGTTGTAAATTGAGGACTACCTGTACTATAAATAAATTAAGATCAGCCAACAATAGGTAAAAAGGTAAAGGTTCCCCTGCACATGCGTGCTAGTCATTTCCAACTCTAGGGGCCAGTGCTCATCTCTGTTTCAAAGCCAAAGAGCCAACGCTTGTCCGAAGACGTCTCCGTGGTCATGTGGCCGGCATGACTAGATGCCAAAGGCGCACAGAACGCTGTTACCTTCCCACCGTAGTGGTCCCTATTTTTCTACTTGCATTTTTACGTGCTTTCGAACTGCTAGGTTGGCAGAAGCTGGAATGAGTAACAAGCGCTCACTCTGCTACGCGGCACTTGGGATTCGACCCGCCAAACTGCCGATCTTCTGATCAACAAGCTCAGCATCCTAACCCACTGAGCCACTGCTCAGTGACACCAAAATAATAACAATACAATTGGATACTCTACCCAAATTAGCAACACCTGCCTATATTATTTTATATATCTATGAAGCATCCATTCTAGGAAATAAACAGAGATAATGAGATAATGGAAAGCCACTTCTATCACACGACAGGACAAGAATAAATCCATGCATTTGAGCTTGACTTAAGGAAGACTTAATCTTGTCTTGTGCATTCAGCCCAGAAGCAAAAGTATATAAGGCAGCTCCTTAGATCATAAGAATATTCAATGATGATTTTTTTAAATAAAAATTCTCAGGAAGGAATGTAAGCAATTTTAGACAGCCATGGCAAGCACTGTTTGCAAAAAAAAGAGGCTCAAAATAAACACTTGAATCCCATCTAAACACAAATGGCCTTCTTTGCAGTCGTAGAAAATTCCCAGGGAAGTTTACCGAGTGTCTGCTATTTCAGTACAACATGAATTTCTCTCCAGTCACTAGGTATACCCCTTTGCCACCATGGAAAGGGACAACTCGCTGCAGCCCACTTGCCACGGTCAACTCGCCATAGCCAATTCACCGTGGCCAACCCACCACAGCCAACTCACCATGGGACAACTCACTGCAGGACAATTCAACAATTCAATTTCATTATTTAAAACCATTTAAAAGATATTTTAATTTTTGTCATTCACATTTCATTTTGTCCCTCTTTTGGCATCCTTTAATGATTCTATTCCACTATTTCTTCGATATTAGTGTAGCTCTTGTCCTGTGGTGAGTTGCCCAATGGCAAGTTGGCCATGGAGAGTTGTCCTGCTTAGCAAGGCGAGTTGCTGTGGACCCTTTGCCACCACTGTTACCAATTTTCTCCTGGAAAAATTGTTTTCAGGGTCTACTCAGAAAGTCTGCACACAATACTCCCTGAGTCCTCAGGGAATAGGGCGGTATATAAATGTAACTAACTAAATAAATAAATAAATAAATACAGATGAGCATTATGCATAGTAGGTTTGCCTTGCATCCATCATAAATGTAAACTGTAAACAAATCGTTTAGGCATAATTCTAAATAATAACCCTCTTCCCATTTCTCTTGCTCCTACCTAGCAAACAAATCCCAGTAATTAAACTTAGCAAATGTGTGCATAAGGGAGCAATTAAAATAGTTAAGGAACCTCAAGGAACCTCAACCAATAAATGTACATTAGATTGCTAAATTGGGCTTGTAATTAAGTCATGCACACATATAAAGGAGATAAAACTACTGTACATTGGAAATATAGGCAAAGATTGCTTACTCTACTTACTTTGTAACAATGAAAAAAAAATCTTTTTCTTTGCTGCAAAACATTCTATCGCTGGATTAATTCCTGTCCTTTTTTACCTTCCAACACTTAAACATCTTCCTATTTATTTTTTTAAAAAAATGATATGCCTATCTACTTGTAATTCAAACTCATACATATCTCTTGTGTTTAGCCTTTTATATTAGTAGCTTGCAATAAGTGATAAACAATGCACATCCAACAGTCGATTTGCCCACCAATGTAAATTAAATCTAAGGATATATTACTGCCCACCTGTTCAAAGTAATATTGAGATATGTAGATAAATCAGTAGAGGTTATTGTAATAATGGTGGGCTTCAATTATCCAATACATACAGTGGTGGGGTTCAAATATGTGAACAACCATTTCTCTGTGTGGATGCTGCTTCCGGAAGTCCATTCTGGGCCTGGGCAACAAAAAATTAGCTACTGGTTCTGCCGAAGAGGTGTGAACCGGCTGAATCCCAACACTGAATACATACATGGGGCACATTCATGCTCAGGCCATGACAATGAAACCCAAAGTCTAGAAAGCCTACATGATGGTATCTTACAACCAATCAGATAGGAGGCTAGGTTACAGCTCATCCTAAGCATCACCATGATATGGGTATGAGTTGTAAGTACTGCAGAATCCAGAGGAAACACTGACCAACATGCTTTTATGTTTACCATAAGCAAAGAGGCAACTGCCAGCATTTTTACAGGGCATTTTCTGGTGCACTGAAACTACTTCAGAGGTAGATAGAGCTGTGCCTACCAGCGTCTCGCTGTCAGTCCCTACTGCACTATTTGGTGCTGAAGACAACAACAACTCACAATATATGATAGTACAACTGGCTCTCACACATTTCCCCAACGTACATCAATCATTGATGCAATATTCTCAACATTCAGTCAAGACTTTTCAATATGTCCAGTGTCTGTCTGTCTGTCTACCAAATTTATGTAGCACCCAGCTCACACCCAGTGACTCCAGGCAGCGTCCATTTTAGCTAGATTTGATTGCTTCTGTTCTGCCTGATAGTTTTATGTTTTCATGTTCTTTTTATTCTCATCTTTTACTCTGCTTGCTCTATTGTTTGAAAGTTGTGCTTGTGTATGTTGCTTAATCTGTTATATATAGAACAGGAAAGAAGCATTTGTAAATAGATGAGGAAATATAAGTCCATACTCTCATATAGTACCTCGACTATATGGGAATGGATATTAGATCTAGATTTTTACTTCCAGAATGCAGTGCTATAAGGGGACTAAATAAATCCTTTTCTACATTTTTCCAAAAGTAGCACAAAATTAGGTGTCTCTACATTTTCATCCTCCTAAGGAATAGTGAGAAATGTATCCCCCTTTCCTACTTTCTTTAATAAGCAGAATGAATAATGTTGGGAGTGCTACTCAGTGTGAGGATAGTGGTAAAGCTATCTCCTTCAAATCACAAGATGTACTTTGCGCAAATCCTCATTCTTCGCCATAAGCCATGATTTAGGGACATGAATTAAAAGTGCAGAACACTAGTGAAGGACGGATGGGCCCCCTCGAACTTTGCCATATAATTAAACCATAAATGGAATTCTATGAGAAACTCAGCAGGAGCATTTTGCTTTTTTGAGGTTGTAACCATGTTCATATTGCTCTCTATTAATAAAGACTCTTCTTTTTCAGACTCCAGGGATACAGGTTGGTGCCTCACATATTGCTCTTTGCTTGTACTGCTTTCTAATTCAAAGTATATTTAAAGAAATGATTCTCATAATGCATAGAAGATTATTTTTCAGAACATATTTATGTTTCTTTTTATTAATTAGCTTGCTTTGCTGATTTTTGAAGTGTATATGCCTTTTTCCTCAATCCTGGTATTTTAAATAACCGAACATCTCTAAAGATATTTGCCAACCTTTGGCTATACCAGGGGTAGGCAACCTCGGCTCTTTTATGACTCATGGACTTCAACTCCCAGAATTCCTGAGTCAGCTGACTCAGGAATTCTGGGAGTTGAAGTCCATGAGTCATAAAAGAGCCTAGGTTGCCTACCCCTGAGCTATACGGTGAAGTAATGCTAAAGCTTTGCCAGCTGTGAAAGGACCAGGACTTTTGGTAGTGCATACTAATGCAAAATCTATGCTCCGTAGTAGGTCTTTTAACTTAAATCTTTCTGATTGTGACTTTAAATTATTTAAATGACTAAAAAGAATTACAATAGGAGAGTTTGTCGTCATGGATGTTCCATGTAAGCTTCTGAAGAAAAGACAGTATAATAATTTTTATTTTATTTTATTTTATTTTAATCCCATTTATATCCCGCCCTTCTCCGAAGACTCAGGGCGGCTTACAATTTAAGCACAAACCAATGTGCTTAGCAATAGCCTTCATTCTATGTATATGCCTGCTTATTAGGGCTTTCAGCCCCCCCCCAAAGCGGCATTATTACAAAGTCAGCTTAATTGCCCCCAACAATCTGGGTCCTCATTTTACCTACCTCGGAAGGATGGAAGGCTGAGTCAACCTTGAGCCTGGTGGGATGCGAACCTGCACTAATTGCAGGCAGCTGGTGTAACTTAAGGAGGCATTAGCTCACTGCTCCACCAAGGCTCTATATTTATTAATTTATTAATAAAATTAATAAATTTAATTTAATTTAATTTAATTTAATTTAATTTAATTTAATTTAATTTAATTTAATTTAATTTAATTTAATTTAATTTAATTTAATTTAATTTAATAATATTTCTATACCGCCCTTCTCCAGAAGGACTCAGGGCGGTTCACAGGGCAAGAATAAAATACAAAGTTACAAATATTAAAAGGAGATTAAATAATTGCCCGATTTTAAAACAATTAATATGCTACAATTATAAAACCCCAAAAATACAACAATAAAAATACAAGAATAAAAACCCCACCAATCCCCCATCAGGCTAGGCTGGCTTGTACAAACAAAAACGTCTTCAGATCGCGGCGAAAGGAGCGAAGATCGGGCACCATCCGGAGCTCTACTTAAAGCTTAAATTTATTTAATATGTACTAATATTAATAATATTTATTAATATTATTAATATTATTAATATTTATTAATAATATTTATTAATATTCATACATGATGCATTTAATTTGGAAAACATTTTCCAGGTGCTTTTTGCCAAAATGTGCTACTATATATAACAGACTTTATGTTTTGCATCATGGAGATTCTTAAATCCTGGAGCACAAAAGCAGCCTCAGTCATGAAGACCTTGCTGCATGCAGCAGGTATCCTGAATTTTGCTACATTAGCCCAGGCTGAACTAGAAGGTATTTTGGGATGAAATTTCTGTAGGTAACCCTTATGTAGCAATGACAATTGGTTCCAGCAAAATGGTCACTAAGCAGACCACAGGACTGAGAAAGACTGCAAAGTTCACTGATTGCTCCTGTTTCACTCAGGTACAGTTCACTCAAACAGCTATTCCAGCCTTACTCTCACTCCAGCATGCATTGTCAAGTACAGAAATTTGGGCATACGTTGGTTAGAAAAATATTTTCTCTACTACCATTATATTTGCAAAAGGCTGCACTCTGAGGCACCTTTTTTTTCTTTACTTGCATCCTGCCTTTAATATTTAATAATAACTCAAGGCTGCAAACATGCTCCTTCTTCCTCCTGTTCTCTCCACAACAACAACAACCCTGTGAGAGAGAGTAACTGGCCCAAAGTCACCCAATTGACTTCTATGGCTAATGTGGGACTTGAACTCCCAGTTCTCCTGCTTTCTAGGCTGGTTCCTTAACCACTAGGCCAGGGGTAGGCAACCTCGGCTCTTTTATGACTTATGGACATCAATTCCCAGAATTCCTGAGTCAGCTATGCTGACTCAGGAATTCTGGGAGTTGAAGTCCATGAGTCATAAAAGAGCCGAGGTTGCCTACCCCTGCGTGACAAGGCCAAACTGGCTCTCAATTTGCTCATTTGCTAAAAGAGGATTAGCTGTACTGATTCCTTAGAAGAGAAATGGGTGATTCTTGTCCCAGTGGGAATTTCCTTCTCAAAATAATTGATGGCACCTTCATTAGGTCAAATCCCTGTGCTTCAATGGGTTCAGGTCCAGAGCCCAGAAATCTAAAGGGCCCCAAGTTTATTTGTTACAGGCTGTACTTGAAAAGACCTTATGTTTTCCCTTCTTCTAACAGGACCCTCCCTATGACCCATTCACATATGCAATAAAGCCACCACTTAACTTGTTGTTTTTTTTAAATAAACCATAATGGCTGTGTTTATGAAATTCCATAAGCCAGGAGTGCATAATTTTTGTAAGCTCAAGGCTTTGCACGTTGTGTTGGGAGTTGTATTCCATTAGTAGGTACAACCAAAAACGTATCTGTGGACTGGTTTTGTGAGTTTCACAAGGCAAAATAAATGCCTGAAGCCATACATTTTGGCCCCAAACATTTGAAAACTCTTCTCATTGAAAAAGAGGGGAACATTACATCTGTTCTCATTTATTTTGTGGTGCATAGCAGAACTAGCACTAGATTTATAGCCATTCACGTTGCATAGTTCATCTGCATCTTTGTTTGTGAATGATTTGAAAAGTACAATCTTTTTTTCCATGGATTTCATAAGCCAAAAGTCATTAAGTAGGATCATATTTTAGGGGGGAAGGGGCTCCCCCATTTATTATACCATAGAATTGCTCTATTAAGAGAAAAAAATGTAACATATTTCATTTCAACAGACAATACGGTATGGAATAACAGAAAGATTAAGGTTGCAATAAATGTTCTTTCTGAGAAAATAACCTTTATCTCACCTGAAAAAATATTACATAGTTTTGATCTTAGCTGTTTGGACTGATTCATCTACAACCAGCCAGTGGAAAACAGCGTAAAAGTTAATAATAATAATAATAATAATAATAATAATAATAATAATAATAATAATAATAATAATAATAATAATAATATAATCCCAAAACAACTGGAACACCACTTGAACACCATTGGCATTGACAAATTTGCCATTAGTCAATTGCAAAAGGTGGCCTTACTAGGAACTGCTTCAATCCTGCGACGATATCTGTAATACCATCAAACATCCAAATCTGCCTATCCCAGATCCTTGGTAAGGACTCGATAGGTAGACAAAAATGCCAAATCCAATCTGAACATCTGGCTGACTGTGCAATGATTAATAATAATAATAATAATAATAATAATAATAATAATAATAATAATAATAACAACAACAACAACAACAACAACAACAACAACAACAACAAAGTTGGAAGGGACCTTGGAGGTCTTCTAGTCCAACCCTCTGCTCAAGCAGGAAACCCTATAGTATACCATTTCAGACAAATGGCTGTCCCGTCTCTTCTTAAAAAACTTCGAGTCTTGGAGCATTCACCACTTCTGGAGGCAGGTTGTTCCACTGATTAATTGTTCTAACTGTCAGGAAGTTTCTTCTTAGTTCTAGGTTGCTTCTCTCTTTGGTTGGTTTCCACCCGTTGCTTCTTGTCCTGTCTTCAGGTACTTTGGAGAACAGCTTGACTCCCTCTTCTTTGTGGCAGCCCCTGAGATATTGGAACACTGCTATCATGTCACCCCTCACCCTTCTCTTCATTAAACTAGACATACCCAGTTCCAGCAACTGTTCCCTATATGTTTTAGCCTCCAGTCCCCTAATCATCTTTGTTGCTCTTGTCTGTACTCTTTCTAGAGTCTCAACATCTTTTTTACATTGTGGTGGCCAAAACTGGATGCAGTATTTTGCATTGAGCATTTGTTCATATATAATCCTGAGCAACAACTCAGAACTCAAATGGGAACTTTTGTTTCAGCAGTACAAAGCTGCTTATTGTTGTTTTTGTCGGGGCTGATGGAAAGTCATGTAGGCTGAACTGTGCGATTTTATGCTGCTCAAACCACACTGAACATATCATTGCTTCTGTCACAAAAGCTGCACTCAGCACTGACTCTGCATGAACACCACAGAACCTTGCAACAAAGAGGTTCTTGGTTGTCCAGAGAAAGCCTGTAGGGATACCTTGTACAAATGTTGGCCTATCTCATTGGGACTTATTTTCAACAGGCTACAGCAGGGGTCCTCAAACATGGCCACTTTAAGATTTGTGGACTTCAACTCCCAGAATTCCCCAGCCAGCCACAAGTCTTAAAGTGGCCAGGTTTGAGGACCCCTGGGCTACAGCAAGCCATAATTTACTTACTGCCTGGAATACAGGCAGTCCTCAACATATGACTGCAATGGAGACCAGAATTCCTGTTCCTAAGCCAGGCAAGTAGTTAAATGAGTCACGCCCACATTTTGGCCACAGTTGTTAAGCAAATCACTGTTAAAGGAAACATGCAATCATTGAGTGAACCCAACTTCCCCCAGTGACTTTGCTTGTTGGAAGCTGGCTTGGAAGATCCCAAATGGTGATCCCATGCTGCAACTGTGGTAAATACAACTGTCTTGGGTCCCGATGTGGGCATCCCCCTTTGGAGGGGATTAATTGAAAAGTTTACATATTGGACCCTTTTCATTTAGTTCTTGGTTAATTTTAATTCTTAACGTTGAATGCTTTTACTGTTCTTATTGTTTTATATTGTGTTTTCACATGGTCAGAGCTGTGGTGGTGCAACGGTTGGAATGCATTACAGGTAATCCTCGACTTATGGACACAATGGAGCCCAAAATTTATCTTGCTAAGTGAGACATTTATTAAGTGAATTTTGTCCCATTTTAACAACTTTTCTTGCCACAGTTGTTAAGTGAATCACTGCAGTTGTTAAATTAGTAACTTCCCCACTGACTTTGCTTGTCAGAAGGGGACCACATGACCCCAGGACACTGCAACCGTCATAAATATGAATCACTTGTCAAGCATCCAAATATAATGCCATCCCTACATGGCATGGGTCCGGATTACCTACGGCAGCACCTGCTGCCGGCGTCAACCTCCCTCCATCCAGTGCGCTCCCACAGAGTGGGCCTCCTCAGGGTGCCTCCGATCAGAGAATGTCGATTGGTGGCCCCCAGGGGGAGGGCGTTCTCTGTGGGCACGCCAGACCTATGGAACTGCTTGCCGGTTGAGCTCCGGATGGCCCCCGACCTTCGCTCCTTCCGACGCGATCTAAAAACTTATTTATTTGAACAATCTGGCCTGGTCTGATGGGTTTGGGGTTTGGATTTGATTTTAACATAGTTTTAATTGTTGTATTATATTGGGCATAATTATTTAATCTTTTGTAACTTTTGTATTTATATTTCAATATTTATTGCCCTGTACACCGCCCTGAGTCCTTCGGGAGAAGGGCGGTATAAAAATTTAATAAATAAATAATAAATAAATAAATAAATAAATCACATGACCATGGGGGATGCTGCAACGGTCCTAAGTGTGAAAAATGGTCATAAGTCACTTTTTTTCAGTGCCGTTGTAACTTCAAATGGTCATTAAATGAACGTTTGTAAGTCGAGGACTACCTTTATTGCAGGCTAACTCTGCCCACTGCCTGGCATTTGATCCTGACGGGGCTCAAGGTTGACTCAGCCTTCTATCCTTCCGAGGTCGGTAAAAATGAGGATCCAGATTGTTGGGGGCAACAGGCTGACTCTGTAAACTGCTCAGAGAGGGCTGTAAAGCGCTGTGAAGTGATATATACGTCTTAAGGGCTATTGCTATTGCTAGTATTATTGTAAGCCACCCAACATCACTTGACAGTGAGATGGCTGGCATATAAATTTAATAAACTGATATTACCCTGAGTAGCTGCATTATTTATGCAAGAGAAAGATGGTTGCTTGGGAGTAATCTTCGACCCTAAACTATTGTGGGTTGTGTGGTTTTCTTTTGTTTTTATCTTCAGACAAGAACATGTTTACACAGTTATATTTCCCTAACTAATAAAAACTCTAGACAATCTGGTGTTCTCCAGATGCTTTGAATTATAGCTCTTCGTGTTCAGGGCAGTGTGGCTAATGATCAGGGATTGTTGGCAGTTGTAGTCCAAATTATCTGGAGCAGACCAGTTGCTCACCATGCCGAAAAGGCAATGAGAGATTTAGAGACAAGGCTTTATGATCCGATGTTGCTTTTGGACAGATTGAGGGCACCCCTACAGCCCGCCTTTGTGCCCCTCTCGGATCACCTTGGTGCCCAGTACATGATGTTATTGCTGTTCAGCAGCTCAGCTGGCTTAATTCCAGCTCAGCTGCAGTTCAACAGGAAGCAGACAAATCTGGTTTTCAAGTTAAACATACTGACGCTCTAAAAAGCAGGCCATTTGCTATTGGCAGACACTCTTGGCTCTAAGTGATCCTTTCCACCTTTCCAGAAAGGTTCGGTTGATGTAGCATCATGCTGTCGTTTCAATCCTGCCTTCAGAAAATAAGCAGAGGAATGGCACGGGGGGGGGACTGCACCTGGTGGTTTTCTGGCTCTCTGATGGCAGCTTCCAATGTTTTAATTACCAAATAAAAGAAACCGAGAATAGGCACTAAACCCTGGTCAGACTTTTCTTTCTTTTTCTTTTTCTTTTTTACTTTCTCTAATTAGAATTTCTGCTTTGTGGAAGATTCTGCGCATTTTTAGCTCCGCGACCACAGAGTTACTGTGAAGCAGTCTGAATCTCTTTTAGAGGGTGAGGAATCAAAGCCAGTGGTAATATGGGAGTGACATGACCCTTCACATTTCTCCTTTGAACAGAGAAATAATTGAATTGGAGAGTCTCTCCTATCACAAATCTAAAGAGACAACGGACCATTTGCCTTTCAAGCTGCTTGGGGATACCATTTATTCAGCCTTTAAATTCTCCTGCATGTTATACGGTAGATGCCGCCGAAAAAAAACCTAACTGCTCTTTTTACCCATATCTTCTTTTAAACCTGGAAATAGGTTTTTATTCTGTTTTGAAGCATTAGGAATTGATTTGCTGCTGCTGAAATGTGCCTCTGCAGTAAATGGGAAAAAGTGGAAGGGAAAATGTTCTTCCCCCTCAACTCCTGTCTGAATCCTTCATAACTGCTCACAAAAGCCATCAATGTTTGGCACCAACGTAGCCATTTCACCGACTTTCCCCCCCTTCTTACTTCCTCCTACTTCTGTGTGCCACTGCAAAATTGGGGCCATGCTACTTTAGTTATCTTCCTAATCAGAATTTGGAAGGTTTCCACAGTAGGGCTAAGGAACGGGGGGGGGGGGTGTGAACTCATTTAAACCTGTTCAGCACATTAGAGCATCTGTCATAGATAAAAGCTCTAAACCTGCATTTCATTAATGGAAAAAATACATCCAGTATGTATTTACCTGCCTAGTAATATTACACAATCACATCCTTTCTGTTTCTGGCTAACGAAGCCCACATCTAGAAAATTCTAGATGTCTGAACATAATTTTTTTTGGTTATGTTACAAAGCTTTGGAAATGACTTATATATTAAAATATCACATTTGCTGATTTACAGACATGCCTTATATTTTTTCTTATAGCAGCAATGTATTTTCAAGACAATTAAAGTGCCAAAGAATCACTTGTCAGTGAAATGGGTGGCATATAAATGTAATAATAGATAGATGATAGATAGACAGACAGACAGACAAACAGACAGACAGACAGACAGACAGACAGACAGACAGACAGACAGACAGATACTAAATGTGCTCATGGAATCTCCTCTCCAGAAAGGAACTGGAAAATGGATATTGTTGATACTTTCCTATAAGCCAAAACATGTACTTACAAGCCAGAACTGCCTATAGTAGATTATTATACAGTAAAGCAAAACTACACTAACCACATGTTATAAGCTAGTCATGTTTTTCCATTAAAATAAATTGTTTACAAGCCGACATTTCTCAAGAAATCCATAGCTATTGCACATGCATCCTTCATTGACCCTTTTCACTAGGAACTGGATTTCATTTTTTGTGAATAAAACGAAAACCTTTTCAGCTACATTCCTAGTGGAATGAAAACAGTATATATGGTAGCTATATATACCATAGAAGAGTTTATCCACCCTCAGTTTTATCTCAGAATGACCTTGAAAGGAAGTATTTCCAATACAAAAAAATAATCCAGGGAAGAAACACCCTGAACCTTCTCTAGAAGTATCCACCCTTTAATCCAATTTTATTCCTCTATAGATGTGTCATGGTTCCGATAGATGAAACCAAACAAAAGATCTTCAAGGCTAGGAATCCTTCCTTTAAGAACATTTTATTCAGGAAACAAAGTATCAGCACTTACATAGTTGAACCCATGACTGAGATTCCCTTCCCTCAGATACAAAGTAACACGCTGCAATTCCCACCTCACAAAAGCTGTCATAAATCACATTCCCCAATTAGCACAAAATGTGGGCTTTTCTCTTCAGCTCTTCTGAAGTGGCTGGAACAGACCACTCGAGACAGCTGGTAACGTTAACAGATTTATTAGAACAGAGCGAAATAATAACAGGAGCCTTTCGGCTTTTTATAGTCAGGCGCCGGTCGTCTGGTCCAATCGCCGGCCAGTCTTTTTCCCGCTTTGCATCTGCTCCAATCAGCTCCGCGGAACGCCTGACAGTTCGGTTCCTCGTGCAGGCGGCCTGTGTTGCTTTGACAGCTGAAAGCTGTCAACTAGTGCGCCTGCGTAAGTCGGGAGTTTTGACAGCTGTCAAAACTCCCTCGTGTTCGGCTGTCAAACACTTTACCTCATGTTCGGCTGTCAAACGTTTTCCCTTATGTTGCGAACCGATTACGTTAACACATTAAATGAACTATATACATATAATACACCCCTTACCCTTCCCCTGGATCGTTTCCACCCCCGTGTGTTGGTTTGTTGCTCCCTGCCCATTCATAGTCCTGTAAGTAACCCGGTGGTTTCCTCGATCTGCTGGACCGTCGTGGGGCAGCGTCGTTTCCGAGTTCTCCTTCCGCCCGTGGTTGTTGTGGCTGGGCCTCCTCGGTTGGCGGAATACTTGGTATGAGGGGGGGCAAAGGGGGTTGTTGGGATGGTGGGGGTGTGTTTTGTGGCTTGCGGATTCGTAGTTGGTCTACATGTCGTCGTAGTTGGCCATGTGTGTCTGAATGAATTAGGTATGAGATGGGTCCGGTTTGCTTTATTATGACCCCTTGAATCCATTTTTGGTTGCCTGTGTAATTTCGTGCCCAGATGCTTTGGCCTGGGGTGAAGGTTCGTGGTGCGGATGTTGGAAGTTCTTGGTCATTAGCAGTTCTATCAGGATGCAGTCTGTCTAGTCTCGTTATTAGCCTCCGTCCCCATCGTAGCTCAGCTGGTGACTTTCCCGTGGTGGTGCCGGGTGTGGTGTGTTGGGCAAGGAGGAATTGGCTGAGGCGTCGGTGCCAGTTCCCTTTTATGAATTTATTAAGTGCCTCTTTAGTTGACCGCACCATAATTTCTGCCATGCCATTAGTCGACGGGTGGAAGGGCGCTGACGTCACCAGTCTAATACAGTTCCTCGAAGCGAACATCTGAAATTCACGAGAGGTGAATTGTGGGCCGTTATCTGAGACTATGACGTCTGGAAGGCCATGGGTTGCGAAAACTTTTCTAAGTGCTTGAATAGTGGAGTATGTTGTTATTTTATTTAGGGGTATCACCTCGAGCCATTTAGAAAAACTGTCTACAATTATTAAGAAATTCTGCCCACGAATTGGTCCCGCAAAATCTAGGTGGATTCTGGACCATGGGTTTTTTGTTGTTTCCCATTTATGGACTGGGGCATGGGGTGGTTCGCTTCTCGTTAATTGACACGTATAGCATCCTCCCACGTGTTGTTCTATGTCCTTATCAATTCCTGGCCACCATACATAACTTCTAGCAAGTAGCTTCATTTTCACCATCCCCGGGTGCCCTTCGTGCAAGGTTTTTAACGTTTGCTGTATGTTTGTGTGTGGTATCACCACTCTATTTCCCCATAGTAGGCAGCCTAAATGGGAGGTTAGTTCTAGCTGTTTTGAAAAAAAGGGGCGGAATGTTTCCTCTGGGCATTTGTGTGGCCATCCTGTTGTGACCCATTGCAGGACCCTGCTGAGTGTTTTATCTTTTGCGGAGTTGTCAGCGATGATTTTTGCTGTCAGGGGAAATTCTGGTAATTCGTTGATAGCCAATACGTTGCCGGCGGGGGCTGGATCTGGGTCGTGGCGTTGTATAGGGAGCCTGCTTAGACAGTCTGCATGTCCTAGTTCCCTGCCTGGCTTGTGTACTAATTTGTAGGAGTATGCCGATAAAAAAGTTGACCAGCGCAGGATTCTCGGGGATAATATTTGTGGGGTTGTTTTGTCCCAGGTAAAAATGCCTAATAGGGGTTTGTGATCGGTGAATATAGTGAAGGGTCTGCCATACAGATAGTCATGGAATTTTTTAACCCCGGCGACGATGGCTAAAGCTTCCCTATCAATTTGAGCGTAATTTCTTTCTGTTTTAGTTAGGGTCCGGGAATAAAATGCGATGGGTCTTTGAGTGTCGTCCTGGTCCAGGTGGCTCAAGACGGCACCTATTCCGTATGGGGACGCATCGCACGCGATGCAGATAGGGGCGTCCTCTTGGAATAGGGTGATGGTGGAGCTTTTACAAATAATGGTCTTTAGTGACTGAAAACTATCCTCGTGCACCTTTGCCCAGGTCCAGGGGCTTCCCTTGTCTAATAACCTATGCAGGGGCTCTGCAATAGTAGCTTTGTGGGGGAGGAAGGCGTGATAAAAATTTAATAGTCCTAAAAACGCCTGTAGTTCCTGTTTGTTTTTGGGGCTGGGGGCTGCTTGAATGGCTTTCAGTTTGTCGTTTGTGGGGTGGATGCCCTGGGCGTCAATTTTGTACCCCAGGAATTCCGTAGAGGGAACTCCTATAGAGCACTTTTCTCTTTTTAGTTTAAATCCGGCAGTTCTGAATCGCTCTAGGACAGCTGACAGCCTGTCAGCTAGAATAGCTTCTGTTTCTCCGGCGATGAGTACATCGTCAAAGTAAGGGGAGACCCCGGGAATTCCTTTTAATGTTTTTTCCATAATGCTTTGGAATATGCCAGGGGCGGTCGAGATACCAAATTGCAGTCTTGTCACTTTAAATGCTCCGCGGTGCGTGACAATTGTCTGGGCGACCGCGGTGTCATCGGTCACAGGCAACTGCAAATACGCCTGCGTGAGGTCTAATTTCGCAAAAATGGCGCCGGAGCGAATAGAAGCTAGGACGTCCCGTACTGCTGGAATGGGGTAAGAGTGGGCATTGAGCGCTAAGTTTAGGGTCCCCTTATAGTCTGCGCATATTCTGATTTGACCATTAGGTTTTACTGGTGTTACGATGGGGGTTTCCCAACTGCCCCCATCAGTAGGTTCTAGCACTCCCAGCTTGACAAGGCGTTCCAGTTCGTCCTCAATTTTTTGTTTGAGGGCGAAGGGAACCCTCCTGGCTCTAATTTTGATAGGTTGTATGGCGGGGTTTAAGTTAAGAGCAATGGGAGGGCCTGTATATTTGCCTAAGGAACCGTCGAAAACGTCTGCGTATTTTCTGCAGACGGCCTCGAGGTTTGACGTTTGTACTGCATTGACGCCGGTAATGGCGATTCCTAAGGGGCTGAACCAGTTTAACCCTATTAGATTAGTGCGATCCCCTTGGGTGACTATTACTTCTAGAGGTCCCTTGAATTTTTTGTACTCTACCCAGACCCTAGCCTTGCCCTTGAGTTGGATCGGTGTTTTCTGGTAGTCTGCTAACTGGACCTGTGGGTTTTCTAACGGTATTGTTTTTTTACTGCGCCTGCAGATTTCCCTAAACGTTTTTAACGAAATTAGGGTTACCGCTGAACCTGAGTCCACCTCCATGTCACAAAAAACTCCCTGTAGCTTAGTTTTAATTTTTACCTTAGGGCTCAAGTTGTGCACCTCACCTACTGTTTCCACTAATACCTCTGGGTGCTTTCCCTTACTGGCTCGGTGGGTGATCGTACCTGGGGGAATCGCCTCCACTTCATGCAGGTTGTCACGGGGACGGCCTCTGCAGACGGGTTTAATGTGGCCGGTCTTGCCACAATTATGGCATTTAGCGCTCCGGAAACGGCAATTTGCCCGGGCATGGTTGCCCCCACAGCTGGCGCAGGAGTTTCGTTGTTCTCTTAGAGCTGAGGTGAAGTTTCTTGGGTTGGGACGCTCATTGTTGTCACTTCGTCTATATTGCCTTCTCTCCAATCGTCGTTGTATCGCGTCGGTGTCTGTCAGGTCTATGGACTCTTCGTCACTGAAAGATGCTTCGTCCTGATGGACGCTGCCTTGAGGTTCTATTGCTGTCCGGTTGAGGGCCTTCTTGTGGTTATCTTCGTACGCCAAGATCTCTCGGGAGACCTGGGCGAGTGTCATCTCCGGCTTTGACGTGATTTTTTTCTTGAGGCGTTCGTCTCTCAGGCCGATGACCACTTGGTCCCGGATCCGGTCTTCTAAGTCTGGGAAGTTGCAGCTCCGTGCAGCGTGCCGGACTCCCGCGATGAAGTCGTTTGCGGCTTCATCCGGCCGCTGCCTTCGCTGGGCGAACTGTACCCGCCAGTACAGTTCTGAGCGGGCCGGCATGTAGTGCTTGCTGAGCCGGTCGACGAGTTCGGAATATGGAACCTCTCTGATCGGCACGGGGCTGAATAGCCCGACAGCAGCATCGTAGACGGGTGGACCGCTGATGTATAGAAGTGCTGCTGCTTTGGCTCTGTCATCTGTAATCTTGCTGACGAGGAGGAACCCCTCGACCTGCCCCAGATGCGACTCCCATCGCTCGGGGTGGTGAGTGTCGAATTCCCTCACTCGTCCGAAATTTGCCATGCTGTCTGGGCTCGGTGGTCCGCTTCGCTGTGGAAGTTAAAACTTCCAGTGACTAGCTCTGCCGGCCGAGGACTCTTCCTGGCCGTGACTTCAGCTCTGGAAGCGTATCCCACCTTCGTCGCCAGTGAAGTGGCTGGAACAGACCACTCGAGACAGCTGGTAACGTTAACAGATTTATTAGAACAGAGCGAAATAATAACAGGAGCCTTTCGGCTTTTTATAGTCAGGCGCCGGTCGTCTGGTCCAATCGCCGGCCAGTCTTTTTCCCGCTTTGCATCTGCTCCAATCAGCTCCGCGGAACGCCTGACAGTTCGGTTCCTCGTGCAGGCGGCCTGTGTTGCTTTGACAGCTGAAAGCTGTCAACTAGTGCGCCTGCGTAAGTCGGGAGTTTTGACAGCTGTCAAAACTCCCTCGTGTTCGGCTGTCAAACACTTTACCTCATGTTCGGCTGTCAAACGTTTTCCCTTATGTTGCGAACCGATTACGTTAACACATTAAATGAACTATATACATATAATACATCTTCAGCCCATCCAAAGCTTATCAGACAATGTCATTGAGTTCCCACACTTCTGCATTTTTATGGCTAGCTAAACCCTCAAGCATTTACCCCATCCTTCCTTCTATATCTGAACTCTAAAAGAACAGCAAAAGGCACATTAAAGGTAAAATGGCTGCTGATTCTTAGTTGTCAGAGCGTGGACATCCATTTTCGCAGCATTGTCAAGATGCAGACAAGCAATTCTGATGGCAGTGTTTTTCTACCAGACCAATGATTCTAAAACCAACTTGGAAAAATTGAAGTAATTATTATTTTACGTCATCCTGTTATTTTGATTCTGTTTGACCCATTAACAATAATAATGCAGAGCACAAAATTAAAAATAAAAACATAAATGGAAAGAAATGCAAATGATTAAAAATTATAAGCCTGGTGAAGAATATGTGTCTCCTAAATGAAACCCTTCAACCATAGTATGCAGAGCATGAACTTCTAGAATTATTTCTAGATCTCCATGATGGTTCCATTCTGGACCAGAATAACTTCATCAGCAGGTCTTAACGGTCACACAGAAGTATGTTTCTAACAGGATAAGCTGATAATGTGGGGAAAAGGAGGGGCTTTAAGAGTTAATCTCAACTGAGAATTCCACAAATCATCCCAATCTAATTCAAATTCAACCCATGAAGTTGGCAAGGTTCTACAGTATTAAAATCTGAGATTAAAGGGCAACAAGATTCAATTTGTAATACTTAATTTGCTGATATATTTGACCACCAGTTATAATAGGGAAGCATCAAACATGCCCACAGAGGCTTCAGGGGTTTTTTGTTTGTTTGTTTTTTGCAGAAATAAGATGAAAATATCAGGAAGGCAGAACCCTGAAAGGCATTATACTTACCAAGTTTCAGATAGTTTCTAGATTTCAGCACAATACATTTTTGAAATAATCATCCTTCACTCTTTTTGAAACAAAGGTAGCAGGGATGAGGGAAAGACAGCAAAGAGAATGTGTTAAACTCCAGTGTCAACATGAACATCTTCAGACCTTGTTTAAAATGGTAGGTTTGTCCAATATTTAGGTTTTCAGCTTCTGAAAACCTGCTTTTCTGGGTTGACAGGCTGGCTGCTATAACTCCTTAGCCAACTATTAAAGTCACAGAAGGCACCCCATCACACCCTCCAGCAGCACAACTCTGACTACATATGGAAGGGCAACTAGAAGAGATCTTCAAACGCAGAAGAAAATCTACCAAATCTCTAAACTGCTTTGAATCTATCTAAAGTAGATTGAAAATAGCTGATTGATGTTTTATACTAATCTTACAATTTAATTTGAACATTTGATTTAAGGGTTATTACATTAAATCTTCTTCAAACTAAATCATCCCTTCAAAGTTTTGCATAGCCCTAATACCACCATTTTAAACCACTTCTAGTGAACAACTGGCCACTAGTGCAGATAGTCCTCGACTTATGACCACAATTGAGTCCAAATTTTCCATTGCTGAGACATTTATTAAGTGAATTTTGTCCCATTTTAACAACTTTTCTTGCCACAGTTGTTAAGTGAATCACTGCAGTTATTAAATTAGTATTACGGTTGTTAAGTGAATGTGGCTTCCCCCATTGACTTTGCTAGCCAGATAGTCGCAAAAGTTGATCACATGACCCCGGGGCACTGGAACCGTCATAAATATGAGTCAGTTGTCAAGTATCTGAATTTTGATCACATGACCATAGGATGCTGCAATGGTCATAAATGTGAAGAATGGTCATAAGTCACCTTTTTCAGTGCTGTTGCAACTTCAAATGGTCACTAAATGAACTGTTGTATTTCGAGGACTATCTGTACACATCTTCCAACAGAAGATGACTCCTGCCCCTTGTAACAGTAAATCGCCAAGTGCAGACATGTCAAACTCACGACGTCAGGTAACATCGCGTGACGTATCACAACTTTTTCCCCATTGCCAGCAATGGGGAGGGCACAGTTTCATCGTGATGCATCTGGCCCATGAGCCAGCAGTTTGACATGCCTGGCCAAGTGTTTTTTCTCTATTTGTTGTGGAGAGCCCACAGAGAAATGAATCAATAGCCAAGATAGGTTGCACCAAGGGATGGATCACTACTGTCAAATCTCCTAATGCAGTTTAATTGTGTCAACAGTTCCCATCCTAACTATTATCTTAGAATTCAGTGACAGATAAAGATCAAAAGCACTCCAAAGCAGACACCCCAATCACGGATGCAACTGGGGGATTGAAACGCCGCCCATTTTTAATATTTATTTATTTATTTATTTTATTACATTTATATACCGCCCTTTCCCGAAGGACTCAGGGCGGTTTACAGGGTAATTAAAAACCAAAATACAAAAGTTAAAAACAAGTTTAAAAAAATTAAATTTGTCCCTGTATAAGTAAAACCCCAGTTAAAATTAAAATTAAAATTCTCAGCCTGGGCCAGAGAGCTCGAAGAGCCAGGTCTTCAGGTCCCGGCGGAATGAACGGAGGTCGGGGGCAGTCCTCAGCTCCACTGGCAGCTGGTTCCAAAGGGCAGGCGCCCCCACTGAGAAGGCCCTATCCCTGGGTGTCGTCCGCCGGCAATCTCTTACCGGTGGCACCCTGAGAAGACCCTCCCTGTGGGAGCGCACTGGACGAAGGGAACTTGATGCCGGCAGCAGGTGTTCCCTCAGATATCCCGGACCCAAGCCATGTAGGGCTTTATAGGTCATCACCAGCACCTTGAATCTCACCCGGAGGGCAACCGGAAGCCAATGCAGCTCGCGGAGTACATCATGTGTATCAAGCATATGTAAAAAGGAGCAGGGGTTTAATCTCCCAGTAGCACAAGGGTCTTTAGAAGCTTTCAATAATATCTTAGTATCACTGATAGCTTCTGAAGACACCTGTGCTCCAAGGTGATGGAAGAAGGTGCAATCCTGCCCAAAAGAGACTGAACTTCCATCCAGTTGCTTATTATCCAGTAACACTTCCATTTTGTCACAAACAGCATAATAGTTACATGGGCAATACAATCAGTCAACAGTCCTAGGTGATGAAAAGTAATCTCTCAGCATCACCCGTAAGCCGCCTAGAGTCACCCTGTAGGCATAAAAGCGGCATAAAAAATTAAATAAATACTGGCCACAGCACAACAGGAGAAACCAAAGTCACTGTTAAACAATAAATCAATATTAAGCAGTTCCCTCAAAGCCAAATCTCATTAGGTTCTCCCAAAGAATAACATGGTTGATAGTCACTCATCCCAACACACACAGACACATACACACACATACACACACACATACACCTCTTTGCTGGGAAAGATTTCTCATAAAATAAATATCATTTTAAGCAGATATTTTCAGAGTAAGGCCAGTTGTTTCTTGAGGGGTCTAAACTGTATCATGCCTCAGATTGCCTATATCTTGTTCGCTATTAAGTCAACTGCTGGTTGATGGACTGCAATCTTGGATTTTTCTTATTATTTTTCGATTACAAAAAGGAGGGGGCTTTTTTTTTCTTTAGGCTTTGCCTAAATGCCTGGTTGAAGCAGTAGAAAAAGGAGGTGATTGCACCAAGAACCTATGCAAACCATCTCTGTCTCATCCAACTTGGGCAATGTATATTGTGTGGAAGCTCCCACTGAAGATAGAATGAGAGGGATAAGACACCTCACATGTACTCTTAAAAATGTGCCCTTTGTTCTTTGCTAAATCCCTTCCTGTTCTAATGTCTACAAGGAGTAGCATTGTCCTGTGATATGTTTATGCTAATGAAACCTTTAATTTGGCACTACTGTTGATGCAATGAGATAGAAAATTAAAAAAAAATCTATTAAAGTCTACAGTGCAAAACTGAATGGACTATTCCACCCATCCACTATCTCCATACCTTTTGGGTCTTTTAGGAGGCTGCAAATCAGAGATGCCCAACTTTGGCAACTTTAAGACTTGTGGACTTCAACTCCAAGAACATCCCAGCCAGCCATGCTATTAGTTTAGAGTTCATTGACAGCTATGCTGGCTGGGGATTTCTGGGAACTGAAGGCCACAAGTCTTAAAGTTGCCAAGGTTGGATGCATACACACACACACACACACACACACACACACACACACAGCTCCTTGGATTACATTTTTGCAGCATGGCCTTAGTCCACTTTCAGCTCCTCATTTTCCATCTGGACTGGGACAAACACAAAAGTCTGTTTCACATGTATCTGCAATGAATCAGCCTTTGCACTGCCTGTCTGGGTCCTGAACCCCATAATAATAAATGTCCTGAAACATGTGGCAGGCTCATGTCCAAAAGCCACAACTGAAAGTGATTCCTAACCCATGACCCCCGCCTATTTACAAATATTTTCCAGCATTTCCACACCCATGAGATGAAGCAGGGTGCATTCCCTTCATGCAGACCATAAAATGAAAAGCAGGCTGGAAGCTTTGTGCAAATTCACAAAAAGACACCGTATCTCCCAAACATGTTTTTCAAGACAGAAAGATGAGACTGCATTTTATTAGCATCGCCCTCACGGTCTTCTAAGAGCCTCCCATATCTGATAGGGGATTAGAAAAATATTTGGCTGACAGAGATCACTGCATTGCTTCTCTTTTTAAGAGCAAGACAAAGAAGTAATGAAGTCATGGCAAAGTCATTCAGCTGGTTTAACGCAGTCCAGCTGCATTTGTAGGATATTTAAGAGGCATTTTGCTCCTTTTTTTTCCCCAACATGCAAACCATGTTCAGAGGAGAACAGACAGCTTTCAATCTAAATTGCAATGTATGAACACACACAGAAATAGATAGAAAGATTCCCATTTCCCATTTTTTCTTTTTACATTGGCCTCCAGTTTTTTTCCTGACACTGATTTCTTGATGTTCCTTCAGTATTGTTCTACTTAGAAGCTCTGGGACATTATTTATTTTGCCCAGCAGTGTGTTTTGTAAAGCAGCATTTGTATCTTTTTGAAATCCCTCTGATAGTCCTTCCAACCTGGGATTTTTTTTTTATTTGGGAATCCCATAAATCCTGTCCTTCAGCATGAATAGCAAGACTTAAAGTGTAACCTACGTATGATTTATAAGATGAAAGACTCTAACTATTAAATAGCGGGTTCTTTGGCGCAGGAATGAAGACGCGGACTGAGTACAGGGTAACTCATTGTTTATTTCGTGCTGGAACTGTACTGGGGAAATGGCTGCAACTAGCCGCAATATATAGTCCAGGCCCTAGGCGGCAGCCAATAGGTTTGAATCAGCCATTGCCGCCTGGAGATAGCCAATTGCAGCACAGGACACTTGTAGTCTGGGTTGCTGGAGAGCCGTTAGCTGCTCCATCAACCCACGTGGTGTTTCACAAGAGCCCAGTACATAACACTAACTATTGCCAGTTATTTGTGTGTAGACTAAGTTTAAGGGGACTAAAATGTATAAGCAAAGACTATTGAAATATACAACTCAACAGTTTCTTTTTTTTAAAAAAAAAGATGTATTTTCAAACTTTTAGACAGCACTGAACAGCAAGAGAATCGTGTTATTGCATTCAGGAAGAAAGAATAAACCATAAGGCAATTCAGGGCCTGAAGAAACCAGGCTAGAACACATAGAGAGTAGGGTGTTTCTGGCATTTGCAGGGGCTTATACAGCTGTTTCTTTATCCTCTTTGGCCTGCTAATTAAGCATGGTTTGGATGCCAAGCCATCATCAAGTGTGCTTGGAAGGCCATAAAAAGTGTACGGAATCCTAGGGCAATAGCAAACATCCACGCAAGCCCCACAGAATGATGCCAGCACAAAAGAGAAGGAACAAGAGTGGTGTTGGATAATAGGCAGGGTAATTATATTTTGTTCCAAAAAAAATGAAGAATGGATGAACTTGCCATCCTGCTGTGCAAATGCCTCAAACATGTTTAAAACTAACAGAGAATTGTTGGCCAGCCTGCCATTAGTATCTGGCAACTTGGTACAGCTGCTTAGATTCTGGCATAAATCATTGGATTTGATGCCTGTCTTGGATACTACCATAGCAGCTAGGAGCTGCTACTATTAAAAAAAATGTTGTCTGTTTAGCAACATTTATATAGCTACCCCTCTTATGACCAGCTCTGAGCAGGTGTACCTTTGAATTATAGTGCAATCTCAGGCACTGTGCAAGAAATTTAAAGCCACAGCTTGTAGCCATTTGCTGCTTCTAAGCAAGACCACAATTGAAAGAGGAGGTTCATCCTTGTCTTCCTCACCACTGGAGACTAACCTAAATGGGAGTGTATATAACATTACAGCATAATATTTAGACTTTCTGTTCAGCAAAAGACAGGAGAGTCAAGAAGATGATTGAGATATTTACATCAAAGAAAGCCGATGAATATAATTTGCCAATCAGATGATATTGCTTCAATAGTTACACCTAGATGATATCAAATAAATTGGCGTTGCTGCTTCGTCAGAAATATCACAACAGTTCAGTTATGAAGACTTTCATAAATAATTCCCTTTTTTCTATTCTGTTATTTCTGGTTTGCTTCGTCTAGGCTTGGAAATAGTGAGCAGTCTTTTAAGAGGTGAACTCATATTCAGTATGGAAATTTACTGCCATCTAGCGGTGAAACTTAATCAAGACCCCAATATTCCCACCTAGAAAACGTACATATGGAGGGAAAAAGATGGAGTTGTTGTTTTTTTTCCTATACAGAAGAACGGCACAATATGCATATATTTCTGTGTTAGCCTGCAAACCAAGATGGGAGAACTGGAATGCTGGAAGGAGAAGCCTCACCTACATATAGACTATCACAATATACTGAGAAACATCTCGAAACCTTCATTGGAAAAACACAATATTTTGTGAAAGAAAATCCCAGCAGTTTTTTTAATTGTTCTCCATTACCAAATGGGGCTATGATGAACAGAATTTTGGAGCAGCTAAAGTATGGCCATTGTTACCAGTTTTTACTGATATCTTTATGAAAGACTTTGAGAAGGCATCTTTAGAATTTGATTCCCTACTGCCAAATTGCTGGCTAACATTGATTGATATTCGCCTGTTTGGCCGCAAGGACAAAAGGAGTTGATTAAATTTCTAGACCACCCAAAGGATCAACACAAGGCTATAAAATTTACTGTGGAAGTTGAGAACAGTGTTAATTTGCCATTCTCAGACATTCCTACAGGGAAGAGAAGGATGGACAAGACACTCTTGTAGAAGGGAGATACTTACAGTCTGTTACCTCAGCACTGCATCACACCAAGACCTGCAATAAAAAAGTGTGATCAAAACTTTGGCTCAAAATTTAACCAGTCTTCTTTTTTCACTTCCCAATCTGGATTAAAGACAGGGGTTTTTGAGGGAGGTGTTAAACCAATAGCAAAAAGGTGTAAAATCCTTCCATTTCATATCCTCTTTAGGAGGGGGCAATTAAATCAGGCGACCGATTTCTGGTTGAGAGCATGCAGGTAATCCTTGACTTACAACAATTCATTTAATGACTGTTAGAAGTTGCAACAGCACTGGAAAAAAGTGACTTATGACCATTTTTCACACTTATGAGCTTTGCAGCATTCCCATGGTCACGTGATTTACATTTGGACGCTTGACAGCTGGTTCATATTTATGACAGTTGCAGTGTCCTGGGGTCATGTGATCACTTTTTGTGATCTTCTGACAAGCAAAGAGCCTTGGTGGCGCAGTGGGCTAATGCCTCCTTAAGTAACACCAGCTGCCCGCAATTAGTGCAGGTTCGAGCCCCACCAGGCTCAAGGTTGACTCAGCCTTCCATCCTTCTGAGGTAGGTAAAATGAGGACCCAGATTGTTGGGGGCAGTTAAGCTGACTTTGTAATAATGCCTCTTGGGGGGGGGCAAAAGCCCTAATAAGCAGGCATATACATAGAATGAAGGCTATTGCTAAGCACATTGATTTGTGCTTCTTAGATTGTAAGCCGCCCTGAGTCTTCGGAGAAGGGCGGGATATAAATGGGATTAAAAAAAATCAATGGGGAAACCACACTGACTTAACAAGGGTGTTCATTAACTTAACTGCAGGGATTCACTTAACAACTGCAGCAAAAAAAGTCATAAAATGGGGCAAAACTCACTTAACAAATTTCTCATTTAGCAACATATATTTTGGGCTCAATTGTGGCCGTAAGTCAAGGACTACCTTTAGTTAAGGTGTGATCTAGTTATCTTCCCTCGGATGAGTGGCTGAGAACCACTCCCAGCATTTTTGCTTTGACATCCGATCTCCCACTTAGGGCTGAGTTACAAGAGTCTTTCCCTGCTCCCTGCATTTATAAAATCAAACTGACTGTGACCTTGGTGCCACTCTGATTTACAAATTCTGTTTAGTGTTGTCTTTTGAGCTAATCGGCTCTGCATTGAGACTCAGGATATTTAAGGTAAAAGGAAAGGTTCCCCCACACATGTGTGCTAGTCGTTTCCAACTCTAGGGGCCAGTGCTCATCTCCGTTTCAAAGCCGAAGAGCCAGGGCTTGTCCGAGGACGTCTCTGTGGTCATGTGGCCGGCATGACTAGACGCCAAAGGCGCACGGAACGCTGTTACCTTCCCACCGTGGTGGTCCCTATTTTTCTACTTGCATTTTTATGTGCTTTCGAACTGCTAGGTTGGCAAAAGCTGGGACGAGTAACAGGCGCTCACTCTGTTACGCAGCACTCGGGATTCGACCCACCAAACTGCCGACCTTCTGATCGACAAGCTCAGCGTCCTAACCCACTGAGCCACCGCTCAGTGGGTTAGCTGAATTTAAATTTAGCTGAATTTAAATTTAGCTGAAATTAAATTTAGCTGAATTTAAATTTAGCTGAATTTAAAGCCTTGTCATTTCTTCCATCTGCTTCCTTTCTTTTTCCCAGCAACTTAGTCATCCACTGCACAAAATCATGACATGGAACCTGGCTCTGGGCTTTCTATGGGTTCCTCCAAATGTTTCCCCTTGTTAAACAATGTTATTTAGAAAAATGATTTACAAGGAGCCCAGAACACTTGGACCCTTGTATCGATCAGACAGAGAAAGGAGTGCAACATCGTCCTGAGATCTAAAATGCCTTATAGGCTTTTTTTTCCTCCTTAACTGTATAACTTAAAACCTCTTTAAGGATATGCAGTAGTCCTTAATGACCCTAATTGGCACTGGAAACTCCGTCATTAAGCAAAGCAGTTGTTAACTGAGATACGTAACCACTCTGCTGAGCCGACATCTGGTCCAGCAGTCCCTGTTGTGGCTGTTAAGCAAATCACCCACTGTTGTTAAGTGAGGCATTATGTGACCATGACTTGCAACTTCCTGCCAACTTCTCCCTTGACTTCACTGGTTAGAAACTGATTACAAATGGTGTTCCACGGGATGCTGCCACCACCACCACCACAAACACAACGGTTGTCAAGCATGCAAATCATGAACACATGACTGTGGGGGTGCCGCAGTGGTTGTAGTCACTGTAAGTCCCTTTTTTCAGGGCTATTGTAACTTTGAGCAGTCGCTAAACTCATGGTTGTTATTGTGTACTGGGTCCGACGCAAGAGAGACGCCAGCCGGTGTGTGAGTTCAGCTCTTTATTGGAAGGGGAAGTGAACTTAGGAATGAGGGCTACCTGGCCTCCTTATATACCTGGCCAGGTAAGCTAACAGCCAATGGGGTTGGCCCTAGGTTTCCCGCCGAAACTGTCCAGGCCAACGCCCCTTGAGTGCTGTTGCTATGCAGATGCCTGCATACATAACACCCCTCCCCCCTTAGAGAAGACCCACATAACAACAACAACATGCAACTACTATAACTATGAGTGTATATATATAAAAAAACAGTGGTGTCCTTGTGTGAGGGTCACTTGCACACATAGTCTGACAGGTAGGCTGGTGTCCTGTGTGGACGGGTGGATCGTCTGGGTGTGCTTGGCCCCTGGGCTTGGACCGTGGGTTCCTGAGGCCTTTGTGCAGGGCTACGAGCCGGCATCAGGAAGTCCTCCTCCTCTGGTCCCTGCCCTGTGACGTCCTCAGCTGGGTTGACCCCTCCTGGAGTGTGGTCCTCCTGTTGATCGTGTGCGTTGAGTTCAGGGACGTGTGTGATGCGCTCAGGGGTGTGTGTGACGTGCTCAGGGACTCTTCCTCTGAGCTGATCGATGTGTCGCCTTATGCGTCTGTCCCCCTCCACCCCTACAATGTACGAAAGGGGTCCTGTTTTCCCGACCACTGTCCCCGGAACCCAAGGATGTCCAGCCCCATAGTTCCTTGCCCAGACCAGGTCTCCCAGGTTGAGGACCCTGTGTGTGGATGATGATGGCAATGGTGATGGTAGTGATGCTGGTGGTGATGGTGATGATGGCGATGTTGCCCTACCGGTTTCGGCTGCTACCCGGTCTGGGTGTAGGCGGTCCAGCTTGGTGATGAGGCGCCGTCCCCATCGCAGTTCTGCTGGGCTCTTGCCGGTAGCCACGCATGGTGTTGTGTGTTGGGCTAGTAAAAATTTGGCCAGTCTGTGGTGCCAGTCCCCGCTGATGATGCGCCGGAGTGCGTCTTTGGTCGTCCTTACCATCCGTTCGGCCTGCCCGTTGGTAGATGGGTGGAAAGGCGCAGAGGTGGCGTGCCTAATCCAGTTCGCCTTCAAGAACGCCTGGAAATCAGCAGCAGTAAACTGAGGCCCATTATCAGACACAATTACGTCGGGGAGGCCGTGTGTGGCAAAGAGAGCTCTGAGCACCTGGATTGTCCTCCCCGAGGTCATGTTGGGGACAGGGACTACCTCTAACCACTTGGAGTGACTGTCCACCACTACTAAAAATAGTTGACCCTGGAATGGCCCCGCATAGTCAATGTGAATGCGGGACCATGGCGTGTGTGTGGCCTCCCACCGGTGTACTGGTGCATGTGGCACTTCTGGCCTGGATCTCTGGCACGTATAACAGGCCTTGTCCCGATCCTCAACCTCCTTGTCCAACCCGGGCCACCAGAGGTAGCTCCTAGCCAGTGCCTTCATCCTGACCACCCCCGGGTGCCCTTCGTGTAAGGAGTCCAATACCCTGTCGCGTAGTGCGGGTGGAATGATGACCCTGCTACCCCAAAGGAGGCACCCTTTGTGTGTGGAGATTTCATCGCGTCTAATGAAATAGGCCTGAAACTCTGGTCCCGGGGATTTGTCCTGCCACCCTGTGCAAACCCATGAGTGCACCCTGCCCATGATGTTGTCTGTGGCTGTGTGGCTGGCAATGTCCTTGGCAAGAACTGGGCACTTGGGTAGTTCCTGCAGGGCTAGGATCTGTGTGGCTGGTGCTGGGTCTGGGTCGTGTGTGTCTAGGGGGAGCCTACTTAGACCGTCTGCGTGGCCCATCTCCTTCCCTGGCTTGTGTACCAGTTTGCAATTGTATGCTGCAAGGAAGATGGACCACCAGAGCATCCTGGGGGACAGAATCTGGGGGGTTTGCCTGTCTGTGGTGAACAAGCCCAGGAGTGGTTTGTGGTCCGTGAAGACAGTGAACTCCCTGCCATATAAGTAATCGTGGAATTTCTTGATTCCTGCCACGATTGCCAGGGCTTCTTTGTCTATTTGGGCGTAGTTTCTTTCTGCTCCAGACAGTGTCCTAGAATAGTATGCTATGGGGATTTGTGCCCCGTTGGGCTCAAGGTGGCTTAGGACAGCGCCCACACCATAAGGGGATGCATCGCAGGCGATACAAATGGGCTTGGACTCGATGAAATGGGTTACTGTGGACTTGTCCGACAGCAATGCCTTCAGGGCCTTGAAGCTCTGATCATGGGTGGCTGTCCAGGCCCATGTTGCCTGTTTGTCTAGCAGCCTGTGGAGCGGTTCAGCGATGGCTGCCTTGTGTGGGAGGAATGTATGGTAGAAATTCAGCAGACCCAGGAATGCCTGAAGCTCTGCTTTGTTCTTGGGTGTGGGGGCTAGTTTGATGGCCCTCACCTTGGATTCTGTGGGGTGGATTCCCCTGGCATCTACTCTGAACCCCAAAAATTCTGTGGAAGGAACGCCTATGCTGCATTTTTCCTTTTTGAGTTTGAGGCCAGCTGTGCGCAGCCTTGCCAGCACTTCCCTAAGCCTCACTGCCAGTTCCTCTGCTGATGCTCCTGCGATCAGGATGTCATCAAAATAGGGGCAGACTCCTGGAATGCCCTTGAGTGTCTTTTCCATAACCTCCTGGAAAATGCCGGGAGCAACGCTGACTCCAAACTGCAGCCTGTTCACCCGGAACGCCCCCCTATGGGTTACTATGGTTTGGATGTCAGCTGTTTCCCTAGTGACCGTGAGTTGCTGGTACGCCTGTGCAAGATCGAGCCTTGCAAAAATGGTGCCGCCTTGGAGGGAAGCGAGAACGTGGCTGACCGCGGGAACCGGGTAAGCGTGCGGGTTTAGGGCGCGGTTCACCGAGCACTTATAGTCGGCGCAGATCCTTATTTCCCCGTTGGATTTGAGGGGGGTCACGATGGGGGTTTCCCACTCCCCTCCATCTACAGGCTCTAAGATTCCCTGGGCCACCAACTTGTCTAGTTCGCGCTCGATTTTGTGTTTGAGCGCAAACGGGACTCGCCGCGGCCGGACCCTAACGGGGGAGACGTTCAAGTTAAGCTTGAATGATATGGGGGCCCCGGTGTACTTGCCTAATGACCCGTCGAAGACGTCGGCGAACTCCCGGCAAACGGCCTCAACGGAGTCCCCCTGGATCCGATGGATCCCGGATACTGAGATTCCCAGGGCCTCAAACCAGTCCAGCCCGACCAGGCTGGCTCTGCGGCCCTCTACCACTACAACGTCCAGGTGCCCTTCGCGACCCTTAAACCCCACTGAAATGGTGGCCTCCCCCTTCACCTTGACCGGCGAATTCTGAAAATCGGTCAGGGTTAATTTAGTAGGCCATAATTTAATCCGTTGCTTGCTCCGGCTAATTATGTGGTTAAGGGTCTCGTCCAAAATAATCGAGACTGCTGATCCGGAGTCAAGCTCCATGCTGCAAGGGACACCTTGCAAACGGATTGTTAATCTAATTTTGGGTTTGAGCAGCCGGTGGCTACCCGTGTGGTTAATGGCCAGCCGGCTCTCGACATAGCCAATTTTTGCTTTGGTGGGGGCCCCAGTACCTTCGAACGGCGGTTCCTCCGGCTGCAGCTCGTGGATCTCCTCTCGGGGGCGGCGGCTACGGCAGACGGCGGCTATGTGGCCTGTTTTCTTGCAGGCCCGGCACGTGGCGGACCGAAACTTGCAGAGGCTGCGCATGTGGTTCCCACCACACCCTGCGCACCTCTGGGGAACAGCAGTGTTGCTGGGAGGCCTGGGCCCGTCTGGGCATCTGGCTCGCTGGTCGGGGGTCGACTTCCGCTGGAGGAGGTCGATGCTCAGGTTGTCCTCCTCTGTGGCCCCTTGCTGCTGGACGCTGGTTGCCTGGTTGCTGGGCCGGGTTCCCTGGCAGGCTTGGACGGCCCCGCAGGCCGCTTCATGAGCTAGGATGGCGTCCTCGGCTTCCTGGAGAGAGACCTCCTCTCTTTCGAACAGGCGCTCCTGCAACCGCCTGTCACGTAGGCCACAAATCAGCCGGTCCCGTAGTCGCTCCTCCAAATTTGTGAACCTGCAAGCGACGGCAGCTTCCCGTAGGGCAGCGAGGAAGTCGGCGCCGGTCTCGTCGGGGCGCTGGCCCCTTTTCTCGAATTGTGACCGTGCGGCCACCTTGGAGCGCCGGGGCCTGAAATGTGTGTTGAGCCTGGCCACGAGGTCTCGGTACGCGACGGTGTTGATGGCCTCCTGGGGGAACAGGTTCGCGGCAACTTCCAGCAGTGCTGGTCCCCCAAGGCAGAGCAGGGCGGCCGCCTTTGCACCGTCCTCCGATATCTGATTGAACCGCATGTACAGTTCAACGTGAGCCAGGTAACGGGTCCAGGTTTCAGGGCGGCGGGTCTCGAATTTGCGGGGTTGTCCGGCTCTAGCCATGGCGGCAGTTGGTCGTGGATGTGGCGCTTGGCGTTGCCAGTTCGGCTGGCGGTCGTGGGGGAAAGAAGGAAAAATGCCTTTCCTTTCAGCTCGCGGAGCGTTTCCCCAGTGACTTCAGCTCTTGGTCGGCAGCAATCCCATCCTCGTCGCCACTATTGTGTAGTGGGTCCGACGCAAGAGAGACGCCAGCCGGTGTGTGAGTTCAGCTCTTTATTGGAAGGGGAAGTGAACTGAGGAATGAGGGCTACCTGGCCTCCTTATATACCTGGCCAGGTAAGCTAACAGCCAATGGGGTTGGCCCTAGGTTTTCCGCCGAAACTGTCCAGGCCAACGCCCCCTGAGGGCTGTTGCTATGCAGATGCCTGCATACATAACAGTTGTTAAGTGAACACTAGCTGTATATGTTTGTAAGACATACTTTTAGCTTAGTGTAGACATACCTCGTATGTTTCTAAATACTTGAATCACAACTATCTAGAATTAAGAAATGGTCTAAAGAGACTGGCCACCAATTTCCTTCTGTCACTGAGTCTGGCAGCTGGCTTGTCTTTGAATAACAAAACCTTTTATCTTCCATTGTCTTCAACCTCAACAAAAGGTCATCTGTGAAGGACAGACTTAACCTAGAAGACCACCTCTTCTTAAAGTCCTGGACAATATTGTCCTCCTTCACTTTGGGATCTTCAGGCCACTCTCCACCAAACAAGACTTCAGCAGAATGAACACCTCCCAATCAATTATAACTTCATCAGCCCCCATTGCACTTTGTCTAGCAGCCATCACAGTCCTGATCCATATAAACTGCTAAGTATTACATACCTTCATTAAGTTCTCTCTCCAAGAGTTTTCTAATAATATTAAGTAACTCACGAATGAAGGCAAATATACATGTCCCAGAATAATGCTACAGGATCCAATCTGGGTCGGTCACTGGGACCAGAGGTTTAGTCTTCCGAGATTTTGGACTCATGCCGGAGCCCATACTCAGGGAACTTGAACAAGGAGGAAGTTCTCTGCACATGGGCTCCAGCATGAGTCTCAAAGCTTAGAGGATTACACCTCTGATGCTGGTGACCAACCCAGATTGGACCCTGCAACATTAAGACTGCATCTTTGATGCCATTCCCATAGCTGTGCCTTCCCCCTTTGGAACTAAATTAAGTCCTAATCTTACCTTCTTTTATCAGCTATCTAGCAGAGAGCATTTCTTTTTGATTCTGAGTGGATAAGTAAACAGCCAGCAAGAAAGCGGTGAGTTTGCAAAGTAATGAGAATGTAGATTTGTACAAACAGGGAAGGAAGGAAGAAATATAACCAAGAGCCTGAAGATTCTTTGTCAGTCTCACTGGTACCTTAACATTTTAGCCAGTTTTGCTTTCCTGCTGAATGTTCAAATCTTTTGACTAAACAGAAGGTATTAATTATATTCCTTTAAAAATAAAGGTGGGGGAGGAAGACGAGAGGGAAGCAGATGGTCTCGAATCTGTGGGCAGATTTATATCGGTGGGAAGGGAGGAGAGGCATGAAGGTGAAACAGGACAAAGATCAAATGCTGTCAGGATAGATGTAATAGTTGAGTTTTTCCTTATTACAGTATCCTGATTTGTACATGCTGTACTTCTCCCCGGCACGTAACCTGAATGCAGAGAAGACCAGCATCACTAGAGGAGTCATTAGGGTTGACAGTCTGGACAATCAAATTTATAATGACAGCAGTATGGGTGACACTGATGTGGAAACAACCCAAGTGATATGTAAAAATCCAAAGCACAAATGTTAGGTTTAAAAATTAAAGAGAGGGAGGGAGGGAGGGAGGGAGGGAGAGGGAGAGGGAGAGGGAGAGGGAGAGGGGGAGAGAGAGAGGGAGAGAGAGAGAGAGAGAGAGAGAGAGAGAGAGAGAGAGAGAGAGAGAGAGAGAGAGAGAGAGAGCTGTTGAAAGAAACAAAAGCTGGGAAGAAAGCAGCCCTTCATTTCAGAGATAACAGATAAGTTCAGTTCTACAAAAATCAAATCAAATCAAACATCTTTATTGAAGTAGCCGAAGGACCACTCGGGACGACAGGCTAGTAACAACAGGTTTATTAAGAGCAAGGCAAACATAGAATAACTTGTCCGGCTTTTATAGCCGGCAGCTGGTAGCGAGGACCAATCAGAGGTGTTTATTTTGGCGCCATGTCAGGCAGGGACCAATCCGCGTCGTCTTCCGTTGACAGCTCCGGCTTCCGCGTGGCTTGGTGTTTTGACAGCCGCGAGCTGTCAGTGGTCGCGCCTGCGCTGTGCGGTGGATGCTTTGACAGCTCAGGCTTCCTCGTAGTCCGGAGTTTGACAGCCGCGAGCTGTCAGTGGTGGCGCCTGCGCTGTGCGGGGAACTTTGACAGCTGTCAAAGTTCCCGCGTGTTTTTCTGTCAGGAGGCTTTTAGTTTATACACCTTGCTGCTGCAGTATTATTTGAACTGTTAACATATATACATATCTATTACGGGACTGTTTACAAATATAACACACCCCTTACCCCTCCCCTGGTGCGTTTCTTTCCTCTTGGATGTTTGAACCTGCCCACTGATAGTCTTTTAGGTAGGTGGGTGGTCTCCGATTCCTGGTTGAGCGGCGAAGGGGTGGAGGATGGTCTGGTTCTGGATCCTCGTTTTGGTGTTCTTCTTCCTGGTTTGGGATAGGCAGCATTTCCGGTGGGGGTTGTATGTCGGGATTGGTTGGTTGCTCAGAATTGTGTGGTGGTTGTCTGGGTCTGAGCTGATCAATATGGCGGCGTATGATGCCCTGTGTTTGCGTAGCTATAAGGTATGAGATGGGCCCTGTTTGTTTTATTACTGTCCCTTGGGCCCACTTGTTTTTATCTGTGTATGATCGTGCCCAAATCAATTGACCTGGGTTGAGTGTGCGGGCAGGGTGGGGGTGCTGTTTTTCTTCTGGATATGTATCGGGGTGTAGTCTGTCCAGACGTGTTATTAGCCTTCTCCCCCATCTCAATTCCGCCGGTGATTTGCCAGTTGTAGAGCATGGAGTTGTGTGTTGTGCTAAGAGGAACTGGCTGAGGCGCCTCTGCCAGTTCCCTTTAACGAATTTTTTTAACGCTTCTTTTGTGGATCGTACCATAATTTCAGCCATTCCGTTCGACGATGGGTGGAACGGCGCCGACGTGACCAGCCTAATACAATTCTTCATAGCGAAGATCTGAAATTCACGAGAGGTGAATTGAGGTCCGTTGTCAGAAACTATGGTATCAGGTAGGCCGTGCGTAGCGAATATTTTTCGTAAAGCTTGAATAGTGGCTTGGGACGTTGTTTTTCTAAGGGGTGTGACTTTCAGCCATTTAGAGTGGCTGTCTACTACAATTAAGAAACTTTGGCCCTGGATGGGTCCAGCAAAATCTATATGTATACGTGACCAAGGGTTCCTTGTAGTCTCCCATTTATGGATTGGTGCCTGGGGTGGTTCATTCCTGGTCTCTTGACAGGTATAACACCCACCCACATACTTTTCTATTTGTTTATCTATGCCTGGCCACCACACATAACTTCTAGCCATCGCCTTCATTTTTACAATTCCAGGGTGACCTTCGTGTAATATTTGTAATGTTTGGTCAATGTTTTTCTCGGGTATGATGACCCTATTTCCCCACAGTAGGCATCCTCTATGTGTTGAGATCTCATTTTTCCTGTTATAGTAAGGTTGGAATTGAGGTTGTGGATTTTGAGCTGGCCATCCTGTTGTGGCCCATTTGAGGATTCTGGCAAGTATTTTATCTTTAGCTGAATTATTAGCTATAATGTTTGCAGTCAGGGGGCATTCCAGGAGTTGGGAGATTGCTAAAATCTGGCTGGCTGGGGCTGGGTCTGAGTCCCTGGTTTGTATGGGTAGTC
Organism: Vipera ursinii; assembly: GCF_947247035.1. Classification (NCBI taxonomy): domain Eukaryota; kingdom Metazoa; phylum Chordata; class Lepidosauria; order Squamata; family Viperidae; genus Vipera; species Vipera ursinii. Next base: position 135,591,159 of record NC_139512.1, read on the forward strand.
TACTGAGGCAGTCAGCATGTCCCAATTCTTTACCTGGTTTATGTATTAGTTGATAGGAATAGGCTGCTAAGAAGGTTGACCATCTTAGCATTCTCGGGGAGAGAATTTGTGGAGTAGTTTTGTTCCACGTGAATATGCCTAGCAGGGGTTTGTGATCTGTAATTATAGTACATGGTCTTCCATATAGGTAATCATGAAATTTTTTGACCCCTGCTACTATTGCTAGGGCTTCCCTGTCAATTTGTGCATAGTTTCTTTCAGCTTTGGTTAGAGTGCGTGAATAGAAGGCTATGGGTCTTTGTGTACCGTCCTTGAATATGTGACTTAAGACAGCCCCGATTCCATAGGGAGAGGCATCGCAAGCGATGCATATTGGGGTGTCCTCCCTGAAAAGGGTGATAGTTGAACTGTGACAGATAATCTTTTTTAACGATTGGAAGCTACTCTCATGTTCTTTGGTCCAGGACCAAGTTGTACCCTTGTCTAGGAGTCTATGCAGAGGCTCCGCAATAGTGGCTTTATGGGGGATGAAGGCGTGGTAAAAGTTTAACAATCCTAAAAAGGATTGAAGCTCTTGTTTATTCCTAGGGCTGGGTGCGGTCTGAATAGCCTGAAGTTTTTCTGAGGTGGGGTGAATGCCCTGGCTATCTATTTTGTACCCTAGGAATTCAGTGGATGTGACTCCAATAGAGCACTTTTCCCGCTTAAGTTTGAGGCCGGCTTCTCTGAGCCGGCTCAGCACAGCTGACAGCCTGTCAGCTAAGTTCGCTTCGTTTTCTCCGGCGATGAGAACATCGTCGAAATAGGGGCAGACCCCGGGTATTCCCTTCAGGGTCTTCTCCATGATACCCTGAAATATACCCGGGGCCGCCGATATGCCAAATTGGAGCCTCTTTACCTTAAAGGCACCGCGGTGGGTGACAATTGTCTGGGCCTCCGCAGTGTCCTCAGTGACAGGCAGCTGCAAATACGCCTGTGTGAGATCAAGCTTGGCGAAAAGGGCGCCAGAGCGGATGGAAGCAAATACGTCCCTTACCGCTGGCACCGGGTAGGCATGGGGGCTGAGGGCTAGGTTGACTGTCGCCTTATAATCAGCGCACAGTCTCACTTCACCATTAGGTTTGATTGGGGTGACAATAGGGGTCTCCCAGGTTCCCCCTTCTGTTGGCTCAAGCACCCCTAGTCCTACGAGGCGATCAAGTTCGTTTTCGATTTTTTCTTTAAGGGCAAAAGGTACCCTCCTGGCTCTTATCTTAATTGGTTGGATTGCAGGGTTTAGCTGTAAGGAGATGGGGGGACCCGTGTATTTCCCTAAAGTGCCATCGAAAACGTCGGCGAACTTATCGCAAACGGCTTCTAGGCTGGGTGTTAGAATGGTGTTAACCCCTGTTAAAGCGATGCCTAGTGGACTGAACCAGTTTAGTCCTATCAAATTGGTGCGGTTCCCTGGTGTAACTAAAACCTCCAGGGGACCCTTGAACCCCTTGTACTGCACTACGACCTTGGCTTTCCCTTCCAACGGAATGGGGGTTTTCTGGAAGTCAGCTAGGTGTACCTGAGTTTGTTTCAGGGGAATTTGTCCTCGGCCTTTCTGACAGATCTCCTGATAGGTTGTCAGCGAAATTAAGGAAACTGCCGACCCAGAATCTACTTCCATGTGGCAGGGCACCCCCTGAATTCTGACCCAGATCTTAACCTTGGAGCTTATGCTGTTTACCCTGTCCACTGTCTCTACCAGGGGACCTGGGTGGGGTTCTCTGCTGGCCTGGGCAGCCGGCCTACCTGGGGGGTTTGCCTCCACCTCATTGATGTTGTCCCGGCCCTTGCTGCGGCACACCGGCTTGATGTGGCCAGTCTTCCCGCAATTGTGGCATTTCGCGTTCCTAAAGCGGCAACTTCCTCGGGCATGATTGCCCCCGCAGCTGGCACAGGCGGCTCGTTGCTCGTAACGCGGTGGTGGCGGTGGAGGGTTCCTGGACCCCCGGCGGTCCGACGTTTTGCCCCTTCTCGGCTGTCGGTGCTCCATTCGGCGCTGTAGGGCTTCTCCGTCGGTGAAATCTACCGACTCTCCACTGTCGCTGAAGGCTGCGCTTTCCTGGTAGACGGTCGCGGGGGTCTCTGGGGTCGTGTTGGTCGGCTTCTTCTTGTGGCTGTGTTCGTATGCCATGATCTCCCTGGTCAGCTCGGCCAGGTTCATGTCGGGTTTGGACGTCAGTTTTTTCTGTAGCTTCTCGTCCCTCAGACCGATCACCACCTGGTCTCGGATGCGGTCTTCCAGGTCGGGGAAGCAGCAGTTCCTTGCGGCGTGTCTGACCCCGGCGATGAATTCGTTGGCGGGCTCGTCCTGCCGTTGTTTCTTTTGTGCGAATTGCACCCGCCAGTACAGTTCTGATCGAGCCGGCATGTAGTATTTGCTCAGCTGGTCCACCAAGTCCGCGTAGGAGACTTCTGTGATGGGCACTGGGCTGAACAACCCGACGGCTGCATCGTACACCGGGGGCCCGCTGATGTACAGCAGAGCGGCGGCCTTTGCTCGGTCATCAGTGATTTTACTGACGAGGAGGAATCCCTCGACTTGGCCGAGGTGTGATTGCCATCTCTCGGGATGGCGGGTATCAAACTCCCTCACACGGCCGAAGTTTGCCATGTCGTCCGGTCCTGGGTTGCTCCGATGGAAGTTAAAACTTCCGTGACAGCTCTTGCCGGGAACTTCCTTCCTCGGCCGTGACTTCAGCTCCGGAGCGATCCCATCCTCGTCGCCAGTGAAGTAGCCGAAGGACCACTCGGGACGACAGGCTAGTAACAACAGGTTTATTAAGAGCAAGGCAAACATAGAATAACTTGTCCGGCTTTTATAGCCGGCAGCTGGTAGCGAGGACCAATCAGAGGTGTTTATTTTGGCGCCGTGTCAGGCAGGGACCAATCCGCGTCGTCTTCCGTTGACAGCTCCGGCTTCCGCGTGGCTTGGTGTTTTGACAGCCGCGAGCTGTCAGTGGTCGCGCCTGCGCTGTGCGGTGGATGCTTTGACAGCTCAGGCTTCCTCGTAGTCCGGAGTTTGACAGCCGCGAGCTGTCAGTGGTGGCGCCTGCGCTGTGCGGGGAACTTTGACAGCTGTCAAAGTTCCCGCGTGTTTTTCTGTCAGGAGGCTTTAGTTTATACACCTTGCTGCTGCAGTATTATTTGAACTGTTAACATATATACATATCTATTACGGGACTGTTTACAAATATAACACATTTATTACAGTCTTTGACCAGCCTTTATAGTAAAAGAGTACAGTAAAAAGGGAAATTGCTAATGGGGGAAGGAAAAAAATAATAATAGGCCAACAAAACAGCATTGTCTAATTAAACATTTTGTGCAGGTTTTTGGCCAACTGATATGTGAGTGTACGGTTGGTTTTACTATTAAAAACAGTGAATGTAGCATCTATATAGCTCTCGTATTTGGAAATGATTGGGCAATCAAAGTACTTCTTGGGGCATCATAGAAAGGGCACCAGGTGAGAGCACGGGTGAGGTTCCCTACCTCCCTGGATCTATAGGGGCAAAGTCTCTACAAATAAGAAGTCCTGTGAAATCTTCTTGCCAATACAGCTGATGGGAGGGAATTAAGGCATGGTCTGGATAAGGCCCATCTATATTTGTTTAGTGTTAAATTGAGTAGATAGGTGAGCAGCCACCTGAGCTTAGGCTTGTGTATTTTAACGCCAGGTCTGTAGTTAATAAGGCTCCTCTCATCCGAGATTTGGTTGAGGAGGAGCGTGCGGACCTGGCTTGCATTACGGAGACCTGGTTGGGCCCAGAGGGTGGTGTCCCTCTGACTGAATTTTGCCCTCCAGGTTTCCAGGTGCTCCACCGGCCTCGGGCTCAGGGTAGGGGCAGGGGTGTGGCAGTGGTTGTGAGGGAGACCTTATGTCCGCGGGAGGCCACCATTGTCCAGATATCCAGGTGTGAGTCACTCCTCCTGAGATGTGGCCCTAGGGCACAGTTGGGCTTGCTGCTGGTGTACCTTTCGCCCAGTCGCGTAGCAGCAGCCCTGCCTGAACTCCTCGATATCCTCTCGGGGTTGGTGATTGAGTTCCCCAAACTTATGATTTTGGGGGACTTTAATCTGCCATCCCTGGGGGGATCATCAGAGTTGGCTCGGGAGTTCATGGCTTCCATGATGGCCATGGACCTGATGCAAGTAATTCAGGGCCCAACTCATGGGGGGGGGGTCACACGCTTGATTTTGTTTTTTTATCTGGATGGTGGTTAGATGATCTGGGTGGGGGCTCTCCAATTATTATGCCCCTGTCATGGACCGATCATCATCTCCTACGGCTGGCCTTCCGTTTCGCCACACCCTGTCGCTGGGCCACGGAACTGACAAGATGGTTCCGCCCCAAGTGCCTAATGGACCCTGAGCGGTTTCAGGTGCCGCTTGGGTCCCCGCCTGCCACCTTCGCTCACAGCCTGGCCGATGCCTTGGTGGAAGCCTGGGAAAGGGCAGCCACAGAGGCACTCAAACGCGTTGTACCCATGCAGCCCCTGACCCAGCGCAGATCCCAGTGGGCTCCATGGTTTTCCGTGGAGCTCCAGGAGATGAAGCATCAGAGACGGGGCCTAGAAAGCTGTTGCAGATTGAGCCGGTCCGAATCCGACCGATTGCGACTAAGGTCCTCTATGAGGTCTTATCTCACGGCGATGAGGGCGGCAAAGTCTAACTACTTTGATGCCCTCATCGCGTCTGCAGATAATCGCCCGGCCGCCCTGTTCAGGGTGACCTGCTCCCTCCTCAATCAGGAGGTGAGGGAGGAGCCCTTGCAGGGTCATGCCAAGGAGTTTAGCCAACATCTGGCGGACAAAATTGCTCGGATTCGGGCTGGTTTGAACTCCGACTGGGCAGAGTCTGACGGAGGTGACACGAGCAGTCTGGGTGATGTTATCTGGGAAGAGTTCGACCCTGTGAATCCAGAAGATGTGGACAGGATCATGGGGAGGCTGAGCTCCACCACGTGTTTATTGGACCCGTGCCCCTCCTGGCTGGTCTATGCAGCTCGGGAGGTGACACGAGGCTGGCTCCAGGCAGTGATAACTGCTTCTTTGAGTGAGGGTAGCTTTCCTGCCGCCTTGAAGGAGGCGGTGGTGAGGCCCCTCCTCAAGAAGCCTGCCCTGGACCCGGCTATTTTGAACAACTATCGTCCGGTCTCCAACCTTCGCTTTCTTGCGAAGGTTGTTGAGAGCATGGTGGCGCATCAGCTCCCTCTGTTCCTGGAGGAAGCTGATTATCTGGACCCATACCAATTGGGCTTTAGGCCCGGGTACAGCACAGAGACGGCATTGGTCGCGCTGGTGAATGATCTCTGGCGGGCTCGGGACAGGGGTTGTTCCTCTGTCCTAGTCCTATTAGACCTCTCAGCGGCTATCGATACCATCAACCATGGTATCTTACTGCGGCATCTCAGGGGGTTGGGAGTGGGGGGCACTGTTCTCCAGTGGTTCTCCTACCTCCTGGGACGTTCGCAGTCGGTGCTGACAGGAGGGCAGAGGTCGGCCTCGAGGCCTCTCATTTGTGGAGTCCCTCAGGGGTCGGTCCTCTCGCCTCTCCTGTTCAACATCTATATGAAGCTGCTGGGTGAGATCATTTGTGGTTTTGGAGTGGGGTATCATCAGTATGCTGATGATACCCAGCTTTTCATCTCTACCCCAAACCACCCCAGTGATGCCCTCGATGTGATGTCCCGTTGCCTAGAGGCGGTTTGGGTCTGGATGGGGAGGAACAGGCTTTGGCTCAATCCCGACAAGACTGAGTGGTTGTACATTCCAGCGTCTCGGGAAATTCAATCTATTCCATCTTTAACCATGGGGGGTGAGGTGTTACCCTTCGTAGATAGGGCTCGCAACTTGGGTGTCCTCCTGGACTCACAGCTCAGTTTGGAAGATCATGTAGGAGCTGTGACCAGGGGGGCTTTTGCCCAGGTTCGCCTGGTGCACCAGTTGTGACCCTATCTGGACCGGAATGCCCTGCATACAGTCACTCATGCGCTTGTGACCTCTCGTATAGACTACTGCAATGCTCTGTACATGGGGCTGCCCTTGAAGACCACTCGGAGGCTTCAGCTGGTGCAGAATGCGGCCGCGCGAGTTGTGATGGGGCTCTCCCAATACTCCCATGTAACACCTCTTCTCCGCGAGCTGCATTGGCTTCCAGTTGCCCTCCAGGTGAGATTCAAGGTGCTGGTGATTACTTATAAAGCCCTAAATGGCATGGGTCTGGATTACTTACGGGATCACCTGCTGCCGGCGTCATCTTCCCTTCATCCTGTGCGCTCCCACAGAGAGGGCCTCCTCAGGGTGCCGTCGGTCAGAGAGTGTCAGCTGGTGGCCCCCAGGGGGAAAGCATTCTCTGTGGGCGCGCCAGCCCTTTGGAATCAATTACCGGTTGAGCTCTGGATGGCTCCCGACCTTCGCTCTTTCCGCCATGATCTGAAAACCTACTTATTTGAACAGGCCAGGCTGGTCTAGGGTTTGGGGTATTTGTAACCATTTATTGTTAGGGCTAAATTAATTTAATCTTACTTTTAACTTTTGTATGTAGTACTTTTATTGCCCTGTACACCGCCCTGAGTCCTTCGGGAGAAGGGTGGTATAGAAATTCAATTAATAATAATAATAATAATAATAATAATAATAATAATAATAATAATAATAATAATAATAATAATAATACCCCACAGTGAAAGTCTTGCAACTGTCTAACACTTGGCAATAGAATTCAAAGTGCTGGTGATACCCTTCCTGGTGATCAGTGTCCCTGATTCTCTCTTTTACTATTGATTTGGCCTTCTCGGGGGTTAATTGGCCTAGATCAGTGACGGCGAACCTTTTAGAGACCAAGTGCCCAAACTGCAACCCAAAACCCACTTATGTATCATTGGGTGCTGGGTGGGCATGGCCCATTGAGTGGGCGTGGCCCACTGGGTGGGCGTGGCTGCGGTGGTAACGGCAGACTGGATGGGATTAATTTAATTTAATTAAATTAATTAATTAATTAAAAAGTTTAATCAATCAATGCCAACTTTGCGAGATCTTTTTTTTTCCTGCGAGAAGTTGAAATTTATTGATTGAACCTTTTCTCTTTTTTTTGCACACAGCAGCGGAGGCCTAAAGCAAAAAAGTTTTATAAAACCCAGCTGAAGGCCTAAGACTGGGGCGATGGTGTGCGTGCCTACAAAGAGGGCTCTGCATGCCACCTGTGGCTCGCGTGCCATAGGTTCACCACCATGGGCCTAGATATTCAGGAGAGAGGCCAAGACTGCAAAGTTTTCCTATGTAGCTGCTATGCCAATGGGAGTGGTAATTGTCAAACAGCACCAGGGTCAATGAAACTAAAATTTCATATCTGGAATAAGCATGAGAGCAACAGAATGCGATTGGACAAGTATTTGTCTGGAATGGTGTAGGGTCACCTGCCTGAGCAGGGGGTTGGACTAGATGATCTCCAAGGTCCCTTCCAAGTCTGTTATGCTGTTAATTAATTAATCAGTGGGAGTTGTGGGTGCTTCAGCACTGGAGGCCTTTAAGAAGACACTGGACAGAATCATACAACAGACTCATAACATTAGAAAGGACCATGTGACCACTGAGTCCAACTCCCACTCAGTGCAGAAAACCAAATTTACAATGAATCTCCAGCAGAGAGAGTTGCCTGGCCTTCTCTTGAAGGTAAGTTACAAAAGAGAAGCCCTCCCTTCTCTTAGTAATTGGTCCCACTGTCAAACTATTCCTGTTGTTGGGATTTCTCTCTCCTGACATTCAATCTGTTTTCCTGTGAATCAAACTGATTATTTGGTACAGGTGGTTCTTGACTTACAACCATTCATTTAATGACTGTTCAAAGTTACAACGGCACTGAAAAAAGTGACTTATGACCATTTTTCACTCTTATGACAATCCTAGCACCCCCATGGCCATGAGATCAAAATTTGGATGCTTGGCATGCGGCACGTATTTATGACTTTTGCAGTGTGACCACCTTTTGCGACCTTCTGACAAGCAAAGTCAATGGGGAAGCCAGATTCACTTAACAACGGTGTTACTAACTCAACAATGGCAGAGATTCCCTTAATAATAGGGCAAAAAGGTCATAAAAATGGGTCAATGCTCAATTAACAACCTTCTTGCTTAGCAACAAAAACTTTGGGCTCAATTGTGGTCATATTTAGTGGTCATGTAGTCTTTATTTTTTTCAGTTGGAATAGGGCACATATTAGTTGTTTCAGAACAATTTCTCTTTGCTGTACAAAGTCTGCTGTACTGTTTTTTCTTCACTCAGGCTGCCTCTGTTCTCAAATTAAAACAGGTACGAGGGGATTTGTTTATTTTGCTGGTTCTATGTTTCTTATGCTGTTTATTTACAATAATAAATTATCAGGGCCAGGGCTTTTTTTCTCATAGAAGGCTCAGAACGGAGTTCCGGCACCTTTTTTGGATAGAACCTTATAGGGTAGGCAAGGCGGGTTGTATGACATGTGTGAGTTCCGGCACCTTTTTCTTTTACAAAAAAAGCACTGATCAGGGCCATGTAGTATCCATTGAAGAGTTGCTAAAGATCTTAAATGCCAAACTGCTCATCCTCTCACTATATATATATATAAGGGACGCAGTGGTTCAGTGGGTTAGGACGCTGAGCTTGTCGATCAGAAGGTCGGCAGTTTGGCGGGTCGAATCCCGACTGCCGCATAACAGAGTGAGCGCCTGTTACTCGTCCCAGCTTCTGCCAGCCTAGCAGTTCGAAAGCATGTAAAAATGCAAGTAGAAAAATAGGGACCGCTCCGGTGGGAAGGTAACAGCGTTCCGTGCGCCTTTGGTGTCTAGTCATCCCGGCCACATGACCACAGAGATGTCCTCGGACAAGCGCTGGCTCTTCGGCTTTGAAACAGAGATGAGCACCGGCCCCTAGAGTCGGAAATGACTAGCACGCATGTGCGGGGGAACCTTTACCTTACCTTTACATACATACATACATACATACATACATACATACATACATACATACATACATATATATATATATATATATATATATATATATATATATATATATATATATAAAATATCCCAGTGTACTACATGCCCTTGTACTTGAGTATTTGAAAGGACTGTAGTTGATATAACATGAGCTTGTTTCTTTTTAAAAAAAATCCATAGGGCATGTAGGGACTGATTTATATAAAGGTTTTATTCCATTAAAGTAAACTGACTCACTCATGAGATACTCTGCAACCCCCTTCTCCAGATGCCATTTTTCTTCATTATTCCATTTTTTCCCCTTCTGACTGTTTTTCTGACAATTTCTTTGAGTGATTGTGGCTTCACTATGTTACTTCATAAAATGGCCTTCATGCTCAGGTTATTACATACTTTATGAGTAGAAGTGATTTCAAAATCTACCCAGGTGCTTGAGCGGAATGACAGACTTTCCTACAGGAAGAGAAAGCAGGTAAAATGAAGACATCTTTTCACAAGCTCAGTTGGATCCTGCAAAAGATTGTTTTGTTGAACAAAAACTGTTAGAAATCAAACTGCTCAGGGGGGGAAACCAGGAAGGAAGCGATTTGCAGACAGCAATGTAGCAATCTTCTCCAAATATGTGTCAAATATGAACAAAGACTAATGGCAAAGACATTGATTGACTGATTGATTATACAGGTTGCTAATACTGTATGGACTCATGGTAGCTGATAACAATAATTTAAACCTGGGAATTCTGGGAGTTGAAGTCCATGAGTCATAAAAGAGCCAAGGTTGCCTACCCCTGCTCTAGGGAGAAGTAAAAAAGACCTTCTGGTTTCAAGTCAGTTCAGGGGAGGAAACACCTGAAGTTAAACCCTGAGGTCTATATCAGGGCTTTTCAACCGGTGGTACGTGTACCACTGGTGGTACGTGAGCACCTAGTTCCTCTCCCCTGCCTCCCCCCTGCATTGTCCCAGGGAGATCACATGATCTCCTTTTACGACCTTCTGAGAAGCAAAGTCAAGCTGGATTCAAACAACTCTGGGACTAACTTAACTACAGGGATTCACCGAACAAACATGGCAAGAGAAATTCGTAAAATGGGGCAAAATTACAACGACCGAGTGGCTCTGGAGCACCGCTGCGGTGCGCCTGCATGTGATCCCCCCCAGGCCTCAGTTTCTCCCTCAGGCAAAGGGGAGGCAGAGGGACTCCCCACCACCTTCCTGGCCAGGCTGCTCGAATGCGGGTGGGGAGGACTTGCAGTCTCCAGGAACAAACTCTGCTGGCCAGAAAGGGAGTCACGGTGGGCATCGCAGGTGGCTCTGGTGAAGGAGATGGTGGGGACATCTGGGCAGCTCCAGTCCATGACCCCCACCCATCCCTTTACCTGGCTGTAGAGCTCCATCAGCGACATGGCCGGACTGGCAAGGCACACAGCCAAAGGGATGCAAAGCGGAGGACATAAGTCTGCGGGCAGCCCCAGAGGTGGAGCGGTGGCCAGGGGAATACTGGCGTGCCCCACAGAGAAGCACCTGTGACCTTTGACCAGCCTTGGCCCGACTTCTCTACCCAGCGGTGAAGGGTGGTGGGCAGGTGGGGAGGGAGGGAGAAGCCACTGCCTGGTGAGGTGGGCAGGTGGGCAGGGCAGGCGCCACTCCCTCATGGCCAGGTAGAGGAGGTGCCAGGCCTGGTGGGGGGAGGCGGCCGCCCAGCTCCGTTTCCCTGCACTCACCTGGTTGGTGCAGGTGGGAACGCTGGCCAGCCCACAGGCACCGCTCACCCTCTGCCAGCTGAGCCTGGGAAGTCAGAATGCGCTGCCCCTGATGGGGCCTTGCAGTGGCACGGCCAGGCTAGATGCCCTCAGGGGAGCCCTCTGGCTCTTCGCCCCCAGAGCGCTCCCAGGGGCCCTTTCCTTGAACTCCCCAGCCAAAGCTGCACTTTCGCTCCCGGCCCTGCCATGCTGCCACGGAGGGTCCCGAGGCAGCATGGCAGGCAACCTTACTCTCCTGGGAATAAGGCCAGGAGCAATGTGCTGGGGAAAGCAGGGCTCTCCAGAGTGGGGAGACACATCCTGCACCGGAGTCCCGTCTTTTTTACATATACACACACACACACACACACACACACACACACATGCCCCTTTTCCCAGCCAGGATCAAAAAGAGGAGCAGCAACCTATCAGGTAATAAGGTGGCATCCTGATGTCCCCGGAGAAACCCCCTTGTCCTTCTGGGAACATTAAGGAGCTCCGGCAAGGCCAGGTGGTCCTCCAGGTCACCCAATTCCCACAATTTCTCTTGGCGATCTTATTTGTCTCTTGAGAAACCTATATGTGGGCCAAGAAGCAACAGTGAGAACTGGACACGGAACCACTAATTGGTTCAAAATTGGGAAAGGAGTCCAGCAAGGGTGTATACTGTCACCCTGCCTATTTAACTTATATGCAGAGCACATCATGAGAAAGGCAGGGCTAGATGAATCAAAAGTTGGAATTAAGATTGCCGGGAGAAATATCAACAACCTAAGATATGCAGATGATACCACTCTAATGGCAGAAAGTGAAGAGGAACTAAAGAGCCTCTTGTTGAGAGTGAAGAAGGAGAGTGCAAAGGTTGGGTTGAAAGTAAACATTAAGAAAACCAAGATCATGGCATCCGGCCCTCTCAATTCCTGGCAAATAGATGGGGAAGAAATGGAGGTAGTGACAGATTTTATTTTCCTGGGCTCCAAGATCACTGCAGATGGGGACCGTAGCCAAGAAATTAAAAGACGCTTGCTCCTGGGAAGGAAATCCATGGGAAATCTAGACAACACACTAAAAAGCAGAGACATCACCCTGTCAACAAAAGTGCGTATAGTCAAGGCTATGGTCTTCCCAGTTGCAATGTATGGCTGTGAAAGTTGGACCATAAGAAAGGCTGAGCGCCAAAGAATTGAAGCCTTTGAACTTTGGTGCTGGAGAAGACTCCTGCGAGTCCCTTGGATTGCAAGGTGATCAAACCGGTCAGTCCTAGAGGAGATCAACCCTGACTGCTCTTTAGAAGGCCAGATCCTGAAGTTGAAACTCAAATACTTTGGCCACCTAATGAGAAGGAAGGACTCACTGGAGAAGAGCCTAATGCTGGGAAAGGTTGAGGGCAAGAGAAGAAGGGGATGACAGAGAATGAGGTGGCTGGATGGAGTCACTGAAGCAGTAGGCGTGAGCCTAAATGGACTCCAGAGGATGGTGGAGGACAGGAAGGCCTGGAGGAACGTTGTCCATGGGGTCACGATGTGTCGGACATGACTTCGCAACTAACAACAACAATCATAAAAGCCAAAGATACAAACCATAGGAAAAAGGAGGATAAAAATGGCCCCTCAACAATTAAGCCATCTAAGCAGGTTTTTCCTTCACTTGGGAATATTTTGCAAGGATTTATCACTTCAAAAAAAAAAAGAGAGAGAGATACATTAGCAATATTCTTAAGATCAACATCTTCCAAAGAGGAAGTCACACTCAAATTGTAAACCCCATATTAACTGGAAAAGTTATCCACACAAGTCTGTAAACTCTTATCTCTAAAATATGAGACAGATGCCAATAAAAGATTTATTTGGGATCTGATCCATTCCAGCAAGCTTACCCTGAGGTCTGTTAGCACCAGTCCCTGGATGGTCCTATAGGTTGCTGTGGGCGCTTGTCTCTTAGCATTTTTCAATCCGCTTCCCATGGGGAGGCAGGACATGTTTTTGAAGAGAGATAAGAAGCAAGTGGGATTGTTTGCAGTTTTACTTCTCCAGGCCATGAAATGATAGCTACTTTACTTTACTGAAGTAAAGTAAGTACAGATGAACATGGCAAATCCCTTCTTTTGCTTCCTGCCATTCAAGATCTGTCTCAAGATCGTCTCCACAAATACACAAGGAGAAAATCGGGAGAACCATCTCTAAAATTCTTGTCAAAAAGTCATCCAGTAGGGCTGGCACTTGACTGAATGGTTTTATATTCTGCCATATCCTAATGCACAAACACCTCACTGGAATTAGAGCTGTGAATAGACAGGTAATTAAATAGACCAATAGACCTTGCTTTCTTGGAAAACAATGACATCAGCCAAGACATTAACTCGGAGAAATTGGATTCCATTCTCACATCCCAGCGACACAGGCCTCCTGGTGAAATTTTATTTGTGAAGCTTGGCAGGAAAAGCAACTTCTTTTAAGCCACTTGTCAGAAAACTGAAATCAATGGGTCAGTAAATAAAAAGGACTGGCAGGCTACAAGCACTTTGTAAAGAAATCTCAGCTACTTCATTCCCATCATTTAAACCTAAGCAAAAGAGAAGTAAAAACTAATCCTTGGGGGGGGAATCCCTAATCATTAATAGATATTCAAAATACCTGGGGTAGAATCTTACTATAACATGCTTCATTTGGCATGTTCTTTGTTGCAGGTGTTTTCTCTCTAATACAAAGAAAAATCACTGGGACAAGACTTTGTTGAAACAAAGAGGCTTGGGAAAGATTTGCCTGTTTTCCTTTTTTTTTCTTTTTTTCCCAAATTAAAAGCAAACAACCAGGAAGTGATAGCTGACCAGCCACCATGAAGCTTGCTGGCATACTGGCCAGAGAAAAATAGGACAAAATCTCAGTTTGATAAATAGCCATAGAAAGCAGGCAACATCAAACCACTTCAGAGAAACCTTGCCAAGAAAGCAGCAAATATTCCAGCTAGGAGTTAACACTGACTCAAAGGCACAAATAAAACGGTCATGTGGTAAGAACGTGTACACGCACACATGCACATGCACACACACACACACATACACACTCCTTTTTACTATGCCCTCCAAATCACAAGAATAAAACTCAGGAAAAGAAATATAGAAGCAATCAGTGGCGTAGCGTGGGTTGTCAGCACCCGGGGCAAGGCAAGTAATTTGCGCCCCCTAACCCGTGCACCGCACGCCTGGCACCCCCCCCCCCTGCACAGTGGGCGGCGACCCGGCGGCTCGGATCGGATTCGCATAGCCAGCACTGCAGTGAGAGAGAGTGAGTGAGCCAGGCAGGGGCAGAGAGCTGCGAGTGCGAGCGCGCCCCCCCAGATGTTGTGCCCGGTGCAGCCAGCCCCCCCTGCACCCCCCACGCTACGCCACTGGAAGCAATGTTTCACTCATGAAATCCCTGGCTATTGCGAAAAGCAGAAACATTGAATCAGGCCTGTTGATTCACAAAGAGAGCTCAATGGAGGTAATAGACAGACTAAAGATAAGGAGGTAAATTAATTACATTTGTTTGACAGGATTAGGACCAAGGAAGTAAGTATTTTAGTCCCATGGCTAACCTTTGTGAAACAAACTAAACAAATCTAATAACAAAAGTACCCAAAACAAGCCTCCAATTTACCAAATGCTGTAAAACTGTATAAAAATCCTTGTACTCATCAAATTTGTTGGTCAGCTGCTCCAGAGCCACCTGCTGCTGTGGTTCTGCTCTTCAATAAACTATAACCTTCTTTCTAAAGCAGTCTCCATTTTGTTTATGCCCAGCTTGCACTGGACCCTGAAGATTTTTCTTTCAACAGTCATCTATATTTATGCAGCCTAAATATGGTAACTCCGGATCAGGGTTTTTCAAACTATGTTTCAGGCACAAGAAACCAGGAACAAGGCTGCTCATATGAATATAGGTTTATTCCATACTAGCTCACTATAAGAATCTGAATTACTAATGGTCAAAAGAAATTGGTGATAGATAAGTGTCAACAAAATTCATGGAGGGCTGGACTTAGATCTCCTGGTGGATGTGAAGGGACTCCAAATTGATGGCATGCTTGACCCCTCCCTCAGGCTTTGACTGGTCATCTTCTACACGGTGTTCCACCAAGTCCTAATACAACCAATAGTTAATGGAGTTCCATGAGAGATGAAGGTCAGAAAAAAATATAAGAGTTCACTTGAACACAGCCGATTGTTTATCACCAGAGCTTTTGCCTTTTGACCAGAGATCCAGGAATTTACTTTAACTAACCAGTTCCACATCCTGAAAAAGTGCATAAACCATCTGCTCTAGCCTTCAGAAAGAGGGAATCATATGACAGAAAGCAACAAACCTCATGGTATGCCACTATTTCCCACAAGAGGGGTAACTCAAGAGCACTACTAAAAGAAACTGAGAAATTCTCAAGCCTCAAAGAATATAACACAGGAACAAAAACCAGTTTTGAGGTTGAAAAGTGAAGCCAATTTCAGCACAGCATTAATGAAAATCTATTATTTTCATGCCCCTTTCCAAATATGTTTTAACCCTGTTCTAAACAAGCAGATTGAGGGTTGGTTCCACTTAGTTTCTTAACAGTTCTAAAACTGTTTTATCAGTTCACCAGCAGAGGGAAGCACACGCCAGCTTGAATGGTCAAGGAAACAACTGGCTGCATTATAAGTGTATACACCCATATGTGTAATAGATCTAGGAAACTGCTTTGGCGTATGTAGGAGCACACCAGTGTTATGCCTGTAATTGTTTAATGCAAGCATCTGTCCCCAGAAGGAAAGTCTTTAAAAATGGTACAAACAGAGAGAGAAAAATGAAATAAAGAGAGGAATTAATTGAAAGTGGGGTGAAGGGAAAAGAACAGTCTATTTTTGAAAACTATTTTGAAAACTCATCAGAAAGAGGATTGTGTATTTTCATCACTCGTATCCTGCTTTATTACTGATGCCAGCTTAAGACTAAAGGATTGTAGAGGGGCATGTAGATAAGTCCAAAGTACATAAGATTGGGGGAGGGGGCAGGGAAGTGTCAGACTAAGTACAGCTCCACAGTTCTGTATAAATTCCATATCTTTCAATCTGTGAAATAATTTATGTAGCAGAAAATTTGGGGTGTGCAGCTTCCAACTCCAGCTCTGGCTTGTACTCAGCTTCCTGAATAAGGTGTTTGTGTGTTTGTGTTGTTTATCTCTGCACATATATTTTTAAGCTTTCAAGGCTAGCAACTGTTGGAAGACAAGTCTTCATCGTGGTTCAGTCCAAGCTGGGGAATAAACATGGCGACTGCTTTAGGAAGAAGGTTGTAATTTATTGAAGAGGAGAGCCAGACAGGAAGATGGCTCTGGAAGAAAAGAGAGAGAGCACATATAGGGAGTGGATTTTTATACCCTCTGGAGCCTTTTGTTTGGAGTTGTTCCTGTGGCATAAACTTTGACCTGAGTCTGAGTGTGCCTTTCTGGTATTCTGATGGTGGTGGGTTAATCCTATTATGTCCCAAAGGTCATATCCTGCTTCCCTGGGGCTGGGGCTGATGACTCTTAGAGTTTGGGTGGGGTATGTACATTTTAGGTCTTTGTCTTCTTAATCTTCCAGTTGGGGGCTCCGCGAGCTGCATTGGTTACCAGTTGTCTTTTGGGTGAGGTTCAAGGTCTTAGTGATGGTTTTTAAGTCCTTACATGGCATGGGTCCGGAATACCTCGGGGACCACCTGCTGCCGGCGTCGACTCCCCTCCGCCCCGTGCGTTCCCACAGAGAGGGCCTCCTCAGGGTGCCTCCAGTCAGAGAATGTCGGCTGGTGGCCCCCAGGGGGAGGGCCTTCTCTGTGGGCGCTCCGGCTTTGTGGAATCAGCTTCCGGTTGAGCTCCGGATGGCACCGGATCTCCGCTCCTTCCGGCGCGGGTTAAAGACCCATTTATTTGAACAAGCTGGCCTGGCCTGATGGGGAATTACTTAGGGTTTTAATATTTATATATATATATTATTGTTTTTATTGTGGGCAATAATTTAATTCCTTTTTTAACTTTTGTACTTTTGTAGTTTTAAGATATGCCCTGTTCACCGCCCTGAGTCCTTCGGGAGAAGGGCGGTATAAAAATTTAATTAAATAAATAAATAAATAAATAAACCTTCCTGGATTTACATCTGCATTTCTACAGAACTGGTTTCTGCTTGGGGGAGGGAGACATGGGGCTATTAAGAAAAACTGGGCATGCTTTTCTGCCTCCTTAAGATCCTTCGAGGAAATATATTTTCCTGCCCTTTTAATATTTCATTCTCGGGTGGGGGGAGGCTGACTTCCCACACAACATTCAAGGCAAAAGCTGTTTAAGGCATGCCCCCGCCCAACACAAACCCCATTGCATAGCAACTGCTTTCTCATAGCATCTGATACACTTTTGAAAAGTTCCAAAAAATTGCCAGAGGTTCCCAATGACTCCTTACATTCACTACTTTTAAACAAAAAACAAAAAAAACACCCTGAATCTAATCATTTGGTTCTGCAAATCCTGTGAATTAAAGTTACCAGTTTAGCTCAGGGCTACAACATTTTGTAAAATAAAGCCAAGTATAAATCACATTTGAACACTGCAAAGAAGCTATCTTCTGCCCATGCTGCTGTTCATCTGATTTACTGCTGGGATTAAAAGTATTTTTGTACTCGTCTACTATATGGTGCTTTGTGTTCAACTGAGCACAGAGGCGCCTTTGTTTGGAAGCCCATGTGGTATGGTCCTGCACCAGCCGGGAAAACCTCTGAGAAACTTCTGAAAAACTTAAAAGTACATTGCAGTAAAACAGCAGTGTATCTATCTCCAACTCCTCAGAGGCAGCATTTCTGCCAGGCTAAGTGTGCTCTTTGCAGGCTTTTCAAATTTGAGAATTCTTTGTCAGTTGTGGGGGTTAGAAACCAAACAACAACAAAAAAAGAAGAGAAAAATATATCCAGTTTTGGAGAATACATAGATACAGGTGTACAGGTAGTCCTCAACCTGCGACCACAACTGAGCTCAAAATTTCTGTTGTTAAGTGAGACATTTGTTAAGTGAGTTTTGCCCCCATTTTATGACCTTTCTTGCCACGGTTGTTAAGTGAATCATTGCAGTGGCTAAGTTAGTAAGCCGGTTGCTAAGTGAGTCTAGCTTCCCCATTGACTTTGCTTGTTGGAAGGTCGCCAAAGGGAAATAAATCACATGACCCCGGGACGCTGCAATGGTCATAAGTATGAACTGGTTTCCAAGCGTCTGAATTTTGATCATGTGACCATGGGGAAGCTGCAAATTGTAACTGTGAGAAATGGTCATATGTCACTTTATTCAATGCCAGGTCACTAAATGAACTATTGTAAGTTGAGGACCATCTGTAGTTGATATCCTCAGAAAGAGATAATTGGAAGTCTTAAGGAAAGGTCGAAATGGAAAGCATCCATTACCAATAATGGAGGATACGGGTAGTCCTCGACTTAGAACCGTTTCTTTAGTGACCTTTAGAAGTTACAACAGCACTGAAAAAAGTGAACAGTTTTCACATGACCATTGCAGCAGCTCCGTGCTCATGCAATCAAAATTCAGACACTTGGCAACTGACTCACATTTATGACGGCTGCAGTGTCCCGGAGTCATCTGATCACCTGCTGCAACCTTCTGACAAGCAAAGTCAATGGGGAAGCCAGATTCATTTAACAACCAGGTTACTAACTCGACAGCTGCAGCAATTCACTTAACAACCGTGGCAAGAAAGGTAAAACTCACTTAACCACTGTCTTGCTCAGTAACAGAAATGTTGGGCTCAATTGTGACCATAAGTCAAGGACTACTTGTATTTGTAGCTCAGGGTCGAAATGAGGGGTCTTTGGTGCTCTCTGACCTTGGTTGTTTTCTTGCAGTGCACTAATGATATTACCTAGTTTGGGTGACGAAACATCTGCAGGAAAACGACCAAGCTCAGAGTGGACCAGGACCCACTCAAAGTATCCAATCATTCCTGACCCAGTCTGTTTTTGTTTTGATGTATACATTTCCTAAGTAATTCATTCCCAATGCACTCAACTTGCTGTGTATTTTTTCCAAATATACCCAACTCTTGCTTCTACTTCGTAAAACATGCCCTTCTACACAGACATCTTTCAATAAACGCTACACTACCATCCAGTACTCACTATTTTTCTACAAGCATTTTCACGTCTTCACATGTCTCCTCCTATTTTCCTATTTCAGTTAAAGACATATTGACCGAGCACATAAATTCACCTACTTGCTCTACTTTCTTGCCATTTATATATCATTCCCAATCCATTTTCTGTGTCAAACAGAGCTTCATTATTTTTATACATTAATTTCGATATTCATTCTTCTCCTGGCATCATTTGCTGTAAATCATTCCAGTTCTCAGCCAAGAATACAACATTGTGTAAAAAAAAAAGTATATGTACATTCATGCCTGCAACTCGTACATCTCTAATGTCACCATAAAACTTTTTCCCGTAATACATTAAGCAACCAGGGAGACACCACACATCCTTCTTTTATTCTGTCATCAATAATGAAACATGCACTGAGTAGTCTATTTAGTTTCATAAATGCTTCCATCATCTATCATTGTTAAAGCATTCCAAGGCCAGTTTTCAACTCTGTATGCATGCAAAATGTTCCATATTTATATTTTGTTAAAATCAACAAAAGTTTAATAAACTTCTTGATGACTAAAATTCAGATAGAACTTAAACCAGAACTGCTTTTGTTAGGAATATTAGGAGCTAAATATGAGAAGGAGAATGAGTATCTAATATTGCATGTATTGACAGCAGCGAGAATAGTATTTGCCCAATACTGGAAAAAATGAAAACTTACCAACTGAAGAGATTTTAATCAAGAAAATTTTAGAGTGTGCAGAAATGGATAGATTAACTTTAGAGATTAAAGAGAAAGAGGATTCAATTCATTTTAAAACATGGGATAAATTTTACCAATGGTTAGGAAAATGAACTAGCAAGAAACGAATGTTATATGTTATTTTGAATATATATTAGTAAGGAGAATGATTTGTATTGACCAACTGATACCGTTTATGATTATTGTTTAGCATATACATTATAGCTATTTACTATTATATTAATTAGCATTAACTGAACATACGTACCCAGACAATAGTCTGTTTGCTAAAGCTTGAAAATGTTACTGGGGGGCAATCCCGATGTTGTTCCCAACCCCGTCCCTACCTCAATCCCGATTCTAACCCCACCCTGAACCTTAATTCCTACCCTGGTCCTACCCCTTCCCCAACCTTATAAAATTCAATAAAAACTTTTATAAAAAAAGTTTAATTAACTTTTTTGTCATATTCATACATTTCTCAATGATTGGCTGAAGAACAAAAAATTGATATGCACATCCCTCACCCAGGACGAAGCCAAGCTACTCTCCATAAATCCAATTTCCATTAATTATTTTGAGAGATAAATCTATTTTCTAAAGTTTTTCATACAGAATTTATTCTTTCGCTTCCTACAGTTCTGCTCCCATTCTGGTTTCTCTCACTTCTTCATTTTATTTCCATGTTCATATTTCCCAGAGGTTCCTTTTTCCCTTAGCAAAAACCTGGTCTCTTCTGCATTTAGAACTTCTCATTACTCTTATATCTTTCATTGATTTTCTCATTGTTGTTGTTAGCTGTGAAGTCATGTCTAACCCATCGCGACCCCATGGACAACGTTCCTCCAGGCCTTCCTGTCCTCTACCATCTTCTGGAGTCCATTTAGGCTCACGCCTACTGCTTCAGTGACTCCATCCAGCCACCTCATTCTCTGTCATCCCATTCTTCTATTGCCCTCAATCTTCCCAGCATTAGGCTCTTCTCCAGTGAGTCCTTCCTTCTCATTAGGTGGCCAAAGTATTTGAGTTTTAGCTTCAGGATCTGGCCTTCTAAAGAGCAGTCAGGGTTGATCTCCTCTAGGACTGACCGGTTCGATCGCCTTGCAGTCCAAGGGACTGCTGGAGTCTTCTCCAGCACCATAGTTCAAAGGCCTCAATTCTTTGGCCCTCAGCCTTTTTTATGGTCCAACTTTCACTGCCATACATTGCAACTGGGAAGACCATAGCCTTGACTATATGCACTTTTAATTAATAGAGTTTTATTTATTCTTTTGCTAAGTATGCATGTGAATAGGCTTATATTTAAATCATATAACTGAAAGAAACAGAGCAGAAAGAATGTCTGCTTTTCTAAGCATTTCTTCCATCTTCAGAGCACCCCAAGAAGAAGTATGCTCATTGGTCTATAATCAACCAAATTATTACCTATTTACCAGTCTATGAACTGCTAGCGTCAGAAATCTACATACTTAAACTTTGGGGTTCGAGAATTAGATTGGGCATGACTAGAGAACTATTATTGCTTTTTAAATATAGGCTTATTTACCCTCAGTACTAAACGCAATTACTGTGTTTTAGATGAAATTAAGAGAAGAGTGTTTTCATTACATTGGGGTTTTAATATGTTTACTAATATTTTAAGCTACTTTATAAATTGGTGGTATTTATTTAAAATTAGAGAGAGCTGGTTGAATTGTTATTATCTCCATACTGAAAGAAAGTTGGAAGTCATCATTGTTATATTTTTTAATGTATATTTTTTGTCACTTTTAATTTGCTAGGTTATTTCCCTTCCCTTTTTCCTTTACATTAGTTTGCATTTGAAATGTTTGATATTGGAATTTAATAAAGATAAACAGGTATCTATACACTAGAGCAGGGGTAGGCAACCTCGGCTCTTTTATGACTCGTGGACTTCAACTCCTAGCTGGCTCAGGAATTCTGGGAGTTAAAGTCCACGAGTCATAAAAGAGCCGAGGTTGCCTACCTCTGCACTAGAGCAATGACTTATGCTTATTTGCTTTAATCTGCTTAGAATTGACAGGAGGATAGGCCACCTGTGATCCTAGACCTGCATTTAGGTCTGAATTTCAAACACAAGACGTGGCTATGCCAACTAACCTGGGGTCCCAGTGGGGGTGTGGATTAAAGGGTCATAAGAAGAGTCATCTTTGATGAGATGAGCAGCGTATAAGCTTGATGAATAAATAAAAAATATTAAGATATAAAGGACATTCCCTCTCTTGTTTGCTTGCAGACTGGAAGAGCCACAGGAAATGTCAAAGATGGAATCAAGATCAGAACCAATTCTGTTGCAATCCCCATTCAGGATTTGTTGTAGCCCACCCTATGATGCGACTCCCAATGCATTGTGTCCCTGCAGGAATAGTGCATTTCACTGGAAAAAGTTTGTAAGCTTATGATAAGCAAATGTTTCTTGTAAAAAAAAAGAGTTGATCTATGTAATGATGCCTGTATGTCATTAAAAACTTGACCTATTGAACCATGAGCATTGTAGTACTTGAAGTAAATACAGCTCAAAGCTCTCTTTGTAGTGTGCCTGCTTTGGAGTTGAAAGAAGAAATGTACAATGTGAACACTGAAAACAGAGCAAGGGGGGAGGGAGAGAAGAAGGGGGAGGGGGAGGGGAGGGAGAGGGAGAGATCTTTCTTTTATTTTTGATAATCAGTCTTGGAGGGAGAGTAAGCTGATCAAAAATAGTTTTTTCCTAAGGTTTCTTTAATTCTTTCCAGAGCAAGAATTAGGACAAGGTCCAGGATCTGTGCTAGACATTAAAATCGATTGGTATAACTTGGACAATAGAACTTACATTTGCCAGATGGTAGCTGCAACTAGTTATTACACAAATCAGCACTTAAAAGGCTACCATTTGTCAATCTTTAGTAACAGTGACAACATGGCTTAACCTAAGCTATTTACAGGACTACCTATGTTCTTATAAAGGCCACTTTATGTATGCTAAATAAAGAAATTTCTAGCTGAGAAAAAGGAAAAACCATCTGAATCTCTCTTATTCACAGAGAGAGAGAGAGAGAGAGAAATGTGTGTGTGTGTGCGCGCACGCACACACACACACACACACACACAGAGAGAGAGAGAGAGAGAGAGAGACAGAGACAGAGACAGAGAGAGACAGAGAGAGACAGAGAGAGAGAGACCAGGACTAAAATACCAAACAAGACCATAGCACAGGATTTATAATCCTGGAGCCTCTCGGGCAAGTATACTCTGCACAGAGATTATGAAACTCAACTTCATATAGATTTCTCTGAAAGTTCAATGGCTTGATACACACCACACATGGAACGAACTACCCACACAGAATGGGTTTGCACAATGCACTAGACCAGACATGTCAAACACAAGGCCCGGGGGCCGGATCCAGCCCACGAAGTGGTTTCATGTGGCCCGCGAAGCCATCCTGGAAACAGTGAGGGAACGGCCCCCACTGCCTTGGCCCTGGCCCAGAGACCCTCCTTCTGCCAGAGACCCTCAGATCTGTCCCACTCCTGCCCAGGCCCCATAGGCACCCTTGACGCGAACGATGTAGAGCTGACCACGCCCACCCAGTAGGCCATATGCACTCTAGCCACGCCCACCCAGGAGGCCACGCCCACCCTGGCCATACCCACCCGGCCCCCTGAGGGCAACCGCAATGCTGATGCGGCCCTGCACTAGGCTAAAAAGTGGTTCTCTAGTTTCTGTGTCAGGATGTCGTACAGTCATAGCCAGTAGTGCAATTCAGACTGAATTGAACCAAACTGCTGGAACTCTGCAAAACCCGATGACTGCAGTTTGCTTCCCCGTGATAAGACGATTGAAGTTATATGTGTTATAATTTGAAGAGAGACCTTCATAAGACAACAAGGCCTGAATGTCACCTAGCCAGATATCATTTATATCTATATGTCAAAAAGCACAGAACTTTCCAGAACCACTGGAAACACTACTTTGAGTACTTAGCACAGATGACTCCAAAAGGAATGAACTTTAATACTCATTTCAGTATTAACCCTTTCATTTATCCTGTAGCAAAATAGATGGAAGTAGGACATGAGGTGATAACATCTCTGTACTGCACTATTAATGAAACAATTCAGTAGACCAGGATTAGATTTTCAAGAGAAAACTGGTCTTGTCTGGTAGGTCTCTGCCACCACATTTATAACACCCTTATTTTTATCAATATTGCACAGTTGTATTGAACATTATGAGTAGTCATCAATTAACAACCAGTCACTTAGCAACCATTCACGTTTCAATGGATTCCCCCCCCAAATTGTACAACCCAATTTCAATGTTTGATGGACACACACCCCTGTGGTCACATGATTGTATTTTGTTGCTTAGCAACCGGCTTGCATGTACAGCCATTTGCAGGATCCCACAGTCCCGTGACTTTGATTTTCAGCAGGTTTTCCCAATTTTTGGCGTTTGCTTCCTCTTTTCCGGCAAAAAAACCCCATTGGATAAAATGGATTTGATTAACAGCTGCCACTTTTACTTAATGACCTCTGCAAAAAAAGGTTATAAAACTGGGCATGGTTATGTGGCAATCCCTTAACAACTGCAAAATTTACAACCATAATTCCAGGCTTAATTACTGTCATAAGTTGACAGTAAAGTAATTGTTCTGTACTACGATTCGCCATGGTAGGTTGACATTTTTCAGCCTTAAATGGTGAGAACAAACATGGACGAAACACTAAAATGCAGTTTCCAAGTCATTAAGAATAATTCCAGCCAAAAGTAAGCTGGGCAAACATATTAATCTTCTAAACTTCCACTTACTTGTAATATTTCTATCAGCTTTTTTATTGACTATAGGTATTCTGCCAACTATAGAAAATACCGTTTCCTGCAGTGTTGATTATTATCTGATGCAGAGTACCACAACAAGCCTTTAGTTCAAGCTAGTCCTTCCTATCCAAGCGTCTTTCTTGTCAAGAAACACACGTCATTTCTACCAATGAAGTGCCATCAATGTCACACATTTGTTACCAAACAATTTAATAAACAAGTGCTGTCCCTGTTTTCCTCTCAAGGAAAAAGAAAGTTGGTTTCCCTCCTTTTCACTATAAAAGAAAACATTTGTGCATGATTTCCAGAGAAGGATTTTGCTGACCGGTTGGAGAGAAACATAATATTGCCATTTTAATTTG
Organism: Vipera ursinii; assembly: GCF_947247035.1. NCBI lineage: Eukaryota > Metazoa > Chordata > Lepidosauria > Squamata > Viperidae > Vipera > Vipera ursinii. Next base: position 135,615,965 of record NC_139512.1, read on the forward strand.
TTTTCTGTGGCTTTTTTCCAAAGATCTCAGCCAAGATTCAGACAAGACAGGGTATGAATGCAGTGAGGAGGACGGTCAGTCACTCTGGCTGGAGAATTGGTCTTTGCTGAATATGTCCTCTGAGTGGAGGACATAATTTTTTTATTTTTTTATTTATTTTAATTCCATTTATATCCCGCCCTTCTCTGAAGACTCAGGGCGGCTTACAAGCTTAGCAGTATTTGAAGCATGGGAGTTCTCGCAGATATTGTACTTTCTGGGGAAGAGAAGGTGATGGTGGCCTGGAGTCATGAAAATCTGGAGCAACTGAAAACAAGTATAGCTTTAGTTATCCATTCACTAAAGCTGAACTTTGATAGTGCTTATCATGTCTTTCAAGTAAGTCTGGAAACTGCAGATGGAGAACAATGCAACTACTCACACCTTATGTATTGTGCTAATGAAGCCATTTTCTGTTGCAGTTTCAGACTCTGAAGTTATTAAGGCCTTAAAAATGATTTGGAGATGTTCTTCTTGATGGAACACCCCTTTGAAGGTTTGTGCTGCTCTATCAACTGTTTCCTTTCTCCCACATGGCTGGGAAGGTGGAGATGCATGAGCCAGGAAGGAGGTGATACCGCATCATTCTGTCCTTGAGATGTTCTCCTGGATTTAGTTCTGAGCCACTTCGCAGTTGGAAAAGAGACAGATTATAGAATAGGATACCCCAGAAAGCAACTTTCAAGATCGCTCTCCCAGTTTTAATCTCTCCTAAAGATGGCTCAGGAAAAGACAGGGAAATCCAAAAGATGAAAACGATATTCCTCAGAGTTCCTCAAATGAAACCAAAAGGGTTTTTTCAAGTATACACTGAGCTATTATTTGCTGTATTCGTGGTTTATTAAAGAAACCAAATTGGCCAAGTTCACATATAATGCTGAGCCATCCATTACAATTTGCCAACCATAACAGCTGGATTCACAGGCTCTGAACCTTTTACTGTATATGATGTGAAAATCCAGCCATCAGCTGAAGAAAGTTGAACGTTGTGTGAGGAAGGGAAAACACCAGTCTCCAGTGGAACAGCTTGCCTCCAGAAGTTGTGGCTGCTACATTGGTATAAGGTCTCCTACCTTGGGCAGGGCTCTGGACTAGAAGACTTCCAAGATCCCTTCCAGCTCTATGATTCACTGTAAGCCACAGCTCCTGATTATATGTGTATGTAGATGCAGAGCTGGCTAAGCTTAAGGGATGGTTAGATAGTGTCATCCGTGCAGTAAACATGAATTGGGGCAATCTCATGGTGACACTGGAGAACAGGGCGCCTGGCGTGCTATGTTCCATGGGTTGCAAAGAGTCAGACATGACTTAGCAACTGAACAACAACAAAGCTTGAAGGCTGCTCTATTGAAAAGGCAGGTGTAGTGATTGGAGAAGAATGTGGAAGAAGCAGATACAAAAGCACAATGACAAAGAGAAGCCTTCCAAGGAAGTGCTGGGAATTCTCTTATCAAGGCCTGTAGAAACAGACTCCCTCACCATTCTATGCTGCCTGATTGGGATCTGGCTCATTTGTCAGGCACTAATTATAGCTGGTTCCTGTACTGGAATTCAATCAATCAATCAGATAGAGTTGGAAGGGACCTTGGAGGTCTTCTAGTCCAGCCCCCTGCTCAAGCGGAGTCCCTAATCATTTCAGACGTGGTTGTCCAGTCTTCTTAAAAACCTTGAGTGATGAAGCACCCACGATGCCTGAAAGCAAGCTGTTCCACTGGTTAATTGTTCTCACTGTTAGGAAGTTTCTCCTTAATTTCTCCTTGATTAGTTTCCATCCATTGTTTCTTGTCTTGCCTTCTGGTGCTTTGGAAAAGAAATTCAACCCCTCCTCCTTGTGGCAGACTCTCAAATACTGGAATACTGCTATTATATCCCCCCACTCCAGTCCTTCTTTTCTCTAGAAGGAGAATCCTGCAACCGTTCTTCAGATGTTTTAGTCTCCAGGTCTTTAATCGTCTTAGTTGCTCGTCTTTGCACATCTTATGTGAGGAAAGAAAGGGGCCAGAATTTGATGAAGAAAGTTTTGCTTCTTGCTGTGGCTGAAGTGCCCATGGAGTCTATTGGTGTGAAGCAAGATACCAAGCCTCAAACTACTGGTGTCTGTCACATTTTCTCCTTCAATCTGAATATTTTATGTTTGGGAATGCTTCTTTTGTATGCTTGATTTGGCCTGCAGACTCCCCAAAGAGACTGTCTTGTTTTTCACCCATGAATGGTTGAGTCTCTGAAGAATAAAATGCTGCAGATTGTCTACATCTTTAGAGCCCACGGTTTGGCTGCTGTTACTCATGAGTCAGCTCTCCATCTCTCTGTTTAGAAGGGACTTTGCCAAGACTTAGGAATGAATTTAACCAATGGAATAAGCTCCAAGTATTTAAAAATTCATAAATGTGTTGTAATAATTATTGTTTCTGTAATGTATTGGGCTTGTTTTGTTAAGGGAACACCACGTGGAAAGGTTGTTTGAGCAGGGAAGCTGGCTAATGGCTCCCAGCTCCTCAGGCAACCCATCTGCAGTGCCACTATTGGTTGTCTCTAGGGCGGCAATAGGTTGCTTTAAACCTATTGGCCGCCACCTAGAGGCAGGGTATAAATTGCTGCATTCACAGCCCTGTTTCTCAGTTCAGATCCTGCAAGCAATAAACAATGATCTTTGCTGAATTCATTCACCTCGTCTTCGTCATTAAGCAATGAACCCAGTACATAACACTGGTGATGAAGGTGGGATCCTGCTTCTCCGACTGAGCTGAAAGTCACTAGGAAAGAGGCAGCGCACGCCTGGCAGGAAAAGCAATTCCCCCCTACGGTCGGCTAGCACAGCCACGCTAGTGACCACGTGCCCAGAGGACCAGTCCCTGGGCAACAGAGGAGCAGGATTCGAAGATGCTGAGCACCAGCCACGAAGACCAACAGAAATGGCCAACGTCGGAAAGCTGAGAGAATTCAACATTAAGCAGCCAGAAGAGTGGCCCTCGTACCTGTCCAGGGTCGAGAACTACCTTCAAGTGAACCAGGTCACCGAGGATGGATTGAAGGCCGCCACGCTCCTCTGTGTGTGCGGCCCAGCAACGTTCGACTTAGCAGAGAACCTGTTTGCGCCAATGCCATTGGAGTCTGTATCCTTCGCGGACTTGAAGAAGAAGCTCGGAGAACATTTCCAGCCCAAGCTGTCGGTGATCGCTTGGCTATGCTTTCAAGCACAGAATACATCAACCAGGTGAAACCACATCTGAGTACATCGCGGCCTTGAGGCAGGCTGCGTGCCTGTGCTAGTTCTCCAACGTCAAGGAGAGGCTACAAGACTGGCTTGTCTGCGGTCTCTGCAACCAAGAGCTACAGCAGAAGCTTTTCACCAAAGAGATTCTATCGTTTTTGGACACCCAGAAGGAAGTCAGGGCAGACGAAGCTGTTGGTGGGGCCGTACGAGCCATTCGGCCTGCCAAAACAGCACAACGCGAAGAAGCTGTCCACCACAAGGATGCCGGACACACAGAAGACCCCAAAGACAACACAGAAGTCGACAAGTTACACAGACAACTCAACCAACAGCATTGCAGCAACAAGCAACAGGAGGCCACTTACAAGGCAGATCCCTTCCTTAGATGTCTAGGTTGTGGCAGCCACCACCAGTGCTTGGACTGTAGGTTCCGGACAGCCACGTTCTGGGCCTGTGGGAAGACAGGCCACATTGCATGCATCTGCAGAGGTCACCAGAGGGACCGGCCATCAAATCGCCAGTCAGAAGATCTGACCAGGAGAGGTACCAGGGCCCCGAGACTGCACAGCTTGGGTTTCTGCTCCAGCCGCAGAAGCATTTGTTGTACAGGGGCTCACCGCCTGATTAAGCCCAAGTATAGACTTCAGGTGGAGCTGCAAGGAGTCCCCTGCAAGATGGAGCTGGACACAGGCTCCGCTGTTTCAATTATTTCCCTTGAAACATTTAATTTCGTTTGTAGACGCAGTAAGAGATGGGCCAAGCTGAGGCCTGCTGATATTGTACTAAATGATTTTCAGAATGCCAGAGTCGCAGTCAAGGGTGAAGCCACACTAGCCGTTAAATTTAAGGGGTTTTCAGGGACAGCTCTTTCTTATAGTGGTCGACAGCCACGCTAAATGGCTAGAAGTTATACCAATTGCAAACATGACTACTGCTAGGACCATCCAGGTGCTTAGGAAACTCTTTGCCATGCATGGGCTGCCAGACGTCGTAGTGTCCAATAACGGGACCAATTTACTGCAGCAGAATTTCAGGCATTCCTGAGAGCAAACCTCATTAGGCATGAGACATCGGCCCTGTTTCACCCATCTACTAATGGTCAAGCCAAACGTATGGTTCGCAGCACAAAAGAATCGCTGAGGCATATAGTGATTGGGGACTGGCACCACAGACTGGCCAACTTTTTGCTTTGCCAACATTCCACACCATACATGGCTACAAGGAAAGGGCCAGCGGAGCTGTGCTGGGGGAGGCGACTAATCACAGAACTGGACAGGTTCACCCAGACCAGGTGGCAGCAGAAGCCTCTTGCCCACCAAGGGGGCTGTAAGTGGGCGACGGGGTGTGGGCCAGGAACTATAGGCATGGGAACTTGTGGTTGCCAGGAAAAATCACTAAAACATCAGGCCCTCTCTCATACGAAGTGGGCCTAGAGGGCGGGCGAGTTGTCTGTCACCATATCAATCAGCTTAGGAAGCATTTTCCAGAACGGCCACAAAGCGAGGACTTCGTCACAGATCCTTGCCTTAGGCCGCAAACCGGAAGCCAGGCTGGTCCATGCATAGACTCTGAGTGCCAAAACAGCCAAAGCAACAGGGAGATAGCCATAGGGGAGAAAAGCCCAGAAGTGCAACATGGGTCCCCTGACGGAGAAAGCCAACCTGAGTACTACAGCCGCTGTGCTAACTCTGCAGAACAAACTGACTCTGGGGTGGGCCAACCTGGAAGGGCCAGCCAGAGATTGCTGAGCCAATCTGAATCACTTGAACTGAAGGACACTGGTCTACCCAGCCTGGCGGGCAAGCTGGTAGGTCAGGAAGTGCCTGGATCTCCCAGGCGTTCAACAAGGACTCGCAAACCTCCTGCTTATCTTCAAGATTTTGTCCTGAAATAATGAAGCTATAATGTTGTATGTACCTTTATTGTGCTGCTAGCTAGGAATCACCTGTATTAGCTAGGATGGAAACGTGTTGACTCACACTATCATTATACCTTTTGTAAACTGTATTGCTGTAATTACTTTCCTTTTGTTGCTATAATGTTTGTTCATTCTAACAGGGAGGGGTGTAATGTATTGGGCTTGTTTTGTTAAGGGAACACCACGTGGGAAGATTGCTTGAGCAGGAAAGCTGGCTAACGGCTCCCAGCTCCTCAGACAACCCGTCTGCAGTGCTGCTATTGGTTGCCTCTAGGGCAGCAATAGGTTGCTTTAAACCTATTGGCCACCGCCTAGAGGCCAGGGTATAAATTGCTGCATTCGCAGCCCTGTTTCTCAGTTCAGATCCTGCAAGCAATAAACAATGATCTTTGCTGAACTCACTCGCCTCGTCTTCGTCATTAAGCAACAAACCCAGTACATAATAGTTTCCTTTCATTTATGTGACTGGAAATATCTTAGCTTGCCTCCTACCTAATAAATAACGGGATGTATCTCAAGTTTTAAGTCACTGCAAACAGTAAAATTAGCATGCACTCTGCACATGAACATGCCAAAGAAATAGTTAAACAGAATTTGCAGGACCCACTTTTACACACATTTACACACATTTGTAGATGTCATTTATCAAGAGACCTGTGAAAAACATCCACTATCTATAGAGATATGATAAAAGTTATAAAAGTGAAGTCACTCAGGTTAAAGTTTGTTCAGGTTCTGGTTGTGACTAGAGAAAAAGTGTATAAATCACTCCTTATTGTCTTTTACAACTATTTAACCTTCAAAGTTCATGACAAACGTTTCTTAAAAACTTTGCTCTTAAGATTTCTATAACTACTTAACATATTTCATTACCAAAGTCTCCAGGAACATATTAGTTAACTTAATATTTCAGGTCTGATTTTAAATTTTAGGGGAAGAAGTGACAGGCTACTCTCCCCTTTTGGCTCTGTTCCATTCTGCGAAACCAGGTTTCAGAGTCATCAGTTTCCTTCAATTAGGGGAGCACTATTTTTAAAAAGGGAAACACCTCCTGATATTTGACGCTAGAGTAGCTCTTATTCCTTGCCTTCCTCCCAGATAGAGTCAGAATCAGTCATGCTACAAGGAAACACTAGTTCAGGGCTTTTCAACCAGTGATACGGGTACCACCTGTGGTACATTGGCACCTGGCAGGTGGTATGCGACCATCCTAGAAAAGTGGTAGCAGGGGAGGGGAATGAGCTGAACCAGTGGTAGCACCGCACAAGCCTGAGCGAGAGATGGCTGGAGCTGCAGGGCTAACAGGGCTCAGTGGAAGCACCAGGATCAGCACCAGGCTCCAGCTGGAGCTTGGCGCTGATTCTGGTGCTTCTGAGCCCAGAAGAAGTGCCGATCAGCTGGAATGTTGCAGCATCTCCAGGGTCTTGTGATTTACATTCAGATGCTTGGCAACTGATACATATTTATGACAGTCACAGTGTCCCAGGGTCATGTGAAGTGACCAAAGCCAGCTGCAACCACCCAGCAGAGGGGGGGAAATAAAAACCAAACACCCCCCCACCCCACCCCCGCTGCCAATCCTCAACAGAAATGCTCACAATGAAAACCTTAGACAGGAGGAAGAGCAGTGCCGGGCAGACAGGCAGGTGTCTTGCTCGGCTGTGGCTTGGGGGGTACTTTTTTCAGTGCCATTGTAACTTCGAACAGTCACTAAGCGAACTGTTATAAGTCGAGGACTACCTATACTTCATCACTTTTTTCCTTTTTTTTTTTTGGTCATCAAGTTTTTGACACCTTGCTAGGCAACTGGTGGTACTCAGATGTTGCCATATCCTAAAAGTGGTACAATGGGTGAAAAGGTTGAAAAGCCCTGCACTAGAGAGAGGAATGAAGGGAGAGGCTTCTGCATTTGACTCTCTGCCCTCGGTATCTATTGCTGCTCCCTGCTTTCTCTGCTTTCTTCACCAGAAGGGTAACGTGGTGTAATTCAGTCTGGTCTGGCTAACTTCTGTTTTTGAAAGTCTGATGATTCAAACCCAACTGAAGGTTGTTTGTTTTGTTTTATTTACTATTTTTCTTTCCCTCAACTGGCTATTTTTCCCTTGGCTCGGTTAAAAATGATAAGTGCTTGGCCTCACCATTTCATTGTTTCTCCAATTACATGAGAACTTCACCCTCAGTTCCCAAATAGTCCAAGTAAGGTCAGAATAGAGTAGAACAGAACAGAACAGAAAAAAAATAGAGTTAGAGCAGAGCAGAATAGAATAGACCACAGGGTCAACCTCGATCGCATCATGTGATGTATCGTGACATATCACAATGTTTTTTGCCTTTTCAGAGCCTGCGTGGGCGTGGCCCACACGTGACGCATCTGGCCCATGGACTGGCAGTTTGACACCCCTGGAATAGAATATTCAGCCAAATACGGTTAGATAAGAAAGGAATTTGTCTCCGGTACAGAAGCGCTCCATGTACTTGCAAAATAACAGAGAAAATTTTAATAAAATTGCGCAACCAGTAGAAGTGGGAAATAATGGCAGAAAGTGAAGAAGAACTAAAGAGCCTCTTGTTGCGAGTGAAGAAGGAGAGTGCAAAAGTTGGGTTGAAACTAAACATTAAGAAAACCAAGATCATGGCATCCGGCCCTCTCAATTCCTGGCAAATAGATGGGGAAGAAATGGAGGTAGTGACAGATTTTATTTTCCTGGGCTCCAAGATCACTGCAGATGGGGACTGTAGTCAAGAAATTAAAAGACGCTTGCTCCTGGGGAGGAAAGCCATGGCAAATCTAGACAGCACACTAAAAAAGCAGAGACATCACCCTGCCAACAAAAGTGCGTATAGTCAAGGCTATGGTCTTCCCAGTTGCAATGTATGGCAGTGAAAGTTGGACCATAAGAAAAGCTGAGTGCCAAAGAATTGAAGCCTTTGAACTATGGTGCTAGAGAAGACTCCTGCGAGTCCCTTGGACTGCAAGGCGATCAAACCAGTCAACCCTGACTGCTCTTTAGAAGGCCAGATCCTGAAGCTAAAACTCAAATACTTTGGCCACCTAATGAGGAGGAAGGACTCACCGGAGAAGAGCCTAATGCTGGGAAAGATCGAGGGTAATAGAAGAAGGGGACGACAGAGAATGAGGTGGCTGGATGGAGTCACTGAAGCAGTAGGCGTGAGCTTAAATGGACTCCAGAAGATGGTAGAGGACAGGAAAGCCTGGAGGAACATTGTCCATAGGGTTGCAATGGGTCGGACACGACTTCGCAACTAACAACAACAACAACAAAAGTTTAAATAATACTACAGCCTATTACTAATACTACATTATTCAAACATGTCACCTGTTCTGGTGACAGAGCAACAAAGCAATGCTGATAAGCTCTAAATGGACTAGAATTAAGAAACCTTTAGCAACTTCTTTCTTAACCAAAACTACTACTACTGCTGTTACCATGAGAAGATCCTGTATATAGATTAATTAATAATAGCGTAGCTAATGCCTTTGTTCAGTCTAACAATTACTTATTGTAGATCAGTGGGTTTCAGCCTAGCAGCCTTCAAAGAATGAACAATCCAGATTCTAGAGTGGTTAATTATGAATCTCATAGTAACAATCAGTTTAGACAAAACAGTTGTAGCAGGAAAGAAAGAACACAAGTAGAACTGGGACTTTATGCTATTGTAAAGATAATAGTTTAATTACATAAAATCAGAGATGCCGCTTACCTCATTTTGAACATTAAATGAGAAGGAAAAATGCATTCAACATTTATGACGGATCCCAATTTTCACAATACTTGTGAAAAAGCCAATTCCCGCAGAAATCAAATAGAGCTTTCTTCAGAAGAAATCAAGGGTCCATTTCAAAGCACTTGTTCTAATGGAGGTGGGGTGCTGCAAACAAAATCAGGAATGTTCTATTTGCTTTAAGCAATGATGCTGATTCTTGCTCAACAAGTCTTGGGTTGCTGTCAAGTTTCTGCAGATCAACCCAAATGAAATCCTCCCTGTATAACTAATCCCTAGGCAAGTGCAGAGAGTATTGCTTCCTGGTGAAGAATGGTGGGCAAACTGTGGGTCACATGTATGCTCGATAAATTCCCTAAAATTGGCCAGTCAATGAACAAGAAACTGTCAGTTTTGGGAAAGGGGGTGTTGCTATTCAAAATTACAGCAATATACAGTAAGCATGTTAAAGATTCCATGGATTATTCTATTCTATTCTATTCTATTCTATTCTATTCTATTCTATTCTATTCTATTCTATTCTATTCTTAAAAACAAGCTGTTTTTTTTTTTCTGGAAAAAAGAGAGAAAAACTCCACCTGACCCACTCTAGGTGGGTCTTTTATCTGCAATTTATAAAACATTTTCAGTTTACAAAACCAGTTAGACCACTAGCAGATACCCAATATGAATAATATTCAACATTTTCAAAAGATGCAGAGAATGAGGTCAGGAGAAACCTGCCTCTGGCTATCACACTTTATTATTAAAATTTCAATATTTTAGCCGTGACTGACACAAAACTGGATTTAGGGGCCCGGGGGAGAGATGTGAACTATGTGAAAGCAACATGACCTAGCTGTTTCAATGAAATTCCTTTATTTTATCGATAAGTTGCATTTGGTTCATTGAGAAGATGTCCCTGCATAGTGATGAAATATCTAGATGCACCAATTAAATGGTACAGCGCTGCTAGAAAACATTTTGAATTCCTACCTTTTCCTCTGTCTTAGGCTATTACTGAAATGAAAAATCTATTCACAAACAACCACACACCTTACATGTCTATTTACTTTGTAATTTCATTTCCTTTATGTCATTTTATCATTTTCCATACCATTGTCTTATGACATCACCTCTTCATTCTTTCCCCCTTCCCTCCCTCCCTCCATCTGGCCATCTTCTGCTTCTCTGGCCATTCCCAACTCTTTCTTCAGGTGATTTACACAAAAATATGGATATGAGGGAACAAGCTGGTAATAGAAAAATCTTGTTTGGCCCAACCTGGCAGTTCTACTTTCATCTGATTTGCTCTAGAGGAATCATTTGGGCAAGCAGCATAGGAAGGATAAATATGTGAATAGGGATAGAAGACAACTCAGACAAACAAGCTAACAGTGAACAACAGCCTAATCAAGAAACCACCAAGAACAATCCCATCAACCCTGACAGGTTAAGCCACTAGTATATAAAATGGGACGCGGTGGCTCAGTGGTTTAGGACACTGAGCTTGTCGATCAGAAGGTCGGCAGTTTGGCGGGTCGAATCCCGAATGCTGCGTAACAGAGTGAGTGCCTGTTACTCATCCCAGCTTCTGCCAACCTAGCAGTTCGAAAGCACGTAAAAATGCAAGTAGAAAAATAGGGACCACTACGGTGGGAAGGTAACAGCGTTCCGTGCACCTTTGGCGTCTAGTCATGCTGGCCACATGACCACGGAGATGTCCTCGGACAAGCGCTGGCTCTTCGGCTTTGAAACAGAGATGAGCACCGGCCCCTAGAGTCGGAAACAACTAGCACACATGTGTGGGGGAACCTTTACCTTTACCTTTATATAAAATGAGAGCAAACCCCACTCCCTACTAGCACGGATGAGGTAACTTAGTTTGGTAATGAAATGTCTGCAAGAAAGCAATCAAGCTCAGAGAGCACCGAGGACCCCATAGTGAACAGATAAGCCCACCAACTCAACACTCAAGGAAGGTAAAAATAAGGAAGAGCAACTATAGATTGATGGGACAAGTCTAAGAAAGGTTTAGGAACGGTTAGATGGGATGCCATTAAGGATTTCCTTCTTATGCACTACATATTTTTCTGAATAACAATGAAATTAGAAAGAAAGTCAAGGATGATACTTATATCAGCTGTGAGACTAGAAAAGGTTACCTGAAGAACCCTAACAGAACTGGTGAAAGGAAAGGAAAGTAAAATGCAGACCTCAGTTCCGTCACCCTCCTTTTGCTGAGGCAAAGTAGAAACGATGAGGCTGGTCCATTCAATCAATCTGACAGGCACTCTCATTATGCAGTATATTGCCAAGGGAATCTTCTTTAAGATATCGTGAATGCAATATATGCCTGAGTCAGCAGCTACTAAGACAGCAGCAGAACACTGATTTTAAATCAGATAAGACCATGAAGTTAATATTTCAAATAAAAGACACAGCACCTCCAGATGCTGGTATAAATATAACCAATGCTATGTCGCAGCCAGTTCTAGAAATTACAATTCATTCTCTTTGCCCTTAATCTTGCTCATCTGCTTTTTGTTTGTTTGATTGTTCCACTTCCACTTATATGGAAGAATAAATTTATTTCGGGGTTGTTTTTTTTAACCAAGTAAAATAAAACCCCACAAAGCCGTCCTGAATGGGGTTTGGATTTCCTGCACTTAATTTAGTCTCTAGACTAAAAGTTATTGCCTTGTACTGTGCGATCATTTCTGTAATGGTTTGCGATCATCTTGGCTTTGTCGATTAAATCCTAGGAAAAGTCACATTAATACTTTTTCAAGTCAGATGCTGTTCGCAGCCCAAGGGACTGAATAACAATGGAAAACCTGCACAAACCCCAAACTTCCAATACAGGTAGTTGTTGACTTAACAACAGTTCATTTAGTGACAACAGCTCTGAAAAAATGAGTTATGACCATTTTCACACTTACAATCATTGCAGCATCTCCATGGTCACATGGTTAACATTCAGACGCTTGGCAATTGATTCATATTTATGACGGGATCATGTGATCACCTTTGCTGACCTTCTGACTAGAAAGTCAATGGAGGAAGCCAAATTCACTTAACTATCAGGTTACTAACAACTGCAGTGATTCACTTAACAACGGTGGCAAGAAAAGTCATAAAATGGGGCAAAATTCACTTAACAAATGTCTCTCTTAACAACAGAAATGCTGGGCTTTATTGTGATCATAAGTCGAGGACTACCTGTACTGGCGTTTCCAAGGGCTTCAAAGTGCTAACTCAATCTCCAAAATACGACCAAAATAACTCAAATATCAAAATATTTCAAGAATATTAAAAAAAATGCCAGAGAAGGAAGCTTGTGGGAAAGCAGAGCACAGATTTTGCAAGAGTGTTATTAAATATAGCCAATTCAAAAGTTATGTCAAGAGTCCAACTCTACAACAATTTATCTGAGGTAATAAAGTAACAATTTATCTGAGGTAATAAAGTAGATCTGAATCACTGGGATCAAAGAGCTTTACAAGAGCTTTTCCAGAAAAAAAGCATTCTCATGTGACAAACTATTTTGCTAGATGCAGATTCTCAAATTTATTCAAGATTAAAATGGGGGCAATAAACAAAATCCTTTGCTTTGTCAGTGGAAATGTTAATAAGTGGGGAGATCTATGGATCCTCATGTTAATTGAACATTCTTGGATCTGTATCACTGTAAATGGCCAATTAATTACCTTCATTTTTAATGTTTATTTTCCACCTAAATGAGGATTTCTTTGAATTTAATAGTTTGCCATGTTGCTCATTGGCTGAGTGTTCTTTACCAGCAGCAAGCCAAAAAGGATGCCAAATTGTTTTCAGAAAAATATATTTTCAATATATTTTCACACTACGGCTTAGATAAGAAAGCAAATTCAGCTCCTGGGTTATTAATGAACCTGAATCTGGATGCAGTACTTATTTAGTTTTCACTGGGCAAGAATGTGCTATGAAGCAGTGTAATATAATATGCACTTCCCAAAGCCTAGGTGCACTCATAAGCAATGCATGACATTTCCTGGCATCTAAAGGAGACTCAGACACTTCACTTTTGTTAAGACTACCATTATGACTCTTTAAAAAATGTCAAGGAGATTGATTCTGAAAATTAATCAAGTGTGGGATTCATGGACTGTTTAAAGCATTTTCTATCCCACCCCCACCCCGCAATTCTTTTTCAAGGAAATACACAAACATAATAAAAAATAAAGCCATGATGCAGTAGAAGTAGCAATATATATATATATATATATATATATATATATATATATATATATATATATATATATATATATATATATATATATATATATATATTTGTGTAAATTACTAACAAAGAATTAAAGGGAAACTGAGATGCATTTCTGACTCCTTAGTCGTCCTCAGCCAGCTATACCCTTCTGAGATTCGAACCTGGGCTAATTGCATACAAGGCAATATATGAATTGTCCGGTGTGACTACTGCCTGTTTGATGGCCTTCAAGATAGGCTGAAAACAGGAAATAAAGATTTGCCCCATGTTTGGGGCCTAGCAAGGTAATCTAAATAGTTAACATTTGAAACATATATATATATATATATATATATATATATATATATATATATATATATATATATATATATATATATATATATATATATATGATTTTATAGTATGTTCAGTATATGCTAATCCACCCACACTTTTAACACGCTCAGTTTAGAGTTGCAGGCAGGTAGGTTTATGAAAACAAGTCCTCTCTTTTGCTTTGGAAGTGTGGGTGTGTTATGTACGTTGGCAAAAAGATCCAAAATGTTAGTTCTTGTACTCTGCTTTTTTTTCCCTCCAAACCCTCACTGGTTTCCCCCCTCCTACTAAGACACTGTAAGTCTGTGTCTGCTTCACACCAACCTCCTTCTTCCAGAGATAGCTTTATCATTTACCTAGCTCAAAGCAGAGCATTAGTCATTTGATTTTAGGAATATTATGATTTTGTTACGCTTTTTTCCAGCAAGCTAGGGAACAATCAAACACGAGGATACAAGAAAAGCTTATTGTAGAAAGGTTCAGGAACAACAACAACAACAAAATCCACTGCTTGTTACAGTTGAAACACAAGTTCTATTTGAACTGCAATCAGTGTTCATTTTTGCCCTTCTTTTCCCCAGCTGCTTAAAGTAAAACAATTTTTTTTGGGGGGGGGGGGCAAAATAGATTGCTTCCATCTGTTCTTGTGTGAGAATGGCCAGATCCAATATCAGCCTATTTGCTTTTGAACATGGCGAGAACTAGCTCTCACATATTTAATGATTGGCTGAATTCAGCTTTCTAATTGTTCCTCGTAAGCATGGATGCTCTCAAGTTTACTCCCGAAATCAGACTTGCAGGCTTTTTGAAATTGGGAATTTCTACTGAATTTTAAAAGAACGTTAAGATAGCAGAAACAAATATTGAGGGCTGAAGGAACAAAGTTTCCATATTGTGTTTATTTTTCTACTCTTCTGTTATACCTTTCTGATGATTCCACATGGCATTGACTGTTTTGTTACCAACTGTATTTATTTCTAAGGTGTGACACTGCAATTGATAATTTATATATTTATACATTATACTGTACCCAAATCTAGCGGCCCTCTTCGAGGGAGATGGGCAGTCTAGAAACATGAAATATAAACAAACAAACAAATATTTGTCTGTTAATTGATGTGACATGTCGTGACATTTTGTAACTTTTTTCCCATTGCTGGCAATGGGGTGGGCGCGGTTTCACTATGATGCATGCAGCCCGCGGGCCGGCAGCTTGACACCCTTGTTCTAGAAAGAGTGCAGAGAAGAGCAACAAGGATGATTAGGGGACTGGAGGCTCAAACATTCAAAGAGCAGTTGCAGGAATTGGGAAGGTCTAGTTCAGGAGTGTCAAACTGCTGGCCCACAGACCCAACATGTCAGTGGGAAACCACACCCACCCCACTGCTGGTAATAGTGAAAAAGCTCTGATACGTTGTGTAATGTCACGTGACGTCACGAGTTTGACATGTTTGGTCTAGTTTAATGAAAAGAAGGATTAGGGGTGACATGATAGTTCCCACAAAGAAGAAAGGGTCAACTTATTCTCCAAAGCACCAGAAGGCAGGACAAGAAGCAACGGATAGAAACTAATCAAGGAGAGAAGCAACTTAGAACTAAGGAGACATTTCCTGACAGTGAGAACAATTAACCAGTGGAATGGCTTGCCGTCAGAAGTGGTGTGTGCTCCAAACTGGAGGTTTTTAAGAAGAGGTTGGATAACCATTTGCCTGAAATGGTATAGGGTCTACTCCTGGGCAGGGGATTGGATTAGAAGACCCCCAAGGCCCCTTCCAACTGTTACTCTGTTAAAAAAAATATGGAGGTCTGTGCGTGGCTGGACACCTCTGACATTCTCCAGAGCCTTGCTCTTGCTAGTTTTCTTGGCTATTGGCTTGTTCACGTGCCCCTTTGGAGAACATATATTGTGACAACTGTGAGAAAATGGAACAGCAATGTCTAATACACCTGAAGTCTATTTACAGTTTGAGCAGCATGTAAGCAGGGAGAGGAATGAGGAGTATGCAAGCATCTTGCCAGACAAGGGGTCACATGATAGCAGTGTTCCAATATCTCGGGGGTTGCCATAAAGAAGAGGGAGTCAAGCTATTCTCCAAAGCACCTGAAAGCAGGACAAGAAGCAACGGATGGAAACTAGTCAAGGATAGAAGCAACCTGGAACTAAGGAGAAATTTCCTGAGAGTGAGAACAATTAATCAGTGGAACAACCTACCTCCAGAAGTGGTGAATGCTCCAACACTGGAAGTTTTTAAGAAGAGACTGGACAGCCATTTGTCTGAAATGGTATAGGGTTTCCTGCTTGAGCAGGGGGTTGGACTAGATGACTTCCAAGGTCCCTTCCATCATCATCATTATCATTATTCTCTTGCAAAAATAATTGAAGCAAGACCAGGATCTAAATTTGTTGCTCTTCAACTTTTCCTGGGATCATGCTGTTGCCCCATGTGGCAGTATGTTTATATGTTTAGAAACATGCTTCTTAGTGATTCCTACATGGAGATGAAGCTTTCTAACTACTGGTATATGGCAGTAATCTTGCTTTGTGTTTTTATAGACTCTAAGAAAGTGATAAATTTGGAGCTGAAATTTGATTTTGTTTAGAACACAGTAGAATTGATTAGGTTAATAGTCTGGCTATCAGTCACAGCCACCCAACCAAAGGTAACCTATTCATGAAAGGCTGCAATAAAAGCAAGCATGTGAAATCTGTTACTCCTTATCAGATTTAATCAGAACACTGAGGATTTCCTGTGGAAGGCAAAAGGGCACAACTGGATCTGATTAAAAAACCCACTGAATTCATCCTTTCTCAATTTAGTATCCCTCAGATATAACTATCTTGCCGGCTGCTAATGCTGGGAGTTGCAGTCCCAAACCATGGAAAAGGTCAGGTTGGGAAAGGATGATCACTTGGATGCTTCCAAGAAACTTACAAGCAGGAAGTAAAGGCACCACTCCTCTACTGTCACAACTACTACACAGCTACTATTAGGAGAAATATTACCTTAGAATGTCAATGCTTAGCTTCAGTGACTAATAGATCTGACTTTCCACTTAATGTCTCTAATCCTTTTTTCATGCTATCTAACCAGTAATAAAAAAACTTTAATTACTCTTTCTGGTGACCAAATATTTCATCTTCCCCTAATTCTCTATTCCAGCCAAATGCAACACTTGACCTTGAATTCTAGCACTATTAGAAAAGAGAGAAATAAATACTTGTAGTCATTTCTCCAGACTATGAATCATGCCCTACTGATTGCTAGGAAAAATTTGCTACCTGAAGAATCTCCAGGAGAAATAAATGTCCAGTATGTTTGAACACAAAGTTTTTATTCATCCCATGGCCAATGACAACTTCAAAATCAAATGGCAGGTTTCCACTCATATCAGGAAGTGGGGAAGGTGCCATTTCTTTTTGGAAATAAGAGCTATGCCCCCAAAAATAATAATAAATGTGTTGTTTTTTTTGAAGATGATTAGTGTATCTCACTATAGTGTATCTCAGCACTATAGCCATTTTCTCAATTAAGTTGATTCAGGAGCAGCAGGAAATCAATAAAAAGCTGTGCATAAGGTTTATTTATTTTCACTACGTTCATACATAACATAGATATTGATTTTCAACTCTTCAAGAGCTGCTTAAAAAGAAGGAACATCTTTACCTGTATCTAATGATGTACATAACTCTGAAACAATTAGGGAAAGTTCAGCTTCCAATTTTCTATTTTGTTGTTGTTGTTAGTTGCGAAGTCGTGTCCGACCCATCGCGACCCTATGGACAACGTTCCTCCAGGCCTTCCTGTCCTCTACCATCTTCTGGAGTCCATTTAAGCTCACGCCTACTGCTTCAGTGACTCCATCCAGCCACCTCATTCTCTGTCGTCCCCTTCTTCTCTTGCCCTCAATCTTTCCCAGCATTAGGCTCTTCTCTTTTTTTTCTATATTGTTTCTTTATTTATGGAAGTTATGTTTAAAAGTTGAAACTTCAGTAGAATCTAATCTATGATTTCTTATCTTCACCCTAGTTCCACTACTATTGCCTTGTTTGCCTTTTCTTATGATCATGAGGAAGTTTTGTCAATATATGCCAGTCTTCCCCATTTAAGCACTGGAATCTTTCTCTATAGCTGAAGATTTTCAGGTTATGGGAAAACAACTTATTCCTTTGAAAGGCCAAATGAAGCAAATTAAAATATCCAAAGAAAGAAATTAGAGATAATCTATTCAGAGAAAGTGATTTTTTTTAAAAAAGCTCATTACAGTTAGTTTTGTAAACATTTCAGTAATAAACTGAGTATTTTGAAATATAATTTTTGAAGTTAGTCTTCATTAAATGTTATTGGAAGATTGGCAATGATTGCACATTGCACATCCACCAAAAGCAATGAGACTTGGGCAATTTGTTGATACATAGAACAACACACTACGAAAGTGAGCAATAGATTTCAGTTCTCAAATGACAAAAAAGGCCACCCTATTAGTGAAGATTTTCCCAATTATCAATTTTATTGCAATAGAATATGTGGATATGGATTGGGCTGATATAAAGAGTTCCTACAATCCTACATTTTAATTGCAGTTCACCTCATTTCACTCAACATTTCATTTGAGCTGGTTGTCATCAAAGTTGTTTTCAGTATGTTTAGCACTTTTATAGTCCAAAGTTCCATCCACTATTGCATTAAAGTCTCCCATTATACAAAAGTTTTGGTAGTTTAAAGGAGGAAATTTACTACCTAAAGTGTTTTCAAAAATGATAGAAGAATTCAGTATTCTAGATATATGGCGAGAGAAAAACTCAGAGAAACTACAATATACATTTTACTCAAATAGACGCAATCATGGTCAAGAATTGACATGATATGGATTTCGTTGGACTTGAAACTGATGATTCAAGAGGCGGAAATTGTAACCAATGAGTGGGCAGACCACAATCCAATAAAAGTGATCTGAAAAGGAATTAAGAAGAAACCTAGATGGTCTCCAAACAAATTGATATTGAAAGAATTCCTACAACTAGCAATAAAGGAAATGAATTTTTCTTTAAAATAAACAAGAAGGAAGAAACATCACTTCAAAATGTTTGAGACACTGCCAAAGCATATTTTAGAGGCCTGGCCATAACTTATATTGCTAAGAAGAACAAAGAAAAGAAACAACTACAATTAAAGTTGAGGGACGAACTTAGAAAACTAGAATTAGAATTACAAATAGATCCAGATAAAGTAATACTCAACAAACAAATGGAAATAATAAAGCACAAATTAAACTTAGCTGAGATGGAATTAATGGCTCAACAGATAATAATAATAATAATAATAATAATAATAATAATAATAATAATAATAATAATAATAATAATAATAATAATAATAATAATAATAATAATAATAAAAATAATAATGTTGGAAGAAAGAGACCTTGGAGGTCATCTAGTCCAACCCCCTGCTCAGGCAGGAAACCCTATAACATTTCAGACAAATGGCTGGCCAGTCTCTTCTTAAAAACTTCCAGTGTTGGAGCATTCACCAATTCTGGAGACAGGTTGTTCCACTGGTTAGTTGTTCTAACTGTCAGGAAGTTTCTCCTTAGTTCTAGGTTTCTTCTCTCCTTGACTAGTTTCCATCCGTTGCTTCTTGTCCTGCTTTCAGGTGCTTTGGAGAATAGCTTGGCTCCCTCTTCTTTGTGGCAGCCCCTGAGATATTGGAACACTGCTATCATGTCACCCCTCACCCTTCTTTTCATTAAACTACACATACCCAATTCCAGCAACCGTTCCCTATATGTTTTAGCCTCCAGTCCCCCAATCATCTTTGTTGCTCTTCTCTGTACCCTTTCTAGAGTCTCGACATCTTTTTTACATCGTGGTGACCAAAACTGGATGCAGTATTCCAGGTGTGGCCTTACCAAGGCATTGTAAAGTAGTATTAGTACTTCATGTGATCTTGATTCTATCCCTCTGTTAATGCAGCCTAGCACTGTGTTGGCTTTTTTGGCAGCTGCAGCACACTGCTGGCTCATATTGAAGTGATTGTCCACTAGGACTCCGAGATCTCTCTCACAGTTACTACTATTGAGCAAGGTACCACCTATACTATACCTGTGCATTTGATTTTTCCTGCCTAAATGTAAAACCTTACTTTTTTCACCATTGAATTTCATTTTGTTAGATAGTGCCCAGTGTTCGAGTCTGTCCAGATCCTCCTGTATATTAAGCCTATCTTCTGGAATATTGGCTATTCCTGCCAGCTTGGTGTCATCTGCAAATTTGATGAGTTCCCTATCTATCCCATCATCCAATTCATAGATGAAGATGTTGAAGAGTACTGGGCCCAGAACAGAGCCCTGGGGCACCCCACTACACACTTCCTTCCATGTAGATGCAGTTCCATTGAGGACCACACTCTGAGTACGGCCTGTCAGCCAGCTACGAATCCATCTGGTGGTGATGCTATCTAACCCACATTTTTCTATCTTATCAAGTAGTAGGTTGTGATCTACTTTATCGAATGCCTTACTGAAGTCCAAGTAAATTATATCTACAGCATTCCTCTGGTCCACTAGTTTTGTCACTTGGTCAAAGAATGCAATAAGGTTTGTCTGGCATGATCTGTTTTTGACAAACCCATGTTGGATTTTAGTGATAACTTTGTTCGCATCAAGGTGTTCGCTGATTTGTTGTTTGATTATCTTTTCCAGAATCTTCCCAGGTATTAAGGTCAGGCTGATAGGTCTGTAGTTTCCTGGATCTATTTTTTTCCCTTTTTTGAAGATGGGAACTACATCAGCTCTCTTCCAGTCCTCTGGTAGTTCCCCAGTGCTCCAGGATCTTTGAAAAATATAGTTCAGTGGTTCTGAGATCATGTCTGCCAGTTCCTTGAGAACCTTGGGGTGTAATCCGTCTGGTCCTGGTGATTTGAACCCATCTAGGCTGGACAGATGCTCACTTACCATTTTCTTGCCTATCTTAACTTGCATTTCTATTCTGTTTTTTATGGCACTGGTTTTGGTAGGTTGGACTGTTTTTTCCCTTTGTGTAAAGACAGATGCAAAAAACAAGTTAAATAGTTCTGCTTTCTCCCTGTTGCTTGTCATCTTCTTGCCACTTTCCCCCACTAATGGACCAATCATTTCCTTAACTTTTTTCTTGTTTCTTATATGTTGAAAGAAGCTTTTTTTGTTATTTTTGACTTTGGTCACAAGCCTTAGTTCATTTTGAGCCTTAGCTTCCCTCACTTCATCTTTGCAGGCATGGGCTGTTTGCTGATATTCTGCCTTAGTTATGTGCCCCTCTTTCCACTTCTTATACTTGTCCTTTTTATCTTTCAGTTTATCAGAGAGATTAAACAGGTTATACAGAATTTCTTTGAAAATGCTAACAAGCCAGGAAGATGGCTAGCATATAGATTGAGAAAGGGAAAAGAAAATAATTTAGAAACTCCAGCATACAAAAGGAGAAATACAGTTTCAAAATGATGCAAGGAAAAAAATTGTGAAAGAATACTATGAGACACTTTATAAGGCAAAGGAAATCTCTAAGGAAAAAATAGAGCAGTATTTAATAAAAGCAAATTTACCAAAAATTCCCCAGAATATCTGAAATATATTGAACAAACCAGTATCAATGATGGAGACTATAGAAGCTATAAAAAGGCAAAAAAAAGGACAAGAGTCCACAGCCAGACGGACTACCTGCAGAATACTACACTGCGTTGCAAGACGTGCTTACTCAGATCCTGAAAGAACTTTGTAATGAAATTCTCCTGAAAACCAAAATACCAAAGACATGGACTGAAGCTAATATCACTTTAATACCTAAAGAAGATACAGATTTGACACATATAAAAAATTACAGACCAATTTCATTACTAAATGTAGACTATAAAATTTTTGCCTCAATAATGGCAGAAAGAATTAAGAAATTCTTGATTGAATTTATACACACAGATCAAAATGGCTTTCTGCCTAAAAGACAGATAAAAAATAATTTAAGAACAATTTTGGATGTTCTAGAGTACTATGAAGCTCATCCAGGCAAACAGATGGCTTTAATATTTCTGGATGCACAAAAGGCATTTGATAACTTAAATTGGCAATTTATGTTTCAGCAACTTGTGGAAATGGGTTTTGGGGAAAACTTTATGAATGCAATTCATGCAATTTATGATAAACAGACTGATAGAATAATTATAAACGGAGACCACACAGAAAACCTTAATATTAAAAAGGGCACAAGACATTGCTATTTATATTAACCTTGGAAGTATTGAACAGAAATATTAGACAAGACTCTGAGATTTAAGGACTGAAGATAAAGGGTGAAAAATATAAATTGCAGGCATTCGCGGATGACTTCGTCTTTATATTGGAAGAACCTCTGGAAACAAGCACAAAATTGTTGGCCACAATAGAACAATATGGTGAGGTCGCAGGCCTGATAATAAATAGAGAAAAGACTAAAGTTTTAACAAAGAACTTAACAGAAAAACAGAAAACGCAACTTGCAAGAAAAACAAATCTTCAAACAGTTAAAAAAGTTAAGTACTTGGGAATTTACTTAACAGCAGGATGTATAACAGTAAAAGAGGACAACTATACAAAATTATTAAAACAAATAAAACTGGACTTAGAAAAGTGGAAAAATCTCCAACTGTCAATACTAGGGAGAATAGCTACAATTAAAATGAATATCTTACCAAAAATACTTTTTTCATTTCAAACTATTTTGGTAAAATTAGAAAAAGCCTTCTTTGATGAAGGCCATAATACCAATACCATAATATTGAAATTTATTTGGCAAGGGAAAAAAGCACGAATTAAAGTGAAATTGTTACAGGATGTTAGAGAAAGGGGAGGATTTGGACTCCCAGACTGGAAGTTATATTACCAAGCAGCTATTTTAACATGAATTAAAGAATGGATAACACTTAGAGACAAAAGATTACTATACCTAAAGGGGAATGACCTGCAGATTGGCAGGCATGCCTTTCTGTGTTATGGGAAGAATAAAGCACATAGATATTTCCAGAACCATGCTATAAGAAATGCACTTCTCTTAGAATGGGAAAAAAGAAAAGAAAAAAAAATATATTAAGATACCTGAATGGCTTTCAACAATGGAAGCCTTTGCTTACCCAAACTTAATTAACTATGATAAACTTGTAACATATAAAGAGTTACTGAACAATGAAGGAAGATTGAAATCTAGACAAGACCTACAACAACAAGGTATTGACCTATCATGGTGGCCATACCTACAAATCCAATCAAGATATGAAAAAGACATGAAAACAATGGGGCTCTATAAGGAACAGACAGAACTTGATCTTAGATTGCTAAAAACAGATGAAAAGCTGATTAAAAAACTTTATAGACTACTGCTTAACTTAAAGATGAAGGAGGAACAAGTTAAAGAAACAATGATAATATGGACAAAAACATTGGACATACTATAGAACTTGAAGAATGGGAAAAGTTATGGGACAGAAATATTAGATTAACCAAAGCTGTACCATATAAAGAAAATTTGTATAAAATGTTTTATAGCTGGCACATGACAACAGTGAGACTAGCCAAAATGTTTAAAAATACTTCAAATGTTTGTTGGAAATGTAACCAAAGACCAGGTACTTATTACCATATCTGGTGGTCAATTCCTAAAGCAAAAAGGTTTTGGCTTAAGATACATTTATGGTTGGAGAAGATGATTAAAAAAATAGAATTTAAACCAGAATTGTTTCTGTTAGGAATGATAGGCCTCAACTATGACAAGGAGAGTGGATACTTACATGTATTGACAGCAGCGAGAATTATGTATGCCCAATATTGGAAAAATGAAGAGTTACCGACTGAAGAAATATTAATCAAGAAAATATTGGATTGTGCAGAAATGGATAGATTAACTTTAGAGATTAAAGAGAAAGAACATTCAGTTTACTATAGAACTTGAAATAAATTCTGTCAATGGCTAGATAAGCGAGTGATATGCAATTTTAAATTTATTTGAGTAAGAAAAATACTATACATTGAAAACTTAGTATTGTTTATGATAATCTATTATACCTATCAGTGTTATTATTAGCTTAACTACTTTTATTTATATATATATTTACCCAGACAATATGTTGTTTGCCAAATATTGAATGTTATTGGGGGAAACCCCAAACCTCACCCCCAAACTCTCCTGTACCCTATCCCAAATTCCCATCCCCTTACCCCCTCTTTAACCCTATAAAAATTAATTTAAAAAATTCAAAAAAAGTTGTTTTCAGTGTGCATGAAAGTAGAAAATTATAAATGAATGCTACTAACTGAGAAGACAGGAATGAGTTTTAAGGGTATTTTTCCCTTTTTTAATGAAAGGGATCTAAGGGAAAGAATATAAGTGCTGATTATGCATAAATAATAAAAATGTAGGGCAAGCATATATGTTTGTTTACCTTATTAGAGTGTTCACTACTGATGGAGAAAGGAGAAATTTCAAAACATACTAATGCAGGTAGGAGGGTAGTCAGTAATATGTAGGGTTTTGCAATAAATTAATTTTTGTCTGAAGAAATGAAACTAGCCATTTATAAAAGTGCTTCCAGTCACTTTGTTATATGGCAGTGATAGATTGACATTATTATTATTATTATTATTATTATTATTATTATTATTATTATTATTATCATTATTATTATTAAAATTTATATGCCGCCCTTCTCCCTAAGGACTCAGGGCGGCTCACAACAATAAAAAATTAAAAAACATAGAATACAAAAATTAAAAAAGAATTAAACAATAAATAAAAAAATAAAGGACAATTTAAGCCGATAAAAACCAAATTTAAAAAACCATGATCAGTCCAGGCCCACTTGTTGGAACAACCACGTCTTCAGGTCGCGGCAGAAGGATCAAAGGTCAGGGGCCATCCGCAGCTTCGGAGGCAGTTCATTCCAGAGGGTTGGCGCACCCACAAAGAAGGCTCTCCCCCTGGGGGTCGCCAGCCAGCATTGCCTGGCCGACAGCACCCTGAGGGGGCAGACTCTGTGGGAGCGAACCGGGCGATGGGATGTTGACATTGGCAGCAGGTGGTCTCGCAGGTTCCTCGGGCCTAAGCCATGTAGGGCTTTAAAGGTAATTACCAGCACCTTGAATTGCACCTGGAGGGCAACCGGAAGCCAATGTAGCTTGTGCAGGAGTGGTGTAACATGGGAGTATCAAGATACTCCCATAAGCACCCCATTTTGCACAAGTTGAAGCCTCTGGGTGCACCTCAAGGGCAGCCCCATGTAGAGAGCATTGCAGTAATCCAGGCCAGAAGTGACAAGGGCATGGGTGACCGTGCATAGGGCATCTTGGTCCAAAAAGGGGCACAACTGGCGCACCAGACGAACCTGTGCAAAGGCCCCCCCAGTCACAGCAGTTAGATGATCCTCCAAATTAAGCCATGAATCCAGGAGCACACCCAAGTTGCGAGCCCTTTCTGAGGAGGGCAATAGCTCCCCCCCATCAAAAGAGGTGGAACATGTTGGACAATACGAGATGCCGGTATCCACAGCCACTTGGAGGAGTTCAGCCTGAGCCTGTTCCTTCCCATCCAGACCCACACCACCTCCAGGCACCGGGACATCACGTCAAGGGCATCACTGGGTTGGCTCGGGGTGGAGATAAACAACTGGGTATTATCGGCATATTGGTGATACCTCACCACAAAGCCACAGATGATCTCACCCAGCGGCTTCATATAGATGTTAAAAACATCAAGAACAACTTAAATGCTGATTGCTTGGTGAATGAATTGCTTAAGAAAAAAATGTAAACCAAGAAATAGGATCAAAAGGATGTTTATTCAATAGCTATGAATAAATTCGGATTGAATATAGAAGATGCCAGCTGATCCTGATGGAGGGGTCAAACGCATCTGAAGTGATGAGTCCCTGCATGCCACAAGAGATCTAAGTCCTACCTTGGATGCCTTTCTTATCTCCCTCTCATTTCCTTGATGGTTAGTTGGTCAGATTCTTGCATATAGCTTAAGCCTGCAATAAATCTTTATACTCATCTGAGCTGCCTGAATCTGCTGATTTCCCTGGCACTCGAGATAACTAAGTCTCCAGTATAAATAAGGCATGCTGAGATGCTTTAGTCGTACAGTGAAAATGAGGATCAAATTGAACAACAACAAATATATGAAGGAAGAATGAATGACTTAAGAGGAAGAAGAAAACCAGAACTGATGAGATCCTCAAAAAAGAGGACATAATTTTAAACACAAGAATAGTCCATGAAGTACTGTATGTGTATGTGTGGTGAAAGTACAGGCAGTTTGCAAAGATAGAAAGGTATCCAGTGGTAAACTAAGTATTGTGATGCTAACTGGATTTAGTTGTATTTCTTTTTCTTATGTCATGCCTTTATTTTCTTTTGCATACTATTTTTCACTCCTTTTTTGCACTACATATAATACTGAAACATGCTGGGTATGTATATAGATAATAAAGTTAATTTTATAGCAATGATAATTAACCTTAATTGTAGTTTTTTTTCTTAATCACAGCTAGTTATTCAGTTGTTTTATATGTTTTATCTGAACAGGAAGCTGTTGATGAGAGAGAAAGTTGGAAATGTTTTCATAATTTAATAGGCTATTCATGTCAACATGCTTAGGCTACAAAAGTATGTTATATGTAAAGCCAAAGTCATCACCTCCCTTTTCTGGGTTATTGTTGAGCAATAACTTATTGCTTATTTTGTCATCTGTTATATTTTGCTCTCTTCACTGAACAGCATATTTAAAATTAGTTATTTTTTATGAAATCCTACATCAACCTTAATTCATTCAGAATTTTAACTTTATTGACACCCAATCTTATACCACTTGCACAGCCAGCTGTTTGTTTTAAATCTTATAGGTTTTTGAGAGCAAAATAAAGTAATAAAATAATAAAGTACTGTATGTTCTTAGCAGCAGCTGTGTTTAAACAAAGTTTCAGCCAGACTATTTTATTTTATTGTAAAATGTCATGATCTTTTCTTCCATGAAGTTCTGGGAATCCCTTAAACAGAACTTATAAAGATAAAACTTGTCTTCTATAAAATCCTTATTTGCTTTATAAACAGGTAGTATTCTCTTTCAATGCCATTGCCATTTGTGTTTTTGGAACACATTATATTTTAACTCCCCTTCATGGATTACTGCCTTGTCGTGGCGAAGGGGCTTGCATAATTCAATGAAGCTATGAGCTATGCCGTGCAGGGCCACCCAAGAAGGACAGGTCATAGCAGAGAGTTCTGACAAAACGTGATCCACTGGAGAAGGAAATGGCAACCCACTCCAGTATCTTTGCCATGAAAACCCTATGGACAGTACCAAAAGGCAAAACGATATGATGCTGGAAGATGAGCCCCTCAGGTCGGAAGGCGTCCAATATGCTACTGGGGAAGAGCAGAGGGCTAGTACTAGTAGCGCCAGAAAGAATGAAGCGACTGGGCCAAAGCCGAAAGGACGCTCTGCTGTGGATGTGTCTGGTGGTGAAAGGAAAGTCCGATGCTGTAAAGATTTTTTCTCCATAGGAACCTGGAATGTAAGATCCATGAATCAAGGAAAGCTGGACGTGGTCAAACAAGAGATGACAAGACTAAGCATTGACATCTTAGGTATCAGTGAACTAAAATGGACAGGAATGGGTGAATTTAATTCAGATGACCATCAGGTATACTACTGCGGGCAAGAATCCCTCAGAAGAAATGGAGTAGCCTTCATAGTCAATAAAAAAAATAGGAAAAGCAATACTGGGATACAATCCTCAAAATGACAGAATGATCTCAGTTCGAATCCAAGGCAAACCATTCAATATCACAGTAGTCCAAGTCTATGCCCCAACCACCAGTGCTGAAGAGGATGAAATTGACCGGTTCTATAAAGCCCTACAGCACCTTATAGAACTAACACCCAGAAATGATGTCCTTATCATCATGGGGGATTGGAATGCTAAAGTAGGAAGCCAAAAGATAACTGGAATAACAGGCAAGTTTGGCCTTGGAGTACAAAATGAAGCAGGGCACAGGCTGATAGAATTTTGTCAAGAGAATACGATGGTCATAGCAAACACTCTTTTCCAACAACCCAAGAGACGGCTTTACACATGGACATCACCAGACGGTCAACACAGAAATCAGATCGACTATATGCTCTGCAGCCAAAGATGGAGAAGCTCTATACAGTCAGTAAAAACAAGACCAGGAGCTGACTGTGGCTCAGACCATGAGCTTCTTGTTGCAAAATTTAGGCTTAAATTAAAGAAAGTAGGGAAAAGCGCTAGGCCAGTCAGGTATGAATTAAATCATATCCCTGTTGAATATACAGTAGAGGTGACAAATAGATTTAAGGAATTAGATCTGATAGACAGAGTGCCTGAAGAACTATGGACAGAGGTTCGCAACATTGTACAACAGGTAGCAACCAAAACCATCCCAAAGAAAAAGAAATGCAAGAAAGCAAAATGGCTGTCTGAGGAAGCTTTGCAAATAGCTGAGGAAAGGAGAGAAGCGAAAGGCAAGGGGAAAAAAGAAAGATATGCCCAATTAAATGCAGAATTCCAAAGAATAGCTAGAAGAGATAAGAATGCCTTCTTAAATGAACAATGCAAAGAAATAGAAGAAAACAATGGAATAGGGAGGACCAGAGATCTTTTCAAGAAAATTGGAGAGATGAAAGGAACGTTTCATGCAAAAATGGGCATGATAAAGGACCAAAATGGCAGGGACCTAACAGAGGCAGAAGAGATTAAGAAGAGGTGGCAAAATTACACAGAAGAACTATACAAGAATGAGCTTAACGTCCCTGATAATCACAATGAGGTGGTCACTGACCTCGAGCCAGACATCCTAGAATGTGAAGTGAAGTGGGCCTTAGAAAAGCTGAGCAACAACAAAGCTAGTGGAGGTGAGAGTATTCCAGCTGAGCTATTCAAAATCTTAAAAGACGATGCAGTAAAAGTGCTACACTCAATTTGCCAGCAAATTTGGAAAACTCAACAGTGGCCACAGGATTGGAAAAGATCAGTTTACATTCCAATTCCAAAGAAAGGCAGTGCCAAAGAATGTTCAAACTATCGCACCATTGCACTCATTTCTCATGCTAGTAAAGTTATGCTTAAAATTCTACAAGCTAGACTCCAGCAGTATGTGGATCGAGAACTACCAGAAGTACAGGCAGGATTTCGAAGAGGCAGAGGAACTAGAGATCAAATTGCTAACATACGCTGGATCATGGAGAAAGCTAGAGAGTTCCAGAAAAACATCTACTTCTGCTTCATTGACTATGCTAAAGCCTTTGATTGTGTGGATCATAACAAACTCTGGCAAGTCCTTAAAGAGATGGGCATACCAGACCATCTTATTTGTCTCTTGAGAAATCTATATGCGGGCCAAGAAGCAACAGGGAGAACTGGACACAGAACCACTGATTGGTTCAAAATTGGGAAAGGAGTCCGGCAAGGCTGTATACTGTCGCCTTGCCTATTTAACTTATATGCAGAGCACATCATGAGAAAGGCAGGGCTAGATGAATCAAAAGTTGGAATTAAGATTGCTGGAAGAAACATCAACAACCTAAGATATGCAGATGATACCACTCTAATGGCAGAAAGTGAAGAAGAACTAAAGAGCCTCTTGTTGCGGGTGAAGAAGGAGAGTGCAAAACTTGGGTTGAAACTAAACATTAAGAAAACCAAGATCATGGCATCTGGCCCTCTCAATTCCTGGCAAATAGATGGGGAAGAAATGGAGGTAGTGACAGATTTTATTTTCCTGGGCTCCAAGATCACTGCAGATGGGGACTGTAGCCAAGAAATTAAAAGACGCTTGCTCCTTGGGAGGAAAGCCATGGCAAATCTAGACAGCACACTAAAAAGCAGAGACATCACCCTGTCAACAAAAGTGCGTATAGTCAAGGCTATGGTCTTCCCAGTTGCAATGTATGGCAGTGAAAGCTGGACCATAAGAAAAGCTGAGCGCCAAAGAATTGAAGCCTTTGAACTATGGTGCTGGAGAAGACTCCTGCGAGTTCCTTGGACTGCAAGACGATCAAACTGGTCAGTACTAGAGGAGATCAACCCTGACTGCTCTTTAGAAGGCCAGATCCTGAAGCTAAAACTCAAATACTTTGGCCACCTAATGAGAAGGAAGGACTCACTGGAGAAGAGCCTAATGCTGGGAAAGATTGAGGGCAATAGAAGAAGGGGACGACAGAGAATGAGGTGGCTGGATGGAGTCATTGAAGCAGTAGGCGTGAGCTTAGATGGACTCCAGAAGATGGTAGAGGACAGGAAGGCCTGGAGGAACACTGTCCATAGGGTCGCGATGGGTCGGACACGACTTCGCAACTAACAACAACAACAGCAAATATTCTAACTTTACTCAATATCTCCTAATATCCCCCTTCCTTTGAATTCATATATTCTGGCTGAAAGATTCAAGGATTTATTCAACAGCATGTATTTCACAGGCTGGAAAATGAATTTATTAGAATTTACTAGAAGTAAATGCTTCTAGTTAAGCTATCACCGTCCTATTGTGTCTTTTGTCCAATGTAAACTCTGAGCCTGTTTAGATTATATGATATTTTCACAAATAAATAATATGGCAATATAGTCATGTACATTAACATTTGAACTATCAAATTTGGGGGGGAGCAAGGTTGATGATCAAAATACAATTGTACATTTTGTATTTGTAAATCGGGAGAAAGCTGGAAAACAGTAACTTCATAAGAGTGCTCCCAAATCAGGAGAAAAATTTAAGGTATTCCTCCTTGATTTAGTACTGCCTTTAATGTTTATGATGGGGTTTTTTCCAATTTAGTTTTTGCTTGAAATCGCCTCACACTGCACTTTGAGATATTACTTCAAAATATTACAGCTCCTGTTACCAATGCAGCCCAAGACAAACATAACTTCACTACTAGGTCAGAAACAGCTGATGGAATCCAGCTTTTCCTCACAAAAGACTGAGTATTTGGTGGTTATATAAGATGAATTAAGACCTGGACAGCAGAAAATCCAGCCTGAAGGGTGGAACCTGTGGGGAAAAAAGGCCCTCCAAAGTAAAAATGAAAAATCTTAAGGAATTTAGAGAAGGAGTCGCAGTTTAAATAGGAAGCATGCATTCAATTCTTCCTGTATATGAGATCTGGTTTGGGTGAAGGGATTTAATTCAGTATTTCAGGATTTAACTTTCTAGTCAGATGCTCCAAACTTCATTACTATGACTTACCAAACAAGGTCGCAGGCAAATCTGTAACCAAATTACTAATGGAATTATCCAGCACTTTCCTTCTGCCATTAGCCTACTATAATTTTCCCTAGAATTTAACATTAGACCAGTGACATAAAGAATCTGTTTCATCCATGGAAATTCTAGATCAGTAATTGGATTTAACTTTTTAGCAGCAACTCAAGGACACATCATTTCTTGTCACTGTTATCACTGTGTTAATTCTTACAATAAGGTTACTCAGTGTGCACAGCTCATTTAAACAAACACATTTAACTAAACTGCTGTATATTAACCCAGCTACAATTAATGCAATGTATAAACTAATTGCTATCCCTTTCAGAGAGGCCAAGTCAAGAAGCCGACACCACAAGAAGAAGCAAATCTCAACTTTATTCCTAAATTTTATAACAAAATCTCAAAAGCCTTACTGAAATTCTCTTTTCCCTCATTCCCTTTAGCAAAGATGCTGAGTATTTTCAAATTTCTTCCTCAGTCACTCCTCCTTCCCAAGTCTAAGCTGGTATTTACTAAATTGCTGTTGAATTCCTTCTTTGAGGCCATTTCTTTACTCCTGTACACTATTATTTTAATAATTCATAATGCATGAGTTCATAACACATGAGGGATGCGCCATCTCATATAAATTGGCATATTGCAGAGTATGGATGTGCACCATTATTCTCTTCTCTGAAAGAATCTAGGCAGAAGATTCTTTGGGGAACAGATATGTTAGACAATATATCAAATCACTTAGTGGGAAAGTTGACAAACAGCTAGTTTGATTTGTGCTGTCAACATAAAATAGAGACTATGGTACTATTTTTGAAGGATAACAGAATTATGTTGCAGAGGATTCCAGTTATTGCAATACTTCAGAATGATTAAGGAAACAAGACAAACAAGGAAAAAAATTTAACTCTGCATATATGGATATAAGCTATTTATAGTCATTCTATTAAAATTACAGTTAAAAAAGAAAACTAATACAAACTAAGAAAAATAAAAGAATTAAAAGAAAAAATAGGTGCAGAAAAGAATAGAAAGAAAATAAAAAATAATAAAAAAAGAAAAGTATATAAAGAAACAATCTTCCCTTTCAGCACATGTTTAAACAATTTTAATAGTATCTCCTTCCCTTAAAAGTGAACCGCAGATCTCTTCTTCCCATAACTCATCTATAAGCAAATCCTTAAAGCCTTGTTGTTCAGTTTTGAGCAACTTAAAATGCTTCAAGGTTTTGGGTAAGAAGCCAAAGTATCATGGATTATCCACGTGCCAAACCCACTGACATACAGTAAGGAGGAAATTCTACAGACCAAAAACCACCACTGAGAAGGCCATATTTCTGATAGCTACCCAACTGTCTTATAAAAGTAGGGAACACCCAGAGTTCTGCCTCCAGAAACTGTAACAGTAAGGGAGATTATTATGCAGTTTTGCAATAACATACGCTGATTTTAGAGTCAATAAAATTCAAGTTTTTTTTAAAAAAAACTACAGATGCAAGTATATGTTTTAGCTGTCTGGAATATGGTAGGGAGAATAACCCAGTGAAGTATATATTAAATGTGTTGTAAATAATTTATGTAGCAGAGCTGACAAATTCTTCATAGCTAATTTCATCTAGATGCTCATTTGCCACTGACCTCCTTGCAGCATGGTTTTATTCTTGCTAAATCAGATGGGTTTGGAATTGTCTTCTTGGACAGAGAAAATCCTTCAGGTCAAGGTAGATTTAACCCACCATCCCATCTCCGAAATAAATACCGCACGAAAAGCATTTTTCTGCTCTTGATGATCACTGGGCTGGAGGCTTCTGAAATGAAAAAAGGTCAGGAAGATATTTTACTTCCAGAGATTCAATAAAATAAATTATTAGAGTTATTAAACTGTTTTCAGTTATTTGAATCTGAGCACTGTGGATTCTCAAGGCCACATCACAACATTAACTTACAGGTAATGCTTGACTTACAACCACAACTGGGACCAGAATTTCTGTTGCTAAGCAAGGCAATTGTTAACTCAGTCACGTCTGATTTTTTTATTACCTTTTTTTGCTATTGTTGTTAAGCGAATCATTGCCGTTGTCAACTGAATCATGCGTTCGTTAAATGAATCCGGCTTCCCCCACTGACTTTGCTTGTCAGAAGCCAGCTGGGTGATCACATGACCCGGGGACCCTGCAACTCTTATAAGTACATGCCAGTTGCCAAGCACCCAAATTTTGTACATGTGACCATAGGGATGCTGCAATGGTCATAAGTGGGAAGACTGGATGTAAGTCACTGTTTTCATGGCTGCTGGTTATACGTTGAGGACTGCCTACATTTGTTCCCATGTCAAATAGATATTGTAAAAGAGGCTGGCTCCCAATAATCACAATCACTGACCTTATTCAGCTACATTTTTTATAAATTTCACAAATGCTGTAGCCCTGGCCAATTTCCTTGGAGGAGCCTCCATTAAATTTAGTGGAGCATGTAAAAATACATAGAATTGCTTTATTATGCATCTCAGCCATGTTTGAGATACTAGGATTACACCTAATATTTTAAAATGGTCATTTTATCTGTTCTTATACCATGCATTTCTCTTACTTCTTGTTTCTGTCCTCTTTCTCTCTACATAAACATAACAGCCATCTTCAGCAATTAATCTCCTAGAAAATTATTTCATATATGTGTTTTCAGAATGACAGTTAAGTATGCATCAAGTATCGTGCGGTTATTATTATCTTTCTGTACAGAAAAGTATGACAATTGTCTGTTATTAACAGTCGCAATATAGGGTGCATTTATTCATAAGCATGAATAAGAAACAAGAATTTCCTATGCATGAATGTTGCTTGCAATGAATGTATTTAATGAGAAGTGTTTTTCTCTGCACTCAGTGACATTCAGTAAATGATCTAGCAGCAGGCTTTTAAACTAATTAGTTAATTAGATAGATTCTATAAGTACTTTCAAATGGAGCAATTATTATTTTTTTTGTTCCCTCCTGCTTGGATAGAGATAGTACTTAACCCCAAGTAATGTACTAAAGTTTTATTCCACATAAAGCAAAATACAGAAATACTACCGAGGTCCTTAAAGCAGTGAACATGCTGACTGGTTTGCATGGAAGCCACTGTGCTTAGAATCACAGCCGTAAGTAGATCTGTTCTGTATAAATAACAACAACAACAATAATAATAAAAAGTTGGAAGGGATCTTGGAGGTCATCTAGTCCAACCCCCTGCTCAGGCAGGAAACCCTATCAGACAAATGGCTGTCCAGTCTCTTCTGGATGCCCAGTAGATGCCCAGAAGAAGCTGAAATCAGCTGTGCAGCCTCAGTGGAACATGACTTATTGGGAAGACAGGTAGTCCTCGATTTACAATAGTTCATTTAGTGACCATTCAAAGTTACAACAGCACTGGAAAAAGTGACTTATCACCCTTTTTCACACTTACAACCATTGTTGCATCCCCATGATCATGTGATCAAAAATCAGACGCTTGGCAACTGATTCATATTTATGATGGCTGCATTGTCCCCAGGGTCATGATGATCACCTTTTGTAACTTTCTGACAAGCAAAGTCAAGTGGGGGAAAACCAAATCTAACTTAACAATTGCAGCGATTCACTTAACCGGTGTGCCAAGAAAGGTCAGAAAACAGGGCAAAGCTCACATAATAAATGTCTCACTTAGCAACAGAAATTTTGGGCTCAATTGTGATCATAAGTCCAGGACTACCTGTACTAAAGTACTGTGGAATCTTTATTTTGGGGGTTCCTCAATGGGTTTTTATTTTTCCTCTCCAGTACCTGCTTGAACAATTAAGTTAGCCTTTGGTAGACTCTATGTGGTTTAAGGTACCCTAGTTATGAGGATCCGGCTGGAAACAGTGCCCCACCTTAGAGATTCTGTGCTGGATTTAGAGAAGCATGCAGATGGTATCTTCCATCTTCCTTCTTTTTATTGCCCCTGGCTGGAACAAACACTCTAAATGACTGAGTGGCTGTGCATACCGGCATCTCGGGTCAACCAGACTATTCCATCTCTAACGAAGGGGGGGTGAGGTGTTACCCCCCGTTGATAGGGCTCGCAACTTGGGCGTTTTCCTGGATTCGCGGCTCAATTTTGAAGATCATATAGGAGCCGTGACCAGGGAGGCTTTTGCCCAGGTTCGCCTGGTGCGCCAGTTGCGACCCTACCTGGACCGAGATGCCCTACGCACAGTCACTCATGCGCTCGTGACCTCCAGTTTAGACTACTGCAACGTTCTCTACATGGGGCTGCCCACCCGGAGGCTTCAGCTGGTGCAGAATGCAGCCACGTGAGTTGTGATGGGGGTCTCCCGATACTCCCATGTAACACCTGTACTCCGCGAGCTGCATTGGCTTCCGGTTGCTCTTCGGGTGAGATTCAAGGTGCTGGTGATGACCTATAAAGCCCTAAATGGCGAGGATATCTGAGGGAACACCTGCTGCCAGTATCAAGCTCCCTTCGTCCAGTGCGCTCCCACAGGGAGGGTCTTCTCAGGGTGCCTCCGGTTAAAGATTGCCGGCGGGTAACACCCAGGGGTAGGGCCTTCTCAGTGGGCGCGCCTGCCCTTTGGAACCAGCTGCCTGCGGAACTTAGGACTGTCCCCGACCTCCGTTCATTCCGCCAGGACCTGAAGACCTGGCTCTTCGAGCTCTCTGGCCCAGGCTGAGAATTTTTTAATTTTTAATTTTAACTGGTTTTTTATTTTTTCTCAGGGTTTCATTTAATCTTTTTTAATTTTGTTTTAACTTTTGTATTGATTTTCTTTTAAATACCCTGTAATCCGCCCTGAGTCCTTCGGGAAAGGGCGGTATATAAATCTAAATAAAAAAAATACATTTCTTCTACCTCTGCTTCTTCACATCCTGCATCACTATCTCCTTCCTCAAAAATGAAGAGGATCAACAATCTTATTCTGTGTGTTTTCAATCTAGTTCCGATCCCATCGCTGAAAGCACTCTTCGAAACCGACCAAAGCAATCTGCTACAATCTAACTCAACTGTTAGTTGGGATGATTTTCCTCCCACTTCAAACCCAAAGTCACAACTAGAAATTATTATATTCGGCAGAAAACCTTCAGGCTGTTATCTTTTAATGCAGTTTAAATCTGGATAAGGATTTCCATTTAAATAATCCAAATTACTTTAACCTCATTCTGTTGTTCTTCCATGTGAAATACAGATTATAAAATAGAGAGAGAAATGGTTCTTGAAGAACGTTTTTTTCTTTTAAAAAAATCTTTACTACATTTTTTTAAAAAAAAAACATTAAAATACAAATCAATATAAAGGGGAAAGGGGAAAGGGAATAAAAGGGTAAAGTTAAAAAATGACAAAGAAATACATTAAACAAATAACAGATAACCCCCGACCTTTTCCAGTACAGAGGGGAAAAAATACAATTTCACTTTGAATTTAATTAAATGACAACAATACTTTAAAACTCTTAAAAAACTAATAATCAACATTAAAAGCCCCAATATTCATTTTATGTTCTTAACTGAACTTTAGTCTAATGCATAATAACTGGTCAACTATAGATAAATCATAACCACATAAATAAAAATCCACAATATTTCTCTAATCAAATCAGATCTAACCCTCAAATCCCAAAATCAAATCTTCATTTTTCTCTTTTCCTTGTAGAAATCCAACAGTGGTTTCCAAGCAGCAAGAAATGTAATCAAGTGATTGTTTTTAATCAAAGATAAAGAACAAAGCTTTTGAAGGTTGAAGTGTTCTCTGTGTGTTCACAGCAACTGGAATCTGATCTGATCTGAGCAATGATTAGTGAAGCAGGTATTATACCACAAAGGAGGATGGTTTACAATTTACAGGACATGCACAAGAGTTTAGCATCCGGCTAATTACATCCTATCAGGAAAGAGTTAAGAAACATGCAATCTGTTTGTTTGTGCCTAGAAAGAAAAGGAGGAGGAAGTGATCCTTGATTAGCAAATTCTTAGAGAAAGAGTACGAAAAGTTATCGACAAGGAGGAGACAGGGAGTAAATTCTTAACTCTGGACATAAGATTGTCCCCTTATATTGATTAGATCAGGGCTTTTCAACCTTTTCACCCATTGTACCACTTTTAGGATAAGACAACATCCAAGTACTACCAGTCGCCCAGCAAGATGTCAAAACCTTGACCAAAAAAAAAGGAAAAAAATGATAAAGTACAGGTAGTCCTCGACTTACAACAATTCGCTTAGTGACTGTTTGAAGTTACAACGGCACTGGAAAAAGTGACTTATGACCATTTTTCACACTTATGACTGTTGCAGCATCCCCAGGGTCATGTGATTTACATTCGGATGCTTGGCAACTGATTCATACTTATGACATTCTGTGTCCCAGGGTCATGTGATCAACTTTTGCAACTTTTTGACAAGCTAAGTCAATGGCTGGGGGGGGCGTGGCCGGCTCATCACTCAGGTTGCGGGATGCCTGTTTTGGGGGGGGGAATCCATGGGTCTCTGGTGGAGGGGGGTGCGACTGGGGTGGGTGCCTTCCTTCCCTCCCTCTTTCCCATTGTCCCTCCCTTTTTTCTTTCCTTCCTTCCTTCCTTCCTTCCCTCTTTGTCCCTTCCTTCCTTCCCTTCCTCTCTCCCATTGTCCCTACCTTTCTTCTTTTCTTCCTTTCTTCCTTCCTTCCCTCCCTTTTTGTCCCTTCCTTCCTCCCTCCCTCCCTCCCTTTCTTTCCTTCCTTCCCTCTTTGTCCCTTCCTTCCTTCCCTCCCTCTCTCCCATTGTCCCTTCCTTCCTTCCTTCCTTCCTTCCTTCCTTCCTTCCTTCCCTCCCTCCCTCTTTGTCCCTTCCTCCTTTCCATTGTCCCTCCCTCCCTCTCATTGTCCCTCCCTCTCTCCCCTCTTTGTCTCTTCCTTCCTTCTCTCCCTCCCTCCCTCCCTCCCTTCCTTCCTTCTTTGTCCCTTCCTTCCCTTCCTCCCTCCCATTGTCCTGCGCTACGCTGCAGCCTGGTTTTGGCAGGCAGTGGAGGATTCTCACCACATGGAGCGGCTGGGGGTGAAGTGAACTGGTGACATCATGGCCCTGCCTATGCACACGCATGCTTGAAGGTGGCCGCGCATGCGCCCCTCCTTTGCCCAGGGTTGTCGCTTGACCCACCATAGCTGGGCATGTCATGTGGCTGGCAGCTTTGTGTGGCACTGCTGGGACGGCGGGCAGGCAAGGGGGCTTCTTCTTCCAGGGGTGAGGGGAGAAAGACACATTCTCCAACTGGCTCTTCCTTCCCCTTCTCTGGGCTGGGCTGCAATGTTGCCCGCTGCTTCTGCGCCTCTGACAGATTTAGAACTAAGTTGAAATAAGCAAAACATAGTTTGGCTTGCATGATGAATGAATCCAGCAATTATCTTCTCAAATTGCTCATTTAAGTTATGAGAAAGACATTGCAAAACAAGAAGACATAAAAGCAGAGATGTATAATATTTGCCTATGTTAATTTATACCCAAAAGTTTTAATTCTATGATATTAATTACTATTTAAATAGAAAAATCTCTATAGCACAGAAATGCCAATTGTGCCTGGGCAGTTTGAAGACTCTGACCTTTCACCTTTGTATGATTTTAATCTTTTAAATAAGAGATGGATCACAGAGTTCTTCAAGTTGTTGTTATAAACTTTTGGTTGAAGAATAAAAAAATATTCCTTTGCCACTCCCAAAATAGTCAACAAAATAATAATTATTTTCTCAAACTATAGTTTCTCTGCATCTAACAGAACGAAACTCACTTATTTTACCTGGTTCATTGGAAATCAAGATCATTGTGCTCTACCTTGAGATTAATGTACTTAATTTGTGCTCAGAATACTATGATGGCTATAGAATCAGAATATCTTATTTTTTTCTGGCCAAGAGCAGATGTTCACCTGTAAGTGGTGTGTTGTCCAAAGTCATCACTGAGCTTCCATAGCTAAGAGTGAATTTGAACTTTGCTCTTTCAAATACCAAGGATTCCCACACTTCCCACGCTAAACCATGCTGGCTCTCAGAATTTTAATATAGTGAGGTTGTAGTCATATACTCCATAATTTTCTTTTTGAACATAAAGAATTATAAATTGACAGAAGTATTTGAAGCTTTCTCAGAGTTGCATCCAAGATCTTTGAGAGTCCTATACAGCCTTCACATCTTAAGTTTTTGCACTTATGCACCTCTGTAATAAAAATAACAGAATTTATATGAAATACAGGTAATTTACTTCCAATCTTACATTTTAGTGTTGTGAATTACTCTTCTTCTAAACTTCATTTTCCATCTGCCTCTGCTTTTGAAACATTCATCAACATATCCACTACTTAACTCCTAAATATACTCACGAACAGATTGTTTGCAAAAAAAAAACAAAAAAAGTAAAGATTTATCTTACCTGATTGGATCACAATTTCACAGATGTTCTTGTATTTTCCTTCTTGGCAGTATCGCAAAGGAATAATAAAGTCCCTATTATATACAACTGCTGTATGTTAAGTGATAATGCTTTTTTTGTAACCTGAGTAATCT
Source organism: Vipera ursinii (assembly GCF_947247035.1). Classification (NCBI taxonomy): domain Eukaryota; kingdom Metazoa; phylum Chordata; class Lepidosauria; order Squamata; family Viperidae; genus Vipera; species Vipera ursinii. Next base: position 135,655,255 of record NC_139512.1, read on the forward strand.
TTTAAAAATTGTGAAAGCTGTTTTTATCTTAGCCTTTTTTCTTAGAGTGTTTTGGAGATACATATAAACAAACACCTTATTTATTAGAAAATTAGGCAAAAGGTGTGTGCACTCAAACATAACGTATCGCTATATATATATATATATATATATATATATATATATATATATATATATATATATATATATATATATATATATATATATATAAGAATCCATTCTTAAAAGGAACAGTACTTGCATTTCCAATTATTTCCAGTGGAATTCATTTTGACTTTTCTTTCTCTGGCCAAACCAAACTGCTGATTTACAGTATTTTTCCATACAGTAATAGATATTTCACAAATTCAGTTATTTTAAGCAGTTCCAAGCCTTTACTTTATGAAGATTAAAAGGAGTTGTGGTAGGATGATACTAATGGAGAAGTTCAATTTCCAGGATCCATAGTGTTTAAAATAATAGAAATCTCACAAATATTATGACACTTTAGCGTTTCTATATAAGATTTCTGGGGGGGAAATGTCAACTTTTATATGGTTTCAGTAGGGAACTTCAAAATCTTATTGTATGGTATTCATTGAGAATTTGAACAATTTGTCAACCTGTGAGGAAGAGGCAAGGCTCTTCTATAGAGAAAATACATACATTCATATTTTAAGTTGGTTAATTTCATATACCAAAAATACATGTTTTTATTTTAATATATGCCATAGTATATAACCAGGGGTATATGAAGAATAAGGAGAGTTCCTAGTAGACATCTAGACAACTTTGCAGGGATCTGGTTGACTTCAGTAGATAAGAAGAAAATAGTGAAGATTAGTGAGTTGCACTGTGTTAAAACAAGGCAACCGTGGGATATAACTCAATTCCTATTTATCCATGGAAGATACTTTATTAATTACATTTATCAGTGACTGGAAACCCCTCATTGCCTCTTTGCATAAGAAAATGATTTTGTGACTTATGGTTTGATGACTAGAAGGAATAGGTTACAGAAAGGAGTTACGATGAAATTTTGCAGACAGAGGTTTAATTATAATTTTATGTATCACTGTTGAGAGGAGGTTCACAAGCTACATCTTTCCCCCCTCTCTCTGTATTATCTATTATCTCTACCTCTCTCTGTCTGTCTGTCTAACTACATTTTCTGTTCTTTTTTTGTCTATCTTTTCTATATATTTTTTCACATTTACTTCATTTTTTTCTTTTTCTTTGTATGCATTTCTTATTATCTATCTAAAGTCTTTTAAAGGGACGCAGTGGCTCAATGGGTTAGGACGCTGAGCTTGTTGATCGGAAGGTTGGCAATTTGGTGGGTCGAATCCCGAGTGCCGCGTAACAGAGTGAGCGTCTGTTACTCGTCCAAGCTTCTGACAACCTAGCAGTTCAAAAGCACATAAAAATGCAAGTAGAAAAATAGGGACCACTACGGTGGGAAGGTAACAGCGTTCCATGCGCCTTTGGCGTCTAGTCATGCCGGCCACATGACCACGGAGACGTCCTCGGACAAGCGCTGGCTCTTCGGCTTTGAAACGGAGATGAGCACTGGCCCCTAGAGTTGGAAACGACTAGCACGCATGTGCGGGGGAACCTTTAGCTTGCCATATTTAGATTAAGATAATCCAGACCCTTATAGTAGCAAAGAGTTCAGTTTTTCTGTATCCCTTTTTGTCAGACAAAGTAGATCAATGTTTAGAACATCAAGTAATAGTCGAACATGGTCATAGAAAACATACGTATATATAGCATTGTAAAAAGCAGACGTATAGAGGGAACTGGACAACCAGTTCAGAGACATTTCTTCTTACTAAACAGAGAGACAGAATGGCCATAGGCAGGCAAAAAGCAATGGGAGCAATCTCCTGCCAGCTCCCCCATTAGGTTTCCTTGTGGGAAACTGACAGGGATCATAAGAAATCTTCCCTCCTACCTTTCTTTCTCCTTCCTTCCCTCAGATTCCCACCAGCTGTGCCATTTACTTGGCTTGTGGGAAGTTTGCAGAGAGAAAGTCAGGGGGGAAGCCAATAGGAAGATGTAAGTCTTTTTGCAGCAGGCAGGTAAATGGCTAAGAGGTATCATGTGGGTCAGAAAAGGTTTGTTGGCATGCAGAAGAGGTGCCATACTTCTCAGGGAAGGTACATTCCTTTCTCCTTCTTCCCCTCTTCCCTCCCTCTCTTCCTTCCTCTTGTTCCTCCTTTCTTTTCTTCTTTCCCTCCTCTCTTCCCATATTTTCCCTTCTCTCCCCTTCCCTTCCCATCAGGCAGGTAAGTGGCTGTGGCTCGGTGGGGCAGGGAACAAGTGATTTGTGAGTGGCTGGGAAACTGTAGTGCAATATCAAAAGTACGGATCACGTAATTTGTAGCAGCCCAGCAGCACTGTGAAGTAGTCACAACTTCCCAAATTTCATTCTTTGAGGAGCAACGGGTCCCAGCATTCTGTAAATTAGCCCATTTGAGTTACCTTGGTTCAAAATTTGTTGCCCTATGATGCACTGTTTTGCCCAAACAAAGGTTATGACAATGAATGTTTTAATAGTATAGACCAGAGGTAGGCAACCTCGGCTCTTTTATGACTCATGGACTTCAATTCCCAGAATTCCTGAGCCAGCCAAGCTAATTGCTGCCATGTTTGTTTGTTTTTAAGTCCGTTAATTCTCTACAATCATGTTGCTTAAGGCCAAAACAAAGTTTAAAAATAATTTGATCTTGATTGCAAGTACAGTTTCATTCATGTAAATTTAAACTAGCTTTCAAAGAAGGGATAATTTCCACCTGTCAAACCCTTCTAAAAAAAACATTGGAGCAATAGCAGTTAATGGTTTACTAGCAGCTCTTTACAATTTAACCCTTTGCTGGTCCTAACTTGTAAAAGGGTTTAATAAAGATGTTTGGGTGTAGACCAAAGTGCGATAGATTTAATAGTTTATTGTTGTTTGCATATGGTAGATTATGACTGTTTGTATTTTTATACCCTGTATTGAGCTCTGGAAGTCGGGGAGGGGGGAGGGGGAAGGGAGGGAGGTGTTGGGGAGGGTTGGGGAGAGGGGAGGGGGTTGGGAGGGGTTTTGTTTTGTTAAAAAAATGTATTGTAAAACTTTTCAATAAAAAAAAAGAAACCGATGTTACAGAAAAGACCTGTAATATATTGGGAAAAACTATGTTTTTATGAAGACAGGAGAAAGTAATATTGACATCTTCCTAAAGGAAGTGCTTTAAGTTCTTCAAGGATTAAGAAACTTATAGCAGTCAACGTAATATTTTGTTTCATCTTGTACAGGCTATTAAACTGGAAATGTTTTGATTTTATTTTTTTACAAATTATGAACAAAAACATATCAAAGACTATGTATGCCAGGCTTTCCTAATCTAATGTCCTCCAGTGCAGAGTTCCCCAACCTTTCCAGCTTTGTGGACCAGCAGGGTAGGAGAAAGTATGGTTCCGTATGAGTGGCCATCAAGAGTGTCCACAGCTCATGCAAATGGAGCATGCATGCATGTGGTTTCACAAGCGGGGATGCCATTTGTGTGGCCTGGTTCTGAACAGCTCATGGCCTAGTAGTGGGCCACAGCCCGGGTGGGGGAACCTGCTCCAATGATTTTGAACTAGAATTCCCAGAGTTCCTACCTCCATAAAAGACTGTGAGGCACAAGCAACCAGAGCCACTGGTGAATCACATCAATCAGTAGCTTTATTGTCTAACACTTTTTTTACAAGAATCTCACCAGATTGCTTCATTCCCCTGGGAACAATCAGATATAATTTGACAGATATGGGGGGGATGTGAAACTTATACAGTTTGCAGCTGTACAATGACTCCATATTTGGCTCTTGCTTGACCTCTCCCTCCAACCTAACTGGCAATTCTTTAACACCAGCTTATGTTCCTGAACATGAACAGATTGCAAGGTATTGATTTTATTTATATGAGCTCATGGGAGAGGACACCACTGACACCATATATGTTATTGGAAACATCTTCCTATTCCCTTTTTCCAGATTACACAACAAGCAAGAATTACATTTCATATTTTACATTTTCCATACATTCATGCCATATGGATTAATGTTTCCTCTCTTTCTGTTTATATTTCTCTAGATGAATTTCATGTAGGTTCAGGGTAAATGTTCCAACCTAGCTCAAATGCAACTGGATTTTTACAGCAGATTTACGAATAAACTTTAAATGAGCTACTTCTAATTACTTTATTTTACAGGTTATGTAAGAGACTTCATGTATTATAAATGCAGATTAATATTCATTTTCCTACCACAAAAGAATTAAGGATATTTGTGCAGTATAACACAGTGATGATGATTTAAGGTAGTGGGGTCCAGGAGAAGACTTTTCTGCCATGGTTCTTGCCCTCTGACAGATTTTGTCCTCCAGAGGCAAGATCTACCTGACCTTCTGTAAGGGCCTGAATACCTGGCTCTGCCACTTGGCTTGGGGACCAGTGGGGTTGTCAGGGAAATAAATCAATACTTCCATATCAGAGGGCGATGAACCATGGTTCATTTGACGCATGGTAAACATCAGGTAAAAATAAAGAAACCCGAGACATATTCTACTGTATATAAAACTTTAATTGGAAAAACAAGGAAAGAACTTAACTGACTACATCCTCTCATCAGACAGAATCAAAGAGAAGAAGAAAAAGTAAAGTGAGAAAACTTTTGTAGACATGCGCACTTAATAGCACAAAACAGATTGAAACCATAACATGGCTGGACATGTGACAATCACCTTGGTTACATTGATAAGATTACTTTGCAGCTGGCAGAAAAACAGAGTGAGAGGTGCGTAGCTGACAAACACTTAAAAAAAGCGCAGTGACAGGGGTGGTGTATCACACTGGAGAAGGTTGATGGGTTAAGAGAAGATCTTATCCTTCCCCCCATGCATTCTGCTCCTTTCCTTCCCATCCTTTTAATTATAATTTATTAATGTTATTAGGAATATTTATTGTTCACAATTTCATTGGCAGTTAAGATTTATAAGCCACTAAGAAGCAAAACGGGCAGCAAACAAATCAAGCAATCAAATCAATTCATATCCATTGGACTTCATGGGGCTTGCCACTGATTGAGCTGCCAGTCAATGCATTAATTAAATCGGTTTACTTATTTCTCCATTGTGCAAATATGAGGGGTGACAAGTAATTGACGATCAGCTAATACTGAGGTATTTGGAAAATTTATGCAATCTTTATCTTTACAAATATGCTGAGGAAGAAACTAAATGGTAGCATCACCTTTCCCACTTCTGGGCAAAATACCATTGCTTTATTTTAAATAACTTCTTAACTAATAAAGGAGAATATTTGTAGCTCAAGGTTGAAATGAGGGGTCCTTGGTGCTCTCTGAGCTTGCTTGTTTTCTTGCAGACATTTCATTATCTAAACTAGGCAACATCATCAGTGCTTGTAAGGAGTGCTGTTTGCTGCCAGTTTATATTCTAGTGGCTTGCCCTGTCATTGTTGGGTGGTGGTGGTGGTGGTCTTAGAGATTCTTTGGTTTTTAACGGTAAACCAAGTTTGGGTAATGAACCGTCTGCAAGAAAACAAACAAGCTCAGAGAACACCAAGCCCCGCCCCAACTTCTTAACTCTTGGAGATGCTAAAGTAAAGGTAAAGGTTCCCCCGCACATGTGTGCTAGTCGTTTCCGACTGTAGGGGCCGGTGCTCATCTCCGTTTCAAAGCCGAAGATCCAGCGCTTGTCCGAGGACGTCTCCGTGGTCATGTGGCTGGCATGACTAGACGCCAAAGGCGCACAGAACGCTGTTACCTTCCCACCGTAGTGGTCCCTATTTTTCTACTTGCATTTTTACATGCTTTCGAACTTCTAGGTTGGCAGAAGCTGGGACGAGTAACAGGCGCTCAACTCTGTTACACGGCAAAGAAAATACTGTATACTGGTAGGAAATAATGTTTGAATCCATTTGTTTTATGCTAGTCAAGAACTGTACAGCACAATCCTGTACAATTACCCAAGACTCTTGGTTTGTGCATCATGCTATGTCACTAATTTGTTTTTAGCTCAGTGAGATACACAGATTCATATTAAAAAAAACACCCTGTGGTTATAAAGATAAAATGGATGAGATCATGAATCCTGCAGTTTAAAAAATAAGTAAACCAAACTATTGTTTTGTATGATGCATGAATTGAGTGCATTCAGTAGAACAGACTCCTTAATAAGACGGATGATAGTTGCTGCTGTGGGATGACAATAACTCAACATAGGAAAAAAAACCTTTGTCATCTTAAGGCTATTCATTATACCTATTCATTAAGTATGTAAATTAAGTGTCTGGAACAAAATTCAAATCAATCAATATTCTCATATCCTATGAATGTGAACATTTTGAGTGATGAACTTGTGAATCTTGGTATTATATAAGACTATTTTTCCCCTTTGGCAGAGTATTACACTTTGTGTTACTCTTTAGTTACTTCAAAATGAACCAATAGGCTTTCTGCATCCCAGTAAGTCTATATCTGAGTAGAATTCACAGGGTGATGTTTATATTTAAATCCTTTTCAGCTTATGACTCAGAATTATTCAAGCTTTTTTTCTAGAATTTTCACCTGGTTCCCTACCATTTGTGATCAAATGGGCAACTGTCACAAGGGAGTCCTTACAGTGGTACTGCTTTGAGGAATTCCTCCCCCAGTGGCCCATCAGTTCTAATACTATCAGCTTCTTGCTACCAAGCAAAGGTTCTTTTCTCTTATTTAGTAATATATTCTAATTTATGCTACTGTTTTAATATATTATTTTTATATTTTAATCTTGCAGTATCCCTGGTTGTAAATTCTGCTGAGTGGTGTCATAAAATAGCTTCCTTTTTAAAAATAGTTTTTAATTAAAAGACTTTAGGTAAAGGTAAAGGTAGTGGTCCCTATTTTTCTACTTGCATTTTTACGTGCTTTCAAACTGCTAGGTTGGCAGAAGCTGGGACGAGTAATAGGCGCTCACTCTGTTACGCGGCACTCGGGATTCGACCCGCCAAACCACCGACCATCTGATCGACAAGCTCAGCGTCTTAACCCACTGGGCCACCACATCCCTCTGATAAGCTACTCTCTATTAAAAAGTGAGTTCCAAAGGGTAATCTATGTATGCAATCAAGTTCTGTTTACTGCATTTGAGGACTAAGGAGCACATCAAGCATTTTAATGAAGCATACTGCATTACTTAACTAGATGGACATTGCTGGCATGCTTCTGGCTGCTTATAGGAGTAGGGTGTACCCAGTGCTTTTTTTCTAAAAAAAAAAAAAAAAGTGCCAGAACTCTCATCTTGGCGGATGCAGGAGGTGGAGGGGTGGTGGCGGTGGCACTGCTGCGGTCATGGGTGTGAGGGGTCTTGGCGGCGGCCTGCTCCCAGGGACCGGAGCCGGCGCAGCTGGTGCTGTGGGAGCAGTGGGGCCCACTCTATATGGCAGGGCTGTGCAGGGTGGGCGGCAGAGGTGGTGCAGGCCAGGCAATGTAGGACGGCCACTTAGGCGCGCAAGGCGAGGTGACGGTGGTGCAGGTCCAGCACCAGGTAGACCACCAGCCTGACTGACACGGGTGAGCACAAGGAAGGAGTGCACATGGACTCCGCAGAACCCACCTCCCACTCCTTGTCCTCTCTTACTTACCTAGTTGAGATGGTGTAGTTGGGCAGCAGGGAGGGATGCAGAGTTCCTGCCAACTCGCCTTCGCTGCAGACAACTTGCTGGTGCAACGTTTGCCGGCCAGGTCTTTTGGCACGCTCAGCAGAAATTCCTATTGGCTTTCGAAAGCCAATAGGCTTTCGAAAGCCAATAGAGGGAGTACCATAGCTTGTGCAAAAGCTTTTTTTGTGTGTGCAAAAAAGGGTGCCGGAACGCCATTCTGAGTGTTCTATGAGAAAAAAAGCCCTGCTTTTATGTTTTAATCTTATGATTTTAAAAATATCGTAAGTTGCCCCAAACCTCGCCATGTAGATTGCATACAAATATTATATAATAGGTAAATAAAGGTAGAACATATGTTAAATATACATCAAATGATAATATGCTTCCCTACAAAGTCAATTCTTGCTCAATGACAGACCAAGCAGTTAACTTGGAAAGGCAAGAGGAAAATCTAGAAGAGGTCTGTGCAACTTGTAGAAGGGAAAGGCCCACACTGATAAATTAAAACTCTTTGTGGTCTGCAAAGGAATGCTGGTGGGCTAATCAATGATTTGGTGACTAGAGGAGCATCTACAGTGTTGGAGCTCGTGGTCATGGTAAGCCATGGAGGCACTAGGCAACATGACTTTCAGGGCAGTGGTGGTGATTTTATTACTTTTTTTTTAAAGTATGTGCTTTGTTGAAGGGTGCTTGGTAGGCTGCATGTACAGGCCTCTAGAATTTATTTTGGAGCATTCAACTATCTAGACCAGGCATGTCAAACTCATTTTGTTTGAGGCAATTTCTTATAAAAGAATTGCCATTAATTTGTTTTAATAAAATAATTTAAATCAATTTTTCACTTGATTTCAAATTATATTATATTATATGAATTATATTGGTTGACAATGAGATTTTTTAGTACAATTGGCAAATGCAATAAACTGGTTTTAGGTATATGTGTGCACTAATTATTTCAACACCAATACATTTTAACAATGTATTCTATTTGTAAATGAATGCAAATGCAAATTATACAATTTTTTGTGCAAAAATAAAACAAAATAACAGATTTAAGAGCTGTTATCATTAGTTATCCTTAGATAAAAAATAATTCCATCATCCAAAACTTTGTTATACTGTATTTAATGAACAGATGCTTTGGGATTTAAAAAAAAAGACTGATTACATTTGATTGTGTATCACCATGGCATTAAAACAAAATTCGAACAGTGTATGAAAAATAAATGTACCCTAAATGTCTGCTGGCTATATCTATACATTTTCCTTGATAGCACTCTATTGCCTTCTTTTTAGCCTTTTTTTCAACTTCCCAGCTTAAAAAAGGCAAGGCACTGGGAGCTGAAAGTTACAGAGACTGTTTAAGCAGGTTGCTAAGCAACCTGTTCACACTCAGCCCTTCTTACCCTCCCACTTTTAAATTAGCCTGTACGGATCGCATTTCCTTCAATTTGAGCCATCTGAAGGCCCATCACTGCGATGCATTCTGCTGCTCTGCAACCTGGCTGTCTAAGGAGAATTTGGCTCTCCGGAACAGTTTCCTTCAGCTTTTTTTTTGTGCAAAAAAGGTGTCAGAACACCGTTCTGAGCATTCTATGAGAAAAAAGCCCTGGATATATCACTTATAATTGAAGATTGTAATTAGTTGCATGTGCACGTTCAGCAAGTGTGATGTATTTGTGCTGGCATTTCTAGGCCTCTTTCCAACCACATCCAGAAAAATTTGTAACAAACATTGGAATTCTTAAGGCCATGTTTGGAATTTCCCAGCAATCTGTTACTGGAAGGAAAAAGCAATCCTGCTAAGCTTGTGAGCCGCCCTGAGTCTTCGGAGAAGGGCGGGATGGGATTTAAATGGAATTAAAATAAATAAATCCCTACTGCATTACTGATCCCAGAGAAGCATTTGCATGTATGCAGGTATCCTTAGGGTGCCATAGTTATGGATGAGAAATATTGGTTGCAAAGTTGGCATTTCTGGATGTAATACAGATATTTTGGACTTATTTTGGTTTCTTTGCATGTTTGATATTTTGAAAAAGGCATATGCTACTGACTACCCTTATGCACATATGTAACATCTTTTGCTAGGATACATGACCATTGCTTGTCCAGAATGTGAAAAGTGAAAGATTGTGACTAAACAAAATTTTAATGTACAGATAATACCAGCAGAAATTATTTTAGCCTTTTTAATAAATGTTGTTATTGATGTTAAGCTCACCATGGAAAACATCATATATTGTTATGTATATACTAGTTTAATTATTTAAAGACTGAAGTGCAACATAACTAGATCCTAAATAATCTATTTTTCAAAACACACAACAGTCCAAACAGTAAAAGTAAAGTCCAAATTAAGAATATTTCATTCTTAAGAATTGTTTAATTTAAAGTGGTTTAGTTGTAATAGATGGTTAGATTCAAAATAGTTTTCAAGAATATGTACAAAAGATACTAATTTTTTTTTCTAGCATCAGCCAAATTAGACATATTACGGTACATTGAGAAAAATGTTTCTCATTTCTTTCCTGTTATCTTTATTGATTTCATTGCAGAGATGTTAACATAGGAAATAGATTATTTTGTTATCTAATTTTACCTTCCAAAAGACAGAAGCAGATGAAAAATGTGAGGTTCTTTCCTGTTGGCTTTTTTGAATTAGCTGTTTTAGATTCTAAAAGTTTAGTTCCTAAAGAAGTAGCCCTGTAAATAATTTTAATATCCTCCTCTAGTTTAGGGTAGGCAATCTTGGCTCTTTTATGACTCAAGGACTTCAGCTCCCAGAATTCCTGAGCCAGCCTGGCTCAGCTTGGAAACCTCTCCCTTTCCCCTCAGCATGGCTGGCTCAGGATTTCTGGGAGTTGAAGTCCACGAGTCATAAAAAAAGGGCCAAGATCGCCTAGACCTGCAATAGGCTTTCAGAGGGAGCTTTTTTTTTTTGCAAAAAAAAAAAGGTGCCGGAATGCTGTTCTGAGCATTCTATGAGAAAAAAAGCCCTGGGTGTATCATGTTGTAGTGACTCCATGCAGTGACATATGGTATATACCAGTGCTTGGGATTTTCCAACTGTGTTTAAAATGGACATGAAGCCCTTGTATCATTCAATATGGAGTTGATACCCCATTAACTGTCTCTATTCCAAGCCAAGCAGGAGATGCAATGAAAGTCTTAACATGATACTGAACAGTACTTGGAGGGTATCAAAACATGCATAGGGAGAAAGAGACTCAAGCTTAACCCAAGCAAAAGAATGTAGCTATTAATTCAAAAATTAGTCTATTCTAGGATTATAACAAAATTTACTGAACTTAGAGTTACACTCTCCTCAAAAAACAGGTTTTCAGTCTGGATATATTCCTGGATTAGCAGCTACTGCTCAGCTTCAACTAATGCAACAGTTGTGGCCTTTCCTGGAAAAGGTAGCAAGTGGTACACAGTGTGACTGCTTATTAGAAAACTTGCTATTCTCATGTTACATATTTGTTATGGAAGCTTCTTTGTTATGGAAACTGCTACTTCAAATCATCACTGAAACTGCTACTGGTTTATGAATGTAGTTCAAGGTGGGTAGTATATACCTAAAAAGGCCATTATTTAGATTGGAATTTGATTATAGGAGACCACCTATTCCAGATCTTGTGTGGTTAGGGCATCCTTCAAGTTCTGTCTTTGCAGGAATGCCATAATTAGGGATAACAAAGTTCGGCGTTTTCCATTGCTGCAAAAACTGTGGGCATTTAGAAAAGCCGCCAAGCCCCTGACTATTGTGAAAAGTCTACAGGGATTTGTATGACAATGGATTTCCTCTGTGGCTTGCCATTGAAATGTTATTGAGAGTGATATTCTTTATGATGGTGGAGATAAAGTTTATTATTTTGTTTTTGCACCATATTATTATTTTAATCTTTCTGCTGCACTGTAGCACTACCCATTTAGAGTCATATGCAAATGAATTGACCTATAAGCATGAGGCAGGGAAGGAAGGAAGAAACTAATTAACCAGTTACTGGTCTTGTTCATAAAGTCCAAAGAAAAGAGAAGAGAATCTATATAACACAGCATCCAAATAACTTCTCCAGGAGAAGACTTGCAGAAATTACAGTTTTACTTTGGCATGAGTTCTATCAGCAAGCAACAAAGAAACCACAAGGTCACATTGAAATAGAAAGTAAGCTATGGATTTGGGAGACTAGTGATATAACAGCCTTGTCTATGGAAATTGAGAAACATACAAGCCCATTTACATATCTACACAGCAGCAATCAGGTAGTATTCGAGATATATGGGAAGCAGGCAGTGGTGGGATTCAAATATGTGAACAACCAGTTCTCTGTGTGGATGCTGCTTCCGAAAGTCCATTTTGGGCCTTGGCAACAAAAAATTAGCTACTGGTTCTGCCGAACTGGTGGAAACTGGCTGAATCCCACCACTGGAAGCAGGGAATGTTGCAGTCCCCTTTCCTAAGGAGGTACATCTGCCAGACTCAGAAGAAGGGACGTCTCTGTGGTGGCTCCCTTACTTTGGAACATCATCCCTTGGAGATTAGATTGGCCCCTTCCTTTGACACTTTCACAAGACCCTAAAAGCCTGGTTTTGCCAACAGGCCTGGGGAACCCAGAGCAGGATGGAGTCCATGAAATGGTTTGTTTGATTGATAGATTGCTGTCGTCAGTAGGGTAGGGAGTTATTATTTTTATTGTTTGTGCATTGTTTTTATTTTGGTAAGCCACCCAGGCCGAGAGTGTACCTGATCTCCCAAGAGAATTTTTAAAGGGATTTTAGTAGGAATACACATGTAGGTTTCAAAAACCCAGATGATGACTAAATAGCACTTAGTAATAACACTTAGACTTATGTACTGCTTCACAGTGCTTTACAGCTCTCTCTTAGCGGTTTATAAAGTCAGCCTGTTGCCCCCAACAATCTGGGTCCTCATTTTACTGATCTCAGAAGGATGGAAGGCTGAGATAACCTTGAGCTGGTGAGGATGGCAAAGAACTATCTTTTTCTTTCTGCTGTCATGTCATGGTTATCCAGGAACTTGCAGCCCAGTTTATTAGACAAATTCTGAAAAGAAGGGCACGTTCCAGTTCCTTCTCCTGCAGAGAAATATTCAGAAGAGGCAGAGTAGTTAAACAAAACAGGATCATTATAAAACATGTTTACAAGCCCCTAATTTTCATAAATAAAAACTGCTCCATAATTAACTTCATTAGCCACCAAAATAGTAGGAGAACAAACATGCTCACATTTCCCCTGGTTCATTTCCAAATAAAAATCATCCGACCAGGCCATGAATGAAATCTCTGTCCTAAACACAGACTTGAGATACAACTGAACAGAACAAAGGAAATAAACTTCCACCAAGAATTGGACTAATTGCTTTGTGATAATTCATATGAAAGTTTTGTTTTTCAATTTAGTAAATGTCATCACAAGCTAGTTAATACATTTATAGCAAAATCCAATGCTGCCAGATGTCCTAGGCCTCCTGAATATCTAAAAAGTAATAATACATAATCATATTGATACCAATTTCAGTCAAATTAAGTTACCGGTAATAAATTAATCATGTGCATTTGTTCTTGATTTCACTTTTGTTTTTATTCTGACTTATGTGTGTGCCTTTATTGCACAGCTCTCTCAGAAACCTAGTGTGAAAAGGTACACATACCTGCAAAAGGCACACATACCTCGTAAATAGGACTGCACAAAATAATTCATCTACTGGAAAGACATTATATCACCTACTGACTACAACTTCAAAATGTTCAAGTTAAAATAGACACCAATCATACTGTACTTAGACATAATTAGTACAAAGCTGAAAGGTAGTATTCAAAACTATCATACTTTCCATATTTTTTTCCGCTTAACTTGTGGGTTTTGTGGAAAGAGGAAAGATGGAAGCATATTTTACAAATGCTGAAAAACACTTCTGCATAATATACAGGACAGAATTCTCCTGAACCCTGGCTCACCTTGAGACTCTTGAAAAGGTTTTTGTTGCAGTGGTTGAAAACAGCATTATTTCAGCTGCTTTCATTTTGTGAAAGGACCCAATTATACAAAGCCCATGAATCATAGAAGAAACTTCAGACGTAGCTCACCCTTTGTACAAAAAGGTCCAAGACTTTGATCATCAGTCACCTGTGAGAATTACAATTCCTAAATTAAGTGACAAGGGCTTTTTGGAAAACAGAAGTGACATAGTAATAAAAGACGTACTATAATACACAGTCATAGACAATAGTACATACATACTGTTTTATTGAAGAACATTACCTTAATGTTTGCACATTTCACTGTTTCTAACACACTGGTCCCGGAAACAAAAGAATAGTGTTAAAATACAAGTAGTCCTTGACTTACAGTTCATTTAGTAACCATCCAAAGTTACAATGGCACTGAAAAAAGTGACATTTTTCACTCTTATGACCTTTGCAGCATCCCCATGATCATGTGATCAAAATTCAGATGCTTGGCAAATGATTCATATTTATGACCGTTTCTGTGTCCTAAGGTCACGTGATCAACTTTTGTGACCTTCTGACAAGCAATGTCAATCGGGAAGCCAGATTTACTTAACCACTAATTTAACAACTGCGGTGATTCACGTAACAAAACTGACATGAAAGGTCGTAAAATAGGGCAAAACTCACTTAACAAATGTCTTACTTAACAACAGAAATTTTGGGCTCCATTGTGGTCCTACGTTGAGGACTACCTGTACCAGTCTGCCTGCTCTGATCCTCAAAATAACGCTATCTTGCCATTTAGTTCTTCACAGTTTGGGATCGTTTCCCTGCATAATCTGAACCAACCATTTCAGATCTTGGACATCATATAATAAGCAGTCTTTTCAAGACACAGTTGAAAAATAGAGAATTTAGCTAATGACTTAATATTGAAGTAATGGGGTTGAATATGTCTCACAAGTTTCCTACGGTATCATTTGCATGGAATAAAAGTGCCACTCATTTCAGTGGCAATGACCAATTAAAATGGTTCATTATTAAAGAGCCATGGTGGTGCAGTGGTTAGAATGCAGTATTGCAGGCTAACCCTGCCCATAGCCTGGAGTTCGATCCTGATAGGGCTCAAGCTTGACTCACCCTTCTATCCTTCCAAGGTCGGTAAAATGGAGACCCAGGTTGTTAGGGGCATTATGCTGACACAGTAAACCGCTCAGAGAGTGCTGTAAAGCACTATGGAGTGGTATATAAGTCTAAATGCTATTGCAAATAAATGCCCCGCCCCCAGCCAAAAAAACCCACCCCTCTCCTAAGAATTAAACTAACCAGCAGATGTCATTGACTTTCCATTGCTCTTCAAAAAATAAATATGCAGCAATCAATTCCATTCATATCTTTGTGTTCCAGCATGAGTTTGCATTCCTATGTTTGAGTTATTTAAATATTATTGTAGGTCAATGGAATAGTATGACAATGAATTCTAAACATTGGTGGAAATACATTCATTCTTCTTTTCTAACAAATGCAAATATTGAAAGTGAAAAGTGAAAGTACTCCTCTCTGAAAATGACAGTGTTTTGTACACATACGCATCTCACCCCTGCCCCTGTGGATACACATACACATACAAGAATGACTTCTTCACTATAGTGGGGAAGACCACAAAGTGATTATCTACTTCTTCTTGCACGGTAAATCATACCCCAAATTTTCCTATCAAATACTGAACATATTCTATGGACAGTGGGCTTTTATTACAAATATGCTGTTTGATATAATATGATGGTCATACATATCTTTCTGTTTTCTTAACAAATGTATAATTTTATCAATTATTTTCAAATGGTCAAAACAGGAAATTTAAACAAAGGCATTTCCTGCAGACATTTGTAAGCCTCCTTTTCAAATTACTTTTACAATTGAATCCTATATAAGTCTACTCATAAATAAACCTCATTAGTATCCTCTCCCAAGGAAATAAACACTTCGTTAGCTTTGCAATCAAACTCAACCACATTCTCTGAATGTTTTGAACTATAAATCCTGCAGAAATTCTCCTGAAAAACTAGTATTTTATTTATTTATCAAATTTTTAAAATTGCCCATCTACCTCACGGAGGAACACTGTGCACTTCTGTATGTGTATATACATCAATTAATATGTATTTTAAAAAACCTACTCAACACATTTTAATTTTAGGAATGCAATGAATACACTCGCACATACACATACACACATACTCACACACATGTACATACCACGGATATATAATTTAATTTTAGCTTGCAAAACCCCTCTCTAAAATGGAGCATATTTTTGAGACAAAAGGTTTGCACTTTATGATGTTGTAACATCTTGGTAAATAAATTGAGGATTAGACTTAGACATTTTTTGATACCATGTTTTATGACCTTTATTCCAAATAGTAATTTCAGCCATGCTTTGGGTAAAATACTATTTCTTGAAATTAGTCTGAGTGGGGTGAATTATTCTCTGAACCCATTTCTAAAATAGTTTCTAATATAATTGCATTGATTGATGGAAACATTTATACTTTTAATATGTCACATGCTTTCTTGTAACTAATTCAAAAAAATCTTCATATTATGTAGGAGAGAAGTACAGTTGGCAGGAGGTAGTGTCCATTAATAATGAAATCACAGTCCTAAGGACAATAGGATCAATACTGATAATTTACAGGTTCAAAATGTATGTGTAACCAGGTCAATTGGTCAATATAAATACATATTCTTGAACTTTCTATTTTAAAAATATCCACTTTACATCTTTTCTGTAATTTTTCTTGTGATTTTTGTATCTTAGGTGCTGTCTCTAGAAAGTTCCCCTACTGGATTATATCTCTAGTATTAAAGAAAAGATGATATATTGCTAGCTATATAGGGAGTGATTGTGTTAATTGTGAATGTATTTATTTTAAGTGCTTGTCCTAGTTCTGATTAATTTTTTTTATCTTCTATTTTTCTGAAGTGTGCCCTTTGGCATATAACGGAAAGGCCAATATAGACTGAGTTTTTAATTTTTTCTTTTCCTGTACTGAGATCTCAATATATCCTTGAACTGCACAAGATAAGTAGAACCTTCTAGAGCAGACATATCAAACTCGCGATGTCACATGATGTCATGTGACGTATTGGAACTTTTTCCCCATTGCCGGCAATGGGGCACGGTTTCCTTGTGACGTGTCCGGCCCGTGGGCTGGCAGTTTGACACCCCTGTTCTAGGGCATAGATTAAATCTTTCACAGACAATAGCAGAAACCTCTTGAGAAAGTTTTATAGAAAAAAACATTCAGTTACAGAGGCTAGGGAAATTAACAGTGACCATACTGGTTGAGTTCATATGCCATGCATCTTAAATGTGGTTGGCTGGTTAATGATTCAGTACCTTTTTATACTGATATTCTTCTCAAGCATCTATTTATTAATTATAACCATTTGTATGCCATCTCATCAAAGAATATAGTGTGTCAAGGTATTGATATAATAGCTATCAAGCTTATGTAATGTAAGCAGTGCTTTTTTTGTAAAAGAAAAAGGTGCCACAACTCACACGTCATACAACCCGCCTTGCCTACCCTACAAGGTTCCATCCAAAAAAGGTACCGGAACTCCGTTCTGAGCGTTCTATGAGAAAAAAAGCCCTGAATGTAAGATGTAAGATGCAATGTAATGATGGGGATGACTCAGCAGGGTCTGTGTCTCTTTAACATCATTTGTATAAAACAGGGGTGTCAAACCCGCAACATCACAACGTGTTGCGACATATCGTGATTTCTTTGTCATTGCCGGCAATCGGGTAGGTGCGGTTTCACTATGATGCATGTGGCCTGTGGGCCAGCAGTTTCACATCCCTAGTATAAAGACAAGGCTCTGCTGATGTGTTCTCTCTTTTCTGCTTCCTGCTGCAATTGTGGTTTGTTGGATCCTGCTGTATTAGCACGTGTATGTATATTGTTCCTGGGGTATGATATTGTAGATAGTGTAAGATAAACCATTTAATACAAACCAGTTTACTGTGTTTACTCCTCGGTTATCTCAGCACAATAAGACTGTGCATACTCTGACATAGTGGCTTAAATTTCAGTTTTCAACCAACCACAATCCAAACAGCTGTTTCCAGCTACGATAGGGCCATTTGTCTCAAGAGTTGCACGTATGAGTCAGCACCATCTTAGTGTCAAAGGAAAGGAAAAGTTTTTCCAGAGTGAGGGGGCTGAAATGAGGCAACATGCCCCGGCTATCTCACCATGGGCAACTTGTCTTGGTTGACTTGTCCCAGTCAACTTGCTGCAGGACAATTTGCCACAGCCAACTCACCACAGGACAGCTTGCTGCAGGACAATTCAACACAGGATAACTCAAGACAGGGACAAGTAGAATTGCAGCTCACTCCACCCTTGAGGACTTCTAACCTGAGATGGTTCAAACCTAAAGCAAGACAAGGCCCACTGCACTTCACTTCTTGAGTTATCCCACGTTGAATTGCCCTGCTGCAAATTGTCCTGGGGTAAGTTGGCCAGGGCAAATTGTCCTGTGGCAAGTTGACCGGGGCAAGTTGGCCAGGATGAGATGACCAGGGAGAGTCGACTGGGGAAAGTTGGCACTGTGAGTTGTCTTAGAACCCAAGGGGGCTGCCTCTGGGTCCCTTCCTTTCAATATCTTACGGCAGGGCTTTTCAACCTTTTCACCCATTGTACCACTTTTAGGATATGGCAACATCCGAGTACCACCAGTCACCTAGCTCCAGCCATCTCTCGCTTAGGCTTATGCAGTGCTGCCACTGGTTCAGCTCATTCCCCTCCCCCACTATCACTTTTCTAGGATGGTCGTGTACCACCTGCCAGGTGCCAATGTACCACAGGTGGTACCCGTACCACTGGTTGAAAAGCCCTGTCTTAGGGTGTGGGAGAATCCTCAGCATATCTTATCAGTCACATGAGCAGGTTCTACTTACAGCAAACAAGCAAGGATCTGCGTCATGAACACTTTTAAAGGTTGGAACTACAAGCTAACTGGCAACCAATGCAGTTCACAAAATCATAGTCTCATAGTTGCGGCCCTATCTAGACCGGGATGCCTTGCGTACGGTCACTCATGCGCTTGTGACCTCTCGTTTAGACTACTGCAACGCTCTCTACATGGGGCTGCCCTTGAGGACCACACGGAGGCTCCAACTGGTACAGAATGCAGCCGCGAGAGTTGTGTTGGGAGTTTCCCGATACTCCCATGTTACACCTCTGCTTCGCGAGCTGCATTGGCTCCCAGTTGTCTTCCGGGTGAGATTCAAGGTGCTGGTAATGACCTACAAAGCACTACATGGCAAGGGTGCGGAATACCTTAGGGAGCACCTGCGGACGGCATCAACCTCCCTCCGCCCAGTGCGCTCCCACAGAGAGGGCCTCCTCAGGGTGCCACCGGTCAAAGAATGTCGACTGGTGGCCCCCAGGGGGAGGGTGTTCTCTGTGGGCGCGCCGGATTTGTGGAACCGTCTTCCGGTTGAGCTCCGGATGGCGCCCGACCTTCATTCCTTCCAGCGCGATCTAAAGACCTACTTGTTTGAACAAGCCGGCCTGGCCTGATGGGTGATGGGTTTGGATTTTATTGTTGTTTAATGTATTTTAACTTATTGCTGTAGTTTTTGGGCATCTTGTTTAATCTCTTTTAATTTTTGTATTCTTGTTTTTAACATGTATTGCCCTGTTCACCGCCCTGAGTCCTTCGGGAGAAGGGCGGTATACAAATAAAATTAATAATAATAATAATAATAAATAGTGACTATGGGCAGTGTACAAATCCTCCTCCCTAAGGGGAAGTGCCATCGATGCAGAGATGAAATGGAAGCTAAGATGGAACCAGAGAACTTCTGGACAAGTGACAATCGTATATTGTTGGGATTCAATATAATTCTGACCTTTCTATCCAGTTATTCACAGCTTCTGGACATTGGACCAAGTCTTACATCATCTCTCCTGCTCTGGAAATACAGCATGCCAATAAACCCTCATCTGAAACCAATTGATGAGTCCTCCTAACAGTTTAATGACAACATTTAAGTGACTAATTCAACCATTAGTGTATGTGCACACTCCAGAAGTTTCTAGTTAGGAAAGAGTAATGCAGCAGTAGTAATGTACCACAGAATATATGTAGAAATCTATACAGAGTTCTGAAGCTAATGCGGGAATGGGAGAGAACAGGAACCTAATCAGGGTTAATTGTGACAACTGACAGCGTGCTTGTGTGACACACTGAACCAAGAAGTAGCTAGCCTCATTTCAGCCCAGTATGCTGACCAAATTCAGCCAACGTGACTTGTTCTGTATTTTATGCAAACCCAGAAAACCGGGTTAACACCGAATATCACGGTGACTAATTGCTGTAGTCAACGTGAAGAGATACGATCCAGTTTCTTCACAAGGTGATTTGTCGCTTCAGGTTGTGGCCAAGCAGATAAAGCTGTTATCTGAGCGCCCTTGGCGTTTTTTCTGGGGGTTAGTGATGGCGGCGGCCAGCTGCACTGCCTGATAATCGCCGAACCTCGGATCCATTTCCACGGGTTTTCCAAGCACGCTTTTCACCAACTTCTCTACGTTTTAATCGTGACAAAAGGCAGAGAGTCGATTCCGCACGGTCTTTCCGCCGCCCGCATTTTCGAAGGTTTGTCCGTTTTACTTCTCGCTTTTTATCTCGCTTCCTTTTTTTTTTTCCTTCTTCTTCCAAGGTGGGAAACTCTGCAGTGCAGGAGCGGCTCATTTCATGGCATCGGGATCGCGTCTATAGCATCTTAGGGAGGAAACAAGAGCTGCTTCTCTCTCTCTCTCTCTCTCTCTCTCTCTTCCCGGCAAATGGATGTCTTCAACGCTTGAGAAACCCGAGCGGTTAGGAGCAAGCATATGTTTTGCACGTTGCCTGCCGGGCGACGGGACTCGAGAATGCAGATGCTTCCTGCTCAGGCAACCCGGCGATAAAACGGGTTTTAACTCTCTCCTGTCCCTCTCTGGGATCTTTCCGACTGCACTCCGGAGAACGGGCGACGTGCTGCCGCTCTCTCAGCCTTTGGGGTTCGTTTTGTTGTTGTTTTTTTCCCGTCCAGGCCGGTCACATGCCGCCTCAGGCGACGTCCGAGAGACTTCGCCCGCCAGCTTTTGCCGAGAGCGAGTCCTCCTAGGCCAGGGGTCGGCAACCTCGGCTCTTTTATGACTCGTGGACTTCAATTCCCAGAATTCCTGAGCCAGCTGGCTCAGGAATTCTGGGAGTTGAAGTCCACGAGTCATAAAAGAGCCGAGGTTGCCGACCCCTGGCCTAGGCCGGGGAAGGAAGCATTTCACGCGCTACACTTTACAGTCGTTTATTACTACCATCACCAACTCCTCCCTCCCCTCTCTCACCCCCCCCCCCCTTTTGCAGCGTTGAGGTATTGGTCGCTCCCGCTGACGGTGGGTAGTTTGCAGACGCTCCCTTAGCTCCAGCGAGGCTTTTTTTTTTCTTTTTTGGTACACTCCCTGGCGGGCAAGGCGGCCGGCAGACGCTGGCTGCTCGGCCGGGACTCCCTCGCGCCGCAGTCGGAAGAGCGCGGCGGCTGAGAAGGAACGCCGCGTCCGCCTCGCTTCTCGGGGGTTCCGCTGCGGCAGCTGGCTGAGCTCGGCCCTCAGCGCCGCCGCAAGCAAGCAAGCGAGCGCCGCTCCTGCGCTGCTCCATGTCCGGCCTCCCCGCCACTTCGGCGGCGGCGGAGGGGGAGGGCAAGCCCCGGCCCCGCTTAGCGAGAGCGCCAAGATGGAATAAGGAGAAAAGGGGGGGAGGGCGCCTCGCCGGCTACGCCAGGGAAGCTGGTAAGCAGCTTTGCTTTCTCTCTCTCTCTCCGCGCGCCCTGTTTTCCGAGCGGGAGCAGCATCCGCGAGCCCCGCCTGGAGGCGGCGGCGGCGGCGGAGGAGCTCGCGCCGTGTGAGGGCCCGCGGTCTTGGCGCCTTGTGGGGAGGAGGGAGCTGCTGACTCCTCCCACTTTCCCTCCCTCCCGGTTCTCGAGCCGCCGCCGCCGCTGCTCTTCCCCTGCCCGCCCCCGTGGTGCGCGCTCCGGCTGCGGTCTGCTGGCGGCGTGCTGGGTCGTTTGGTCGGTCGCAATGGAAAACCCAGCCGTTTCCTTTTCCTCGCCCACGTTGACGAGCGAGCGCCTTTTTCTCTCGGGGAAAACCCTGGAATAGGTAGGTTACTCCTTCGCTGGTCGCCCGCCTGCATGCGTTTGCCTGCCGGGCGGGGAGCGGCGTGCCTGCCTTCCTTCCTTCCTTCCTTCCTTCCTTCCTTCCTTCCTTCCTTCCTTCCTTCCTTCTTTCTCCGTTTACCTCGCTTTCCTCGGAGAAGCGGGCAAACGACCTGCTTTGTCCCTCGGCTTTTACGGGACACTTTTCCAAAGTCGTTCTGGTTTTTTGACGGGACCGCTGGAGGCGAGGCGCTTCTCCTCGCTCACCTGCTGCTTTGTCTTTCTCCTCCGGTGAGCAAAGAGGACCTCGGTCCTTTCCGTGTGTGTGTGTGTGTGAGAGTGAGAGAGTGAGTGAGAGAGAGAGATTTGGTGATGTGGTTGAGGCAAGAAAGGCGTTATTTTACCTTTGCACGTTATTTTACCTTTCTCCCCCCCCCCTTCCTTGTCGGCCACAGAAACAAAGCTGGTTACCACACCTGCTTTATTTTTTCTCATTTTTCTCGAATTATTGTTTTTTTTTTTAAAAGGTGGTGCTTCTTCCCCGCTTTGGAGAGAGAGGTTGCTCATCCTCCGTGGTAATCACCATTTGTTGTCGGGTCTCCCATTGCTTGCTAAAGTCGCCGCTTAGCTTGTTTTAAGAGGATCCAGGAATCAATGTGATAGTCTTGCAGGTCGCGTCTCAGTTGTTGAATGGATCAGGAGGCGCCTCTATGCCTATTGCTTGCAGACGACCTTTAGTGTCGTGTTAGGGCTGTTTTTCTCCAGCCTTTATTTTTGCAGACAGCTGTTAACTTTATTCCCTCTGAAAGAAGGAAAGGAGCTTTTCTCTATCCCATTAGCATTTTTTCCCCTTATCCCCATTTTAGAGGATAATAACACCCTTTTAAGGGGCTAGCCTACAACGCTGTGGATAGCCTTGGAGTAAATAGAAGAAACATCAACAACAAAACTACTTGTTGGCCTTCCCTATATATACCCCATTTTTCTTTGGCCTTTCTTTGTTATGTGCTGCTTCCATGAGATAGTTCAGGCCATGTAGTACTTTCCTTTCCTGGTGGTAGTGGTAGGATATTGAGTTTTGGGGCTAAAGTATTAGTATTGAAAATGTGAGCAGAAATGTTGTAACTGGTGTTTGTTTGTGCTTTGAGGACCTCTGTTGACTGACCAGTGTAGTCTCATTGCTAATATTACTATGGGGAGTAGCATATTAGGAAAATGCAGCAATACAGCAATGTTGACATGTCAGTGTTGCATTTACATTTCATGATATTTCAATCAATCACCGATCAAATAGAAGCATTAAAAGATGGTAGTGCTAAGAAATAAAAAATAAAAGACAGACATAATAACATATTGCAGTTGGTGGTAGATTTGCCTAATTTTTAGTTTGCCTAATTTATTATACAGCATAGCAGTATTTGGCCATAGAGTAACTACTTCATACCGATCTGATAACAGTAATTGCACATAAAAAAAGATCTGTGTTTCCTGGATAATTTACTAGGTAAAGTGTTATAAATTGAGTCCATAAGTTCTTATAGAAGATGCAGTATAGCAGGACGTGAGCTATAGTTTCATGTTATTATTAGCCCGTCAGGCTTGATAAATAATGTGACTGGTACCACATAAAAGAGTTTTCATGATGTGGTTTTCTTGATGTGGCTAATACTTATGCTAAAAATGGAGAGGATGGAGTCTTTTGATCAAAATTCACAGGCCTGGTTTCGCATGCTGCCATTTTTTGCATTATTAATACAAATAATACATTTGTATGGAATTTCAAAAGAAGAAAGATGTAATCTGCAGAGAAATTAGGTCTCATACAGAAAAAATGGCAGTAAAACTATGTAAGAAGGGCAAATGTACTTACAGTAAGTAATAATCAGGTATAATGAGGACAAAGATTGCCAAAGATTTATTGTGGTTACATACGAAATGATATACAGGTGTGTCCCACATTTTCATTTGCTTGGGCTGCACTGAATGAAGAGGAATTGTATATATAAAATATTTACTATAGTATGTGTGTGTGTGTGTAGTGTATGTATGTGTGTGTGTGTGTGTGTGTATATATGTATATATATATATATATATATATATGTATATGTATATGTATATATATGTGCGTGTGTGTAAAAGGTAAAGGTTCCCCCGCACATGCGTGCTAGTCGTTTCCGACTCTAGAGGCCGGTGCTCATCTCCGTTTCAAAGCCGAAGAGCCAGCGCTTGTCCAAGGACGTCTCTGTGGTCATGTGGCTGGCATGACTAGACGCCAAAGGTGCACAGAACGCTGTTACCTTCCCACCGGAGTGGTCCCTATTTTTCTACTTGCATTTTTACATGCTTTTGAACTGCTAGGTTGGCAGAAGCTGGGACGAGTAACAGGCGCTCACTCTGCTACGCGGCACTTGGGATTTGACCCACCAAACTGAATAAACTTCCTTTATTTGTGGGGGGAGTCTTGTGGGGCCTCATTACTAGTTGTCCAGGCCACATGCTGCACATAGGCAGCAGGTTGAACATGCCTGATGTACAACATGCCTGATGTACGTATGCTGAAATGTTACGTTTTACCATTGAAATCAGGAAGTTTTGTAAGTATTGATAACCTATTTTTACAGAATATGCATTTAAACTTCATTGTAAAGTTGCCCCAAAGTCCTGTTTATAGCATGTTCAAAAATATTTAATGTTAGTTTTTATCAACATGCTACAGTTGATATTACCAAAGGTCTTTGAGCAATTGTCCATTTTGGAATGTATGATGTAGCATATTGATCCAGGCTGATTCTGGTCCCCAGAAGCTGTCTGGGAATTATAGTCCCAGCATATTTGAGATTTTTAAAAAAATCCTACTGATGTCAGCAGGTGTCATGGTCATCTATAACATGTCAAACTCATGACATCATGAGACGTATTGGGACTGTTTTGCCATTGCCGGCAGTGGGGTGGGCGCGGCTTCTGGATGACATTCCTGATCTATGAGAAGCATTAAGTCACTACATACAGTATGGCCTTGTTTGGGCTAAATAATCTTAATATGCATATAGTGTGTATATAAGAACTATGATGGATTTGCCTTTTAAAAATATTTTCAAAATAACAAATGTATAGAAAATGTATATTTTATAAGCACTCGTTATCACACTTAGTTTAATTAGATTCATTTTATATTACAAGTAATCCTTGAGTTATGACCACAACTGAGCCCAAAATTTCTGTTGCTAAGCAAGACACTTGCCCCATTTTATCACCTTGTCACAGTTAGGTCAGTCACCACAGTTAAGTTGTTAACACGGTTGTTAAGTGAAATTGACTTCCCCATTGACTTTGCTTGTCACAAGGTCACAGAAGATTATCACATGGTCTGGGGACACTGCAACCGTCATAAATATGAGTCAGTTGCCAAGTGTCCGATTTTGATTACATGACCATGGGAATGCTACAATGGTTGTGTGAGAAATGCTTATAAGTCACTTTTCAATACTGTTGTAACTTTGAACAGTCACTAAATGAACTGTAAGTTGTAAGTTGAGGATTACCTGTATCAACTTATTTATCAAGTATCTAAAAACTTATTCTGAAAACAGAACAAACATCCTGTTGTGCTGCCAGGGTTCAAAATATATATCTATGTTCCAAAGTTATTTTGATTTTATTTGATCACACGTTAAACTTCCACTCTTCGGGATACTGTGAATGTTATAAATGAGTTGAGCAGTCCTTTTGCTTAAGTTTGATATTGGAAGCTTCTTTACATCCAAAGATCTCTAGTAACAGAAATGTGGGAGAATTGTCATTCTTCCCCATTTCTTCCTGTTACGAGAGTCTACTCACTTCCTTCCCATTGTAGTGAGTAGGAGGAAAATTATGTACATTAGCACAGATTTTTCTTTATGAATCTGGGTGATATAGTTTTGTTTCTTTGAGTGATGATGGTTTTATAGATACTTGTATAGATACTTATTTTTATGGAATTGCTCTTTTAACTTTGTGAAGCTGCCTAGAGTTTTTTGATTTAAGAATATACCGTAGTTGACTTGAGACATTGTTATATCTGGCCATTATTATGTCAATCAACTCTTTCCTCAGGTTGTACCTGGAGATAAAACGTTTAGGATATTTTGCAGGGTTTGGAAAGAAAGACACAAGATTGAATCTCTTTTGTGGGAAGGATTCAAGATAGGGAGATATGGAACATTCTACGGTCTATGAGATGCCATAATACTAGAGCATGAATCTGTAGAAAGAAATGTTTGGTACTCAAGCCATAATGTTATAATTACAATTCTGTATTTATTTAACTGAAGAAAGCTTAATTGGTCTCAGTGGGTCTTATTTTCTAGTAGATAGCAATAGAATCAACTAGTTATAATAAATATCTTTTCCAGCCTGGATTCACCAAATTCTGTCAATTTGTATACAAATTACTTGCCTGGGGTCTTGGATAACTAGCTAATCTACTTGGGGTATGTGTGTGGAATTAATGGCTTAAGATTAATTTAAATTTTATTTAATTATTTAATTAAGGTTTGTTTTGTTGTGTTCAGACTTTTTTTTTAAAAAAAAAATTTGGATTGTTCAGTTCAGATGTGCCTTGTAGGCTGCCTAGAGTCATTTTGGTGAGATGGATGTCTTTTAAATTGAGATTCAAGGTGCTGGTGATGACCTATAAAGCCCTAAATGGCATGGGCCCGGATTATCTGAGGGAGCACCTGCTGCCAGTGTCAATTTCCCATTATCCTGTGCGCTCCGACAGGGAGGGCCTCCTCAGGGTACCGCCGGTCAAGGATTGCTGATGGGCAATCCCCAGGGGGGGGCGTTCTCTGTGGGCGCGCCTGCCCTATGGAATCAACTGCCAACGGAACTCCGGACTGCCCCCAACCTTCGTTCATTTCACTGGGACCTAAAAACCTGGCTCTTTGAGCTATCTGGTCTGGACTGAGGGGTTTTAATGTTTTTAAATTGTGATTTTAATTTTTGGGGCTAGACTTAATTTTATTTTATTTTAATTTTATATTGTATTGTTTTTAAATTTTGCCTTGTAAACCGCCCTGAGTCCTTCGGGAGTAGGGCGCAGTATAAACCAAATTAATAAATAAATAATTAATAAATAATTAATGAAGTGAATCTAAAAAGAAAATATAGAGGTAGTCCTCGACTTACAATTCATTTAGTGACTGTTCGAAGTTACAATGGCACTGAAAAATTGACATGACCATTTTTCACACGACCGTTGCAGTGTCCCAGAGTGATCACCTTTTGCAGCCTTCTGATAAGCAGAGTCAATGGGAAAACCAGATTCACTTAACCATATTACTAATTTAACAACTGCAGTGATTCAGTTAACAAATGTGTCAGAAAAGTCATAAAATGGGGCAATACTCACTTAACAAATTTCTTACTTAGCAACATAAATTTTGGGCTATGTTGTGGTCTAATGTCACATTGATATGTGAAGAGTTCGATTAGCTACTGTATTGCTCATGCCTATTATACAGGAATTTTCCAGATTGATAGTTTGCACCTAGACAGACTAGATAAAGGTCAACAATATTCAAGGGGAATCAGACTTTGCCTTTTTTGTGCCTACATAAAGACTCTAGGCTAATTGCCTGCTTGACTCCTCCACTTGGCTCGCCATTCTCTCATTGGTATCTATACTTTAAAAAGATCAGAATTGTGCAACCCATGGTATCCCTTGTGACACTCCATGGGAGTGAAAGTTGGACTTTAAAGCAGGTTAGGAAGAGCATTGATGCATTGAGCATTGATCCCAAAGGTGCTTTTTCAAAAGGCAACTGGATTTTTAAAAAATTTTTCTTGAAGATGTTTTGCTTCACATCTAAGAAGCATCCTGGCTGAATGTTGGGGAATGGAAAGATTTATAATCCTTGCTGTCATCTGGTTGTTAGCACTTTGAATGTGAGTCATTAGCTCTCTGAGAGTCATTGAAGCCCCTTGGGGTTTATCTGTCCCTTTGGGTCACCTGAATCAGAATGTGGAATCCTGTTGTAAATAGGAGATAATTGGTGGTGTATCCCTCCCCCACGGTTGAGAGAGAGGGCTGTTCAGTTTTAATATTGATGGCCTTTTTTACCCCTCTTTCAAACCATTGGTCCTCTCTGTTCAGAATGTGGACTTCACTGTCTTCAAAAGAGAGACCTTTGTCTTTCAAATGCAGATGCATTTCTGAATCCTGTCCTGATGGGTTTGTTCTCCTATGCTGTGCTATGTGTTTGTGAAGTGGTTGTTTTATTTAAACCCCTCAACAACTCTCAGAGAATTACTGACCCACCTTCAAAGTGCTAACAACCAGATGACTGCAAGGAATATAAATTCTTCCATTCCCTAGCATTCAGTCAGAACTCAAAATGCTTCTTGGATTTTTTTTATTTTTTTTATTTTAATTCCATTTATATCCCACCCTTCTCCGAAGACTCAGGGCGGCTTACAAGCTTAGCAGTAGCCTTCATTCTATGTATATGCCTGCTTATTAGGGCTTTCACACACCCCCAAGCGGCATTATTACAAAGTCAGCTTATTGCCCCCAACAATATGGGTCCTCATTTTACCTACCTCGGAAGGATGGAAGGCTGAGTCAACCTTGAGCCTGGTGGGATGCGAACCTGCACTAATTGCAGGCAGCTGGTGTTACTTAAGGAGGCATTAGCCCACTGCTCCACCAAGGCTCAAGGATGAGAAGTGAAAGACCTTCAAGAAGAGAAAAAAAACATAGAAAGTGCAGTTGCTTTTTGAATAAGCACCTAGCCAACCTAGCAGTTCGAAAGCACGTAAAAATGCAAGTAGAAAAATAGGGACCACTACGGTGGGAAGGTAACAGTGTTCCGTGCGCCTTTGGCATCTAGTCATGCCGGCCACATGACCACGGAGACGTCCTCGGACAAACGCTGGCTCTTCGGCTTTGAAACGGAGATGAGCACCGGCCCCTAGAGTCGGAAACGACTAGCACGCATGTGCAGGGGAACCTTTACCTTTACCTTTTTACCATGACCTGGATGACTGAGAATCTCCATAGACATTGAGCACTGTTGCTTTTGAACTTTGATGTTGGAGAAGAGCCCTGAAAACACTTTGGGACAGCCAAGAAAACAAACAAATGGGTCATCGAACAAATTATCCACATTTCTTACTTGAGGCAAGATGCAAAT
The DNA here is from genome assembly GCF_947247035.1 of Vipera ursinii. Taxonomy (NCBI): domain Eukaryota; kingdom Metazoa; phylum Chordata; class Lepidosauria; order Squamata; family Viperidae; genus Vipera; species Vipera ursinii. The sequence continues at coordinate 135,684,287 of NC_139512.1, forward strand.
TATCCTAATCTGGATACATTATGCAAAGACCCAGCTCTTTGAAAGAGGCTGTAATGTTGGGGAAATGGGAATGGAAGAGAGAAGAAGGAGGATGACCAACTGCAAGGTGAATGGATTCAGTCACAGTAGCAATGAGTGCACCATTGGGAGACTTAAAAGAACAAGTTAGGGATAGAATAAGAGAAAATGTTTTCTTTTCATTTTAATTATTTTTATTAAAGTTTGTTTAGGAAATAGAAATAAAAGAAATAGAAATAAAAATCAAGAAAGATAGAAGAAGAAGAAAGGTGTAAAGGGGAAGAAAGAACAAAAGCTTTTTTAATGCAGTAGAATACAAAAAAACCCTCAGCGATTTCCAAGTAAAAACAAAATCAGATTGATTCTTATGTTTAATTACAACAGTCAGTGTTGCCATCAAGGCCAGCTCCGTTACCTTCATGATCTATTTTTCCATAGGGGAATTAGTGTGTCTTTCCATCTCGTTGCATGTAAGATTCTTGCTACTGTCAATATATATAGCAGACATGTCAAACACAAGGCCCGGGGGCCAGATCCGGCCCGCAAAGTGGTTTCATGCGGCCCGCGAAGCCATCCTGGAAACAGTGAGGGAACGGCCCCCACTGCCTTGGCCCTGGCCCAGAGACCCTCCTTCTGCCAGAGACCCCCAGATCTGTCCCACTCCTGCCCAGGCCCCCATAGGCACCCTTGATGCGAACGATGTAGAGCTGGCCACGCCCACCCAGTAGGCCACGCCCACCCAGGCCACACCCACCCGGCCCACTGAAGGCAACTGCAATGCTGATGCGGCCCTCAATGAAATTGAGTTTGACACCCCTGATATATAGTAACAAAGTTCCAAATTTTCTTTCAAATTCTTTCTCAATCAAACGTAAATGGGAAATTACTAGTTTCAATTTTATACTTATTTTAAAAATATATTAAGAATCATCTGAATTAAGATAAAAATCTGATTCCAATATTTCTTTGTTTTATCAAAGTTCACCAGAAATGATAAAAACTATATTTTTTACAGTTGTATTTCCAGCATACATTTGAAACTTCTTTATATGTGTGGGAAGTCAGCTCCCCAAAGAAGGAAATATTAAAAGGGCAGAAAAAATATATTTCCTCAAAGGATCTTGAAGATGCAGGAAAACGTGCCCAGTTTTTCTTAATAGCCCCAGTCTCCCTCCCCCAAGCAGAAACCAGTTCTGTACAAATACAGATGTAAATCCAGGAAGGTTGCAGGCCCCCAGCTGGGAGATTAAGAAGATAAAGACTTCCATATCAATTGGTTTAATAAATGAATACATTGATTAGTGAGCGAAGTATGTGAAATATATTGACCTAATAAATAAATATGCAAGTCTTTTGGTTTCAGCAGTAGTGTTTTTTAGAAGAAAAAAATCCTTTAATTTAGTTCTCATTAAATTAAATGTTAAAAATAAGTTAGATACGTTCTAGAAAATTTTAATAAGCGTGATACTGGCTTTTATCCATCAAGCATGATCACATAAAAAGGTAAAGGTTCCCCCGCACATGTTTGTGCTAGTCGTTTCCGACTCTAGGGGCCGGTGCTCATCTCCGTTTCAAAGCCGAAGAGCCAGTGCTTGTCCGAGGACGTCTCCGTGGTCATGTGGCCGGCATGACTAGACGCCAAAGGCGCACGGAATGCTGTTACCTTCCCACTGTAGTGGTCCCTATTTTTCTACTTGCATTTTTATGTGCTTTCGAACTGCTAGGTTGTCAGAAGCTGGGACGAGTAACAGGCGCTCACTCTGTTACGCGGCACTTGGGATTCAACCCGCCAAACTGCCGACCATCTGATCGACAAGCTCAGCATCCTAACCCACTGAGCCACCGTGTCCCTCTATGATCACATATGTTGATACAAATTAATAAAGAGATTTCATTTCCTATTTAATAAATAATAAATATCTATGCACTTTCCTTATGAGATCCATGCATAATTTGTTACTTAGAACAAACTTTATAGATCCAAAGGAATATTTGGGAATTTGAAACCATTGTTCTTTTCTTCTGAAGGGAAGAAAAATCTCTTCAATTATGTAGGAAAGCTTTGTACGTTTCTTCTCTGATATTTCTTCCTACTTTGGGGAGGCCTAATAATTAACAGGCAGTGAAAAGCAACCTTCCTTGTTGGTTAATTTCCATGCATGCCGAGTCTATGGTTGCAGCCTCTTTAAGCCTTTCCCTTCTTGCTATGATTTACACAGGCTTCATTTAAAACTTCCAGTAGAAGTACTTGATTTCATTTTGATGTGACTCTTACATTTGCTGATCATAGAATTACTAAATCAGTTTTAAGTAATGTAATTATAAATATATTAATTTGGTGGCTGTGAATCTTTAATGGTACTTGGACACTAAGCAAAAGAGACCATGGCTTGATGTACATTATGAATAGGATCAGACAAGATATTGTTGATAATAATTGACTCATAAAATGCTATTTTTATTTGTCGGCTATGATTTTTAGGGAAACCTTCAGCTTTACACATGGTAACAACTTGTTTATATAATAGAAACTTCTGGTATATTAGAAACATATTCAGCAATACGGAAACTTTCCATTTCAGTATTGCTTAGTAACATGTATGAAATGTAACTACATAATTGACCAAATATATTTGACAGCTAGACAGGAAATTGGGTTGTGGTAGCACAGTGATGAAGAATTAACAAAATGACTGAGCGTTTACTTAATATCCTCATTTGTTTCCTGAAAACTGAGCCCATTAAAAATTGATGTAAGAAAAACAGGTTCATGGATTTTAGGCTTCATTTTTTTTAACCTTCCTGTTTCCTATATTGTATATTTTTGAATATACAATTCAAGAAAGCTACTGTTCTTATAATGACTAATTGAGATGTGTGCAAACAGAAGGAAAATGTGTTGTATCTCCTCGTGCAGTTAACAGTGATGGTAAATATACATTTGACATAGTTTCCTGCTATTTTCTCTGATTATTACAGATGGTTTGCCAGTTAAGGTAATTTCATTATTGTATGTCAAGCAATAGGTAAGTAGAGAGGGAATATTCTTTTCTCTCTTTTAGTCATATCTCTGGCTTGCTATTATTAAATCTGTCTAATTCCTTGTAACATCTGTTTCCTATCTATCAAAAAAGCAATATTTTGATAGCTTGCAAATAAATTTGCAGATTATTTCAGTGACTATTGTTGTTAGCTGTGAAGTCGTGTCTGACCCAGCGTGACCCCATGGACAACGTTCCTCCAGGCCTTCCTGTCCTGTACCATCTTCTGGAGTCCATTTAAGCTCACACCTACTGCTTCAGTGACTCTATCCAGCCACCTCATTCTCTGTTGTCCCTTTCTTCTCTTGCCCTCAATCTTTCCCAGCATTAGTCTCTTCTCCAGTGAGTCCTTCCTTCTCATTAGGTGGCCAAAGTATTTGAGTTTCAGCTTCAGGATCTAGCCTTCTAAAGAGCAGTCAGGGTTGATATCCTCTAGGATTGACCGATTTGATTCCCTTGCAGTCCAAGGGACTCACAGGAGTCTTCTCCAGCATCTTAGTTCAAAGGCTTCAATTCTTTGGTGCTCAGCCTTTCTTATGGTCCAACTTTCACAGCCATACATTGCAACTGGGAAGACCATAGCCTTGACTATACGCGCTTTTGTTGGCAGGGTGAAGTCTCTGCTTTTTAGTGTGCTGTCTAGATTTGCTATGGCTTTCCTCCCTAGGAGCAAGCGTCTTTTAATTTCTTGGCTGCAGTCCCTGTCTGCGGTGATCTTGGAGCCCAGGAAAATAAAATCTGTCACTACCTCCATTTCTTCCCCATCTATTTCCCAGGAATTGAGAGGGCTGGATGCCATGATCTTGGTTTTCTTAATGTTAAGTTTCAATTCACTGACTATAGTTAGTCCATTAAAGAGTACATTAATTTAGAATTTCCTGACGTTATTTTAGTAGCATGATATTTTGCTTGTGTTTTGGAGAAATAAGCTGGCCAAAATGCTTATCTGTTGGTATATAATAATGGTAGCCTTTTGTAATTTAGATACTATATTTTGAATTCCTGAATTCTCACCAGTGGCCATGCTGACTGGGAAATTCTGGGATTTGAATTTCGCTGTCAAGATTGGGAAAGGCTCTGTTTTGAATAGACCAAGGTTCATCTTGTTTGTCATTCAGCTCTTAATTGTAGGCTAGAGATTTCCAAATTATAGTATTTGGAACACTCTGGATATTCCTCATTTCTTTGAAGCCTATTTAGTCAGAAAAATTCTCCCGTGGAGAGACTTTTTGCCACAGTATGTTGAAAGAGAAATGAGTTACATATTTTACCCAATCTATCTAAAATTTGTACTGTACGTTGAACTGTGTACTATCTGAAGTAGCCTTTCAGAGATACTTCTCTCTTGGTATACTGAGCTTGGCTGGTGACTTAATAGATCATTTAAATTGTTTCTACTAAGAATGGTACAGATTTCTGTATTTGGGGCTTATGGTTACCAAAATTAAAGCAAGCAATACATCATAGAGCTCAGACAGACTGAGAGCTGACAAGGAGTGAAGCTGGTTTCCCTCTGAAGCTGATTGAGAAGGAAAAGCAGATTTGCCAATTCACTGCCTTTTATCCAGTATTCTGTGTTTGTGTTGTGTTCATTCATTCATTCATTTTCTATAGCCACCCAACTCAACCAAGTGACTCTGGGTAGCTTACAGTTCTAAAATGATAAAACTATTAAAACTATTTAAAAACATTAAAACAATAAAACTAGCCACAAAATAAATAAGTACAAACAGGAGCTGTGATGATTATTAATAAGCTAATAGTAAAGCCTAGTAACCAGGTTTTAAACACGTTCCGAGCCCCATGCCCCAATACATGGCCATATTTTTAAAGCCTTGCAAAAAACCAACAGGGTTGGGGCCATTCTAATCTCTGAGGGGAGAATATTCCACAACACGGGCTACAGCAAAAATGATTGTCTTTTTCTGCTGTAAATGTATAGTGTCGTTTTTTTTTTAATCTACAAAACTACTCTGCGAATAAGTCACAGTGTCATGGACCAAGCAAATTAGCACTGCTAATATGATGTCTATTTATATGCAGAACATATAATACTTCATAGTTATTTAAAGTTACAGTATAACATTCTAAATTTGAAGCTAATAAATGGTTAACTGGTTGTTTTTCTGTTTATCTTTGTTCTCTGTGGCAAGTGTTTGGTTGACTTCATTATTGGCAACTCTAGGGAAAGCTTGAAAAAATGGATATAAACACCCTACCTACACCTTCAATAATATTTATTTTATTATTCTAAAGCAGTTTTCTTAAACTGGAAATCTCCAGATAATCTCGTCTCTGATATTGACTGCCAGTTTTCCTAAAAGGTAAATGATAGAGAAGAGAGGCGTGGTCCTAATTCATTTAGTAGCATTCAGTTTCCTGTTGCTTTAACATGAAGAGAGTGCTAACTATAAGGTTACATGCAGAGCTGCCAGTTATGGTGCCAAAAGGGAATTTTTGGTGTTTAAATTCCAGCTGGATGCTTTGTCCTGGAGGATTCCCTTAAGAAGTCAAAAATTGAAACATCATTTAGGAATGGCAAAATAGGTATCTCAATGTGCATGATTCCACCATGGAACTTTTTATAATTTATTTAGTTGTGTTCATTGGCAGGAGAATCAAATGGCAACGAGCTGTTCTTTCAGTATGCTGGGCATTTGCAGTAAACCAGAATTCTTCAAAATGTTGGCTTAGCATGGCTTGCAAATACAGCAAACTAAAATATTAAGAGTTTTTGTTGAATACACAGTTTGCATATATTTAGGACTTGCAGCATAATCAAACATGGTTATAAATGACACTGAGCCTTGATTTAGTTAGCTCTTTTTTCTATACTGATAATATAGGCTTTTTGACTGGCTACTATTACTATTAGATTTATATCATACAACTCAAGGCAGTGTGTATAATATTCTCATCATCTATTTTCTTTATAACAGTAACTGATTTTAGTTGTAAGAGAGTGACTGGCTCCAAATCAGCATAATTTTAGTTTTTTTCCCCCTTTCACTATTTTTTTATTTTTATTTTTACATAGCCAGTTTGGTTAAATCAACAGGCTAGAAATCTGGAGACTATGAGTTCTAGTCTCATCTTACCCATGAAGGCCAGCTGGGTATCCTTGGGCCAATTCCTCTCTCTTAGCCCAATTCAGCCTTATTAATTAGGATTGGTTTTGCATTTTATAAATAAAATTTTAAATTCTGTGTTTTGTTTTAAATGGCTCTCCTCGAGATCTGATTTTATCCTTGTGGCTGTTTGTAAATACATCAGTCATGGTATATTTGAGCCTTCAGTAAGTAGTGGTTTTAGTCTATTTGTAGAATCTGAACTATATCTCCATATGTAATTACATTTTTCTTGCTGTAATTATCTTTGACATGAAAAACATTTGAAGGAGAAGCTAGAGGTAAATTGTTAGGCTTACTTATTACCTTTACAAAATTCCATACTTTTACAAAAAATGTGTAATAATGTGTCCCCTTAATTTTTCCCCCTCCTGTATAACTCTCTAACATAAGTAAAGGATCTATGAAATCCATTGGCTAAGCCAGCTTCTAAAATTGTCATTCTGCTATTTGGAAATTTTATCTACTTGTTATTGTGACAGGCAGCTTGTTCTATGATATTATTTAAAATTTGGAAAGGTGAGGCCACTACTCTCTTAGTACAATGTTTTGTTTGGCCCTTTTTCAGCTCCATATGAATTTGCAGGTAGACCTTGCTTAACAACGGTGATTGGGGCTGGAATTTTCATTACTAACCAAAGCGTTCATAAAGTGTAATGTCATTTGATTACATTTCTTAGCAGCGGCAATCTGGCAGTCCCCATTGTTATTGTTAAATGAGAATCCCTGGTTAGTATTAACATTTATCTCACATGTGTGTGACTTTTGATATCCTGCTGTCTTCCAACAGGCAAAGTCAGTGGGGAAGTTGGTAGGAAGTCACAAGTCTCAGGTAGCTCACAAGCAGATGGTGTGAATATTATAGAGACATCTGGGCAGCATCTGAGCAGGGGAAGGGTGCTGCTGCACAGGCAGGAGTGTGCTGATGTGTGAGCATGGCGAGGTGGGTGGGCATGCGCTGTGGAGCGCATGTCAGGCTGGCATGTGCTACAAAATATGAGATTCCAGTAGTAGGGGAGCTCCTCAGGAAGAAAATCTGCAGGGTCAACTTGCAACCTTCCCTTCAGGCTTACCCATTGACTTTGACAGTAGGGAAGGTTGCAAATGGTGATAATATGAATTTAGGACACTGTAATTGTTGTGATTGCGAGCTGGTTGGCAAGCGTCTGAATCACAATCGTATGTCTGCAGCAGGTGCTGTGACAGCTGAAACTTTGAGAACCGGTCTTAAGTACTACTTGTTTAACGCCATCACGATTTCAAATGGTCCCTAATGAGTTTTTGTTAACCAAGCACTACCTGTACTGACAGTTTCTTGTTCATGTAAAGTTCTCTCTGAAACTATGATTGGTGCCATTTGACATAGTTTCTTTTGGGCAGTACATTCATTTTAATAATTGCAAAAGATCCTAATAGAAGCCTTTAGGTCCCTCCACCTCTCAAGCTCTCTCTGTGAATTTGAAAATCTGTTGCTTCTTTATCACCTTGCAATTTTTCTGCCAATACTAATGCAGTGATGAATAATAATAAGGATGTGAGTTGACATTCTTGCCTGTTTCTTTACTAGTTTCATGCCTATTTGGATTTCATTCCATGGTGTCCTGATTTCTAGTCCAGTCTCATTTTTTGTAAAATAACTTGTGGTGCATGTACTTTTGCTTGGTGCATGATGAAAGGAAACAAAACAAAATACTATAAAACTGCTGTGTCTTAATCATTTAAATCAGAATTAACAAGAAAGTTTGTCTTGATCTTCAAAGAAAGTTGAGGAAAATTATAATTAAATGGATTACTTAAAATATGCTTGAGAAAAGAGGCAACTTCTATTATAAAAAGTTAACAACAACTTTGTAACTGTTAAACAGCTTTTATATATTTATGCTGGATACTGGCTCAAAGAGGCTTTGCTGATTGAGTAGAAGGAAGTGGCTGGAACAATTTTTTTATCTCGGTATTCTGTTCCTCTGTTGAGGCTGTGGTTGCAGTTAGTGTCCCTCAGGAATTCTTAACAATATTGCTATGGTTATTATGCCCAAGACATTTTATATTTGTTTTGAATATAAACTAACAAGGAGGAACTTGATTTAATAAAGTGTGGTTATTTAATTGTATTCTGCCAAGTGGTGTTCTCTCCTACCTTATCCGCTGCCGCCTGAAATAAAACAAAGTTTAAATAGTGAGAACAGAGAAAAGGTGTACATATGCTTTAAATATAGCTATTTATGTGTTTCTGTTTTGAGGGGAGATAAGACATACAATCTGTTTTAGAAATTAGGGCCCAACAAATGTACAGAAATTACCAGCTTTGTTTATTTAGTTAAAAGACATATCACTGCCCATTTTAAACACCATGGGCCTTACACACAGTAATAAAAACAACAAATACACAAAACCATTCCAGAAACCTCTGGTACTTTCCAAAACATCTCCTTCATCAACAAACGATGTCGCTGGATTCCAGCTTTTCTGTACCCCAAACACAGATGGGAAAAGCCAGCTCTTCAAGGCTTTTCAGAAGGCTGGGAATTTCAAAGAAGGGTGTTCCAAATTAATTTAACTGTAAGTAGTCAAGCAAACATACTGTAGGTATATCCACATCAATTTGACTTATGACATTTTTCTGACAAGTAAGTGGATGGTTGCTTAAGAGTGGAAGAAAAGCTAGAATTATATTCGTAAGGGTATTTTCCTCTTTGTGGAAAAGTAGAACATTTTTTGTTTGTTTTCTGTTTCTGTAGCCATTTCTGAAAAATCCTATAGCTTTCATTTATATTGAATTATAGTTACCAAACAGTCTTGTTTTTCCCCCCAGCATCTAATTCTTCTCCACAAATACCATGAGATGGTTTGGTAATTATAAAAAAAAGTTATTTGGTTTTCTAAAATTCCAACCCATTGTTTTTGAAAGACTTGTTGTTGAGAACTACTGGCTTGAAAACAACATTGGAAGAACTAGTTTCTTCTTAGATCATAACAGAGAGTGCTTGGGGGCATACCAGATATTACGAGAGTTGTACTTTACCTGTGCTTGCCAATGAAATAAGACATAGTAAGCATGGATCTTTGCCAACATGAATAACAAATGTGACCTTTATTTTTTTAATGAAACATTGATGCTGACACTTTGACTGGATTTTAATTACTTTTTCAGAAGATTGCTGAGCATAAACATATTCCTCATTCCTGTTAGAAATTAGAACTTCAGATCTTAGTATAAGTTAATATACAAAAATTCATGGAAAGATTTTTTTTCTGTGTGCATCCCTAACGGGGCTTTAAAAGTTCTTTTGGATGGGGTGCAAGGCAGCTATTAAGAGAAAGTGATTCTAACTATTCTGTAAATTTAGTTTAAGGTTAAAACCAAAGTTTTCAGGATCTATGCAAGCTTTGAATGCTAGCAAAAAGATTTCCAAAATATAAATGGAAGCACAGAAAAATCTAAATATAATCACTCAAAATTCTGAATACAAGTAGCCTACACATATATGAAAAGAAGGCAGCCAAAGAAGATGGTTGAGGAGCATCTTAGTAAATGAAGTATAGCTGTACATATTTATTAAATGAAAGTGCCTGGGCTATTTCAACATTTTTGGTGACTCAACTTAAATCCATAGCAGGTTTCACATAGCTAAGGCATACTTTCTGTTAAATTGACACACCTAAGCCAGCCTCTCACTTCTACCTGGAATACAGCCAATACCAATTTTATTTTTACTAATTTCCAAAAGTATATACAGAATTCTAGCTCCAAATAGAAGCTTTCCAGAATTGTATGTATCCATGTATTCAATATATCCCAGTAACTTTTCTATGCAGGTACAGCTCATATTTATTGTTATAAACGTATGTGTGTGTGCACTAAATTAAAACAATGCAAAAACAGTAAAAGTTTTATTTAAAATTGAGGTCAGAGGAATAAAAAGACAACCATTCACATAGGTAAACCTAAGTAAAAATATTAGTGTTCAGTAGAAGGATAAAAGTTGTCATCGAAGACAACCGTAAGTTCATTCCAGACAATAAGCACAGAAAAACCATGTGGGAATAACTACTGTACAAGTTGGCAGGAGAATTTATTTTGTTGGGGAATTACCCACAAAATCTGTAATGGAAGTACACAATCTGTTTCGATGCCTTGTGGGATGCAGTGCTCATCTTAATATGACTTAAAAGTACTGATGCCTTGTTCGCTGAACATTAAAGTATTTTATAACACTGAGTTAAAACAATTACAATGAAGAAACATCACTACTGACTTTGCAGTGATAACTGGATCACAATAAACTCAGCTGCTTGAGAAACATTGCAGAGATACAACAAATGCAAAGCTGCCACTCACAATGTGGTAGATATTTAAAAGGTTGCTTTGAAGACCAGTGGAAACGGCTGGTCGCATGTACCCTGCAGTTCTCTCTCTCATTATGTGTTCTCAGATCTGTTCGGTTAGAAGAAACGAACTCTCTAGTATGTTACCATCACAATTAAGAACTTGACATGAAATTGGTACTATTGCAATATGCTTAATTAACATGAACTTTAATATGGGTTGCACACTCATTTAGAACTCTACATAAGTATACATTTTTTCTTTCTTTACAAGCATAGTGGGAAAGAAGAAGATTGTAGAAGATAAATTATACACTTGTGTGAGATTCAATATTCAAAGAACATGAGATCGCATCTCTCAAGAAAAGGCAATTTATGAAAAAAAAGTCATGTGTTATCCAGATTTTCGGCTTACTTTTTCTCTGTCTGAGAAAAAGCTACCTGGCAAGCTAAACGTATTGCAGTCATTGCCAAAATCTTATTTGTAATAAGCTTTTTATTGTTTTTTTCCCTCTACATAGATATGTTAGTTTTTCAAACAGTGTGTGATCTGGGTTCATAAAACGCTAATACATAATCAAGTCCTACTCTTTGGTTCTCTCTTCTAGCCATTTGTAGAATAGATTCCAGCTTTGGTAGTATTCTGTTTCTTCTTTTTCTTTCAGCCACATAGTTTATCTGTCCATCTCTGCGCATTCCAGTATCTTTTTTATTAATTCTTCTTCTGAAGGTATTCGTTCATTCTTCCAACATTGCGCATAGCAGTTATTGCCAAAATCTTGTAGGGTGATAAAAGATTATCTAATCTTGGAGTATAAACCCTGAGATAATAGATAACCACACCTTTCATTCTGATGAAATCTAAGATGAAGATTTAATTGTTTAAAAAGAGATGCTTTAAAGAAAAGACTGACATTTCTTACTATTGTGGTACATTATGCTTGAATTTGTACCTTTGCTAAACCATGATGTGTTCATTTCAGTTATTATACAAAGCACATTAATTAAAATGCATCATAAGGCATGTTTTGGAAATCACAATTCATACAGTATACTTAGTGACAAAAATTACATTGTATTTTTCAGTGACTGTAAAGCCATCTACAAATTTAGTTTTTTCGTGCATAAAAATAGACATGTGCTTTATAGCACATTTTTGTCATTGCTTCAGAAACAGCCAGAAGATTCATTTATTTCTGTCCCATTTACCAGATTGCAACAGTATAGGTCTAAAACAATAACAATACAGATTTGATAATAGAATACCTTTTACTACATCAGATCTATTGTAATTTTCATAAATTACAATGATCCACAGCTAGTGAATATTCATAAGTCCAACCATAAAATATCCAAACAGTAATTTTAAGTAATACTGTATATTCTTGTGTTGTTGTGGGGAAAAGCTTGGATAATATCAGCTGTCTCAACGTGGTCAGTTAGAAAAGGAAGACTCTTGAATTAATTGTTAACAAAAGTACACTTTACTAAAGCCAAGTGGTTACTATGCAGCAAAGCTGGATCTAAACCTTCACGCCCAATGCATATGGTTCACTTTTCTCTTCTCCCCTGGTTATCTCCAACTGTCCGTTACATTCAAACAAATTGTTTTGGTAACAGTCCCTGGCTTGATGGGGTGGATGGTGATAGATTCCATTCCATGACCTTGGAACTGCCAGTGGCTCTTTGGGGACAGCACGAAGATTGGTTTTGATAGCCCCTAAACCATCCTCCCTTTTATCTCCCTGTAGACTGGAATCTGGCAAAGCTTGATTGCAATGAATACGTTTCGTTATTTGCAGAACAGTAGTATAAAAATCTGCATTACAGAAGATTAATAATTAATAATAAAATTGATGCTAAGGCAAGATTCTCAATCCATAATTTCAAAATATTCTGATTCATAAAATTTCCATCCAATATCCTTTACACATTTCCTGAGAATCATAAATTCCCAATTCTTCTGAAACTTTAATTCCTTTTAACATCTGATCACCAGGAATAGTATCAAATATGTTGGACTTATCTGCTAATCACTCCATGCTGAATCACTGTTCCAATTATTTTGCAACATACATGATGCCTTTTTTGTCTATGTTGAGTTATTGTAAGTAATTTCCTGCTTCTAAACTTCTAAAGTATTTTACTGTTCAGCTGCTAATTTTCTGCAGCAGGATGTGGTCTTTGAAATTAGGTAATGAGAAATGTAGGAGTTTCAAACTCCTAGAGAAACATGGTAAACTGGGCTGGTGATATAGTAAATTAGCTAATGTACATTTTTATGACTATACAGAATATGTGGTCTTGCTTAGTGAAAGTTTACCATTAGAAAGCAAGGTATTCAAGAGCTATTTATAACTGTGTTTTGATTTGCTGGCCTATAAATCTAAACAAATAAAAATGTTGATTTAAATAATAAACTTTTAATCAATATTTGTTTTCCCATAGTGTGGAAGAAATTGTTGAAAATATTATAAATCATAAAGTTTGAAATCTGAAGTAGGTTTTGATGGAAATGAAGAATGGTTGATCTCCTATAGTCAGTCATTCTGGTGGTAGTCATGTAAGCAATAGGACATGTTTGTAAAACTAGTAAAGTAAGCAGGATAATGGGTGAATAATCTTTCCATAAAAAGGTTGGGACATCTAAGATGCCTGGACAACTGCTCCTGAAATATAAGTGTAATTCAGCGTTAGTAATTTTAAATTAGGTTTCATTTTTTTCATTACTTATGGATTGATTCAGAACTCATTGAATTCTATCACTTTTTCAACTAAAGTATATCCAAGTCTATTAGGTTTTTTGTTTCCATGGAGTTCAAAGAATTGCTTTACAACTACTACTTCTTTTGTTACAAAGTAATACAGATAATAATCCTTACTTAATGACTGTTCAAAGCTATGACAGGCTCAAAAAAAGGTACTCTGACCCAGATTTGAAGTTTTGACTGCCACACCCTCCACACTGTCATGTGGTTGCATTTTGGGTTCCTGGGAAAATGGATTTGCTTAATAACTGCATGATTTGTTATATGACCATCATAACAACAGTTGTAAAATAGAGTCAGGTTACACGACTTTCTTCAAAGATCAACAATTACTACCAAAATTCCGGGCTTAATTGTGATTAAGAGAGGACTTCTAGGGGAAAGACTATTTTATTTTTCTTATACCAGTGTTCTTAAAATGATATCCCCTAATTCCTGTTGGGATTCCAGACTCCACCGCAAACTGCAGCTACAATTCCAGTTGGCAGGCATTAATGTAAGGAAAACATGAGTGGTGGGTATAGGTATGGTGTAGGGCTTTTCAGCCACTCCACTCACAGCCAACAAGTGTTGTACAGTTCCTACCTCTGTAACTCAGATTGTATCAGAAACCAAAATCCATATAAATCATATATTTAAAACTGGGAATAGATAACCATGAAGCCAACCATACCTTCAACAGCTAATTCCTTAAGATTTTCCTAATGCCAAAGGGAAAGGGGCTTTTTGTGCCAGAGTATGTTATTCCAACGGGAAGACTGTCATAAAAGCCATGTTGTCACCATGCAGGTGATAGTTTTTCAGCTATGGGGCATGGAGAGGGCATGCTCTATTTGAGTTGCAATAAAGGTGGCCTTGCAGATATTCAGGCCATTAAAAATGCAGGGTGTTAAACGTGATGTCCAGCAGCTTAAATTACTAATCCTTGTATTAATTATCAAACCCTGTAATAAATATCCTTTAACAGAGGTCTCTGGATTTTTGTCTCTTTCCTTTTTATAAAAAGGGTTTTAATTGGAGTTTAACGGGTTTTATTTTATTCAAGGACTAAATTTAATTATTTTAATTGTTCTTAACTTTTGTAATTTGTATTGTTATTTTAAATACCTTGTGAACCGCCCTGAGTCCTATGGGAGAAGGGCGGTATATAAGTCCAATAAACATAAACATAAACATAAAGGAACTCTGCAGATTTGTGCTCCCATCCCTTATAAGGTTACCAGCCTTTTCAGGGATAAAGCAACAGTCCCATTTTTTTTCTTTTGAAAACCATCAGTTTCACATGAATGTTTTTGGGGTTTTTTTGCAAGAGAGTGATGACTTCAATGTGCAGTTAGGCAACACAGGTATATGTTATGTAAGAAGCAAACTGTTCAACCAAAATAAGATGACTTGATGTTTACTAAGGGAACAGAAACTACAGGGAATATTAAAAATGGGTGTGCATGTTTTGCTACGTACTGTAATCTGCCTTAATGCTGTTTTGGTAAGTAGGTAGCAACCATTTTGTCTCAGGGAGGTCTTTTCCTTGCTACCTGTTCGTTTACAATATTTTTGTATTGAGCTGGCAGCTGCTTCTGGGCTGCTGCTCTTGTTTTTCTTGTTCTAATATATAGGGGTGCAAATGCAATTTCAAACCATGGGATGGTTTGGGGGAGGAGAAGTGAAATTTTATATGTGTGCTTCATAGTTGAAATATTACAGCTGGAAAGATAAAATTTCAGATTCCAAAAAATACCTAAAAGCATTATTGGAAGAGAATATATTGAAATGCGTGTTTAACTTCAAGGTGGTTTCAGAAATCATTTGTGTTTATTCAGAAACAAGTTGGTGGAGAGAAAAAACACATATTTCCAATGAAAGGGTCTTGCTTTTTAAAGAACAAATGTCCTAAAGTCAGCAGTTTTGTATAGTTCAGCTTTCCTTTTGATATTCTTTCCCCATGGTGGTAAAAGTTTTTATTCTGTGTTTCATTTAGATGGTATATACCAGACATGTCAAACACAAGGCCCGGGGGCCAGATCCGGCCCGCGAAGTGGTTTCATGTGGCCCGCAAAGCCATCCTGGAAACAGTGAGGGAACAGCCCCCACTGCCTTGGCCCTGGCCCAGAGACCCTCCTTCTGCCAGAGACCCTCAGATCTGTCCCACTCCTGCCCAGGCCCCCATAGGCAGCCTTCATGCGAACGATGTAGAGCTGGCCACGCCCACCCAGTAGGCCATACGCACTCTAGCCATGCCCACCCAGCAGGCCACGCCCACCCTGGCCATACCCACCTGGCCCCCTGAGGGCAACTGCAATGCTGATGCGGCCCTCAATGAAATTGAGTTTGACACCCCTGGTATATACTAAGACTTACTTATTTTTCCCTATGAGGTATAAATCCTAAATTATCAAATCGCTTATGGTCACAGCTACCCATTTATGTCTTAAGAAAAGCTTTTTAAATATTTATTTTTTTTATTGTACAGTAGTGTGATAATGGGAAAGAGAGAGATTATGTATAATTTAAGGTAACTAAGCTTTTAGGAATGTAAGTGAAGTAGAATAAGATAAATATCTGATCCCAAGTAAATGCTTACAAGAATAAATATATTCAAAATGCTACGTGTTATTTTAACTAGATGTGGAAAAACAAAGAATCTGGTGTATAAATAGAGTAAGTTGACAGTATGTAAATAAAGCTATTATAAGTTTATTGCAAAGTATTTCATAGGTTTAGAACATCTTGTTATTTAAAAAAAACCTAATCTACCTACTTCGACTCTTCTGGTTGGTTGAAATACCACAGTCTGCATTAATTTTTAGTAAGAAGGATTTTAACTTCATATAAGAAGCAAAAATTTTATAGCCCAAAATACAGACTTAATCATCATTCATCACAGATCTCATTTAATCATAGGACTCAAAGCATGGCTTGGCTTCTGAGAACAAGAAAACAGTTAGGAAAAATTGATCCTGTTCAGATGCTCCTTGAATTATAACTGCATTTTAAGACTGAGATTGCCATTGCTAAGCAATGCATTCATAAAATGCAATATCATGTGACCATTTAACGATCCACTCATATAATGATGACAACCAGGACTGCCTGAATGCTGCCGCTAAGTGACGCAGTCATAAAGCACAACATTTATTTATTTATTTATTTATTTATTTATTTAAATTTTTATACCGCCCTTCTCCCGAAGGACTCAGGGCGGTGAACAGGGCATATCTTAAAACTACAAAAGTACAAAAGTTAAAAAAGGAATTAAATTATTGCCCACAATAAAAACAATAAAAAATATATATAAATATTAAAACCCTAAGTAATTCCCCATCAGGCCAGGCCAGCTTGTTCAAATAAATGGGTCTTTAACCCGCGCCGGAAGGAGCGGAGATCCGGTGCCATCCGGAGCTCAACTGGCAGCTGATTCCACAAAGCCGGAGTGCCCACAGAGAAGGCCCTCCCCCTGGGGGCCACCAGCCGACATTCTCTGACTGGAGGCACCCTGAGGAGGCCCTCTCTGTGGGAACGCACGGGGCGGAGGGGAGTCGAAGCCAGCAGCAGGTGGTCCCTGAGGTATTCTGGACCCATGCCATGTAAGGACTTAAAAACCATCACTAAGACCTTGAACCTCACCCGGAAGACAACTGGTAACCAATGCAGCTCGCGGAGCAAAGGTGTAACATGGGAGTACCGGGAAACTCCCAAGACAACTCTCGCGGCCGCATTCTGTACCAGTTGGAGCCTCCGAGTGGTCTTCAAGGGAAGCCCCATGTAGAGAGCATTGCAATAGTCAAGACGAGAGGTCACGAGCGCATGAGTGACCGTACACAGGGCATCCCGGTCTAGATAGGGCCGCAACTGCTGCACCAGGCGAACCTGTGCGAAAGCCCCCCTGGTCACGGCTACTACATGATCTTCTAAGGTAAGCCGTGCATCCAGGAGGACTCCCAAGTTGCGAGCCCTATCTACGGGGCGTAAAGACTCACCCCCCATAGAAAGTGATGGAACGTTTTGAATGTCCCGGGATGCCGGAATGTACAGCCACTCAGTCTTGTCAGGGTTGAGTTGAAGTCTGTTCCTCCCCATCCAGACCCGAACCGCCTCCAGGCAACGGGCAACGGGACATCACAGCGAGGGCATCACATGTGACTGCAATCCTTAGTGACAGCAATCTAGGCAATCCTGGTTATCATCATAACATGTTGGCTATTAAGTGGAAAGCAAAGCAAGTCCCTGGTAAGGACAGTGGAGGTGCTGATGTGGGTTGGTGTGGGTTCCTGTGAAGGCCCAACTCAGGCACACGTAAGTTGGGGGAATGAAGTGTTATGATGTGGCACAAGCTGAGGAAGGAGATGCATGGTGTTTGTGTATGTGTATGTGTGTGTGTGTGAGAGAGAGAGAGAGAGAGTGAGTGAGTGAAGGCCACTCAGTAGGGCATGCAAGTGTACCAGCACAGGGAAGCTCAGGAAGGGAGGATGCTGATGGATGGGTGGATGGATAAATGCAACTCTAGAAAGGCCAGGGAAATGGAGCACAGGGTGCGTGCATGCATGTGAGTGCTAGTAGGGCAGAAAGGAGGGTGCAGTGTGCATACAAGCAAATAAATATAAGAAGGCAAGTGTGTATGTGAATGAAGAAAGACAAACAGTGAGGGAAGAAACTTACGGTAGCTTATGTGACTTATGACCTTGCCTACTGGCTTCCCAATTGACTTTGTGGGGTGCTGCAGCAGCCAGAACTTTGAGGACCAGTCATGTCTTTGAATGAATGGTTGTAACTTGAGGTCTACCTGTGTTATGTCTAAACTTACATCAATACTTCAGTACTACCTTCAGTACTTCAAAATGAGTGAATTGAACATTCTCTAGTACTGTAAATAATGGATCAAAAGAACAAAATTTTGGGTAATATTAAATAATAATACAAAACCCTGTAAAGATGATGGGAGATCAGTGGAAGGTATTGTGTGCTTGCAATTAAAATGTGATGTACTCAATAGAGGAAGCAAAAATCATGACCATCATTTGAAATTGCTAGTGAAAATACTCCTTATATTACTAATGAATAAAAAGATATAAAAGGCATATTGTCTGTGCATACGTATTTCTAAACTACTATCTTGAATTACTGAAATGAAGATTTATTTTTATACCAGTATGTCTTTCTCTGCATTATGGAAACTTTTCCTATTTCCATTGGTTATTTTCTCTGTAATGTAATTTATGTTTCTATTTTAAGTGAAAATTCTATTAAGAGTACTCAATAAAAAAATACCACTTTATGCCAACCAAAATCTGTTCTTATGCATGGATTATAAATGCCAAATCAAGCTTCTTTTCTTTCCTGTTCTTAAATTCCTCTTTCGGATTGAAATAATGAAAGACTGTCAAAGGTTAGTTAAGGTCTTTTTATACTAAATTGGAAGGGATTAGACAGGATTACAAAATCTTTTATCATATTGAGCTACCCATGACATCAGAGTAAAAGGAAGAAGTTTCTTTCCTGGGTAGCTACTCTCAAGGTAGCCAGTTGTATGTCACAACACCCCTACTCTTTGGTTTGTTTTTGTATGTTGTATTGTCTTTTGGGTGGGGGAAATGCATGTTTTCAGAACGAGGTTGTTAAGACAGTCAGAATCCATAGAAATAACCAGGCATAATATTTAAAACATCTATCTCCTGCTACAGCAAATGTTTGTAATGAGAATTAACAGGATGCTCAGAAACAGAAATATAATATTAAGTAATCTGAATTCCTGTACCCAAGAAATAAGGGGTTTTTTTGTGCTTTTTAGTTTGCTCTCTCTCTGCTCTGATTATATGCTGCTTGGGGTGAGTGCCAGGTTACCTAAATCTGAATAAGAGAATTCCAAGGGACTCTAAATCTGAATAATATATAAATCTGAATAATATAGTGCTAGCTAGCTTAATGCTTTTCTTCCTCTTACCTTTAATGTGTAGTTGAACTTACTATATTGCACCTTTTGAAGTGAACCAGCAAATTAGGAATTGATGCTAGACCTCATCCCAACTATAGCAATACCATTCTATTGTTTATAGCATTTCCAAAATCCCAGTACAAAGGTTTTTTTTCCATTTTTTTTATGTCCCCATCAATGCTCTGGCTTAAGCAGTTTGGATTGCACCAAAATGCAACAGTCTGATGCCTATATGTATTTGTGATCACTAGGAATTTGACTGAAATAGATATCCAGTTTGGGTTAAACTGTAATGCATTATGTCACTCCTTTTCTTATTAAAGTTCATTAATGATCTGATTATCCTGGGAGGTTTCGTTTGCACAATGGCGAATAAAATAATGTAACAGGTCTTTCTGCATATACTTATATCTGAGATCTTGCTTGTGCTTTATTAGTCTAAAATTTACTGAATAACTTACAACTTTATTGTTTAAAATAGTTATAAATAGAACTATTATAGAGGAAAATGATAGGCATTACAATACACACAATATGATCTTTTCAGATAAAGTTCTTTTTCTACTAGTATCCTGAAGCTGCAGCTGTTTTATTCATTAAGCAATTGAAAACAGTAAATGTTAGACAAAAAAACAAACAAACATCCTACTTCAGACATACCAAGTGCCTTCTTGCCTACCAAGGTATTGATGTACAGAAATCTAGGACCATGAAAACAAGTATTACAATGGTCTCTTTTTATAAAGAGGTGACTTTAGAGAATATTGCTGTTATTAAACATTGGTTTGGCTTCTTTAAATTAGGGTAATTCTTTTCAGGAAGTGATGCACTTTCCCAGTTTCTGAACTTTACAACTGAAGGATGAATTGCTTAATATTCTCAGAATCTATTTCATTACCTTTCTCTGGTTTCAGAGTTACACTGGCAGTAGTAAACTGTGCATTTAAATGGGAATTTTAATCCAACTATTAAGATTTGAACAGTTTTGAAAGGCAGATGCATGTACAAGATTGAAATAGATGCTATAATCATAGCTATAGCCATTTTTTGAGCAAAATTTAATATTCTAAAAACCACTCTTGAAACCCAAAGACTCAGTGTCCATAGAAGAAAATGCATATAATTTATAATTCAGTGTAAAGACTACAACAGTTACTATATAGAGTAGACAGAAGATTGACAGAAACCCCCTTAACTATCACTGAATAAAAAAGACAATGAAAATTCCTTAATTTGTGAACACAAAAACAAATTCAACCACAATTTCAACTGAGAAACTTGATAATTTAGACTCTAAAACAGGGGTAGGCAACCTTGGCTCTTTTATGACTCCTGGACTTCAACTCCCAGAATGCCTGAGTCAGCTATGCTATGCATTCACATAAGGCAGCCAATAGCAGAAACACACAGGTAAATCTCATTTATATAATGCGGTTTATAACATTTAAAAGATACAATGAAAAGTCAAGGAAACAAACAACCTAGATTACATCCTTCCTAACAACACCCAGATAAGCAGGAAACAAAACCAGATAATGAGTTAGGGAAGGAATAATTCCTTGATCAAGTCAAGGAAGAAACCATACCCCAACCAAAACTGTCAGGGCAAACTACTGTATATTTCTGTGTGCTGATTAGTGGAATTGGGAGTGATATACACAAGCTTCAGGTGAATGAATAAAACTTTTTACCTGTATTTCTGTGTGTATGTGTATACACCCACCCACATAGCATTATTTTATTTCAGACATGTCAAACTCGCAACATCATGTGATGTCGCGCAATGTATTGGAACGTATCCCCCATTGCCGGCAATGGGGTGGGCATGGTTTCCTCGTAATGCGTCCAGCCCACGGGCCAGCAGTTTGACATCTCTGTTTTATTGGTATTTGCATTTAGAAAGCACTCTAGTTTAAATGATTTTCATTTCAAAGGGATGAATTCAGATCTTTTTCAGAAGTAAATAATATTTCAGGGCATCCTTGAATTTTAATAAGAGGCCAAATAGGAATTGTATCAAGTCTCTCTAAGCTGAAATTCTATACATTGTTAATGAAAATAATATCACTGATGCCAGTGAATTTATTTTCAAGAAAAAAAGACAATAGGCTTTACGTTAATGTAAGAAGATATAATGGAATATAACTACTGGATCAAAAGAATTTAATTAGGATTCTGGATTCTATAGTGTTTTATTTTTTTGTTTTTATTTTTGCTGTAGAGGATAGTTGAGTCATAGGCTTATTCAGAGAGTATTTTTGTTATTGTCTGAAAATTAAAACAACAAGCCTATCGATTAGTATTGCTGGAATGTTTTCTAGAATGATAGAATTTCTCCAGCATGATAGATGGAGAATCCACGAATGGGTTAACTCTTGTCTTTCTGCCCAATTAGACTAAGTCAGTCAAACTTGCCACGCCTCTCCTGGGCCAGGAAACCTCCCAGTCACGACTTAGTCTGTGCCCAGAATAGACGTGGTAATTTTGGCTCCCAGAATCTTGCTGAGTCATCTCTTCTGAGTAAGTAAGCAGGTTGTATATATATATATTTTTCCCCTTCATGGATTCTTCTATTAGATAGCATTTGCTGTAGTTCCTTTCAGGATCGAGTTTGCCTTCTGGAGGTCTCAACTGTTCTCACTGTTGCAAGTCCCTGAGGAAGGTTTCTCAATTAGATAGCATTTTCTGTAGTTCTTTTCAGGATCTTATCTTTCCCTCACAAGCCCCAGGCTGTTCTTTTGTGGCACGCTAGTTGCGGCTGCCATTTTGAATTCCAGCTTACCAGCAGCTGGCCAAGAGGAGGCTCTTCGTCAGAAAGCCTTTTTTAATTTGCCTTTTTAAGCGTGCTGATAGCATCAGAGGCACGTGAAGACTCTCAGAATTGCCTGCCTTCTCTCCTGAATTAAGGGGGAAGGACAGGTTGCTTCTCTTTATTCACTATCAGCAGTAGCGGCCGCCATTTTGGGTGCCACAATCGCATTGCTTTTCCTCTGAAAAGGCTTGTGCAGCCTTCTTTGCTAGCTTCTGAGAAGGGGGGGAGATTTCAGGCCCGCCCCCCAAAAAACCAGACTTCAAAGGTGCTTACCTTGCCTTCCAGCTCAGGGAAGTTAGTCCCTGAGGCTCTGGTCAGTTCGCAGGGGTCATTTTTCAGGCTCCTCCTCTCACAATCATTGCAGAGAGTTCTGAGTTCAGATCCCTTCTGACTGTAGCACAATCATTGTTTGCCTTGCCTGAAACCTTTCAAAGTGGATGGTCAAGTACAGGAGGCTTCAACTGTAGCTCTAGGCCTCAACCTAGCTGTCTCATTGTCCATTCCAACAGAAGATGTGTGCTGGCCGTGCCATTCTTGGCCTCGCCGCCACCAACTAGGACTAGTGAGCTGGCTGTTATCACTGAGGTGATCTGTTGCCACTAGGTTTCTACATGTGAGCTGGCTGTTATCACTGAGGTGATCCGCCCCCACAGTAGACTTGGCCTGTGCTCCAAAGGTGTTTCAACTGGTCTTAAGTCCATCAGGAGCTTTGCAGGTGTGCCAGTTGTCCATTAAGTTGGTCCTGCAGCCACCATTGCCATAGAGTACTTATTGATCCCTGGGAGTGGCACACATCCTCAGGTCAGTACTCTTCTCCTCTGTTTGAGATCCCTCTCAGCATTCCACTGAGATATCTCCCAATTGTGATGGTAGACAACACCGCACCTCAGGCTTCACACAGTGCCCCCAACACGTCTGATTGCACAAGTCCTCCAAACCGGATGCTGCTGGAAAGCTCAAGGCCAATGCCAAAGCCATCTCTGGCAAAAGGTCCTCCAAGGCGGCAGAGAAAGAGGCCAGCAGGAGGCACCAGGCCTTAGAAAGGCAGTTTGCCAAGGCCCAGAAACAAGGCACGATGGGCGCTGAACAGGTCTCTTCTCCTCTGGCAGAGGAATCTGTATTTGGGCCACAGCTTGCTCCTTCTCCCTCGTCTGCAGGAGGGTCTGGTCTCCGGAAGGGGATGATGATGACCAACCTTATCTTCCCAGGGCTGAGCAGGAGCAGATGGTTTCCTTTACCCAGGGACCAGGTATCTGACTGACGCCTCCAGTCCTAAGAGCAACGTAGTCCAGGCCTGAGGCCATCTTTACACCCACAGCAGCTGGGCTTCAGCCCTCAGAGGCGCAGGGAGTGTGGTCGCCCGAGCAGTTTCAGGTTCTGATCTCCCAGGCGGTCGCCCAGGGATTGGCCTTACGTCAACAAAGGTATGCACCCGAATCGGCCTCAATGACACCGCCTTATCTCCCCCAGTTGGGAGCACCAGAATATTCTGACCCTATTTCTCCCACCCAGTCTCTTCGCAGCGGAATATCTTTTTCTGAGAAGTATGACCCAATGGAAATGCCGCTCTCGGAGGATGAGGATCTTACTCCGGACCCTCCTCCCTTTGTTGGTCTATTTAATCCGGCGCTCTTTAAATCTGCTTCATAAGGCCAGCGCTACTGCTAAGATTGGTCCTGACCAGGTTCCCCATCCTGGTCCGTCCACCAGCCAAGACGCAAGGACGGTATTTTCAGAGCATGTGGTCACTGAGTGTCACATCCCCTGTCCCCCTCTCTTCCTCAGCACGGTACAGAAGCAATGGGGAACACCTGGCACTTTTCCCTTTCCAGGGGAGACGGACAAGAAGCTCTTTAATGTTGACCCGGCCTTGTTGGAAGTGCTAGAGGTTCTGACTCCGCTGACTCTGACTTCACTCTTCTCCTCCACGGTGTCCAGTGATATGGCTGAGACCTTGAAGGCGGAGGACAGAAAATCTGAACTTTCCTTCCGTAGGACCCACCAGGCCTCAGCATGGGTGGTGAGGGTGGCCACATCCACCTCTTTCTTTGCCAGAACCTCCCTTCTCTGGCTCCGCCAACTTCAGTCCAGAGTAAGTCCGAATGCACCAGGACTTATCCAAGTTAGTGGCTGCTTCGGAGTACATGGCGGATGCATCTCTACATGCCACCAGGTTCTTTTCTAGGGCCATGGCCTCCAATGTTACCGCTCACAGACTCCTGTGGCTCAGACACTGGTGAGCGGATGTTAAATCCAAGTGGCCCTTGGCGGCTGCCCCTTACCGTGGTGGTCAGCTTTTTGGGGAGGTCTTGACACTTTATTTGGTGGAAAACAAGGACAAGTGTAAGGTGATGTCTCATCTTCTTAGACGGGCAGATAGACAGCCTACCCCGTACGTCCGCAGACAATTTTTCCGGTCAGGGACCGGTTCGGAGTTTGCTCAGCCCCCCCCCCATTCCTTCCCTCCTAGGTCTGACCGTCAGTTCGACCGACCGGGAACCAGAGACAGACCCAGGTCGCAATTCCAAGCAAAGCGGCCCTTCCGAGGCATGGGGGGCCATCCCTTCAGAAGGTCTGAATGACTTCAGGGCGGTTTCCCCAATTGGTGGCAGACTGATGTTTGTTCAAAAATGGGAAACCACCATCACAGATGCTTGGGTCCTCAACACTATCAGGAGTAGTCTGTCCCTAAAATTCATGTCCGTCCTCCCAGAGCGCTTCATTCTTTGTCCGCTATCCAAAAAAAAAAAGAGTGGTCAGGAAGGCCCTCATGTCAGAGGCTATTCAGCACCTCTTAGAAATAAGGGCCATAGAACCAGTCCCAGATGGGCAGCTACGAAGGGGGTTCTATTCCATCTTCTTCGTTGTTCCGAAGACGTCTAGAGGATGGAGGGCAATACTCGATCTAAAGTGTCTAGACGCTCATCTTGCATACAAGAAGTTCAAGATGCAAACACTACAGTCCATCTTGGCCAGCATCAGGAGGGGAGACTTACTGATGTCCATCGACCTCACAGAAGCATACCTTCACCTTTCCATCCCGCCCACCGGAGGTTCCTCAGGTTTTGCTACAAGATTCACCATTACCAGTACAGAACCTTACCATTCGGCCTTTAGTAGGCCCCAAGAGTGTTTACCAAGATCTTGGTGGTGCTGACTGTGCATTTGAGCTCCATCCCTGTACGCATCCAGTGCTATCTGGACGACATTCTCATCCAGTCCCTATCGGTCCAGGTAGCTCAATCGGACCTGGCTTTGTCTATCAAGACCCTCCAGGACCACAGGTTTTTGGAGAACTTTCAAAAGAGCCAGACAGTTCCCTCAACCCATCTTTTTCATTTTGGCGTGGTCATAGACACCGAACTGCACAGGGTCTGTTTATCTCAGGACCATCAGGAGAGCATCAGAGCCCTGGTCCTTCAGGTCCAGAGGGAGCATGTAGTTATCCTGGCCGTTCTTTCCCAACTGTTAGGGAAGTTGGTTTCCTGCATGGGAATAGTCCCATGGGTCACACTACATTCCAGGGACCTGCAATGGTTTTTGCTCCTGTTTCAGAGACTGGGCACCAGCTCCTTCAACCAAAGGGTAAGGGTTCCATCTCGGACCCTAAACTCCCTCCAGTGGTGGACTCGGACCCTAAACTCCCTCCAGTGGTGGACCTCGCCAGCGGTAGCCAGGGGCTCTTTGTTCCAGGAGCCCGTTCGGATCACCCTGACTACGGACGCCAGCCTGTTTGGCTGGGGGGTGCATCTAGGGTCTCAGTTGGCTCAGGGCTGGTGGTCCCGGTCCGACCTGAAGCACAACATAAATTGGTTGGAGCTCAGAGCCATACAACTGGCCCTATGCCACTTCTGCAACGGGGGCGAGACAACATGTCCTGGTCTTCACGGACAACATAGCGGCAAAAGCCTATGTAAACTGGCAAGGGGGTATCCGTTCCAGGTCCCTTATGGCCGAGGCCCAACTGTTGGGCTCTTGGGCAGAGACCAACATCTCATTACTCCGGGCTGAGCACATCTCGGGGGAGGCAAATCAGCAGGCGGACTTTCTCAGCAGGTTGACAGTGGATCACTCCGAATGGCGCCTGCATCCCGGTCTCTTTGAGGAGATATCAGAGAGGTTAGGTTGGCCAGTACTGGATCTGTTTGCTTCTCTGGCGAATTCCCAGCTCCCGATGTTTTCCTCCTGGTTCCCCTCTCCGGGGGCAGTGAGGATGGATGCCCTCCGCAGCCTTTGGCCCGTGGGCTTGCTGTATGCTTTGCTGCCTCTCCCTCTGATCCCAGCAGTCATCCGCAAGGTACTGCAAGAATGGGCAGAGGTGATACTTGTTGTACCACACTGGCCAAGATGGCCGTGGTGTGCCGACCTTGTGAGTCTGTCAATCTCTCCCCCATGGAGGATTCCTCCAGATTGCGTTCCACTCAGCCAGGGAGCTGTGCATCATCCAGAACCCCAGTGGCTCCAGTTGACCGTCTGGCACTTGAACAGTGGCTCCTGACACATGAGTCTTATTCATTGGAGGTAATTACGATGATTCAGGCCTCCAGATGGCCTACAACAAACAGGATCTATGACTCCACTTGGAAGAGTTTCTGTAGTTGGTGTTATAAGAACCAGTTAGATCTTTCGGCTATTATTATCCCGAGGATCTTGGAGTATTTATTGGAGGGGCTTAACAAGGGCTTTGTGCCCAAAACCATCCGCTGACAAGTAGCAACTCTCTCCACCATATTTACTTGGGGCAATTCAGAGGCATTGGCTCAACATCATATGGTACGCTCATTTCTCAAAGGAGCGACCAATACCAGACCTCCAGTGGTTCACTGGTATCCCTCTTGGGATTTGTCACGGGTCTTGCATGCCCTTACCTCTCCTCCATTTGAACCCATCAGGACCTGTACTCTGCGGTTTTTGACAAGGTGGCACAAAGTAGCAAAGCACAATTCCCTCCTCCAATTAACAGTCATAAATCACATTCCCCAATTAGCCTGAAGCACCGGCTTTCTCCCCTGTTCTTCAGCCCGCCAAATCTTTATCAACTCTGGCTGCAATAACCTTGGATTCCCACGGCTGAGTTATTATTGTTATGACTAACTGGATTCTCATCCGCATTCCCCCTCCCAGCATCAACTAACTCAAAGCTGTTGTCAAAGCAAGAACATCCGATATTAGCAGCATTGACAATATAGAGAGAGTATGAATTTGGATTTTGTGTCAATATTTATAATAATATTTGATATCCTTACATTTTCAGCAGCAGCCAACCTTAAAAAGATTACAGAACCTATTTTTCTTGTTCAGAAGTAAATGTTAACATAGCCTTTGAATTCATTCTATGCATTCTCTTTATCAGGTACGTTCGCAAGGTTGTACAATAACAGGAGCCACTGTTGATTTTCTGTCTCTTCCTGAAAATGATGGGGATCGCATATTTTGAATACAATGGAAAACGAAATGGACATATTGTTTAGACAATATTGTATAATCTGGAGGTGCCACATCTTGTGGACAGAAAACAACAATACCTTTGAGTTAAACTTTGTATCATATAGAGATTTTGTTTTCAGTTGCAGGAAGTATATGAAACTAAATCTTAAATCTGTTGGTTTTATTGTCGTTCTTGTTGTTATATCGTACTCTTTTTCTCTTGTTTTCCTTAAACTGAAATAAAATAAAAAATCAGTAAAATAAATGAAGATGGAAGTGGTGAAGACCTTGTCTTTTATTTAGAGTATAGTCTACTTGTTAATTGTGCCCAATAGCCGAATGTGCAGTTTTGCCTATATTAAAATAGATACAGAGATGAACAGTGTTATTTATTCAAAATATGTGATGTATTTTTTAAAAAATTTTCAGGAGAGAATTTAGACTTCTGTTACTTCCATTTTATAGTGGGACTATTTTTTAAAAGCTTGTTTATATGTTTCTGCAGATGTACATGTTTACAAAAGCATATACTTGGAGACTGCTGAATAAATTATCTTTAGTTTAGTGGAGGTTTTTTGCCACTATAAAATAAATTTTAAATGCAATTAATGATTATTTTGTTCTACAGCATCAGTCTGGTCAAGATAGAGAACTGGGCTTTCCAGTCACCTTCACTTTGACAGCAGAAAATATGATTCCGTGCAAAGCTTGTTATCCATTTAGTATGTTTCTGTATGAGTCATTAATGCTTAGATGCAGAAGCAGTTCCTGTAAGATACTGAGACATATTATCATATAAATCTTAATATTCATATTTATTGGGGAAAAGTTACAAAGCAGATCATTTGTAAAAGGTGACACATCAATAGCTTATTTGGCTACTGATTGTTGTTGAAATGAACAAGGAAGCCAGAGAGCCAGGTACAAACCTTTTGTGTAACATAGGGCTTGGAGCACTGCTGATATTCCTTCTTCCCCACTCACTTTCTCTTTCTCAGTCAATGATGTCTGCCTGGTCAATGAGAAAATATCTGTTGATATGAAGCCATATCAGCAGTCTCATGGGGTGATTGAATACTAGTCTGCACTTGGGAGATGGTAGCTACTAGAACTTCTAATATGGAGATTGGATATGTGGCTGAAAATGTAGAAGCAGATTTCTTAAAATTCTTTAAACACCCATAATTCTGTTTTGCATTGAAAGGCATTTTGGTAAAAAATGAATAAAACAATGTTGTTGTTGTTTTACATTTATGAGTAGTGCTTTTCTATTATGATTTTTCTTCTTTTAAAAAATATTTATGGCCATTAGGAACTACCTTTTTTGCAAGGCTGCATGTTTTGCTAGTGCGGTATTCATAATAATAAATTCTAATATTGCACCAATGGAAGCTGTTGAGCAAGGGATATTTTCTGCAAAGGTCTACGTACATGCGGAGTGAAATCACGCTTCTGCTAGTGGGGATACATAGAAATGAACAGGACTGAGCTATAAATGTTAAATGAGGTTGCAGAATTTTGCACTTAAGGAAGCAGAGCTCTGTTATATCAGTTAATGGACTGTTCTTTGGCCTGAGAGGAGCTGAAAATAAATGTAAGCTTCTTCTTAATTGCTCGTTGAATCAATACATTTGACATTTGTTCAGAACTCTGCAGACAGTGGAAGGGAAGTAGTGTATGGAGGGCATGATGAGATTAGAGCAGGGGTCTTCAATCTTGGCCCTTTTATGACTTGTGGACTTCAACTCCCAGAATTCCTCAGCCAGGCATGCTGGCTGAGGAATTCTGGGAGTCCACAAGTCATAAAAGGGCCTAGTTTGAAGACCCCTGGATTAGAGGATCCGATTGATAGTATCCTGAAGGAATTGAATGAGGCAATGTAAGTATGGGTAGAATGTCTCCAAATCTCCCTGTAAAATCATTGGGTGCCCTCGTTTTTCTTTTCTGATAGAAGATTTCAGATAGCTTGGCATGTTGAGTGAGATTTTAAGCAATGTAATTTTAGAATAACAGAGAACAAAAAATAATGATCAGTACCAATTTCAAGTTACTGTAATTCCTTGTATGTCCAAATCAAGTATTTTCCTTAAAAATGTTTTGCATTCAATTGAAATGACTTATCTAAGAGAATTTTACCACTGGTTTTTGTACACTCAGATGCATTGAGCTAATGCGCAGCTTACTTTTTCATTGTAGTATTTATAGCTAAATGACTGAAAGTTGAAGACCTTTCTTCATAGGAAGCAGATTTAAAATAAAGATAACCTCTGTAACTCAAGTGCAATTACAGTGCATCTACTTTTGGTTAGAAATTTTTAATGTGCAATAGTTTCCTTCAAGTTGAACCAAGTTTCTGATGACTTCATGTACACATCCATGTAGTATTTTTGGCAGGAGTATAGAAGTGGTCTTCCATTACCTTTGTTGTGAGCATGCTTTTTAAAGTTCTCAGCCTAGCCTACAATCTTGATATTTTCTGGAGGTCTCCCTTTCAAGGAGTAATCGGAACCAACTTAGAATGATTTTTTGTCTCAGACCAAGGTTGCTGTCACCTGCTGAAACCAAGGGTTATAATAGCTTGCTGATAAATCAGGTTTTATATTTCCTTTCTGCTATTGTGTTCACAGGAAGCCATGTGTTTTACAGAACGTAATAAGGAATTTGAGTGAGGTGAATCATAAGTTGAAAATCCAATTGTTTTATGAGCAGCTTTGAGACCCTAAGTGGGACATAAGTATTCATGTCCTATCTGCCAATGTCAGTTGATAAATGATTGATCCTGTGGCCTGTGTTCAGATTTTTTATTAACAATATATGCTTGGTCCATTCAGAGAGCATAATCTGCTCTCATTTTGTTGAATGATGACATCGCTGTCTAGAGTACAATGTGCAAGAAACACACAAAAAATCCGATTAGTTCCCAAGCAGTGTTTATAGTACTGAATAACACTGTCTGAATAACACTGTCTCATTCTGAATAAGTGGGGTATCTTGAGTACCTTCCATGGAACAGCTCTTGAATGACTCCTAACAAAACAAGTTACTGATTTTCCTTCTTGATCATTTGAATCATGTTTACGGTAAATTCCCCATTTCCTTTTTTTTCCTTTTTTTTTTTTAAAAGAATGCTTTGTTAATTTTCCTCTTTTTAAATGATTCTTGTTCAGAGATTTACTATTTTCTCTCAGAAGTTAAATTGGCGTTGCCCTAGTATTGCACATGAAGCAAATTCTGGTTGAATGAAACTTACATGCAGTGTAACAAAAGGAAGGGAGGCGAGTTGGTCTTGATTATAAGTTTTTCAGATTTTTTTTTTCATTATCATGTTCGCACATCAGTAATGCTAGATATTTATGTAATAGGGTTTGAAAGATTTCTAAATATGCTCAGGCTTGTCTTCTGTATAATTGCTGTTGATCACATTTGTTTGGTCTCTTAGGTCTTATCCGCGTGGCCCTGCAAAAATTCCTGTAACTGTGTTTTGTTTTCTTCTCCTGCAACTGTTCCTTATATCTTGTCAACACATGGATAAAAATCCAGGAGAGGATGATGATAGATACGTTTTTGCTGTTAGACAGCATAAGTGGTGCATCAGAAAAAAGGAAAAATCCATAGTAGCCATATGCCCTACTATTTTCCTCCTGCAGTGAAAAAGAGATCAGCTGGATGTTATTCAACTTAATTTATAAATGCTGCACATTATAGTATAAAGATTCAGCATATTAGAATTGTACCTCATATCTGCTTAGATCAATGGCAGAGCACCCCCTGCAAAACCTCTGGCTGTTCTGCAACCTCATACCAGCTTTTCTTTGAAACTGTATAAAATGCTATTCAAGGACATTTCTCCTATGCTTTGTTTTCCGCTGGTAGCTGCCCATCAAACCCTTTGTTTCCCAGCTCATGTTTCATACTCATTCAGCTAGCTTCTGAAGATATCTGTGATCAGCAGTTGGTGACGTCGAAACAAGGAAAAAGTGGATTTGGTTTACACTGTGTTGGATATGGCTTGCAATTCAAACAGATTGTACAGTGGCAGCACTCCAAAAGTATTAAGAGTTTTCAAAGAAAAGAAGGGTCATTTTTAAATTGTAAATTTTTATCACCAGCTTTCAGCTTAAAGAGTAAGTACCATTTGCTGAAAAAGGAAATATGGGATTGGAAAGGTCTTCTCGGAGGTCTTCTGCCCTGAGAATTAATTCCCTGATCATTCCAGACATATAGATGCCCAATCTTTGTTTGTAAACTTGCACCCATTTTTCCAGGAGTTAGGCTGTTCCTCTGCATAACAGTCTCATGGTCAGGAAATTACTCCTAATTTTAAGTTTGGAAAGTTTCTATCAATTGGTTCTTGTAATATTCTCAGACACTACAGAGAATGAATCCACATCCTCTTCCTATAACAGCCCTTCGAGTACTGCATTGAAAGACGGCTTTCTTGTCTCCCTTCAGCCTTGCCTTTGTTTTAGGCTAAGCATACACACTGTCAAGCCCCGTGGGCTTGACATACCAGAGGGGGGGGAATGGAGCAGCAACGCTGGCGTCTGGAACACCGCCAAACAGCTGGGAGGCTGAATCCGGTGCCGCCAATCAGCTGGCAGCCCCATGTACCCTCTGCGCCGCCATCCACCATCCACAGAGTGGATGCAGCACCGCCGGACAGCTGGGAGGCCTGTCAGCCCGCCTTCGGAGCTGCCGAGCGGTCAGCGGCCTCGTGCGGCACCAGTGAGGCTGCCGGGTGGCTGAGGGCTGCGAGCCGAAAGCAGCAGCTCTAGAAATCACCATGACGGTGCCCAGGAGTGAGGCAGAGACTTACCTGTGGTAGAGAATAGCTCCGACCCTCCACTGTGCGGCATCATCCAGCAGAGACTGGACGGCAGGTCAAGGGGAACCGGCCACCTTTAAGGACAAACACCGGATGCTGGCTTGCTGTGTGTGTGGGGGTGTGTGGAGCTGCAGGGGGGGGAATGTATTTAATGCTCTGGGAGCAGATCACTCCCAGTGCTGACTTTGTTTGCGAATCGTTTGTGGATTAAAGCATTTGTTGGATCGTTCCTGTGTGCCAGTCACCTTGTTCTTCTTCTGTCATGTCTGAGGAGACCAGGGGCTGGGGAGGACGCTGACACACCGTACTTTTAACTTTTTCATAGAATTTAACATTTAAGCCCTTCACTATTTCTGTTGCTCTTCTCAGTACTCTTTCCAGGACCTCGGCATTTTTCTTGTATTGTCCTGATAACAGTTGCATACAGTATTTGTATCCAACAGTTGGAGCAGTCAAATCTGACAAGCATAGAAAAGATTATCATTTCCCATGATCTCAACAATACGTCTGTTGATGTAACCCAAGATTGCATGAGATTTTTTTTTGGCAATGTTTAATTATGAAGATCCTTTTGAACGATGAGTCTGTCTTCTGGATTGTTACTGCTGGGTCAATTATGGTCCGTTTTGTACTTGTCCACCTGATTTTTTCTAGCTACATGGAAACCTACATTTCTCCCCATTGGATTGTATTCTCCCTATTGGATTGCATTGTGTTGGAAAAACTTAAGTGCTTATGTCTGTCAAGATCCTTTTGAACCTTGATCCTGTTTTCTGAATGGTTAGCAACTTTGCAAATTAGCTGAATATCCCTTCTGTCTCCTCGTCTAAATTATTTATCAAAATATTGAAGCTCACTGGGCTGATGACTCTGGATCTGAGGTACCCCCATTATATATGTGTCTCTGTGAATACATAGCTGCATTAAAGACTATGTGTGAGGTATGATTATTCAGTCAGTCAGCTGTATATAATGGACACCTCAGCCATCTCAGATTCCAAAGAATTCATCTATATCTTCTGCTTGGTTGGGTGACCTATGGCACACTTCTACAACAGCTCATTGTTATTATTTCTTTTTCCTTTAATATCACTCAGATGCTTTCAGCAGCATTTTTAACCTTGTCACTTATTTCCTTATGCATAATATAATTGCCCTCTTCGCCTTTTATTGTTTCTTTTGAAGAATTTATATACTTCCAGCACTATACTATGTTACAGTGATAAATTCCATTCTGTTAGATTTCGGAATGTCGCATTTGCTTTTCCAGACTAGTAATTTGAGCTAATCTATTTGTTTATATATTTAACTATTTCTATGCCTCCTATCTCAGAATGTTCCCCATGTATGTTACAATATCTGAACATTGGTGTACAGGAATCTGAACCGTTTCGCATAGCCTTCTTAGTTTCCCACCTATATCTCCCAGTATATTCCTGAGCACTCCTTCCTTATTATCATTTTATTCCTTCTTGTAAGGTTTGTTGCTTCAGGTTTATGCTTTGAGTGTGTGGTTCTGGATACTAGTCTCTCTCCAGATTTACTTTAAAGCCAGCCAGATAATCTGAGCAAGATTCCTTACTAATTCATTTTCCCAGTCTTAACAAGGTACAAACCTGTCTTTCACCAGAAGCCTTTCCTGTAGAGAGTGTCGACCATGGTCCAAGAATCCAACGTTTTATGACAACTTCAGCTAGTGGGTGACATTCAGAATTCTTTGTTTCTTTATTGGGCCAAGACCTTCAGTTGGAAGTATGGACAAAAACACTGCTTGTGCTCCAAACTCTTTTACCTCCTGCCCATATTCACCTTTGGTATAATTTCTAGTCTCTTTCCGGTAGTGGCATTTGTTCCTGCATGAAGCAGATGAAAGAGATGGTGGTCATTAGATTTGATTAGTCAGGTCAATTTCTCTTATCACACACTGGATCTTCGCATTTTCCATGCACTTCCCTTGCAATCATGTCTGCTCTGGAAATTGCTGACTCCATTCTCCAGCATGACGAGTGGAGAATTCACAGATAGTCACAGATGGGTCTCTAAGGCATTCTGTCTTAGAGACTAAGTCAATCAACCTTTGCCACGCCTCTTTTCCTTCGGCTAGGAATCCCCATTCACAACTTAGGAGATGGTTCCCCTGTCCAGTGAAGGGCTTGGCCTTCAGATCCCTGCTCCTCCAAATACAGCTAGACCTCTGTGCCCAGAAGCCACATTCACTCCTACAGCGGCAGGGCTTCGCCCTCCAGATGCTCAGGAGACAGAACTATCAGAACGAATGCAGTTTCTGATTTCTCAGGCTATTGCCCAAGGCGTACCTTTGACCCTACACCAGAGAGCTCGACCTGAGTTGATAGCATCAGAGATTCCATCTCTCAGCAATGTATCGTATCTCTCCCAGGCGGAAGCAGCCACATACCAAGGGTCAGTTTCCCCCTCCCATTCCTCCGGGAGGAGAATTTCATTCATAGGGAACGAGGAGCAGAAAGAGCAGGGGATGTCAGAAGATGAGGACTTATCTCCTGATCCCCCTCCTTTCATAGGCCTGTTTTATCTGGCCCTCTTTAAATCCTTACTTCACAAGGCCAGGAGCACTGCTCAACTTGGTCCTGAAAGTGTCACTCAGGCTGAACCTTCCACCAGCCAGGGACCTACCAGTAAGGTCTTTTCAGAACCAATGTTTACCCAACAAGACATTCCCTGTCCGCCTCTTTTCTTCAATGTAGTCCAAAGACAATGGGGAATGCCTCGTACCTCTCCATCCCCAGGGGGTGGGGGACTAATAAAAAGTTATTTGATATGGCTCCAGCACTGTCAGAAGTGCTAGCAGTCCCCACGGTAGATGAGCCCTTAGCACCATGGGTTTCCTCCATCACTGTGTGTGGAGACATAGCGGAGGTTCTGGAGTCAGAAGATAGGAAAGCAGAGCTTATTTTCTGCAGGACCCATCAACCCTCAGCATGGGTGGTAAAGGCAGCTACATCAACTTCCTTTTTCACCAGAATTTCACTCCTCTGGCTTCGCCAGTTCCAGGCTAGGGTCCCACCAGAAGAGGTATGGATGCACCAAGATTTAAGCAAAATTAGTGGCTGCATCACAATACATGGCTGAGTCATCATTGCACGTGGCCAGATTTTCCTCCTGGGCATTAGCATCTAATGTTACCTCCCACAGATTTCTGTGCCTCAGACAGCAGCAAGCGGATGCTGGGTCCAAGTGGCAGTTGGTCTCAGCCCCTTACAAGGGAGGCCAGTTATTGAGAGAGGCACTAAACCCTTATCTGATTGAGAACAAGGATAAGCGTAAGGTCATGTTCTACTCAGGAGAGCAGATAGGGGAGATACCACTTATGCCCACAAGCAGTCCTTTCGTTCAACCGACACAGGATCGGAATTCACTCATTACTCCTGCCCTTATCCTCCCAGACCAGAACGTCAGTTCAACAGATCTGGTAACAGGGACAGCCCCAGCCAGCAATTTCAGACCAAATGGCCCTTTCGAGGCACGGGAGGCCATCCTTTCAGAAGATCCAAGTGACAGCAAAGGTCCCTCTCCCATAGGGGGCAGGCTGGCGCTCTTTGCACACAAATGGGAGAACACCACTACAGATCTCTGGGTCCTCAACACCATCAGATTTAGCCTGACTCTAGAGTTCAATCCACTCCCCTGAGACATTTCGTCTCTTGCCCATCATCCAAAAATC
Organism: Vipera ursinii; assembly: GCF_947247035.1. NCBI lineage: Eukaryota > Metazoa > Chordata > Lepidosauria > Squamata > Viperidae > Vipera > Vipera ursinii. Next base: position 135,720,261 of record NC_139512.1, read on the forward strand.
CGGTCAAAAGAAGCCTCATGAAAGAGGCCATTCGACATCTCCTGGGGATCCAGGTCATATAACCGGTACCTGCCGGGCAGAAGGGATGGGGGTTACTCTACCATTCGGCCTGTCATCGGCTCCCAGAGCATTCACAAAGGTCCTGGTGGCATTGGCTGCACATCTGAGGACCATTCTGGTGCATGTCCAGTGTTATCTGGATGACATCCTCAGTCCAATTGACTTAGTCAGACTTGGCATTGCCCATCAAGACCCTCCATGACCACGGGTTTTCAGTAAATTTTCAGAAAAGCCAGACAGTTACCTCCACCCGCCTCCTCCACCTGGGCACGGTGATAGATACAAGGAAGTACGAGGTTTACCCGTCTCAAGAATGTTGGGACAGTATCCAATCCCTAGTCACCCAGATTCAAAGGGAGCGAGTAGTTATCCTAGCAGTCCTTTCTCAACTGCTAGGAAAGATGGTTTCCTGCATAGCAGTTCATTGGGCTCGACTCCAGAACCCCGCAATGGTTCTTGCTCCCGTTCCAGAGACTAGGCACCAGTTCCTCCAACCACAGGGTAAGGGTCCCGTCACAGACCCTAAAATCCCTTCAGTGGTGGGTCTCCCCAGTGATGGCCAGGGGAACCTTATTCAAGGAGCCCAACCGACTCGTCCTAACATCAGATGCCAGTTTGTTCGGCTGGAGAGCGCACCTGTAATTCCAGATGGCCCAGGGTCGGTGGTCTCGGTCAGATCTGAAGCACAACACAAATTGCCTGGAGCTCAGAGCTATGCATCTGGCTCTACGCCACTTTCACCACACAGTGGCAAGGCAACATGTTCTAGTCCTCACAGACAACATTGCGGTGAAAACCCATATCAACAGGCAAGGGGGTACCCACTCCAGGTCCCTCATGGCCGAGGCTCAGTTATTAGGAACCTGGGCAGAAACCAACCTCTCGTCTCTCAAGGCGGAGCACATCTTGGGGGAGATGAACCGGCAAGCAGATTTCTTGAGCAGGGCAACAGTGGACCACTTCGAGTGGTGTCTGCACCCCGATCTCCTCAGGGAGAGGTTCGGTCATCTAGCACTGGACTTGTTCACTACCCCGGCGAATTCCCAGCTCCTGAGATTCTTCTCCCGGTTCCCATCTCCAGGGACGGAAAGGGTAGATGCCCTCCGCAGCCCATGCCCCAGAGAGCTCCTATATGCGTTCCCTCCTCTCCCTCTGATCCAGGCAGTTATCCGGAAGATACTGCAGGAATGGGCAGAGGTGATACTCATTGCTCCCCACTGGCCAAGATGCCGACCTCGTAGGTCTGTCAATCTCTCCTCTGTGGAGGATACCCCAAGATCGAATCTCCCTCAGCCAGGGGCTTCTACAACATCCAGAGCCTCAGTGGCTCCAGCTAACTGCCTGGCAGTTGAAAGGAGACTGCTAACAAAGGAGACCTACTCATCAGATGTGATTACCATGATTCAGGCTTCAAGACGGCCTGCAACTAATAGAATTTATGATTCCACATGGAAAAATTTCTGTAACTGGTGTGGGAGACAGCAGTTACATCCAGCTACAATTCCTGTTCCAGGATTTTTGAATTTTTTACTGGAAGGTCTTAAGAAGGGCTTAGCGCCCAACACAATTGGCAGGCAAGTTGCTGCCCTGTCCATGGTGCTCATATATGGCAACTCAGAACCCTTGGCTCAACACCCCATGGTATGTTCCTTTATCAGGGGAGCAATCAACTGCAAACTTCCCATGGTTCACAGATATCCCTCTTGGGACCTGTCCAAGGTCTTACAGCCTTTCAGTTCACCTCCATTTGAGCCCATCAGAACCTCCACTGTACGGTTCTTAACACTCAAGATTGCCTTCTTAGTACCTGTCATATTAGCTGGGGCCGCTAGGCGCATCTTGGAATTGGCAGCATTCTCAATTAGAGATGACTTATGCTTTTTTTTCATAACCAACAGGGTGGTCCTTTGCTTAGACCCCTCCTTCGTCCCCAGAATCAACTCATTGTTTCACAGGGTGCAGGAGATTGTGCTGCCAGATTTTTGTTCTGAGCAGTCCCATGATTTGGAACATAAATGGCACACCTTGGATATTCGTAGAGCCTTGTGTCGCTATATTAAGTGAACTGCCTTTTTGCAATTCTGAAACACTATTCCTTTCATTCCAGCCCTCTTCAATGGGTCAGAAAGTGACTGCCTCTACCATTGACAGATGGATTAGGTTGCATAGCAGGGGTGTACGAGACGCACTCCTTGCCAGTCCCAAGGCAAATTACCGCACACTCCACTCGCAGTGCTGCAACACAGGCGACACAGGCATCAATAGAAGAGATATGCAAGGCGGCGACGTGGTCGTCCCCTTCTGTTCTGTACCAGCTTACTACCGGCCCTGCAGAAAAGGCAGGGACAACCCCTTTACAAAACGGCAAGAGGCTGGAACTAAGCCTGCCAAATTTATTAACATAAAACAGAGCAAACAGGAACCATGAAACAGGAGCTATTTAAACGTTGCCTTCAGCAAACCAGCCCTCCCACACATTCCCCTTTTAAACAGTTCAGGGCATGGCTTCTCTCTGCCTCCTTCCGAGGTGCCCCATTGCCTTCCTCTGTTTACTCCTGATTGATTGCCTCCTGCGTCGGGCGTCCTTGAACAGGGCCAGCTGTGGGTCATCTTCATCCAAGCTGTCAGGCTCACACAGCTGGTTCTGCGTCATAACTAGATGGGAGGGGCCTGGCTGAGGGCTCTGCGGACCCTCAAGGCTATCCTCAGCAAGCTTTCCAACACCCCCCTCCTCCTCTGAATCGTCCAACCCAACTGCTGAACCCACAGGCTGACCCTGAATCACAACACCTTCCTCATTTGTGAGGCATTATAAGTTAGATAAGTTTGCCTCAACAGATGCTTCATTTGGCAGTGACAGATAGTGGGACACAGGCCTAGACTTCTTCCCGCCCATAGGGACAGTGAGGCTTTGCCACAGGTGGCACTCAGAGCCCTCTCTGTGGGCACGTGCACCACCGCCACTAGCAGCTCGCGCAGGTCCATTAGGCCACCGCTGCTGCCTGGAGCAGCAGCCCCGCCCAGCACAAAGCAGGCAAAACGTCCAGCTAGCTAGCTCGAGTAGAGGTGCTAGAGCATCGAGATGGCCACGCCTACCTGGCCACATCACCCAGTCTGCTGTGACTACCCTGGCCATGCCCACCCAGTGGGCCACACACCCCGCCCTCCCTGAGGGAAGCACAATGCTTCCCTGGCACTTTGCAATAAATAAGTGGGTTTTGGGTTGCGGTTTGGACACTCGGTCTCTAAAAGGTTCGCCATCACTGGTCTAGAGGTTAAGGCACTAGACTCGAAAGTGGGAGATATATATCAGTTTAAAGTTTTCAACAATGGACGGAGTTTTTGTCTCAGCTACATCCTACTTCAGGAGCCAATCACAAATCTTTTCCCTACTCTGGGATTTAAATTCTTTTAAAGAAGGTGGAAAAATAATTGCTTGGTATGAGATACGAATTTACCTACCAATTTCTTTCTCCAAGTTACCATAATAAGGTTTAAGTCAACTATCATCTAGGACACGGGCGGGAAACTATGGCCCTTCACAGTCTGTGAAACCACAACTACAGGTCCAACATGGCTGGCTCAGGGATTCTAAGAGTTGAAGTCCACAGGTTGTAAAGGGGCCATAATTGCCCACCCCGATTTAGGAAGTTAGCAATTTTCTTGAAATGTAATGGTGATTGTTTATGGGTTATATATTGAGAATGGCTCCTTCTTCATATTTAGACTCCTTGCTCCTTCAATTATTTCGATTGCTAACAAGGAAGATAATCAATCAGTAGCAAAATGTACAGGCTTTTATACTGTATAATCCCTGGAATCTCTGTCCTCGGGGTATTAAAAGAAAATATATTTCTGTAAAATCAACTTGGGTGACATGTTTAACAATATATTGTTGAAATTTAACTCAAAGCATTGACTTTAGCTTTAATTATTGTTTCAAAACTTAAAAGTATAATGGACATTCCAGTGGAGCCATAATAGAATTTTTAGGGTCTGATGTTATTGTTAGCTACCAATTAAAATCTTTTTCAGAAATAGATTCCTGAGCTGAATGATTCGCTGGCTAGGCTAACTTAAATAAGGCTTGTAGAGGGAAATGAATTGTAGAAAAATAAATTTTATTGGAGAAAGCTATTGATGAAAATTAAGTGGAAAGATGAGGAAAAATTGAAAGTGCTTTGTGATCAATATTAGCATTATTTATGAATGCTAGTGGTTTAATTGGATAGAGCAGGGGTCAGCAACCTAAAAAAGGAAAAGAGCCACTGGGAACCGGTTCCATCACAAATTAAAAAAAGTGGGAGCCGCGTGCGTGTGTCCATGCACGCGCATGCGCAAAAATGTGCAAAACGTTTTTTTGTGCATGAGCGGACCCACGCAGCTGCCATTTTTTTAAAAAAGTGAGATGGAACCGGTTCCCGGTTGCCCAACGGCGACGGCCCGTCTGCAAAGCTGCCGCTTTCGGCAGCTTTGCAGACGGGCCGCGGCAGCCTCCTCAAAGAGCGGCACCCCTGCCCATTCCGGGAGGTGCGCGCGTACCTCCGCGCGAACGGGCAGCGGTGCCGCTCTTTGAGGAAGCTGCCGCGGCCCGTCTGCGAAGCTGCCGCTTTCAGCAGCTTCGCAGACGGGCCGTGGCAGCTTCCTCAAAGAGCGGCGCCCCTGCCCATTCCGAGAGGTGCGCGCGCACCTCTCCGAACGACGGGAGATGCGCGCGTACCTCCCCAAAGGTTTGGGGAGGTGCGCGCGCAACTCCGGTCGTTCGGAGAGGTGCGCGTGCACCTCTCGGAATGGGCAGGGGCGCCGCTCTTTGAGGAAGCTGCCGCGGCCCGTCTGCAAAGCTGCCGCTTTTGGAAGCTTCGCAGACGGGCCGCGGCAGCTTCCTCAAAGAGCGGCGCCGCTGCCCCTTCGCACGGAGGTACGCGCGCAGCTCTCCAAAGGTTTGGGGAGGTGCGCGCGCACCTCCGCCCATTTGGGGAGGTGCGCGCGCATCTCTCCAAACGGGCGGTGCCACTCTCCATTTGGAGAGGTGCGCGCGCACCACTGCCCGTTCGAAGAGGTGCGCGTGCACCGGGCGGATGGGAGCCGCAAGAGATGGCTCAAAGAGTAGAGTAATGCTGATGCTGAGCACAAAACCACCTCTTATGAAAAGGAAATAGATACTAGATGTTGTCATTAAATCTTTAATCCTGTTTTTCAGTAAGATCCTTTACTACATGGAGCGGACCTAAACTGAGGGAACTTTATCATTATTCTAGCTTAATATTTATGGTCTCCCTTTCTTTGGTTATGAGTTTTTAGAACAATGTCCCATCCTGGTGTTGACCAGGATTAAAGTATAATTAACTTCAGTTATAGGAAATGTCATGTTATGGAATGAAAATGTCCTACCTTTACCTGAGCTTATATTTCTCCTTGTCCATAGTTAATTATATCCATTCTTCCTATCTGTCCATATGAAAGAATATCCATAACATCACTGGGCTGGTGGTTTTTTGTGTGAAATGGGTTATTTATTTTCATGAAGCTTTGCTTTCATGAAATAGTTTCATGGAGAAAGAGAAGTGGCTAAGTTTGCAGCTTTGGATGAGATTCATGCAGAATGGGGAGCTTTTTTCTCATTGAGAGTTGTCCTCTAATATTGTACTACTTATCTTCACTATGACCTGATTGTGTCAGCTTCCCAGAAGCTATTGTTGTTGGTAAATATGGCAACAGCTATGCAATGTTAATGAGACAGGAAAATAGCCCTGTTTTCCTGTTGCAACTTCAGCAGACTATCAGCATTTTTTCTACATTTTAAAGAAAACATTTCTTGATGTATCATAAGGAGACAAAATCAAGTGAGCAGACTTGCACAGAGAAAAGTGACTAATTAGCGTGTGAGATTTTGGAATGTATTGATTTCTAATGCAAATAATAATCTTCGTGCCAAAACTCTGAATAGATTCATGATTCTGAATTGTCATATATGTATATTTTCAGTTTTCAGATATTTGTTATAGGGCTGTGAAGAAACTGGATATAGATATCGTAGTTTTAGGCCTCATACATACAACCCTGCAGCACCAATGATGTTTTTTTAATTTATTAAATATCTACATACCCTTCTTCAGGAGAAATTCACATGGTTGGAAATATTGAATTATAACTAAGTTATGTCTAATAAGAGTATCACAAGACATAAGATTGTATTTTAGCTGTGTCTATTATCACTGCTGATGACAAATGAACTTTTTTTACCCATAATTGTTTCATATGTCTTAGTACTTCTGATTATAGATTAGTCTGGTATTTTGTTGTTCCAAATAGGATTTACAGCAGTACATTTTATGTAGATCCGGGAGGGGAGGGAGTTGGTCTTCATAGTTAAAAAATAATTTAGAGACATAATACTGTGTTGAAACTTATTACAATATGAAGGCAACTTGAGATAAAATGTGCAAAATGTTTTACATATAAGTTTGCCTAATCTGCTTCATTGATCAGGAACAGTGGTTCTCAACATTTTCTCCACCAAGGATCCCCTTTAAATACCTTTTGTGGCCATGGATATGGCCACTGGCCCCGAAGACTTAACTCAAGATTTAAATCATAACATTTCTTCAAGCTTTCCCAGACCCTCTGTGGCCACATTGCAGCCCCCAGGGGGGTCCGCATTACTACTGATCTAGAACTACTGATCTAAAATATACCTAGATCTAAATTATTTGATGATACCACTCTAATAGCAGAAAGTGAAGAGGAACTAAAGAGCCTCTTGTTGCGAGTGAAGAAGGAGAGTGCAAAACTTGGGTTGAAACTAAACATTAAGAAAACCAAGATCATGGCATCCGGCCCTCTCAATTCCTGGCAAATAGATGGGGAAGAAATGGAGGTAGTGACAGATTTTATTTTCCTGGGCTCCAAGATCACTGCAGATGGGGACTGTAGTCAAGAAATTAAAAGACGCTCCTGGGGAGGAAAGCCATGGCAAATCTAGACAGCACACTAAAAAGCAGATACATCACCCTGTCAACAAAAGTGCGTATAGTCAAGGCTATGGTCTTCCCAGTTGCAATGTATGGCAGTGAAAGCTGGACCATAAGAAAGGCTGAGCGCCAAAGAATTGAAGCCTTTGAACTATGGTGCTGGAGAAGACTCCTGCGAGTCCCTTGGACTGCAAGGCGATCAAACCGGTCAGTCCTAGAGGAGATCAACCCTGACTGCTCTTTAGAAGGCCAGATCCTGAAGCTAATACTTTGGCCACCTAATGAGAAGGAAGGACTCAGTGGAGAAGAGCCTAATGCTGGGAAAGATTGAGGGCAATAAAAGAAGGGGACGACAGAGAATGAGGTGGCTGGATGGAGTCACTGAAGCAGTAGGCGTGAGCTTAAATGCACTCCAGAAGATGGTAGAGGACAGGAAGGCCTGGAGGAACATTGTCCATAGGGTCGCGATGGGTCGGACACGACTTCGCAACTAACAACAACAACAACAAATTATTTGAGTTGTAGATCAGTGCATCAGGATACGGAAGAAGGCAGGTTTCTAGAATTATATGAGAGAAAGTAGAGAAGGGGTGATAGCTTTGATACTCTTACATCTCCAACAAAAAGATTCCTTGGAGAACCATCTCATAACTGATTGGCTAGTTGTTATTGTATATTATATATTAAATGTCTGCAGCTCCTGTGTTGGAAGATTCATTTTCTTGGTATGGACTATTTACAGCATGTTGGCAAATTAGAGTTCACAGCATTGCAACTGTTCATGTCCTGTAGAGAGAGATGACACAAATAAATAGTTCAATTTTTGGATAGCCATGGGCTCATCACACTTATTATTACCATCTGATTGGTATTTTGATTTTCAAATCATCCTTAATCCTTTAGCATTGAATTGTGCCTGGGGTAATTTTGAAACTTTGAACTGTCACCTTCTCTTTACAGTATGGAACTTTCCGTGTTTATTTCAGATGTGCATTTTAAAAATTCCTATTTACATTTCAATAAACAAAAAAATCTCCAGAGTTAAACATTTGGTTTTTTTTTTACTATGATGTGACTTGTTATTTAACATGAATATATCATCTTTACCCTAATTTGACAAGCTTGCCCATTAGGATAGAGGCACTGTGTTTATAGATTTTAAAAGGGAAGAATAGTTTTAAATAAAATTTAGTGGTATTGAATAGTGTTCAGTATTAAATGAGAATTCTAAATTAATCATAACAGGACTGTATATTGAGGAAGATATTTTATTTAGGTGTTAATGTATGATTTGACAAGCTAGTTGTGAACCTAAATGAGGGTGACATGAGGATAACTTTATTTTCTGGACTCCTCGAAGCAGTTGATAGATTATTGTTGCAAACATACTAGAACATATGATCTCTTAAGGTCTTGTCCTAAAATTATTTTATAGAGATTGGTTTTTTTAATTGGATAATTGTTTTATATTGTAGCTCAAAACTATTGATAAGTGTATTTTTATTCATTAATAGGACTCAATCTAGATTGGACCAAAAGCACCTAAACCAGAACTTCCAACTATAGGTCAGAGAGGTAAATGTGGTGATCCTGCCATATATTTTTTTTACATGCACTGCCTGTGTAAAGGTGGTAACAATGAGGAGGGGGAGGGGTTGTATAATGCAGTTGTAACTTTCCTGCATTTTTTGACCATCCCTACCCAGATACCCTTTTACACAAAGCCAGGGAGACTAAGTGCCAGAATCTCTGAAGTGGTTGACAGCACTTCTCATCTGTTCCATTCTGCATGTTGGAAAATATATGCAAAAAAAATAATCCTCTTTTTTTTCTTAGCAGAAATAGGCTGCACTTGTCTTAAGGGAGTCAGAGTTCTCTCTCTCTTTCTCTCAATTTCCCCTCAGGCAATAGGCATTTTTAAAAATAATTTTTATTAAACGATTTTCCAAAGTTTTTAAAACTTCAGAAACATAGGATAAATAGAAAAACAAAAAGATTATTGAAGGGTAAAAGGAAAAGCAAACAATAAAAAATCAATAAAAAGAAAAAAATCAGTCTTCTTTGCAGCATTTACAAATGTAGCAGTTACCATCTCCATCCTCCCATATTGCATATCACAGTTTCCTTCTTCCCATAAACATGCCTTTTTCATCAATAAATTCCAGAATCAACAGTTCGTTTTTATTCATTTACAGCAAGAATTCTATAAAGTGTTTCCAGTGTTTTATAAAAGTAGCCGTAGTTCCTTGATCAGACAAGTCAATTTAGCTATTTCTGGAAACAAACCATCTTTTCAATCCATTCCACTTCTGTAGTCTTCCATCTTTGTGTGTATAATAACTTTGCTGCAGTTACCATATATAAAATGAATTGTCTATGAGCCTTTTCTAGTTGATCCATAAGTTCTAATAAGAAAAGATCCAGTTTGACTTCCGGTTTGATATTGCGGCATGATAGATGCAGGAAGATGGGGCTTCGTCTTCCACGTTCGATTTTGCCCCGCTGGGGACCCTAAAAAAGGGTCCCCCAAAGTCGCCCCAAAGAGGTGCTGAAGAAGGAGGGAACCCTCATTGATTGTGGAGGGGCAGCGGCCCTTCCGCTGTATCCAAGGAAGCCCTCCAAAACGGTAGGGGAATGTAGCCAGTCAGAAGCTGCTGACAACCGAAGACAAGCAGTAACTAGCAATTTCTGAGCAACATGGATGGAACTGGGTTAAACTTTATCCTCTTTTTATGGCCCTAACTACTTTCCTGGAAAAAAATGCCCAAAACAAAGAATCCTCCCTGATGACAGAGGAAAGGGAAGTTATTGCCCTGCTCCCTCAGGAAAAGAAAAGTGGTAAATTAATTGTTTTGGGAGAAAACAGGAAAGTGCAAGATAAATTTGGAACTAATACAGATCTATAGCTTTAAAATTTGGGGACTAAAAGTACATTTGAGACATTCTTTTAGAAAAAGTATTTGAAAGTTTGCAAAATAAGCTTGGATTTGGAAAGCTGGCAGACTGTCAACAACATCTAGTGGCAAATTATAGCACTACAATTTATTATGCTTAAGGGAAACTTAGCTTGAAGCCCAGACTCAGATAAGACTTTTCGTTGTTCCCGGACACTTTCAATTTTTTTTTCAGACTGCAGCTGGGAAATGGGAAAAACAAAAACACTTGAACTGCTTTTCTGGGTTGGAGACCCTGTTGGACTATAAAGACTACTTACAAAAACAAAATGAGTGTTCCATACTTAGCCTTAAATGGTAAAAAAATCATCTTCAACACTTGTCTCCAAAGCTCCCAGCTTGATATATCAACAAGAAAATGTTAATGAATCTCAGAAAAAAAATTCCATGTTGAAATCAATCCAAGAGACAATTGTTTTATTTCAGGACGACACTAAAAATAATGCAAATGAGATAAAAGAACAATTTCCTAACCTAAATTTACAAATTCAGATAATGACTGAAAGAAGGAACTAATAACCCAGAAAACAGAAGGAAAACTAGAAGAAATGGATCCAAAGGAAGGAATACAGACAAATGAAAAATTAGAAGATGAAGTGATAACACCGGAAATGGAAAAGACATCGTACTTGTCAAGAACTCAGAACATATTTGAGGATAAGGAAGAAGAGCTGATCAAATGGATGATGTTAGGAGAAATGCTGAATATTGACAAACAAGAAATGAAAAGAAAAACTGAAGGAGAAGGATGGAGGCTGTGGGTTGAGCATTCTTCCAACAACACTTCAACCAAATTCTTTTCCTCAACCCAAATAGTATATACAAAAACAGAGGAAGAACTACTTGATGATTTAAATGTACTGACTTGGAAAGTTATTTGGCAAAGGAAGAAAGCTAGAGTAAGACTGAAGAAAATTGAGGTTCTGACCTATTAGATGGGATATTATACTACTAAACAGATGTTTGAATATGGCTAAGAAAATAGATAACTGTTAAAAATAAAATTATTATAATTAGAAGGATATTTGTAATTAGAATATTGTTATGAGATGGGAAATATGAAAATTCTAAAAGGGTTTGAATAAGGGAAACTTTTGGTTATCCAAATATAATTTATTATGAGAAAATTATAAATGATAGAGATATTTTGAACATTGATGGGAAATTAAAAAAATTTTAAAAAGTGGGAAAAACAGGATATTGATTAAATAAATAGATTCTAAGTGCAAATGCAATTGATATATATTTTGGCTAGATATATGTATATCGGCTAGCTATAATACCAGAATAATGTGATGAAGATGTCTATATTTAATTGTATATGTATTAATAGTAACAAGAATTGTATTTGCCCATTATGGAAAAATGCATACCACCGGAAGAAGAGAGGACCAAGGAAGCACTGGATGGTGTAGTATTGGACTAGACTGAGAAAGTTAATATATTCCACTGAATATATTAACTTAGACCCAGACAACACATTGCTTATTAAATACTTATGATTGTAAAATTAGAAAATTAATAAAATATTTATTTAAAAAAGTTCCACTTTCACATGGATGTTAATTTTTAAAACTCTCTGTAGCACCATATGTATTTATATCCAGTATCTTTTCAGTTTTTTTCACATAAAATGTTCCTTCATGTTTTTCACTTTTCCAGCAGGGATTAGAAGTACCTTTACATAGCTTAGACCAGGGCTTTTCAACCAGTGGTATGGGTACCACCTGTGGTACATTGGCACCTGGCAGGTGGTATGCGACCATCCTAGAAAAGTGGTAGTGGGGGAGGGGAATGAGCTGAACCGGTGGCAGCACCACACAAGCCTGAGCGAGAGATGGCTGGAGCTGCAGGGCTGTCTGGGCTCAGCGAAAGCACCAGGATCAGCGCCAGGCTCCAGCTGGAGCTCAGAAGAAGCGCCAATTAGCTGGAATGTTGCAGCATCTCCAGGGTCTTCTGATTTACATTCAGATGCTTGGCAACTGATTCATATTTATGACGGTAAAAAAGGTAAAGTATCTGGGTGTAAATATGATTGCAAAAAATTTGAATTTGTATAAAGATAATTACGACAAAATGTGGAATGAAATTAAGAGATCTGGATATTTGGACAAATTTGAAATTGTCTTTGATGGGCCGAATTTCAGTTGTTAAGATGAATGTATTGCCAAAAATGTTTCTATTTCAAGTACTTCCAATTATTGAAAAGTTGAATGTATTGCCAAAAATGTTTCTATTTCAAGTACTTCCAATTATTGAAAAGTTGAATTGTTTTTTCATATTTATGACGGTCATAGTGTCCAAGGGTCATGTGAAGTGACCAAAACCTGCTGCAACCACCCAGCAGACGGGGGGAAAAAAAACCAAACACACCCTTACCTCCACTGCCAATTCTCAACAGAAATGCTCACAACAATGAAAACTTTGGACAGGAGGAAGAGCGCTCCCGGGCAGGCTGGTGTCTTGCTCAGTTGTGGCTTGGGGTTTTTTTTTTCAGTGCCATTATAACTTCGAACAGTCACTAAGCAAACTGTTGTAAGTCGAGGACTACGTGTACTTCATAACTTTTTTCTTTTTCTTTTTTGGGTCAAGTTTTTGACACCTTGCTAGACGACTGGTGGTACTCGGATGTTGCCATATCCTAAAAGTGGTACAGTGGGTGAAAAGGTTGAAAAGCCCTGTTTTAGACAATTTCTTAGTAGTGTCATATACCAATGGGACACCATTTTAAAATAGTTTTCTTTTAATTGTGAAACAATGTGAATTTCAGACCTTTTAATATTTTTCTCATTAAACCTTGTGAATATTATAACCGAAAACCTTAATCCATTTTACCTTACACTATTTAACTTGTTCTTTCTATATTTCAAATCTCAACAAAAGTTTATTTTAGCAATAATGTATTCATAATTTATATGTAGTTCATTTTCAAATTCTATTGTATTACATTCTGTTCCTGGAACTTTTTTATGTATTTCTCTTAATTGTGCATATGTGACCCATTGAAGACTAAATCCCTTTATAATCAATTGTTCTCCTGATTTCATTTGAAGCACCCTATTTTTTTTTGCTAGTAAATCTTTATGTTAGCCATTTGTCTTTATCTCCTGCTTCTTTTCCATAAAACACTTCTTGAACTGAAGCCAATAAAGGTATTTGGGGGCATAGCCTGGGTTTGTATTTATTCCATAGTTATTGTACCGCATTCCTAATGTAATTGCTACATTTGCTTTAATTTTATTTTACCATCAGTAACCCAGTCTTCCAAATCTCAGATTTTTACCCTCTAAATCTAAAAGGCTTTTATTTCTTAATAACAGCTGTTCCTTTGTCCAAACTAAACTGCAGGCAGGAAAATACAATTTAAAATCATGTAATCCCATTCCTCTTTGCTTTACATCTTGGAGAACCTTATAATTACCTCTCTTTTTTTATTCCTGCCATATAAATCCTGGAATTTTTTTTGTTTTGCCATTGTTTAAATAGTACATCAGTTCTGAAAACAGGTATAGCCTTAAATAAGAACATTCTAGGTAACTCATTCATTTTTACCATAGAATTTATTCTCAACACCGACAATTGTAATTTTTCCATCTTAATAAATCCTTCTTAATTTTATTCCATATTTTAATATAATTATTAGCTAAAATTTTCACTTTTTTCAATATGAAAACCAGTTTTCACAGAGAATTCTTTGGGGTCTCCCACTTTAATATTCTTTGTCAGTTTCTTTGTTTTTCCTTATTAATTTTAAAACTAGCCAATACACTCAATTCTCTTAGTTTTTTCATTAATACATCTATCTCTCCTAAAGAGTTCTCCAAAAGTAAAATCAAGTTCTTGGCAAATGCTCTTAGTTTTTTTAAAAACTTTTTACATTTCATTCCAGCAATTTTTTAATCTTGACTTATATCTTTATTAAGAACTTCAAGTACCAGAATGAATAACAACAGAGAAAGTGGACATTCTTTGTTCCTTTCTCGCTTGGTCAATATTCCATTCAAACTTATTTATACTTTTTTGTCAAAAGCTTTCTCTGCATCAAGAAATATAATGGGATGTTTTTCACTGTGTTATTCCAAGTATTCTAATACATCAAGGACTTTTTTAATAGAGGTAGTCCTCGACTTACAACAGTTCATTTAGTGATCATTCAAAGCTCGAACAATAGAGAACAGCTGTGACAAAAAAGAAAACAATCTGGGCTGCAGACAAAGAGAGACTTACAAACTTCAGGGGGAAAAAAACTTTTTTGAACTTTTTAGATTACAAATATCTACTTAACTGTGACTCCAAAGCTATTTGCAGAGGAAAGAAAACTTTGATTCTTGACCATCATGGAAAATCAGAGACTTGTAGAAAGAACTTATCAAGAAAAAAATAAATATCTTTCAAGAGGAGACATATGATATGCTGCAACTAATTCAAACAACAATGATTTTAAACCATAAAGAAATCCAAAATAACTTTGAAAATATAAACCACTTCATCTCCAATTTAACTTTACAACAAAAAAATCCCAGAAAACAATAGAGAAAGAGCAAATAAAACAGATAACTGAACACAAATTTGAGGATAGAGAGTTAAAGATGGAACCTAACAAAACAAAGAAGTATGATTTAACCCAAGTGGAAAACAATTCATAAGAAATATTGGACTTGGAAAAGACAACTTATACTTTAACACCACAAAACAAATTTGAGGATAAGAAAAAAGATTGGATAAAATGGACTGCAGAGATGTCAGGAGCACCACTAGAACTGGAGAGACAAAAAAATGATAAGAGAAAAAGAGAGAAAAAGAAAAAAAAAGATTTTCAACAAACATGAAAGGGTAAATGCCTCTTACAAAGATATTGTAATTGACTTACCTTTTATATCAACTGTAAGGGGGAGGCTCAGCTAATCTCAATGTACACATGTTGTACTTTGACAATAAAGGTTTATTTATTATTAACACTTACCAGAATATGGAAAGATTCTTTGATTCAGCAGAATATACTGAAGAAAGATACTGGGCGAAAGAAAAAGGTTAAAGTGAAAATTAAGAAAATAGACGATGGAATCTATCAGAGAAAATATTTTAAAAAAGAAACACTTGTTTGAATATGGTTAAAGAAATAGAAAGATTTTGGTTATGAATTTTATTTTAAGAGGGAGGAGCCCTCAAGTAACATAGTACTCTCTTTTTCTTCTCTCTTCTTTATTTCTTGATATGAGTAATATAAAAGAGTTGGAATGGCTTATATAGGAAATGTTTTAGACCAGACATGTCAAACACAAGGCCCGGGGGCCAGATCCGGCCCGCAAAGTGGTTTCATGTGGCCCGCAAAGCCATCCTGGAAACAGTGAGGGAACGGCCCCACTGCCTTGGCCCTGGCCCAGAGACCCTCCTTCTGCGAGAGACCTGTCCCACTCCTGCCCAGGCCCCCATAGGCACCCTTGATGCGAACGATGTAGAGCTGGCCATGCCCACCCAGTAGGCCATACGCACTCTAGCCACGCCCACCCAGTAGGCCACACCCACCCTGGCCACACCCACCCGGCCCCCTGAGGGCAACTGCAATGCTGATGTGGCCCTCAATGAAATTGAGTTTGACACCCAAGTTTTAGACATTTAAATGTGATTGACTTTAAAAAAAATTACAATGGATTAAAAATGTTTTAAATAAGAATTAAAAGACCAGATGACTAGATTTATTAAATGGAATATTTAAAGATTAAATATATTTTTAATTATGGTAAAAAAGAACAGAAAAATTTGGAAATAAATGTATTAGCTTAGGGGAAACATGGATTTTAAGTAGCATACTATCTTTTTATTTTTCTTTACTCTTATTCTTTTTTCTTTTTTAGTCTTATTCCTTAAGAAAGGTAAAAGTATTGGGATGGTTTACATGAGAAAAAATAGACTTAAATATTTAAATGTAATTAACTTTGAAAAAATCTTAACCAGTAAGAATGTCTTGAACAGTGTGGGAAAAGCAAATGTAAACAACTGTAAACAGGATCTATGATGAGGCAACCAGAATGACTAGATAGAAAAGAAGTATTATATTGATGTGATTATTATCCGTAGAAATATTAGAAAAAAATCTCAATTGTTATCTACCAAATCAACAAGAATTATATTAATTTAATGTTGGCAAAAGAGAACATTATGGGAAAAAGAGGAAATCAAGTAAAAGCTAATATGTGGATTATAGATCATAGAAACTGTTAGTGAATGTTTTTTAAATATAAATCCAGACAACACACTGTTTACCAAATATTAAGGTGACTATGTTAAAAAATCAATAAAATATATTATAAAAAAAGTTATAAAATGGGGCAAAACTCACTTAACAAATGTCTCACTTAACAACATAAACTTTGGGTTCAGTTGTCATAAGTTGAGGACCACCGATTAACTCTCTCTCCTAGATTAAAAAAAAAGTAAGTCAAAACATTTTTCAGCCTTTTGGTTAAAATAATTGTGAACAGCTATAATATTATTCAGTAATGATAGCCTATAATTTTTTTTGGCAAATTCAAATCTTGTCCTTCCTTAAGAATCAGTGCTATGTGTGGCTCTGCCCAACTATCCAGTATCTTTCCATTATCTAAAATTGAGTTCATCAGTTTTTGCAAAGCTCATCTTCCAAATATTTATAATAAGAAACAAATAATCCATCTGAACTGGGGGTCTAAATTCATTCACCTTTATTTACAGCTTGACAAATTTTGCTTTTTGTTATTAATACATCATTTGGGGATAATAATAATAATAATAATAATAATAATAATAATAATAATAATAATAATAATAATAATAATAAAGTTGGAAGGGACCTTGGAGGTCATCTAGTCCAACCCCCTGCTCAGGCAGGAAACCTTATACCATTTCAGGCAAATGGCTGTCCAGTTTCTTCTTAAAAACCTCCAGTGTTGGAGCATTCACCACCTCTGGAGGCAGGTTGTTCCACTGGTTAATTGTTCTAACAGTCAGGAGGTTTCTCCTTAGTTCTAGGTTGCTTCTCTCCTTGACTAGTTTCCATCCGTTGCTTCTTGTCCTGCTTTCAGGTGCTTTGGAGAATAGCTTGGCTCCCTCTTCTTTGTGGTAGCCCCTGAGATATTGGAACACTGCTATCATGTCACCCCTCACCCTTCTCTTCATTAAACTACACATCTATTAAATTTGTTTGGTAAATTTTGTTTTTTTTTAAATATTTATGTGCCCTTACAGATGAATTTTTTTCTTTGTATAGCATTGTATAGTATTGATAAATTTTTCTTTGAATCCTTACATTATCAGCCTCCATATTTTTCTGATCTTGTAATGTTAATATCAATTTATTTTTCCTTTTTTTCCTCAGGCTATAAGCCATTTCCCAGCAAATAAGCCATATTTGCTGATTCAAAGTTCCTATTTTTGACAAAATTCAATTTTATTTCCATCTTTCTCACCATTAATATATAAAGTTCACAGTACAGGAGTTTAATTTTTTTGTCCCCAGAGATCTCATTAGTTCGCCCTTTTTTATCTTTATATTTAGAATCTTTCACCTATTTTTCTGGTTCAGTTTATTGTTCTGCTGAATAAATTGTCCTCTTACCAATTCTTTGCTGGCATCCCATTCCATTTTAATATCAGTAACCTTATGAGGTTATTCTCTTTTTTTAAAAAAAAATCCACTAAAGGATCTATCTTTTATTAAAATTAATCTCCACTCCCGTATACCTGCCTTGATCATCAAATAATATCATTTTTGATATTAAGTACAATTTTGAATTTATGTACAAAACAACTTTTTTTAACTTAAAGCAGCTGAGGTCTTCTCCCAGTTTTCATTCACATTTTTAAAAAATCTATCTTATATGCATTTCTTGTCATAGAATGCACGGAATGGCATTCCAGCACCTTTTTTTTTTTTTTTGAAGCTCTGGCTCGGTGAAAGGAAGTTTCCCAGGGAAATTGGGAGCACTGAAGATCAACCCAGAAACACTTCCATGGCCCTGAAAGCAGATGTTCTTCTCTGCCTTGGTTCATGCCCTCCCCCTGCCGCCGCCGCCTGTTCTCACCCCCACGTTGGCTACCAGGGACCAAGACTGACTCCTGGAGTGAATCTCTTTGAGGGACCAGGCACACTCCCAAAGCAGCAGCGCCACCATCCCCATGGTCACTCTAGCTCCGGAGGAAGCCTCTGTGTCATCAGAGGCAGAGGAGGACAAGGTGGCAGAAAACATGCCGGCTCCGAACAAGCGCCCTCTCAAAAGCCACGGCAATGCCATCCCCATCAGCTATCGCTGCTCACGTGATCTGCACCTCAGAAGCTCCCTAAAGCGGTCCGTGTCTCCTTCCCCCCCCCCCCCCCCTAAAGGGCTTTCAACTGGAGCCGGAGTTGTGCATGAGTTCTGGCACCTTTTTTTTCTTTTCTTTCTTTCTTTCTTTTTTCTTTTTTACAAAAACTGCTTGTAAACAAATTACATCCAATTTTAATTTCTTCAAATAATAAAATGTCTTCTTTTCTGGGAGGTATTAGTCCCATATATATTCCAAATTAGGAATTTAATCTCAATGTTTATTGTATACATTTCAAAAACTCTATTTGTGGCATCTAATGAAGTGGTATCCTCCGCAGTTTCTGGAGACGCACATGAGCTAACTTGAATACCAGTGAGAATAATAAGTTATTTTGTGGTTGTGAGTCAAAAACTGCAATAACTTTCTCCAGTGAGAAAGGATCTTGCTGTGAATGATAAGGCACAAGGGTTAAATATTGGTTTATAGCAGGGAGCGTAGTATCAGGGACTCAGTTACTTTCATGCCTGTATTGATGACTGCTCATTTTTTGTGTTCCTCTTTAAAAAGGAACAGTATTTAATAATTGTTTTAGTGATTTTTTTTGTCCAATAAATACTTTTCTTAACTGTCAATTTACTATAACCAATTGGTTAATGATGACAGTAAACTTAAGTACCGTATATACTTGAGTATAAGCCGAATTTTTCAGCCCACTTTTCGGGCTGAAAAACTCCACTTCGGCTTATACTCCAGTGAACAAAAAAAAAAGAACTGTCCCTTAGTTCGGAACAGGCTGCTGAGAGAAGGGAGCGGCAGTCCAGCGTTGTTTCTCCCCCTCGTGCGTGCGTGTGTGTGTCAGACCCACGGGAATGGCTGGTAGGGAAGCGGCATTCCGGCATTCCCCCCCCTTCCTGTGTGTCGAGCCCACGGGGCTTGACACACAGAGAAACGCAAATGCCGGACTGCCGCCACCTTTACTAGCCATTCCTGCGGGTCTGACACACACACACACACACACACACACACACACACACACGCCGCCGGGCTCGGCTCCTTGGCAGGAGGGGCAGCCCCTGCCGCGCCCCCCTCCCCTCCCGGCCCGCAGCGCCGCGCCGCCGCCGCTTCCTCCGGGCAAGTCGGGGGGGGGGGCTTGCGGGGCGAAGGCACCGGCCGGGGGGCAGGCAGGGCGGGAGGGCGGCCGCGCAGCTCAGCGCCGCCCCGAAGCCACAGCCAGCCGCCGCCGCCCACGTCCCGGCGGAGAGAGCCTGCCCTGCGGAGCGCGCTCGCTCGCCCGCTGCCTCGCCCGCTTGCCCGCTGCCTCGCCCGCTCGGTTGCTCACCCGCTGCCTCGCCCGCTCGCCCGCCCGCTGCCTCGCTCGCCGCCTCGCCCGCTCGCTCGCCGCCTCGCCCGCTCGCTCGCCCCCTCGCTCGCCCTCCCGCTGCCTCGCCCGCTCGCCCGCTCGCTCGCCCGCCCGCTGCCTTGCCCGCTCGTTTGCTCGCCCGCTGCCTCGCCCGCTTGCCCGCTGCCTCGCCAGCTCGCTAGCTCGCCCGCTCGTTCGCCCGCTGCCTCGCCCGCCCGCTGCCTCGCCCGCTCGCTCTCCCGCCCGCTGCCTCGCTCGCCCGCCGCCTCGCCCGCTCGCTCGCCCGCCGCCTCGCTCGCCCGCCGCCTCGCCCGCTCGCTCGCCCGCCGCCTCGCCCGCTCGCTCGCCCGCCTGCCGCCTCGCTCGCCCGCCGCCTCGCCCGCCGCCTCGCCCGCCGCCTCGCCCGCTCGCCCGCTGCCTCGCCCGCTCGTTCGCTCGCCCGCTGCCTCGCCCGCTCGCTCTCCCGCCCGCTGCCTCGCTCGCCCGCCGCCTCGCCCGCTCGCTCGCCCGCCCGCTGCCTCGCCCGCTCGCTCTCCCGCCCGCTGCCTCGCTCGCCCGCCGCCTCGCCCGCTCGCTCGCCCGCCCGCTGCCTCGCCCGCTCGTTCGCTCGCCCGCTGCCTCACCCGCTTGCCCGCTGCCTCGCCTGCTCGCTCGTTCGCCCGCTCGTTCGCCCGCTGCCTCGCCCGCCCGCTGCCTCGCCCGCTCGCTCTCCCGCCCGCTGCCTCGCCCGCTCGCTCGCCCGCTGCCTCGCCCGCTCGCTCGCCCGCTGCCTCGCCCGCTCGCCCGCCCGCTGCCTTGCCCGCTCGTTCGCTCGCCCGCTGCCTCGCCCGCTTGCCCGCTGCCTCGCCTGCTCGCTCGCTCGCCCGCTCGTTCGCCCGCTGCCTCGCCCGCTCGCCCTCCCTCCCTCCCTTCCTCCACACACACACACATTCTTCGGTAAAGAGATTCACTCGATCCATGGTTTCAAGGTTGGGGTAGAGAAATCCCGGTTTGTTTCAAGAAACCGGGGTGGTTTATGAGCCTATAGATTTTAGACTTTGCATCTTGTTTTGCTTCCTCGGTTCCCATGAAGCCCGAAACTCTTTTTTTTCCCCTCTGGTTTCTGCCCAACTGTCAACTCGTGGTAAAACAAACAAACAAACAAACAAACAGAAAGCCCTTGCCTCTGGTTCCTGAGGAAAGAAAAAGTTGAGGGAGAAGTGGAGAACATTCCCTTCTTCGTTGAAAGCTGAAAGCAAACGCGCTGCAAAATTCTCTCTCTCTCTCTCTCTCTCTCCCTCCCTCCCTCCCTTCCTCCACACACACACATTCTTCGGTAAAGAGATTCACTCGATCCATTGTTTCAAGGTTGGGGTAGAGAAATCCCGGTTTATTTCAAGAAACCGGGGTGGTTTATGAGCCTATAGATTTTAGACTTTGCCTCTTGTTTTGCTTCCTCGGTTCTCACGAAGCCCGAAACTCTTTTTCCCCCCCTCTGGTTTCTGCCCAACTGTCAACTCGTGGTAAAACAAACAAACAAACAAACAGAAAGCCCTTGCCTCTGGTTCCTGAGGAAAGAAAAAGTTGAGGGAGAAGTGGAGAACATTCCCTTCTTCGTTGAAGGCTGAAAGCAAACGCGCTGCAAAATTCTCTCTCTCTCTCTCTCTCCCTCCCTCCCTCCCTCCCTTCCTCCACACACAAACATTCTTCGGTAAAGAGATTCACTCGATCCATGGTTTCAAGGTTGGGGTAGAGAAATCCCGGTTTGTTTCAAGAAACCAGGGTGGTTTATGAGCCTATAGATTTTAGACTTTGCATCTTGTTTTGCTTCCTCGGTTCCCACGAAGCTGAAAGCAAACGCGCTGCAAAATTCTCTCTCTCTCTCTCTCTCTCTCTCTCTCTCTCTCTCTCTCTCTCGTGTGTTATCTTGAACCAGATGGGATGGCAAACTCAAATGCAAATGGGGATCTTGCAGATCTTGCCCTGCCCCCACGGTTACCTTCTGTTCTTGATGAGCTCACGAGTGCTCAAGGACAAAATAGGGCTGGGCAGAGCCGGCAGTTAAAAATAGGATGCAGATAAAAGGAAAGGTAAGGAGGGGTTCAGGTTGAGAGGAGAGGCTGCGTAGCCTTAGTGTAACTCCTGTGTGGGCTGACTGGGTTGCCTCCGATGGGCTCTGACAGTGGAACAGAATGGAATAGAAAATATGGAATGGATTGGAACAGAACGTAGAACAGAACAGAACAGAACAGAACAGAACAGAATAGAATAGAATAGAATAGAATAGAATAGAATAGAAATATAGAAAGTGAATAGAATAGAATAGAAATATAGAAAGTGAATAGAATAGAATAGAAATATAGAAAGTGAATAGAATAGAATAGAATAGAATAGAATAGAAATATAGAAAGTGAATAGAATAGAATAGAATAGAATAGAATAGAATAGAATAGAAATATAGAAAGTGAATAGAATAGAATAGAATAGAATAGAATAGAATAGAATAGAATAGAATAGAATAGAAATATAGAAAGTGAATAGAATAGAATAGAATAGAGAATGGTAATAAGAATAGAATAGAATAGAATAGAATAGAATAGAATAGAATAGAATAGAATAGAATAGAAATATAGAAAGTGAATAGAATAGAATAGAATAGAAATATAGAAAGTGAATAGAATAGAATAGAATAGAGAATGGTAATAAGAATAGAATAGAATAGAATAGAATAGAAATATAGAAAGTGAATAGAATAGAATAGAATAGAATAGAATAGAATAGAATAGAAATATAGAAAGTGAATAGAATAGAATAGAAATATAGAAAGTGAATAGAATAGAATAGAATAGAATAGAATAGAATAGAATAGAATAGAATAGAATAGAATAGAAATATAGAAAGTGAATGGAATAGAATAGAATAGAAATATAGAAAGTGAATAGAATAGAATAGAATAGAATAGAATAGAATAGAATAGAATAGAATAATAGAATAGAGCTGGAAGGGACCTTGGAGGTCTTCTAGTCCAGCCCCTTGCTCAAGCAGGAGGACCTATACCAGTGGTGGTGAACCTATGGCATGCCTGCCAGAGGTGGCACTCAGAGCCCTCTCTGTTGGCACGTGCGCCACCACCGCTGCCAGCAGCAGGTCCTTGTCGGTTGGTGGACTGGAAGAAAAGGGAGGGGGAAGCATTTTACATGCGTGCATGCGTGCACGGGGCCACGAGCAGGCACATGCTGCAAAGGGGGTGGGGCTAGTGCCTGCGTGATACTCACTAGCCCAGCCCCGTTCTCACATGGTGCGGTGCCTTGTATCTGCACCCTGCGGTGCGGCGGTTGGCGTTTTTGTGCCTTGCGGTACGGTGGCCCATTTTTTGCTCCCCCTTTTTTTTCGTGCCAGAGGCGGCACTCAGAGGCGCCTCCCTGTCCCCTCCCCCGAGGGCACCAGAATGCCGATGCTGCCTTGGCACTTTGTGATAAACAAGTGGATTTTGGCTTGCGGTTTGGGCACTCGGTCTCTAAAAGTTTCGCCACCACTGACCGATACCATCTCAGACAAGTGAATGTCCAGTCTCTTCTTAAAAACCTCCAGTGATGGAGCACTCTTGATTTCTGGTGGCAAGCTGTTCCACTGGGCAGCTGAGAGAAAGGGGCGGCAGAAGCTGCATCCCCCGAAAGAAGTCTTCGCCGAGAAAATGGGTGCTGAGACGCCTCATTCTCTCGCTCAGCAGAGACTTCTTTCGCGAGATCCAGCCTCTGCCGTGCTGCACCGAGAGAACAGCAAGCCGCCCCATTCTCTCAGTGGAGCACTCCACCGCCCCATTCTCTCGGCGGCTTTTCCACCCCGTTCTCTCATCTCAGCAGAGACGTCTTTCGGGGGATCCAGCCTCCAGCTGCTGCATTTCCCAGCCTCGGCTTATATTCGAGTCAATAACTTTTTCCAGTTTTGGGGGGTGAATTTGGGGGTCTCGGCTTATACTCGAGTCGGCTTATACTCAAGTATATACGGTAGTTAAAAAGGAACAGTGGTTATTAAATGCTCAATTTACATTTTAAGAAGTATTGTTTTTTAATTCCGGGGAACTGTTTTCTGTGTTCTTGAACAGAAAACCATCTTAACTGTACCTGACATCTTTGCTTGTTATTATTCTGCGTAAAGAAACATGCATTGAAAGCAAGGAAGTCTCCAGAATAAGCATCTGATTATAAGAGTGGTAACAACTGCAACATTTGTTTTGAAGATAAGCTTTGACCCCTGAGATGTAATATGCTGTTACATGTAAACTTTTATCTCCTCCTTTTGAAAGCCATTTATTTCCTTTTTGAGAAACCTTCAACACTATTATTTTGCTGTTTGATTGCAAACCACAGGACTAAAGGCATAAGAAATTTAAGGACTGAGCTGCACGTTTCTCTCCATTTAATTGAAGGGTGAGTAGGTAAAGTTGACTTTTAGAGAGAATTCTGTAGTATCTATTCCTGCATGTAAAGTTTCAGCCAAGCAGTAATGAACAGCTTGCACTGAGTATTGCCCTCACTCATCTTGTCACAGTACATAGCACTTAGAAGTGATAGATCTGTCTATCCTAACTTCTGTATTGCTGAATTGATTTACTATTTCTAGTGTTTAATTCTAGGCTCTCTGCGTAGTCTGGGTTTATATGACCAGGGTGGGACATTGTGAGTTGTAGCACCAAATGCACAGCAAACATCTGGTCTCTTTTTTCATTATTATGTTTTATTATTCAGGAAAGAGCAGAAAGAAATTATTTTAAAACAATGACACCATAGTCAAATTTTCTGGAATCTTTAAGTCAGGGGTCCCCAACTCCAGCGGTCCATAGACCAGCACCGGTCCACAATCTGCCAGGAACTGGTCCAAGCAAGTGAGTGAAGCCCCATACACACACACGGGATCCAGGCAGTGCTCAAAACCACATCCCTGGTCCACAGAAAAAACCCTCTCACCACGGAGCCAGTCCCTGGCACACAAAATGTTGGGAGGCTGTTGCTTTAAGTGATAATTGTATTGTTCTGGAACATTTAAAAACACTATACAGGTAGTCCTCAACTTACAACCACAACTGAGCCTAACTTTTCTATGCTAAGAAAGAGTTGTTTGGTGAATTTTGCCCCATTTTGTGGCCTATCTTGCCACAGTTGTTAAGTGAATCTGGATTCTCCATTGACTTTGCTTATCAGAAGGTTGCAAAATATGATCATAAAACCCCAGGATACTGCAACCATCATAAATATGAGTCCATTCCCAAGCATCTGATTTTGAATCACATGGCCATGATCACACAGTCATAAGCGAGCAACGGTCATAAATGTGAAAATGGTCATAAGTGCCATTTTTCAGTGCCACTATAACTTCGAATGGTCACTAAATGACCTGTTGTAAGGTGAGGGCTATCTGTACTATACAAATTATTAGGTTATTATTTGAATAATAAGCAGTTAAATTTTGACAAGCCATTTTCAGGATCACTTTAGTTGCCATTCAAAACCACAGGTATCTTCCAAATCCTATCAGCAATGACAGCACTTACCTGTTCAGGTAAAAATCATGTGCCCTGTCAAATTGCCCATTCTATATCAACCTTCCACCAGCAGTTATTGTAACATTAGATTATGTGAGATCAGATCTATTCTATTTGAGAATACAAAATTGGAAAAAAAAACATTACTGCTGTAAGTCTCGCTTGCTGCCCATGCAATTTAATTATATAGTACTTTGGAGACACTAGAGCGCATTGTCCTTTGAGCAACAAGAAATTACTAGCGAGTCTTATTTAGCTGTTCCTTTAATCATATCATTTTTCCCAAGCACTTCATTGTATAATGAAGTAAAGTATGAGACAGCATACTTTGATGGGACTGATTATGGTTCTTTCAAATAATAAATTGATGATTTCCAAATCTGTATGCTATTTGATTTCTATGTTTTTAGTACTCCCGTGTTTCATTTTTGTACTTTCTAAATCCTTGCAACAGTAAACCTATTAAGGATTTTATGTGTTTGATCCTATGCTGTTCATTTCACCGGATTCATGAGGCATTATAATTAAATACTGTCATATACAGTTATACATAGTGAATTTGGAGTTGCTGAATTGTGGAAAATTACAGTATATGTTGCTAACTACATTACGGTACTATCAATGGCCATTTCAAAAACAAATCTGTTGATATTTAACATCCTGACCATAATAAGCTAACAAATATACATACATACATAATCTCATAAAAACTTGTTTTATTTAATTCAGTAAACCTGTATCACTTCAAAGCTTTAGTTGACTAAATTACACCTTAAATGAATTATAGTTAAGAAATGCAATTATCAGTTGATGGTTGCTTTTTTCTATGTCAGATTAGTGTAGAGCTTTGCCTACTTGTATTATGTAGTATGCATTAAATAATTGATGAGAGATAACATATATTCTGTTGGAAAAAGGTACAAGACAGGGATGTCCCCTATCACCATTATTGTTTGTTTTAACATTAGAGATTTTATTAATTAAAATTCGAGAGTCCTCTATGATAAAGGGAATTAAAATAAAACAGAATGATTATAGATTGAGAGCTTTTGCTGATGACTTGGTTGTGACAGTATCCCAACGGTTACAGTCGGTTATAGATTTGATGGAAATTATAACTCAGTATGGTAAGGTTTCTGGGTTCAAGGTGAATAGTAATAAGACTAAGATATTATCTAAGAACTTATCTATGAGTGAAAGGGATATGTTATCTAAATTAACAGGTTTTGATATAGTGAAAAAGGTTAAATATTTAGGAGTATATATTGCAGCCTCAAATGTAAAATTGTATAAGAATAATTATGAAACACTATGGTTGAAGGTACAAAGGGACTTAAATAATTGGAAAAAATTACAATTATCATTACTGGGAAGAATTGCAGTTGTTAAAATGAATGTTCTGCCAAAGTTTCTCTTTTTGTTTCAAATGATACCTATATTAAAAAAGGATGCCAACCTTGATCAATGGCAGAAGGGTATTAATAAATTTATTTGGGCGGGGAAAAAACCAAGAGTTAAATTTAAGATTTTACAAGATGCCAGGGAAAGAGGGGGACTCAAAGCACCGAATTTGAAATTGTATTATGATGCGGTTGCCTTGACGTGGGTTAGTGATTGGCTTAATTTAACTAATAAGAGAATACTTCATCTTGAGGGATGGGATTTGGTATATGGATGGCATGCATATTTGCTTTATGATAAGAAGGTGGACAGGGCTTTTAAATCCCATATTCTTAGAAGTGTTTTATTGCGTGTCTGGAAAAAGTACAAGTTAAATTATAAAATACCGATTTGGGGAATTCCTGGACACGCGATAGAGGGCGTATCTATGGGAGTGAGTATGGATATGGTTTCTTATAAGGAACTACTTAGATTGCAAGGGAATGATTGGCAACTTAAATCATTGGAGGAGTTAAGACAAGAAAACATAAGTTACTCTTGGTTTCAATATACCCAATTGAAAGCTAGGTGGAAGTCAGATCAAAAGGTTGGCATCACAATTACAGATCAAAATTTAGTAAAACAAATTAGATATTTAAATTGTGCACATATAAAAAGGATTTATAATGCTTTAATTGAATTGGATTCGGAAACGGAATTGGTTAAAGACTGTATGATAAAGTGGGCACAAAATATTCAGGAACCAATTTCGTTGGACACCTGGGAGATAATTTGGGTCAGAAATGTTAAATTTACTCAGGCTCAAAACTTAAGAGAAAATTTTTATAAAATGTTTTATAGATGGTATCTGGATCCCAAGAAGTTGTCCAACATGTATCCTAATTTACAGTCTAAATGTTGGAGGTGTGGTAGTTTAGAAGCTACCTATTTTCACATGTGGTGGACTTGTAGAAATATAAAAGCTTTTTGGATCAAAATTTGGTGGAACATTCAAAAGATTTTTAAGAGAAAGATAAAGTTTTCTCCGCAATTGTTTTTATTGGGTATTGTTGTAGATTGTGATGTTAAAGAAACTAATTTGATGTTGAATATGATAACAGCAGCACGGTTACTGGTGGGACAATATTTGAAGAAGGATACTTTGCCTACTATAGAAGAATGGGTGTTTAAAGTTTCGAATCTTGCAGAAATGTCTAAGATTTCTGCTTATTTGAAAGATCATTCACAGGAAAGATATATTTCAGTTTGGAGGAGATGGATAAATTATATTCAGAACAAATATGGGACTAAAAAGTTCCATTTAGCTTATGAGTAGATTTTAGTGGGATATTGTTATTGGTACTTTGTTTATTGTTATGTTAAAGGGGAGTTAAAGCACATTATGAATTTGGTTAATTGTATATTATCCATATTTTTTATTTAGAATATGATTATTGTAACTATAATCCTGTATTTAGCTCTGGGAAGTGGGGGGGGGAAGTGGGCAGGTTTGGGGTGGGGTGGATTTGGGGATATATTGTAAAACTTTGTTTTTGTAAAACTCTTTAATAAAAAAAAACATATATTCTGTTGACAAATATGGTAGGTGTATAACCTTTAGGAACCGTTGCAGACTATAAGGGGTGTTGCTCATCTCTGGTTCAAGGGCCATTGAGCCAGTCCTCTGAAGATGTTTCCATGGTCATGTGGCCAGCATGACTTCACTTCCCACCAACGTGGTACCTATTTATCTACTTGCATTTGCATGCTTTTGAACGGCTAGGTTGGCAGGAATTAGGACGAAGATGGAGGCTCATCCTGTTGCACAACGCTTGGGTATCAAACCCAGGCTATGAAGCCCAGTGTCTTAACCACTGAGCCATCACATTGCCCTGTATAACCTATAATTATGTGAATAACTGTTTATTGTGTATAGTATGTAGGGAGTTTCAAAAAATATAGAATTGATCTAGTATCTGCCTCAAAATCTGTTCATTTTTAATCTGTATTATTTAAGGTTCTGTTCTATTGGGGGGAAGCTGTTCATATGCAAGTACAAGCCTGTTAACCCAATATTCAACATAATTGAATATTTTTTTATTGTTGAGCTGTTGTTGAGCTTTGTGGAATATGTATCTGTAATGGCACCTATAGCAGTAATTTATCTTACTGAGAAAAGGAATTGTAGTTATTAAAACAATTAACAAATGCAGTTTTCCCGGTTCTCATCAGAGAAGCAAGTCTTCTTCCATATACTTCAAAAAGATACCAAAAGTCATTCTGATTATGCATGATATAACTGTAATAATTTTCTCTTGCTTATTATTTATTTAACAAATACATACATACACACACACACACACACACACACACACCCCTTATACATATATATGTGTCCCATTTAATGAAAGCAGAGTACTTGTTGCAATTCTTGTTCTATAATATTTATCTTCTAATAAATGCAAGTAATGTCCTAGGATTAGTTGCTGCTGCGGTTAAATTGCAAGAAGGAAAATCTGAAAGCACCCTGAAAATCCTTTAAAATAGATTTTAATTTTAACTTAACAGTTCATATGTAGCTTACCAGAGTACGAGAACCAGTTTGGTGTAGTGGTTGAGGCATCAGGTTAGAAACTGGAAGTAACAAATTCTGGCCCCGCTTTGGGTACTAAGCCAGCTGGATGACTTTGGGCCAGTCACTTTGTCTTAGCCCTAGGAAGGAGACAATGGCAAACCACTTCTGAAAAACTGCAGAGTATATAAGTAGAGTAAAAACAACCATAATTTTATGACATAAGTTATCACACTTTAAAACAAGGATCCTCAAGAGCAAAATGTCCACAATGTATAATAATATAAACATCCTTATATTAATAAGTAAAAGATACAGTACAGCTTCACAGGGACCTAATACAAAGGAGCATTCTTAGTGCTTTTATAAACTTAAAGAGATCTGATTTCAAGTATAATTATAGTGGGAGATAATTCCAAAAAAGCGAGACATGTCAGTAGTGGCTCTCAAAGCTTTGTAGCACATTACACATTAAATGGTTTTGCTATCTCAACCCAAGGAGACCTTGGTGTTCTCTGAGCTTGGAGGTTTGCTTTCAGACATTTCATTATCTGATGGGGTAACTTGATATAACCTGCAATATATATAAATATCTGATAGAAACAGAAAGTTAATGACTATTTTCCTCTTCTGCTCCATGTAATAATAATAATAATAATAATAATAATAATAATAATAATAATAATAATAATAATAATAATAATAATAATAATAATAATAATAATTTAATTTCTATACCGCCCTTCTCCCGAAGGACTCAGGGCAGTGTACAGGGCAATAAATACAATAAAAATACAATATACAAAAGTTAAGAAAGAATTAAATATAGTAGCCCTATTACAGTAAAAATTAATAAAATTAATATTAAAATACCCCAAACCCATCAGACCAGGCCAGCTTGTTCAAATAAATAAGGTTTTAGGTCACGGCGGAAGGAGCGAAGGTCAGGAGCCATCCGGAGCTCAACCGGTAAACGGTTCCAAAGGTCTGGCGCGCCCACAGAGAACGCCCTCCCCCTGGGGGCCGCCAGTCAACACACTCTGACCAACGGCACCCTGAGGAGGCCCTCTCTGTGGGAGCGCACTGGACGAAGGGAAGTTGATGCCGGCAGCAGGTGCTCCCGTAAGTAATCGGACCCATGCCATTTAGGGCTTTATAGGTCATCACCAGCACCTTGAATCTCACCCGGAGGGCAACCAGAAGCCAGTGCAGCTCGCAGAGTAGAGGTGTTACATGGGAGTATCGGGAAACCCCCACCACCACTCACGCGGCCGCATTCTGCACCAGCTGAAGCCTCCGAGTAGTCTTCAAGGGCAGCCCCATGTAGAGAGCATTGCAGTAGTCTAAACGAGAGGTCACGAGCGCATGAGTGACTGTACGCAAGGCATCCTGATCCAGATAGGGCTGCAACTGGCGCACCAGGCGAACCTGGGCAAAGGCCCCCCTAGTCACAGCTCCTATATGACCTTCCAAGGAGAGTTGCGAATCTAGGAGGACACCCAAGTTGCGAGCCCTATCTACGGCGAGCCCTATCTACTCACCCCCCATAATTAGAGATGGAATAATCTGAATTTCCCGAGATGCCGGCACGTACAACCACTCAGTCTTGTCGGGATTGAGCTGAAGCCTGTTCCTCTCCATCCAGACCCGAACCGCTTCCAGGCAACGGGACATCACATCGAGGGCATCACTGGGGTGGTTTGGGGTAGAGATGAAAAGCTGGGTATCATCAGCATATTGATGATACCCAACCCCAAAACCACGAATGATCTCGCCCAGTGGCTTCATATAGATGTTGAACAGGCGAGGCGAGAGGACCGACCCCTGAGGGACTCCACAAACGAAAGGCCTCGAGGCCAACCTCTGCCCTCCTGCCAACACCGACTGCGAACGTCCCAGGATATAATATAATATATATTACTGTATAAATTTTTAACTAAACTAAAGAGGAAATTTGTGATGAAAACTATTAAAAATATGATCACATACCTGATGTGCCTTGATAAGTTTCTTGTCAATCCCTTAAAGACATTCATTTCATATATATGAGTGAAACCATATCGTGAGATATGCTGTACAGTAGAAGATGAATGCTTGGCAAATTTTAATATCTAAATCAAAGCACAAAGCTTGTTTTTATAGTTATTGAATGAAATGTATTGCACATTTAAATTCTCATTTTAAAAATATTGCTGCTCCACCAACAGCATAAAAGCAAAGCATAATAGATGAAATACTTAATAGTATTAGTTCTTGCTTTGTTGAAATGTTGGAAACATTGTAAAAAGATGCTGCAGGACTAAAATCTGGGAGAACTATTAAACAAAAGACATTGCATAAACAGTGATTTAAACATTGTTGAAAGTGAGTCATATGCTGATTGAAATGCAAAATGCCTTTAGACTGTCATTCTAGCTTTGATTTTAAAGGCAAATCACTTGATTAACTTTAACTGCAGATTTGAGCAACATTAAGAATGATGAAAAATAGCTTGCAAGCTCCATTTCTAGTCTGAAATCATGCTACGCAGATAATTATAATATAAAATAGTTGTTCAAGAACCTAGTAAAATAAGTGATATCTAAATGCTTCCCAAATTTAAACAGCACTTTAAAGATTAATTTTTAAATGTGACCATCAAAGAAATTGCCATAAGCACTTTGGTGGTATTAAGACTAAATAACAAACAGTTTGGAGCTGAGCAATAATGAGAATAAGATTAAAGAAGAATGATCAGAATAATAGAATAATACAAAGGATGCAAAAACTTGCCTATCAGTGGATGGGTGCATTAATGTCTTTGTTAGAAATAATGCAGAGTTTAATTTGTAAGAAAGCTCTAAGCTGGAGCACATTTTCAGAATTTTATTTAAAAGTGATTATGATGGTTTCCTGCTGATCATCCAGATGAAACTCTCTGGTCTTTTGCTGCTAATCTGATTAGACTTAATTTAATTTAAGAGTCAGTTTAAAGTGGTTCCTTGCTCTTAGAGAACAACCGGCAATAAAAATCATTTCTATTCTGAGCTAACTTTCTGAATATATCATGAGCCAAAACTATTTTTACTGAGTAAAAAAAAAACTCAGTGCAACTTACCCAAAGGCAAACTTTTTTCAATGGGAAAAGATATAAATAAGCCACCTTTGTCCCAATTGTCTTTTTCTAGCTGCACTACAGTATTGGATATTCATCAGATCACTTCTATACTTCAGATAGATGATATATATGAGATATATATATACTCTCACTCTCTCTCTCTCTCTCTCTCTCTGTGTGTGTGTGTGTGTGTATGATATGTGTGTGTGTGTATGTATATATGTGTGTGTGTGTGTGTGTTCGTAGATTTTCACGAGTACAGGTATGTAGGGTCTTGGCGTATTCGGGTCTTTTCCCGTTAAGATTGATAGTGTCTTGGCGACGTTTCAACGAGATCCCACTCGTCATCTTCAGGCTGGTGTCTTCGGCTTCGTGCTTGTGCGAGCAAAGCATGATCGGAGCTGCCGTCTCTCTATAAATATTGGTGGGGGGGTGGGGGTGCTGGCTTTGTTGCTGTAAGCAGGTTGGTTGGCTGTATTGTTACATGTTGATTGGTTGATGGGGTTATTGTTTGTGGATTAGTCGGCTGTTTTGTAACATCCTGTGTGGCTGAGGTGTTGGCTGTGTGCCCATTAGTCTTTTGTGTTGTAACGACCTGGATAATGGAATATGGGGATCTTCTGCAACCCAGAAATTGACTTATGGTCCATCCAAAGATGCATTATAACCTGGATATCCATATGAATTCATTTAAATAAATAATACGCCTGAATAACTCCTTCACAGACCATTGCAACTATTTACATTTATGATATGAGCGTATAATTTCCCTGAAATGTAGGTAGATTATGTATTGTAATTATATTTCACATTTCAGGAGTGTAATTCAGTCTGTAAAGTGAAGCTTAGAAAAAGATTGCATAAATTGGGGAAAACCCAAGATTCATTCCGAACTTATTTTTAGAGAAGTGTCAGTGAGATTTTTAAATACTCTTAAAACTGAAATATAAGAAAGGATATTAAGGAAACCTTTTTTATTATAATTGTTTTTCCTTTTGAAGGGTTTGCTTAAAACTTTTTTTGATATGTCATTGTTCTTATCAAAACTGCAGTCTTTTACAATGAAAATGGAATGAAATTGAATGCTTTGCTTTCGTATCTGTTTAAAGATATGCCACTGTGTTGCTGTCATGTGAAAAAGCTCTCTGTAGAAATGAAAACTGAAAACATTGTTAAAATGATTTCAAGTTCTTGAAAGGTAGATTCTACAATTAGAGACACACATTTTTTTATGTCATTCCAAATACCGTCTCCACTCTGATATTCTTATTCATGACATAAAATAGAGAGTTGCAACAATTGCCAATTCATTGAGGAAATATATTGTGTACTGAGAGGTGGGGAGTGAGTTAAATAAACAAATATAAAGCCCACTGGGGGGAGGGATTTTATTTCTTTAAATCACCATATGCTTCTTTCCCCTTGCAGCAGCAGCTGGATGGAATTGAATGGAGAGAAAGCATGCTGACTAACAAGCCAGAATCCGTAACTTCAGAATTGTGATTTGTGTGGCCTGCGTTGGGAGTTTGAGCTGCAAAATCTTTCCAAGGGACTCCAGAAGTGTTTAAACAGCCATGGCACTCTTCACTCCATGGAAATTGTCCTCTCAGAAACTTGGCTTCTTTCTGGTAACTTTTGGCTTTATTTGGGGAATGATGCTCCTGCATTTTACTATTCAACAGAAGACTCAGCATGAAAGCAGTTCGGTGCTTCGTGAACAAATACTGGATCTCAGTAAAAGATACATAAAAGCATTAGCAGAAGAGAATAGAAATGTAGTGGATGGCCCTTATGTTGGGACAATGACTGCATATGGTGAGTAGGTTTGAATAGATTCCTACATTAAAACTGCAATATTTCATGCCTTATTCAGTACCATCTGGCCAATCAACTCATCAGCCTATATATTTGAGGTTTAGAAATTCCTTCCTTCCTTCCTTCCTTCCTTCCTTCCTTCATTCATTCATTCATTCATTCCAATACAGGAATAAATAATATTTCCTTTTATAACTCCTTTCCAGATTCTTGTGCTAAATGTATAAGGATTTTTGTAAACCAGTCAGACACACAAAAACTTGGTCTAGAGTACACAGGAATGTCCATCTCCTTTGATTTAAGTTTATCCATGCCACAACTTTAATGAAGTATTGCAATGAACATAAGTATATATTAATAATGGCTTGTATATCAATAACGTGTGTATTCATAGAGCCCTACTTTCTTGGTGGTTGTACAGATGAAAGGAAATGTCCATGTAAAGCACATTGGGCTCTTGGTGAAAAGGAAATACATTATGAAGGAAATAAATAAAACTGCAAAATAGATGTTGGATTTGATAATTATCTTCATACAAGCATTTTGTGGGTGTATATCTATAATAGTTTAATTGAGACAAAGGGAGATGTATCCAACTTTCTCTCTGCCCATTCAAAGAGTAAAATTATAAGGTTTTCAACATGAGATCCATTTTTATTTTTTCAACTTGTAATCTCTTAGGACTCCTGGTGTTTAACAAACAGATGTACATTACTTAAATATCCAGGATACATTTAAGTACTATATTAATAAGTAAACAATTCTCCAAGCAAAATCAAAATCCAGTAGCAATACAAAATAAAAAATGGATATCAGTTTTCAGTTCACAAAACCTTTCCACCATTGTTCAAAGCAAACACCAAAAGGCTGATTCAGAGTCAGTGCAACAAATAAATGACACCTTGCTTCTCTCTCTCTCTCTCTCTCTCTCTCTCTCTCTCTCTCTCTCTCTCTCTCTCTCTCTCTCTCTCTCTCTCTCACACACACACACACACACACACACACACACACCTTAAAACTAGCACCTGCCTCTTGAAACAGTCATGTCAATTGGGTTGATTCTGGTAGAACAGTGTGGCACTAGAAATTGACTTAGATCTAGATACTTGTTAAAAGTAAGTTCAGGGCCCACAACAAAAGTGTGATATGCACCTGGCAATGTATGTCAGCTGACAAATGGATCACTGCATTTTAAAACAACTTGAGCTTCCTGATGGTCTTCAAAGGCTGTCCCATGGGGAACAATAGTCAGTCTTCAAAGGCTGTCCCATGGGGAACAGTAGTCCAGATGGATGATGATGAAGACATGAATTGTACTGTAGCTAAGTCCTTCTGTTGCAGATACCTCTAGAACTGGCGCATGATTCAGTGTTGTGTAAAGACCCACTTGGCTATGTTTATCATCTGCCCAATCAAAAGTAGTTGTAGAAGGAGATTCAAGTTGTGGGCCTGATACTTCAGGCCTTAACGAAAAGGGATACAATGCATTAAAATAATACAAAATTTTAATATAAAATTAAAATCTTTATATAGTAAAAATAATAGGTTAGAGATTTCCCAAAATTCTGTTGGTCACTTACAATAGTTGTTATAACTAAAATAATTTTAACCAAAATTTGCAAGAAAATACATCCATCCTTTCATATTTGGTGCAGGGGCAGTTTCGAACTGAAAACTGTTGCGCTTTCATTACCATTCTGCTTTTGTAAGCAAGCTTTCAGAATAAAGAAATAATGGTAATTTAAAGAGATAAATCAGGATGGTATCCAATCTCCCAGACAATTTTAAAAAATAAACCAGAAGAGGCAGAGAACCTGGCTAGGATCTCAGTGGTATTTGCTAAAGGAAAAAAAAATGCATTTCAACCATTGATTTTTCACACATCTCCCTCGGTCTGAAAAAGTAGCTGCAACCAGAGCAAAGGTAGCAGATTCCTGGGAATTTTAAATGTTAAAGTTGCCCCTCACAGCAAACAAGACTTCTACTTTTTCTGGATGTGGCATTGGTTTTTCTTCCTTTGGATCATGGATGTTTACAGCAGCCTGAATAGCGCATTCATATCATTGTAGCTCTTGGCAGCTGTTTATATTTATAATGTATACACAAGATTTCCCTAAGGTTGAATTTAGACTTTTGAAATTTAAGGAAAGTTGTGTGTTGCAGTAATTACATCTCTTTGTTCAGGGATGAATTTCAGTAGGGTATGAAAACGGGGAGGGGGGGGAAGAGAAGAGGAGGAACAGTACAAGCTAGTAAATGCCCAAGATTTAGCTAGTAACCAACTGGCTAAAGAATTATCATTAGGGAAGAGCAAGACAAGAGAAATTAATCTCCAATTCCTTAAATGTTGGTTTAAGTGGTTGTCCATAACAGGAAAGAAGAATCTTGCAGACTGTGGATATGAAGTTTCATTTATTTGCTATTTTTATAGAGAAATTTCAAAGTTTGGGAGACTTATATTTAAAAGCTGGCAATCAGCACTATGAGCTCAGCCTTTCCACTGTATTTTTAAAAAAGGTCAAGATTTAATTTTTGCCAGAGAGCTGCTGCTTTAAAAAAAAATCTTCCTTTTCCCAACCATATTGTGTAATAGCATACATAATGCTGCTAGGAGAGCAGCTAAAAATACATCACATAAAGAGCAAGAAACATTACATGTTTAACTTCTTTCCCAATTGCTTTGATTTACACCCCATTTATGTAATGTATGTATATATGAATTAAAAATGTAAAATGAATGTTAAAAACAGAAATAAAAGTAATGCAACAATAGTATACATTATTTTCAGAAAACAAACATTTATACTATACTGACCTTCCCTAATTAGAGGTAGTCCTCAACTTACAACCATTCATTTAGTGGCCGTTCAAACTGAAAAAAGTGACTTATGACCGTTTGTCACACTTACAGCCGTTGCAGCATCCCCATGGTCACGTGATCGAAATTTGGATATTCGGCAACTGGCCCATATTAATTAATTAATTAATTAATTAATTAATTAATTAATTAATTAATAGACTTGTATGCCGCCCTATCTCCCGAAGGACTCAGGGCGGCTAACAATAAAATAAAATATTACTAACTTAAGAACTGCAGTGATTCACTTAACAATTGTGGCAAGAAAGGTTATAAAATGCGGCAAAACTTAATAACTGTCTTGCTTAGCAATGGAGGTTTGGGTCTCAATTATGGTCATACGTCAAGGACCGCCTGTATAGTGCAAAGGCTTTGGTAAGACAATATCAAAGTCTTTTAAGTAAGAATGAAGTTTAATAGAAGACTAATACAGTATATACTTCTGGGGAAAGCCCCTCTTTCAACTACGGGATTTTTCATCATAAACACACATTTTGGCTATTTTCCTGCAGGCGATTACGGTATATTCTCTCAGATCCACTGGTCTCAGACTGTTCATAGTTTTATCAGCAAAATCCAGCACCTACACTTTGGTTTCATACCGGTTGAAAGCTAATATAAATTGATCCAAGCTAAGAGTACATCTTCTACAAAGCACAATCCTGGTTTAACTCGGGTGTTTCCAAACCTTCACAAGGTCCTGTATGGATTTTAACTCTCAGAATTTCTCCCTAGTGACCATGTTGGGTGTGAACTTCAGCTTCCTGGGAATTGAAGGTCACAATCCTGCAAAATTTCTAGATTGGGAATGGTTACATTTTGCTGTGTCTGATTTTTTTTTGAATGCTTTTCAAAGGAGTCCTATCTAGAATGGATTTCTGTAAGCATCTCGTGTTTGAAGCATTCATTCATTCATGCATTCATTCACATATTGCCCATCTCATTGTCAAGCGATTCTGGGCAGCTATATCTGCCTTTTTCAGGAAGTGACTTGGGTAGCCTATCAGATGTTGGCATCAATATTACATTTTAGCTTGTTAAACCATAATCAATCCCACTCTACCCAGAGGCAGGGCAGAATTTTTACCATCTTTTTGAAATCTGTTGAATTGGAAGGCGAGTCTTAATAACATCAGTTTTACTGTATATACCCTGCTCTAAATCTCAGATGACATTTCCCCATTGTTTCACGCAGATCCTAAAGATTTATAGGAGTAATCTCCACAAATAAATAAAAGATAAAAGAATTCTTTTTTTTCCTGAATGTTAGGACACTTTACCTTCACATCCAATAAAGATGCCAGTGTTACCAGACATGTTAAGAAGCTTTTAGAATGAATAGAAATGTACTGTACTCATTTTGTCTACTTCCTGCAAAAGTTCTTTTACAAAACTAATTTAAAACATTTCTGCTGTTTTAAAGGCTTATTTAATACAGTATGGTATGTTTGCCATCTTGAGTTACATATGAAAAAAAAGGTGGAATAAAAATTAAAAAAATAATCAAAATATTTCTGCTGTTCTAAAGGCCTTCTTCATACAGCTTTTAGAATCTGTAGAAAACCACAGAGGTGACTTTAGAGAAACTATATGGTGATTGTTAGTAGGCATGAATGTAGCCCAAAAAGGAAGAAAGTATAAGAAAGAAAGATTGTGCCACTTTGACTCCCTTTGCTATATGAGGAGGAGAAGGGGAAATGTTGCTAGGATTTAAAATTTCTACGGGCAGTTTTCAACTTACGAACACAATTGAGCTCACAATTTCTGTTGCTAAGCAGGACAGTTTTCGAGTGAGTTTTTCCCCATTTTACAATCTTTCTTGCCATAATTGTTAAATCATTCCAGTTAAGTTACTAACACGGTTGTTAAGTGAATAGGGCTTCCCCCTTGGCTTCGCCGGTTAGAAGGTGGAAAAAGCTGATCACATGACTCTGGGACACTGCAACTGTCATAAATATGTGTCAGTTGCCAAGCATCTGAATTTTGATCATGTCACCATGGGGCTGCTTTAACGGACATAATTGTGAAAAACGGTCGGAAGACACTTTTTTCAGTGCCATTGTAACTTCAAATGGTCACTAAACAAATGGGGTATAAGTCGAAGGACTGCCTGTTTTATGGCTTATTTCAGTAAAGTAGAGTTCTGGAGTCCTAATATCCCTGTTACCTGACCTGGCCTATGTCAGAGGGCTGGCAGAGTGCAACCAGATGCCAATGGATAATCCCCAAGCATGAAATTGATAGAGCAGTGTCTCTGCATTTGCACTATAAGCAGTGTCCTCTGCATCCAAATTCTGTCTGATTATCCTTAGAAACTTTGAAATAAGCCAGTGATGGACTTTTATAATATATAAAAGGTAAAGGTTCCCCCGCACATGCGTGCTAGTCGTTTCCGACTCTAGGGGCCGGTGCTCATCTCCATTTCAAAGCCGAAGAGCCAGCGCTTGTCCAAGGACGTCTCCGTGGTCATGTGGCCGGCATGACTAGATGCCAAAGGCGCATGGAACGCTGTTACCTTCCTACCGGAGTGGTCCCTATTTTTCTACTTGAAAAAGGTACAAGACAGGGATGCCCCCTATCACCATTATTGTTTGTTTTAACATTAGAGATTTTATTAATTAAAATTCGAGAGTCCTCTTATGATAGAGGGAATTAAAATAAAACAGAATGATTATAGATTGAGAGCTTTTGCTGATGACTTGGTTGTGACAGTATCTCAACCGTTACAGTCGGTTATAGATTTGATGGAAATTATAACAGTATGGTAAGGTTTCTGGGTTCAAGGTGAATAGTAATAAGGCAAAGATATTATCTAAGAATTTATCTATGAGTGAAAGGGATATGTTATCTAAATTAACAGGTTTTGAAAAAGGTTAAATATTTAGGAGTATATATTGCAGCTTCAAATGTAAAATTGTATAAGAATAATTATGAAACACTATGGTTGAAGGTACAAGGGGATTTAAATAATTGGAAAAAAATACAATTATCTTTATTGGAAAGAATTGCAGTTGTTAAAATGAATGTTCTGCCAGAGTTTCTCTTTTTGTTTCAAATGATACCTATATTGAAAAAGGATGCCAACCTTGATCAATGGCAGAAGGGTATTAATAAATTTATTTGGGCGGGGAAAAAACCAAGAGTTAAATTTAAGATTTTACAAGATGCTAGGGAAAGAGGGGGACTTAAGGCGCCGAATTTGAAATTGTATTATGATGCGGTTGCCTTGACATGGGTTAGTGATTGGCTTAATTTAACTAATAAGAGAATACTTCATCTTGAGGGTTGGGATTTGGTATATGGATGGCATGCATATTTGCTTTACGATAAGAAGGTGGACAGGGCTTTTAAATCCCTATTCTTAGAAGTGCTTTATTGCGTGTCTGGAAAAAGTATTATTATAAGTTAAATTATAAAATACCGATTTGGGGAATTCCTGGACACGCGATAGAGGGCGTATCTATGGGAGTGAGTTTGGATATGGTTTCTTATAAGGAATTACTTATATTGGAAGGGAATGATTGGCAACTTAAATCATTAGATGAGTCAAGACAAGAAAACATAAGTCACTCTTGGTTTCAGTATACCCAATTGAAAGCTAGGTGGAAGTTAGATCAAAAGGTTGGCATCACAATTATAGATCAAAATTTAGTAAAACAAATTAGAGACTTAAATTGTGCACATATAAAGAGGATATATAATGCTTTAATTGAATTGGATTCGGAAACGGAATTAGTTAAAGATTGTATGATAAAGTGGGCACAAAATATTCAGGAACCAATTTCGCTGGACACTTGGGAGATAATTTGGGTCAGAAATGTTAAATTTACTCAGGCTCAAAACTTAAGAGAAAATTTTTATAAAATGTTTTATAGATGGCATCTGGAT
Organism: Vipera ursinii; assembly: GCF_947247035.1. Classification (NCBI taxonomy): domain Eukaryota; kingdom Metazoa; phylum Chordata; class Lepidosauria; order Squamata; family Viperidae; genus Vipera; species Vipera ursinii. The sequence continues at coordinate 135,761,019 of NC_139512.1, forward strand.
CCCAAGAAGTTGTCTAACATGTATCCTAACTTACAGTCTAAATGTTGGAGATGTGGTAGTTTAGAAGCCACCTATTTTCATATGTGGTGGACTTGTAGAAATATAAAAGCTTTTTGGATTAAAATTTGGTGGAACATTCAAAAGATTTTTAAGAGAAAGATTAAGTTTTCTCCGCAATTGTTTTTATTGGGTATTGTGGTAGATTGTGATGTTAAAGAAACCAATTTGATGTTGAATATGATAACAGCAGCACGGTTACTGGTGGGACAATATTGGAAGAAGGATAGTTTGCCTACTATAGAAGAATGGGTGTTTAAAGTTTCGAATCTTGCAGAAATGTCTAAGATTTCTTCTTGCCTGAAAGATCATTCACAGGAAAGATATATTTCAGTTTGGAAGAGATGGATAGATTATATTCAGAATAAATATGGGACTAAAAAGTTCCATTTAGCTTATGAGTAGATTCTAGAGGGATATTGTTATTGATCTTAGTGTTGGTACTTTGTATGTATTTATGTTAAAGGGGAGTTAAAGCACATTATGAATTTGGTTAATTGTATATTATGCATAATTTTTATTTAGAATATGATTATTATAACTATAATCCTGTATTTAGCTCTGGGAAGTGGGGGGGAAGTGGGCGGGTTTGGGGTGGGGGGGATTTGGGGATATATTGTAAATTCTTGTTTTTGTAAAACTCTAATAAAAAAAAAGAAATAAGCCAGTGATGGACTTTTATAATATATAAAAGGTAAAGGTTTCCCCGCACATGCGTGCTAGTCGTTTCCGACTCTAGGGGCCGGTGCTCATCTCCGTTTCAAAGCCGAAGAGCCAGCGCTTGTCCGAGGACGTCTCCATGGTCATGTGGCTGGCATGACTAGATGCCAAAGGCGCACGGAACACTGTTACCTTCCTACCGGAGTGGTCCCTATTTTTCTACTTGCATTTTTACGTGCTTTTGAACTGCTAGGTTGGCAGAAGCTGTGACGAGTAACAGGCACTCACTCTGTTATGCGGCACTCGAGCTTCGACCCGCCAAACTGCCGACCTTCTGATTGACAAGCTCAGCATCCTAACCCACTGAGCCACCGCGTCCCTTACTTTATAATATATAGGAAGCTTTAATTTCACACATTTTGGATAGCAGAAAATTAAAGTGTAGGCCATTACATGGATTTATTTACATCAGTACACATCATTTCCATGATGTCACTATCTAAATTGGTGCAGACAACATTTGTGCAATGAAGTTGTGATTCAAACTGCAGTGAAGCTGTGGTTTGTTGCAAGTGAAATTTGTTGCACTGAAGCCTAGTAAAATTAGGTTTCACTGGATAATTTTTACAAAACTGTCATCTCTTCAAGATGCTATTAAAGGATTCAGGTTCTGCAAGTAATTTGCAAGTGAGAAACTTCTGATTATATTTAAAAAATCCCAAGTCTATCAAACAGCAGAAGTTACTGGATAAAAGCATTTTGTTGACACGCTGCACTTAGCAAACTTTTGAAAGAGTAGGAGGATGTTAGAAAAATTTTGAAATAACGTCCCTTCTAGTATTAAGGAGTTGGAGGATACATTACAACAGTGAAGTTTAATTACTTTTTATGTATCCTCTTGAATTCTCCCTACATATTTTACTGTATTATGATTTTTGCATCCACAGAGAATTTAGGAATTACTTGGACACACAGACAAACATAATGGCAGAATCAATAGCAATAGTACTTAGACTTACATATTCCTTCATAGTACTTTACAGCTCTCTCTAAGCGGTTTACAAATGTCAGCCTATTGCCCCCAACAATCTGGATCCTCAGAAGGATGGAAGGCTGAGTCAACCTTGAGCCAGTGAGGATTGAACTACTGACATTGGGCAGAATTAGCCTGCAATGCTGCATTGTAGCCACTGCACCAGTACAGCACAGCTCTAGAAACAGATACATTATTTTAAAAGTGGAACAATCTTTAGTTGACACAGTATGAATATTGCATGAAGAAAGGGCCAGATTCTGTCCTAACAGTTTAATTTATCAAGCTTAAGAAAAAAAATCATATTCATAATTGTACATAAAACAAAGACAGCCCTGTTGTCTTTCTATGTAACAGGTTTTTAAAAATAATTTTATTTAGTTCCTAATGTTTATTATCTGGGTATGCTATTTATCATCTTTATATTTTCTGTGTAGAGTTGATATTTATTCTTTAATTAATTAATTAAACAATCAAAGTTTCTCTTAATAGTTTAAATGCCTTCTTGGCCCACTTTTCCAATGATATTAAAATAAAATAGTAAAATGAATCATTTATGAGACAATATAATTTTTTAAAAATTTGTTTTTAACTTTTGTATCTTGGTTTTTTAATCACCCTGTAAACCGCCCTGAGTCCTTCGGGAAAGGGCAGTATATAAATGTAATAAAATAAATAAAATAAATAAATCCCAGCAGGATGGCAAGTAGAGGTAGTCCTCAACTTAACAACAGTTCATTTAGTGACTGTTCAAAGTTACAGCACTGAAAAAAGTGACTTATGGTTTTTCACACTTATACAACCATCGCACACTTACAACTCTGGTCATGTGATCAAAAGTAAGAAGCTTGGGAACTGATTCATGTTTGCAGTATCCTGAGATCATATGATCACCTTTTGCAACCTTCTGACAAGCAAAGTCAATGGGGAAGCCATATTCACTTAATAACTTATAACTGAAGTAATTCACTTAACAACTCGGGCAAGGAAGGTCATAAAATGGGGCAAAATTCACTTAACAAATGTCTCAGAAATTTTGGGCTCAATTGAGGTCGTATGTCGAGGACCACCTATAATGAAATGTTACCTAAGAACATTTTTTGTTCGTTTTCTGTTTCTGCTTAAGATCATTTTAAATAAGCAAACTTATTTGCTCCTTCTGTATTTGGAACAAGAAGAATTGGGGGAGGGAGAGGGAATAAATATATTGATATATTATACAGAGCCATAATCATTCATTGTCCAAAACCAGCATGGAAAACGGTGCTTTCCTGCTCCTGAATGGGATCAGTGCCGTTGTGTATAAAGTGTATCCTGGATGATGTTCTTGCTGTTGGTTTTCACTTTCTAACCTTTCTGTTTATTTTGCAAGAAGGCACCTGCCTCTTTTTGAAAACTAAGTAGTTCCCCTTGTTTTCTCTCAACAACTGTTCTTTCCCCCCCATCCCATCTTATCATTACGAAATCTTACTTATTTGGCAAAAAGGAAAGACTGCAAAATCCTTGAACAGACCTGCCTACAGGTCAAGGCTAACCTGTATAGGTGCTGGTAATGACCTATAAAGCCCTAAATGGCTTGCGTCCGGACTATCTAAGGGAACACCTGCTGCCGGCATCATCTTCCCATCGTCCTGTGCACCCCCACAGGGAGGGCTTTCTCAGGGTACCACCGGTTAATGAATGCCGGCGGGTTATTCCCAGGGGAAGGGCGTTCTCTGTGGGTGCGCCTGCCCTATGGAACCAACTTCCCACAGAACTTAGGACTACCCCCGACCTTCGCTCATTTCGCCGGGACCTGAAAACTTGGCTCTTCGATCTGTTTGGTCCAGACTGTGGGGTTGTTAATTTAACTGGGTTTTAGATTTACTCTTGGGGCTTGAATTTAATTTAATTGTTTTTAATTTTTTGTATTCATGGTTTTAACTCCCCTGTAAACCGCCCTGAGTCCTACGGGAATAGGGCGGTATACAAATCCAAATAAATAAATAAACCTTCTTTCATATCTCCCTAAATATCTTTCCTTCTCTGAAGCTGCTCTTTAGAACAAGTGTCCCAATTGTTGCCTTGTCTCATTTCCTGACAAGATTCTGTGACCGCTGTGAATGCAATTGCTTGAAAGGTAGAGGCCACCATCCTTAGAAACAGGCCTGTTGCACTGCTTTTGTCAGTCATGTAACATTAGTGCTTGTTTTGTAAGGCATAATAGCTCTGACACCCTGTACCAAGAGTTACATTCTGATTCTCCTGCTAAGTATTACATATTGGCTAGAATTCGTGCTAACTTGTCCTTGAACGGAATACATTTAAAGACTATTGATGTGCCATGTTTCTCTTCACAAGGGACAATCATTTATTCTTTTTGAACCTGAAAAGAAATTTCAGTAAGATAGCAGATGCTAAAAGCTGTTCTGGAAGCAAAAGGTTTTCTGCCTTAATTCTGTTCGGCAAGGAAAATTAAATATATTATTGAAAATGACATCCTGCCCAAATTTTAACTTCATCTGCCTTGTGGTTTCTTTAGCTATAATTTTGTTACCTATAATTGTCAGACTCTTGGTTCTGCAGATGAAGTATCCAAGAATGGGAATCCTGGCAAGAAATTTTGCTTGTTAGAAAAATCTCCTTTGGGAAATTACAATTATTGTCAACATGAGTTTCTTAGAAAAAAAAATCATTTCAAAAATGAAGTTATTTTTGTCAAAAGCTTAAAAAAATCAGAGACATATGAACTCTACCATTTCCATCACCCCTGTTATTGTAATGCACAGTGGCATTGAACAGGTAATTCTCACTTAACTACAATAATTGCTGCTAAGCTATAACAGTGATAAAAAGCACAGTGTTATGTGACCCTGCTGCTTAGTGTTGGCAGTTCTGGCAATCTCAGGTTACCGTCATTAAGCAGGGACCATGCAGGTTGTTAAGACAGGGCCTCATGTTATTACATTTTCCAAGTTTCTGCTAACTTCTCCATTGACTTTGTTTGTCAGAAGTCGAAAGGAAAAGTCACACAAATTGTAATCATGTGACCATGGAATGCTGTAGCGGTTGGTTAATCTGGGCCAATTGCTGAGCAGCCAAATTCCCCTCATGTGTCCACAGGGTTACTGTGACGGATGGAATTTCAAGGACCGTTTTAACTATCACTTATTCAGCGCCATCACAAATTTGAACAGTTGCTGAATGAGTGATTGTTAAATGGCCACCTGTATTACCATCCGCTAGAGACAATTAATTGCTCACAAACTGGTAGATGACTTGAAAATAAATGAGTTAAAAACACGATTAGTAAATGTTTTATGTTCAGAGATATATGAAGTAACTTGTCTAGTAGGGCTGTGCAAAGCCTTTGAACGAGGTTCATCATGATTATGAGAGCATAAATAAAGCCCCTTTGAATTATGAAAGCAGCCATGTCTCCTTTATTTTAAACGGACCTTCATTTTGATTTGAAGAAAGCCAAGCAAAGTGGAAGCATATTTAGAGACAGCTGAAACCTGAAAACTGCATGCATGGAAAATAAGGAGCCTTTTTTAACTCTTAGAAAAGAAGGGCTTCATACATACTACTTCACATTCTGAAAAAAACTCTTCCAAAAACTTTGCACAACCCTATTATGCGCACATCAGTAGAATGAAATAAGTCACTGCTGTCACTGCATGATGAAAGGATTGGTGTTTGAATGTATAGTAAGAAATGGTACTATATTTGGTTCCGCTTCAAATAGTAAAGCTATGATTTTGTCACAATACATCACATATAGAAAACATGGATTGCCATAAATGATAATGCTGTCTGCACATGGTCTTTAGCCTCACATAAGTCAATAAAGTGAATTGGGGACTTCCAGGAAGTATAATAATTTGCTTCAGTAATACGTAATATCATTGCTTTGAACCGAATAAAATATAGAATAGTTCTTTGTTTTATATTTTCCTTTATACAGCTAATTGGTTTTATTTGCTTTCCTGATTTAGATTTGAAGAAAACTCTTGCTGTCTTACTGGATAATATATTGCAGCGTATTGGGAAGCTTGAGTCTAAAGTTGAGAACCTTGTAATCAATGGCACAGGTGCAAATTCCACAAATAGTACCACCACTGCAATTCCTAGTTCGGGAGCGGCTGAAAAGCTGAATGTTGCAGGTAGGTCTGAAAACTCTTCGTTTCTGTCCTTTAATTATGAACTATATAGCATAATATAAAATAGTCTAAAAGTAGATTTTATTATTTATTATTATTATTATTATTATTATTATTATTATTATTATTATTCTTAAAGGTTCAGGGAACGAGGGGAGGGGAGAGGAGGCTAATTAAGGATGGTTCCTCAATTTCAGTTCAGTGATCATTCTAAATTACAATAACATAGAAGGGAGTTACGACCTGGGTCCAAAGTTACAGCTGTTGCAGCACCTCACAGTCACATGATAAAAATTAGGGGTTTGGGCAGCGGGTAACTGTGATGATCAAGTCAGCAATAAGGGGAGCCTTTCCTGCAGATGGACCTGGCATTTAAAAGCAGTAGCCCAAAACCTGGGCCACTGTTTGTCTGCTGACTAACAGGTAAATAGGTTGAGCTCGGGGCCAGAACATGAGACAGATTAAGACATTAGGAGTGTGTTCCTTTTGAGTGGCTCACTCCCTTATTTCCCAACCATTGTATCTCCCCATATCCAACACCACTGAGATACAGTGCCCCACCCTATTCACCCCTCTAGTTTTCTTCGTCCCCCATCCTCAGCTTCCCATCTCAAGCTAAAATGAACCCCCCCCGCTCCAAACAACATACATCACAGCTAGAAGTAAAACCTGACAGCTGCTATAGCAGCACCTCTCAGCCTCCTCACTCATTTCTTCATCTGACCCCCTAATTAATCAGTAGAAAGAATCAATCAGTGGAATGGCTTGCCTCCAGAAGTTATGAG